>NW_025814878.1:113972500-114572500 GCF_022079265.1 Lynx rufus | reverse complement strand
TTTTCGAGAAAATCTTGGACAAAGTAATATCTTAAACCCCAAATTTTATTTCTACCATTAATTAATAAAAAGGGCCTTTCATTTTCCTTAGAGACAGAAGGTAACAAATTAGTTTTTGTCAAAAATGGTACACCATTCCTTGGAATCTAATTCACTAATGATTTTATCTTATATTAAAATAATGACCAGAAGACAGAAGTGACTGGAACAGGTTCATTGTGTGACAGCAGGAGGAGATGAGACAGAGTCAGGCTAAAGACAGACTTCATCTTCTCTTAGTTAATAACATGGACTTGTTTAGACTTCATCCCATAGAACTGAAGATCTGAGACTGGACCTTCAACTTCCCATCCAAGATGCATTTCTGATCCACATGGTCAACACCCTAATGTCCTAATTCAATTTGAAAATTTCTAACTATAATATTAATAGGTGAAATATTGGATCATCAAGAAAGGTTTTATTTGTTAAAATCTTAAGTAATTTCTGCAAGGAAATATCAAAGATTCAAAACAGCCAAAGTAAAACCAATGAATCACTGAAGTAATAATTAATAAACTTTATTGTACCCATGCCAAGAAGACAGTTTTTGAATCAAGAGCATTTATTTTCTTTATTATTTTTTAAAATTAAATCCAAATTAGTTAGCATATAGTGAAACAATGATTTCAGGAGTAGATTTCTTAATGCCCCTTACCCATTTATCTCATCCCCCCTCCCACAAGCCCTCCAGCAACCCTCAGTTTCTTCTCCATATTGATGAGTCTCTTCTGTTTTGTCCCCCTTCCTGTTTTTATATTATTTTTGTTTCCCTTCCCTCATGTTCATCTGTTTTGTCTCTTAAAGTCCTCACATGAGTGAAGTCATATGATTTTTGTCTTTCTCTGACTAATTTCACTTAGCATGATACCCTCCAGTTCCATCCACGTCATTGCAAATGGCAAGATTTCATTCTTTTTGATTGCTGAGTAATACTCCATTGTATATATATACCACATATTCTTTATCCATTCATCCATCGCTGGACATTTGGGCTCTTTCCATACTTTGACTATTGTTGATAGTGCTGCTATAAACATGGGGGTGCATGTGTCCCTTTGAAACAGCACACCTGTATCCCTTGGATAAATGCCTACTAGTGCAATTGCTGGGTCATAGGGTAGTTCTATTTTTAGTTTTTTGAGGAACCTCCATACTGTTTTCCAGAGTGGCTGCACCAGCTTGCATTCCCACCAAAAATGCAAAAGAGATCCTCTTTCTCTGCATCCTCACCAACACCTGTTGTTGCCTGAGTTGTTAATGTTGGCCATTCTGACAGGTGTAAGGTGATATCTCATGGTGGTTTTGATTTGTATTTCTCTGATGATGAGTGATGTTGAGCATTTCTTCATGTGTCAGTTGTCCATCTGGATGTCTTCTTTGGAGAAGTGTCTATTCATCTCTTTTGCCCATTTCTTCACTGGATTATTTGTTTTTTGGGTGTTGAGTTTGATAAGTTCTTTATAAATTTTGGATACTATCCCTTTATCTGACATGTCATTTACAAATATCTTCTCCCATTCTGTCGGTTGCCTTTTAGTTTTGCTGATTGTTTCCTATGCTGTGCAGAAGCTTTTTATTTGATGAGGTCCCAGTAGTTCATTTTTGCTTTTGTTTCCCTTGCCTCCGGAGACGTGTTGAGTAAGAAGTTTCTGTGGCCAAGATCAAAGAGGTTTTTGCCTGCTTTCTCCTTGAGGATTTTGATGGCTTCCTGTCTTACATTGAGGTCTTTCATCCATTTTGAGTTTATTTTTGTGTATGGTGTAAGAAAGTGGTCCAGGTTCATTCTTCTGCATGGTGCTATCCAGTTTTCCCAGCACCACTTGCTGAAGAGACTGTCTTTATTCTATTGGATATTCTTTCCTGCTTTGTCAAAGATGAGTTGGCCATACGTTTGTGGGTCCATTTCTGGGTTCTCTATTCTATTCCATTGATCTGAGTGTCTGTTCTTGTGCCAGTACCATACTGTCTTGATGATTACAGCTTTGTAGTATAGCTTGAAGTCTGGGATTGTGATGCCTCCTGCTTTGGTTTTCTTTTTCAAGATTGATTTGGCTATTCAAGGTCTTTTCTGGTTCCATACAAATTTTAGGATTATTTGTTCTAGCTCTGTGAAGAATGTTGGTATTACTTTGATAGGGATTGAATTGAATATGTAGATTGCTTTGGGTAGTATTGACATTTTAACAATGTTAGTTCTTCCTATCCAGGAGCATGGAATCTTTTTCCATTTTTTTGTGTCTTCTTCAGTTTCTTTCATCAGCTTTCTATAGTTTTCAGTGTATAGATTTTTCACCTCTTTGGTTAGATTTATTCCTAGGTATTTTATGGTTTTTTTGTGCAACTGTAAATGGGATCAAGTCCTTGATTTCTCTTTCTGTCACTTCATTGTTGGTGTATAGGAATGCAACCGATTTCTGTGCATTGATTTTATATCCTGCAACTTTGCTGAATCCATGAATCAGTTCTAGCAGTTTTTGGTGGAATCTTTTGGGTTTTCCATATAGAGTATGATGTCATCTGCAAAAAGTGAAAGTTTGACCTCCTCCTGGCCAATTTGGATGCCTTTTATTTCTTTGTGTTGTCTGATTGCAGAGGCTAAGACTTCCAATACTATGTTGAGTATCAGTGGCGAGAGTGGACATCCCTGTCTTGTTCCTGACCTTAGGGGGAAAGCTCTTAGTTTTTCCCCATTGAGGATGATATTAGTGTTGGGTCGTTCAGATATGGTTTTTATGATCTTGAGGTATGCTCCTTCTATCCCTACTTTCTTGAGACTTTTTATCAAGAAAGGAGGCTATATTTTGTCAAATGCTTTCTCTGCATCTATTGAGAGAATCATATGGTTCTTGTCCTTTCTTCTATTGATGTGATGAATCATGTTAATTGTTTTTGTAGATATTGAACCAGCCCTACATCACAGGTATAAATCCCACTTGGTCGTGGTGAATAATTTTTTTAATGTATTGTTAGAGCCGGTTGGCTAATATCTTGTTAAGGATTTTTGCATCCATGTTCATCAGGGAAATTGGTCTATAGTTCTCCTTTTTAGTGTGGTCTCTGTCTGGTTTTGGAATTAAGGTAATGCTGGCTTCATAGAAAGAACTTCAGGGAAAGTTTTCCTTCCATTTCCATTTTTTGAAGCAGTTTCAAGAGAATAGGTGTTAACTCTTCCTTAAATGTTTGGTAGAATTCCCCTGGAAAGCCATCTGGCCCTGGACTCTTGTTTTTTGACAGATTTTTTATTACTAATTTGATTTCCTTACTGGTTATGGGTCTGTTCAAATTTTCTATTTTGGTAGTGTATATGTTTCTAAGTATTTGTCCATTTCTTCCAGATTACCCATTTTATTGGCATATAATTGTTCATAATATTCTCTTATTATTGTTTTTGTTTCTGCTCTATTGCTTGTGGTCTCCCCTCTTTCATTATTGATTTTATTTATTTGGGTTCTTGCCTTTTTCTTCTTGATCAAACTGGCTAGTGGTTTATCAATTTTATTATTTTTTTCAAAGAACCAGCTTCTGGTTTCATTGATCTGTTCTACTGGTTTTGTTTGTTTGTTTGTTTGTTTCAATAGCATTAATTTCTTTTAATAATTAGAAATCGTTATTATTTCCTGTCTTCTGCTGGTTTTGGGTTTTATTTGCTGTTTTGTTTTGTTTTTTCTAGCTCATTAAGGTGTAAGATTAGGTTGTGTATCTGAGATCTTTCTTCCTTCTTTAGGAAGGCCTGGATTGCTATATACTTTCCTTTTATGACTGCCTTTGCTGCATCACAGAGATTTTGGGTTGTGGTGTTATCTTTTCATCGACTTCCATATACTTTTTAACTTCCTCTTTAACTGCTTGGTTAGCCCATTCATTATTTGGTAGGATGTTCTTCAGTCTCCAAGTATTTGTTACCTTTCCAAATTTTTTCTTGTGGTTGATTTTGAGTTTCATAGCGTTGTGGTCTGAAAATATGCACGGTATGATCTCGATTTTTTTGTACTTACTTAGGGCTGATTTGTGTCCCAGTATATGGTCTATTCTGGAGAACGTTCCATGTGCACTGGAGAAGCATGTATTTTCTGCTGCTTTAGGATGAAATGTTCTGAATATATTTGTGAAGTCCATCTGGTCTGGTGTGTCATTCAAAGCCATTGTTTCCTTGTTGATTTTTTGATTAGATGATCTGCCCATTGTGTGAGTGGGGTGTTGAAGTCTCCTACTGTTATGTTATTACTATCAATGAGTTTCTTTATGCTTGTGATTAATTTGTATATTTGCGTGCTGCCACATTTGGTGCATCAATGTTCACAATTGTTAGGTCTTCTTGGTGGATAGACCCCTTGATTATGACATAATGCCCTTCTGCATCCCTTGATACAGTCTTTATTTTAAAGTCTAGATTGTCTGCTATAAGTATGGCTTCTCCAGCTTTCTTTTGTTGACTATTAACATGATAGATGGTCCTCCATCCCCTTATTTTCAATATCAAAGTGTCTTTAGGTCTAAAGTGGGTCTCTTGTAAACCACATATAGATGGATCTTGTTTTCTTATCCATTCTCTTACCCTATGTCTTTTGATTGGAGCATTGAGTCCATTGATGTTTAGAGTGAGTACTGAAAGATATGAATTTATTGCCATTATGATGCTTGTCGAGTATGTGTTATTTCTAATAATTGTGTTATTTATATTTTTTTCTTGACTTGTACTGGCTAGGGTCTCTACTATAATGATAAATATTATTTTGCATTGTGTATAAAAATGTATATAGCAAATATTGTGTAAATAATAGGTTTATAATATATTTATAATATGTTATAAATATTATTATGTGAATACAAAGCATGAAAATGTGAAATTTTCCAGTCTCAAGAGGAGAGTATTCAATAATTTAACATTAAATACAGTATCTGTGGATTTTTTCTGAAAATAATATTTTAAAATTTTTTTAATATTTATTTCTTTTTAGCAGGGGAGGGGCAAAGAGAGAGAGACAGAGAATCTGAAATGGGCTCTGCACTGACAGGCTAACAGCAGTGAGCACAATGCAGGGTTCAAACTCAGGAACCATGAGACCATGACCTGAGCTGAAGTTGGATGCTCAACCGACTTAGCCACTGAAAGTAATCTTAATAGATTAAGGGAGTTTCCTTCTATTCTTATTTTGTTAAAAGTTTTAATCATGAATGTATGTTGACTTATATCAAATGATTTACTATATCAATTAAGATAATTCTATGGTTTTTCTAATGTTATTCTGTTACCAGAATAATTCTGTAAGTATAATGTGCTAACATTAGAAAAAATAAATTCTCGGGGCACCTGGGTGGCTCAGACAGTTAAGCATCTAACTTTTGATCTCAACTCAAGTCATGATCTCACGGTCTGTGAGTTCAAGCCCCATGTGGGGCTCTGTGCTGACAGCATAGAGCCTGCTTGGAATTCTCTCTCCATCTCTCTCTCTGCCCCTACCCTACCCGTGCTCTTTCTCTCTCTCAAAATAAAGAAGTAAATTTAAGGGGCGCCTGGGTGGCGCAGTCGGTTAAGCGTCCGACTTCAGCCAGGTCACGATCTCGCGGTCCGTGAGTTCGAGCCCCGCGTCGGGCTCTGGGCTGATGGCTCAGATCCTGGAGCCTGCTTCCGATTCTGTGTCTCCCTCTCTCTCTGCCCCTCCCCCTCTCATGCTCTGTCTCTCTCTGTCCCAAAAATAAATAAAAAAACGTTAAAATTAAAAAAAAAAAAGAAGTGAATTTAAATAAAAAGAAAAATAAATTATGACTGCATTCATGGAATAAACCCCACTGTGTTACGGTAGAGTGTATTTTTTCACATTGCTGGATGTAATTTGTCAAAATTTTGTGCAGATTTCCATATCTGCATCATAAGAGAGACTAGTCTGTAGCTTATGTTCTGGTTGTTTTGAGTTTAATTTACTCTTTTGTTTTCCTAGTTTCCAAAAGTGGAAACCTAGGTTATCGATGTGAGGTTTGTTCTTTTCTAAAAGAGATTGTTTACAACTATAAATTTCCCTCTAAGCACTACTTTACCTGCATGCCATAATTTTCATATGTTGTATTTTTGTTTTCATCAGTTCTAACCTCCCTTGTGATTTTTTTTTTCTTTGACACATGGGTTATTGTAAAGTTTGTTGTCTACACTGGACTGGATAGACTTAACACATATATTCAGAACCTTTCATCCTAAAGCAGCAGAATACACATTTTTTCTCAAGTGCACATGGAACATTCTCCAGAAGAGATCACATACTGGGTCACAATTCAGTCCACAATAAGTACAAAAAGATCAATATCATACCATGGATATTTTCAGAACATAATGCTATGAAATTTGAAATCAACCAGAAGAAAAAATTTGGAAAGACCACAAATACCTGGAAATTAAAGAACATCCTACTCAACAATGAATGACTTCACCAAGAAATTAAGAGAAAATTAAAAAGTACATGGAGGGGCACCTGGGTGGCTCAATCGGTTGAGCATCTGACTTCAGCTCAGGCCATGATCTCACAGTCCGTGAGTTCGAGCCCCACATCGGGCTCTGTGCTGACAGCTCAGAGCCTGGAGCCTGCTTCAGATTCTGTGTCTCCCTATCTTTCTGCCCCTCCCCTGCTCATGCTCTCTCTCTGTCTCAAAAATAATAAAAACATTAAAAAAATTTTTTTAAAAGTACACAGAAGCTAATGAAAATGAAAATATTTTCAGTCCAAAACCTGTCAGGTACAACAAAGGTGTCATAAGAGGGAAGTATGTAGCAATCCAGGCCTTCCTAAAGAAGAAACAAATGTCTCAAATACACAACCTAACCTTACACCTAAAGGAGCTGGAAAAAGAACAGCAAATAAATCCCCAAAACAGCAGAAGAAGTGAACCGATAAAGATTAGAGCAGAAATCAATAATATCAAAAGAAAAAAGAAAAACACAGTAGAACTGATCAACAAAACCAGGAGCTGATTCTTTGAAAGAATTAACAAAATTGATAAACCCCTAGTAAGATTGATCAAAAAGAAAAAAAGGAAAAGACCCAAATAAATAAAATCACAAATGAAAGAGGAGAGATCATAACCAAATCACAGAAATACAAACAATAAGAAAATATTATGAGCAATTAATTCCCAGAAACATATAAACTACTGAAAAAAACTGATACATATAAAAACTGAAAAAATAAAGAAATAGAAAATTTGAACACACCCATAACCAGTAAAGAAATTGAATCAATAATCAAATATCTCCCAACAAACAAGAGTCCAGGGCCAGAGGGCTTTCCAGGGGAATTCTACCAAACACCTAAAGAAGAGTTAACACCCATTCTAAAAGAAGCTGTTCTGAAAAGTAGAAATAGAAGAAAAGCTTCCAAATTCATTCTATGAAGCCAGCATTATCTTGATTCCAAAACCAGACAAAGACCCCACTAAAAAGGAGAAGTACAGACCAATTTCCCTGATGAGCATGGATGCAAAAATCTTCAACAAGTTACTAGCCAACCAGATCCAACAATACATTAAAAGAATTATTCACCATGACCAAGTGGGATTTATACCTGGGATTCAGGGCTGGTTCAGTACCCATAAAATAATCAATGTGATACATCACATCAATAAAAGAAAAGACAAGAACCACATGATCCACTCAATAGATGCAGAGAAAGCATTTAAGCATTTAATTACAAAATTTAAAATGGAACTACCCTACCACCTAGCAATTTCACTATTAGGTAGTTACCCAAAGGACACAAAAATGCTGATTTGAAGGGGCACATGCCCCCCAGTGTTTGTAGCAGCACTATCAACAATAACCAAATTGTGGAAACAGCCCAAATGTCCATCAACTGATGAATGAATAAAGAAGATGTGATATATATAAAGAAGATCAAGTCAATTGATAGCATTGTTAAAATTGTCTATATCTTTGCTGATTTTCTGACTACTTATTCTATCAATTTTGAAAGCAGTGTAGTGAGATCGTCAGCTATTATTGTTGAATTGTCTATTTCTTCTTCCAATTCGGTCAGAATTTGCTTCATATATTTGGGGGCTATGTTGTTAATTTATATATGTTAATAATTTTTATATCACCTTGAGAAATTGACCCTTTTATCGTTGTGATGTGTCCCTCTTCATCTTTAATAATATGTGTAACTAAACTCTTTTTTTCGTCTTATATTAATGTAGTCACTCAACCTCTCATGATTACTGTTTCTGTAAATATCTTTTTCTATTCTTAACTTTCAAACTATGTATATCTTTGGATCCAAAGTTTGTTCTCATGAATGGCATATCACTGCATCATGTGTTTTAATCAATCTGAAAATGTCTGCCTTTTGGTTATTTAATTTATTTAAATTGAATGTAACTATTTATATGGATGGACTTACAATTATTTTTCTATCTCATGACTTTTTGGTTGCTTTGTTTCTCTTTACTGCCCTTTTTCTGTTAAATAGATTTTTATAGTATGCCATTTTAATTTTTGGTTGATGTTTTAACATTTTTAAAGCTATTTTTAATGTTTCCTACAAGAGTTACAATATGCATCTTAATTTATTGCAATCTTCAGATTAATACTAATTGAATTCCAGCAAACTACTAAAACTTTTGCACCAATATACTTTTATGCACCCTGTTGTCTCTCTGGTGTGATTATTGTCACATATATTATCAACATGTGTTACAAGCTCAACAACTAAACATTATAAGTATTGCTTTCTATGATCTTTTTCCTATTAAAGAGGTTAAAAAAGGAAAAGAATAATATTTCTAGTAGTTTTTATAGTAGCTTACATATTTACTAGCTCTGGTATTCAATTCATTCTAGTATTTTTCCCTTCCTCCAGTATAGTCCCATTCCTACCTCTACGCCTTTCTGCTATTGTTGTCATATATGTTACTTTATGTGTTATAAATCCAGCAATACAATTTTATAACTATTGTTGTTTGCCTAAATTAAGAAAAGCTATTAGGTATATACATAAAGGATACCAAAAAAAATGATTCAAAGGGAGATATGCACCCCAATGTTTATAGCAGCATGATCAACAATGGCCAAATTATGGAAAGACCCCAACTGTCCATTGACTGATAAATGGATAAAGAAGATGTGGTATGTATGTATATATGCGTGTGTGTGTGTGTGTGTGTGTGTGTGTGTGTGCATGTGCGTGTGTCTCTTACTCAGCCATCAAAAAGAACGAGATCTGGTCATTTGCAATGATGTGGATGGAGCTAAAGAGTATTTTACTAGGTGAAATAAGTCAGTCAAGAACGACAAATACCATATGATTTCATTCATATGTGGAACTTAAGACACAAAACCGATGAACATAGTGGGGGAAAAGAGAGGTAAACCACAAAACAGACTGTTAACTATGGAGACTAAACTGAGGGTTATTGGAGAAGAGGGGTGGGGGGCTGGGCTAAATGGGGGACAGGTATTAAGGAGGGCACTTGTGATGAGGACTGGGTGTTGTATGTAAGTGGTGAATCACTAAATTCTATACCTGAGATTAATGTTATGTATGTTAACTAACTGGAATTTAAATTAAAATTTGAAAAACAGAAAAGAAACTAAGAGGTATCTGAAAAGATGCTCAGTATCGTTAATCATCAGGGAAATGCAAAATAAAACCATAATGAGATATCACCTCACATCTGTTAGGATGCCTATTATTAAATAAACAGATAACAAGTGTTGATGAGGATGTGGAGAAAAGAAAACCCTTGTACACTGTTGGTGGGAATGCAAATTGGTGCAGACATTATCGAAAACAGTAAGGTGATTTCTCAAAAAATTAAAAATAGAGTTACCATACGGTCCAGCAATCCTACTTCTGGATATATATAGTCAAAGAAATTTAAGTTAAGATCTTGCAGTGATACCTGCACCCCCATGTTTATTGTGCCATGATTCATAACAGCCAAGATATGGAAGCAACCTAACTGTCCATTGATGGATAAATGGATGAAGGAAATATGGTAAGTATACACAGTGGAACACTTTTCAGCCTTAAAAGAAAGAAAAGATATCTTGCATTTGTGGCAACACGGATAAACCTGGAGGACATTCTGCTAAGTGAACTAAACCAAACACAGAAAGACAAATACTATAATACAACTTATATAAGGAATCTAAATTAGTCAAACTTATGAAAGCAGAGAGTTAAATGGTAGTTCCCAGGGGTTGGAGGGAGGAACAAATGGGAGGTATTGGTCAAAGGGTACAAAGTTTCAGTTATGCAAGATGAATAAGTTCTAGAGATCTACTGTATAATATTCCTATTAGTTAACAATACAGTATTATAGTCTTAAAATGTGTTAACAGGATATTTCTTATGGTAAAAATGTAACAGGATATTTCTTACTGTTTTTGTCATGAAGTGACAATAATAATTGTTATTATTAATCAATCAAAAGGGCAGGAGGAAGCTTTTGGAGATGCTAGATATGTTTACGACATAGATTGTGATGATGGTTTCACAAATGTACACTTATTTCCAAACATCATGTTGCGTGTATTAAATAAATGCAGTCTTTGTATGCCAATCATACCTCAGCAAAATGTTTTTTTTAGAAAAAGAAATATATGTATATATTTTTATAATTACCTTTACCAGTATTCTGTGTTTCTTCATGCAGATGAACGCTTCCATCTGCTTTCACTTGTTTTTAATTTCAAGAACTCGTAAGGCAGATTTGCTAGCAACAAATTCAGTCTTTCTTGAGCTGGAAACATCTTCATTTCACCTTCATTTCTAAAGGATAGTTTCGGGGCGCCTGGGTGGTGCAGTCGGTTAAGCGTCCGACTTCAGCCAGGTCACGATCTCGCGGTCCGTGAGTTCGAGCCCCGCGTCAGGCTCTAGGCTGATGGCTCGGAGCCTGGAGCCTGTTTCCGATTCTGTGTCTCTCTCTCTCTCTGCCCCTCCCCCGTTCATGCTCTGTCTCTCTCTGTCCCAAAAATAAATAAACGTTAAAGGATAGTTTCACTGGATATCATATTCTTGGTTTGACAGGGGTTCTTTTTTTCTTTCAGCACTTGAAATACATCAAATCTCTCCCTCTCTACGGGCTACTAGTATTACTGATGAAGAGTTAGTTGTTCATATTATTGGGATTCCCTTGCACATTTGAGTCATTTACTGTGTTCAAGATTTTCTCTTTACCTTTGGCTTTCAGAGGTTTGACTATGATGTGCCTAGATGTGGATCTCTGTGTTTATTTTACCTGGATATGTAGATCACTGTCTTTTATGAAATTTGACAACTTTTCAGGCATTACTTCTTCTCCTTTCTCTATTTCATTTCATGTATGTTGGTATACTTGATGACTACCCACATGTCTCTAATGATGTTTTTCTTCATTCCTTTTAGCCTCTATTCTTCAAATTGAGGTAAGTTCCAATGACCTATCTTCAAGCTTCCTGCCAATATCCTCCTTCAGATCAGATCTACTGTTGAATTTTTCATTCCAATTACTCTACTTTTCAGCTCTACAATTTCCAATTGGATCTTTTTAAAAATAATTTACATCAGGGCGCCTGGGTGGCGCAGTCGGTTAAGCGTCCGACTTCAGCCAGGTCACGATCTCGCGGTCCGTGAGTTCGAGCCCCGCATCAGGCTCTGGGCTGATGGCTCGGAGCCTGGAGCCTGTTTCCGATTCTGTGTCTCCCTCTCTCTCTGCCCCTCCCCCGTTCATGCTCTGTCTCTCTCTGTCCCAAAAATAAAATAAACGTTGAAAAAAAATAATTTACATCATTTTGTTGATGTTATCTATTTGATGAGTAGTTTTCACATTCTTTCCTTTAACATTTTAAGTCTGATTTTTTTTTTATTTCTTTGAACATATTTAAATGATTTCTTTGAAGACTTTATTGGGCCAACATCTGGGCTCCCTCAGAGACTGCTTCTGTTGACTTTTTTTTTTAATCGTGTGTGTGGGTAACACTATGCTGTTTCTTTTCTATTTTGCCTTTTTTGTTGTTTCTATTACAATTCCTTTCTTAGTTTTAAGCTTCCCTTCCTAGCGTCACCCATGGGTCACTACAACCCAATGGCAACAATGATGGATCAGAGGTTCTGCTTAAACACCTTGAGCTAATAGGGTGTTGCTATTGGATCTGAGTGTGAGTTGGAAAATGTTTTCAAAGTTCAGGGAGTTTACAGATGTGTCCTATTTTTTACTTTCTGCTTTCTCAGAGCCTTATATTCAGCCAGGGATGAGTAGCTTCCTAGGACACTATCTGGTCCCTCCTGAGCATGCACATCCAAGCTCATGTGCACAGACTTCCAGACCATCAGGGATAAGTGGTATTTTAGCAAGATTCTCATTGGCTGTCTTACTCCCTGGAACCCCCTATTAAATTTCTGATTGCTCTGCCATTTTATTGCTTGCTCCAACTGGCATTGTGACCTCAAGCTAATTGAAATGTTCATCTTCCTTGTTTATTTGCCCCTAAGATCTCTACTCTTTTCTCTGTAACATCCCAAGACATTGGTTTTTTTTCATGCTCTTTCTCAAATAATGTCAGATCCCTCTGCGAGAGCAGAGGAGTTGCCATATCCCGTGGCCTGGCTGCCAACCTAGGTAGAAATTCTGCAGCACCAAATGGATTTGGGACAGGATGCAGTTCAAAGAAACTTCTAGCTAAAATACTACAGACTTCCACTGTTATTATGATTCAGTTTAGATTCCCTTGTTAAATGTTTCCCAATTTTTTGTCCTTTCATCAATTTCCAGAGTCTGACAACTTTGTCCAGTTTCGTCATTGCTTCTTAAATTTATTTAAGGTCATTGAAATGTTTTCAATGCCAATATATGTGGTATATTTTGACATATCTTCCATGTGGAATAGAAAACAATGAATACATACCAGCTGTTGGTATATTTACCCTTAAATTATATGTCTTTTAAATGTATTGACTCTTTCATTATGAAATGTCTCTCTTTATCTCTGGTAACATCCTTATAAAGTTTTCTTTGTGTGATATTAATGTAGCCATTTCACTTTCTTATTAGTAGATGCACAATATTTTTTCCATCCTTAACTTTTAACTCCTCTTTATATTTAAAAGACTTTTTTGTGAGAAGCATATAACCCAGTCTAGCAATTTCTGCCTTTTAATTAGACTATTTCATGGTACTATTTAATGTGATTATTAATGTGGTTGGATTTAACTCTACCACTTTGCTGCATGTTTTATTATTTTCCCCATCTACTCTTTTTCTTTCATTCCTCTTTACCCACCTGTGTTGGTATATTCATTTTATTCCTCCTAGTAGTTGAGTAGTCGAGGAGAGATGTCAGAGTCTGAGTCTTGAAGATTTGTGGTACTTAATTGGAAAATCTCAGAAAAAAGAAATACAACAAATTAAAATTCTGCTTTGAAAGGAATATATAATAGGGCTCCTTCTTTGAGTCATCAGTCCTTTTGGCCTACTCTCCTCAATTTCAACCAATTTCTCAGCACCAAACACTGACTTCTGTCTTCTCATTCTGATAAGGCTGTATTTTTTTGCTTAAGCTCTATTCTCCCATCTACTACTTCAAACCAAGAAGCACCCTCAGGGGAAGAATCTGAGTAAATATTGAGCTTACCTAACTTATGTTATGTCTCTTTTTTCAAAAATTGTTTCCTCATTTATTCTGCCTACTTTGAATGGTCTCTAATTCTTTCAAATAGTTTTTTTTAATCATTGTTTTAGTTAGGCTTTATAATTTTTATAAGTAAAAAGGTATAGGCAAAATGTATAGATGTATAGTTTTCAATACAAGCAGGTAGCTATTGATATGTGTATGTGTGTACACAAATAGAGTCTGAGATTTTTGACATCTCAATAGCAATGAGCACACCTACCACATAGATATTGCTTTCGAAATACCATTCTTTTTCTATTTTTTTAATGTTTATTTTATTTTTGAGACAGAGACACACAGAGTGCAAGCAGGGGAGGAACAGAGAGAGAGGGAGACACAGAACCTGAAGCAGACTCCAGGCTCTGAGCTGTCAGCACAGAGTGCAACACAGGGCTCGAACTCACAAACCGTGAGATCATGACCTGAGACAAAGTCAGACACTGAACCAACTGAGCCACCCAGGCACCCGAAAATACCATTCTTTATAAAAGGAACCAGACTTCCTTGGAGATATAACTGATTTTAGAGCTGAGGAAAGGAAAATGCAAAATGATCATATAAAGTAAGAGTGGATACATGCTCTTTACACATTGTGCTTTTGATTTGTGATGGTAAGTGATAACAAAGATCTCTTCCTGCGTCTGTTGGTCATCTGGATGTCTTCTTTGGAGAAATGTCTGTTCATCTCTTCTGGCCATATTTTAATTGGAATTTTTGGTTTGGGGGTGTTGAGTTTTATAAGTTCTTTATATATTTTTGATACTAACCCTTTATCATATATGTCACTTGTAAATATCTTCTCCCATTCTATGGGTGGCCTTTTAGTTTTGTTGAATGTTTCCTTCGCTGTGCAGATTTTTCTTTTGATGTAGTCCAAATAGCTTATTTTTGCCTTTGTGTTGTTGTTGTTGTTGTTGTTGTTGTTTGCCTCAGGAGACATACCTAGAAAGAAGTTGCTACATTTGATGTCAAAGAGGTTACTGCCTGTTTTCTAGGATTTTCATGGTTTCATGTCTCACATTTAGGTCTTTCATCCATTTTGAATTTATTTTTGTGTCTGGTGTAAGAAAGTGGTCCCGTTTCACTCTTTGCGTGTTGCTGTCCAGTATTCCCAACACCATTTGTTGAAGAGACTGTCTTCTTTCCATTGGATATTCTTTTCTGCTTTGTCAAAGATTAATTGACCATATAGTTGTGGGTTTATTTTTAGGTATTCTATTTTGTTCTATTGATCCATGTGTCCATTTCTGTGCCAGTACCATACTGTCTTGATCACTATAGCTTTCTAATGTAACTCTATGTCCAGAGTTGTGATGTCTCCAGCTTTGCTTTGGTTTTGTGAAGGTTGCTTTGACTATTTGGAGTCTTTTGAGTTCCATTCAAATTTTAGGACTGTTTGTTTTAGTTCTGTGAAAATGCTGTTGGCATTTTGATAAGGACTGCATTAAATGTGTACATTGCTCTGGGTAATATAGACATTTTGACAATATTTGTCTTTCCAATTCATGAGCATGGAATGCCTTTCCATTTCTTTGCATCATCTTCCACTTCTTTCATTAGCATTTTATAGTTTTCCGAGTACAGGTCTTTCACCTTTTTGGTTAGATTTATTCTTAGGTATCTTACTATTTTTGTGCAATTGTAAGTGGGATTATTTTCTTAATTTTCCTTTCTGATGCCTCATATATATATATAGAAATGTGTATATGTTGTATATAGAAATGCAACAGATTACTGTACATTGATTTTTTATCCTGCAACTTTACTAAATTCGTTTATCACTTCTAGCAGTTTTTTGGTGGAGTCTGTCAGGTTTTCTAAACGAAGGATTGTGTCATCTGCAAATAGTGACAATTTTACTTCTTTTTTTATTGATTTGGATGTCTTTTATTTCTTTTTCTTTCTTATTTCTGATTGTTGTGGCTAGAACATCCAGTACTATGTTGAATAGAAGTGATGAGAGCAGACATCTTGTTCCTGAAAGTAGAGAAAAAAATTCTCAGTTTTTCTCACTAAGGATGATGTTAGCTGTGGGTTTTTCATATGTGACCTTTATTATGTTGAGGTATGTTCCCTCTAAACCTACTTTGTTGAGGGCTTTTATCAAGAATGGATGTTATACTTTGTCAAATGCTTTTTCTGCATCTATTGAAATAATCATATGGTTCTTATACTTTTCCTTATTGATGTGATATATCATGTGAATTAATTTGCTAATATTGAACCGTGTTTGCAATCCAGGAATAAATCCCACTTGATCATTGTGAATGATTTTTTAAAATATATTGTTGGATTCAGTTTGCTAGTATTTTATTGAGGAAATTTTGCATCTGTGTTCATCGGGGATATTGGCTTGTACTTCTCTTTTTTGGTAGTGTCTTTTTTGTTTTTCATACTGTGGTAGTACTGGCCTCATGGAATGAATTTGGAAGTTTTCCTTCCTTTACTATTTTTTTGGAATGGTTTGAGAATAGTAACTATAAACTTTTCCTTAAGAGTTCCATAGAATTCTCCTGTGAAGCCATCTGGTCCTGGACTTTTTGTGTTGAGAGTTTTTTGATTACTGATTCAATTTCTTTGCTGGGTATCAGTCTGTTCAAATTTTCTATTTCTTACTGTCTCAGTTTTGGTAGTTACATGTTTCTAGGAATTTATCCATTTCCTCTAGGTTGTCCAATTTGTTGGCATATAGTTTTTCATAATATTCTCTTATCATTGTATTTCTGTAATGTTTTTGTTATTTCTCCTCTCTCATTTGTGATTTTATTTATTTGAATCCTTTTTCATTTTTATTCAGAAGTCTGGCTACAGGTTTGTCAATTTTATTGATGTTTTTCAAAAAACCAGTTCCTGATTTCATCAATTTGTTCTTTTTTTTTTTTTTTTTTTTTTTAGTTTCTATATCACTTCTTTCTGCTCTAATCTTTATTATTTCCTTCCTTCTGCTGGTTTCAGTGTTTTGTTGTTGTTGTTGTTCTTTTTCTAGGTCCCTTAGGTGTAACGTTAGATTGTTTATTTGAGATTTTTCTTGCCTCATTAGGCAGGCATGTATTGCTATGCACTTCCCTCTTAGAAACACTTTTTCCTGCATCTCAAAGCTTTTGAACCATTTTGTTTTCTTTTTTTTTTTTAATTTTTTTTTCAACGTTTATTTATTTTTGGGACAGAGAGAGACAGAGCATGAACAGGGGAGGGGCAGAGAGAGAGGGAGACACAGAATCGGAAACAGGTTCCAGGCTCTGAGCCATCAGCCCAGAGCCTGACACGGGGCTCGAAGTCCCAGACCGCGAGATCGTGACCTGGCTGAAGTCGGACGCTTAACCGACTGTGCCACCCAGGCGCCCCAAGAACAATTTGTTTTCATTTTCATTTGTTTGCATATACTTTTTTGTTTTTTCTTCTATTTCCTGGTTGACCTATTCATTGTTTAGTACCATGGTATTTAACCTCCATGTATTTGAGGTGTTTCCAGATTTTTTCTTATGGTTGACTTCTAGTTTCATAGCATTGTGATCAGAAAACATGCATGGTATGGTTTGATCTTCTTGAATTTTTCGAGGCTTGTTTTATGGGCTAATATGTAATCATTTCTGGAGAATGTTCCATGTGCACTTGAAAAGAATGTGTATTCTGTGTTGGGGTGGAATGTTCTGAATACATCTGTTAAATCTATCTGATCCAGTGTGTCATTCAAAGCCATGGCTTCCTTGTCAACTTTCTGTTTAGATGACTTATTCATTGATGTAAGTGGGATTTTAAGGTCCTCTACTATTATTGTATTATTGTCAAAGAGTTCCTTTATGTTTCTCATTAACTGTTTTATGTATCTGTGTGTTCCTATGTTGGGTGCATAAAAATTTAACATTTGTTGTATCTTCTTGTTGGATTGTCCCCTTTACTATTATATAGTGTCCTAGTCATGAACTCCTTTTGTTTTTGTCTGTTTGGGAAATTCTTCACCTCTCCTCCTATACTGAATGATAGCATTGCTGGATAGAGTATTCAGGGCTTCAATTTTTTCCCATTCAACACTTTGAATATATCATGCCACTCCATTCTGTCTTGGAAACTTTCTACTAAAAAATCAGCTGATAGTCTTTTGGGTTTTCCTTTGTATATTACTGTCTTAATTTCTCTTGCTGCTTTTAATTTTCTTTCTTTATCACTACATTTTGATGATTTAATTATACTATGTCTTGGTGTGGATCTGCTCTAGTTAATTTTGTTGGGGATTCTCTGTGCCTCTTTGATCTGGTAATCTGTTTCTTTCCCCAGATTATGGAAGTTTTCAGCTACTACTTCTTCAAATAAATTTCCTGCGCCTTTTCTCTCTCTTCTTCTGGGACTCCTATAATACAAATGTTATTTGTGTTTGATAGAGTCACTGAGTTCCCTAAATCTATTCTTATTTTGCATAATTCTTTCTCTCTCTTTTGTTCAGCTTGATCACTTCCCATTACTCTGGCCTTCTAGGTCATTAGTTACTCCTCTGCTTCTTCCATCAGGCATGTTTCTCATTTTGTTTATGGAGCTCTTTATCTCTGCTATGCTATTCCTTATCTCTGGATTAAGTTCTCACTTATACCTTCACTCTTTTCTCAAGTCCAGTGAGTACCCTTATGATCATTGCTTAAAATGCTCCTCCAGGCATGTAACTTACATCTGTTTCACTTAGATCTTTGGCCATGGCCTGTCCTGTTCTTTGGTTTGGGAGATATTTCTCTGTCTCGTCATTTTTGCAAATCTCTGTGCCTGTTTCTGTGTTTTAGGAAAGACAGCTATGTCTCCTGTTTTTGAGCATAATAGCCCTATGAAGGAAAGGTCCTCTACTGCCCTGCCAGGTAGTATCCCCTCTTCCCCAAGGCCTGATGCTTCCACTTGTGCCTCCAATGTGTGCTGCATGTGCTCTGCTGTTTTCTCCTGGCCCTCTATAAGGCCAGTCATCTGAAAAGATTCTCTTGGCCTGTTGTGGGAAGTGTTTGGTCCCCAGGCTGAATGTGGAGCATTTTAACGAGGTGTGCTCTGGTCTGCTTGTGAAATGAGACCTTTTACACCACTGTCATTACTGAAGCTCCACAAAATTCTCCAGTCAAAAGACATGATGTGAGTATAGGTTTAGGTCTGTCTTCTAAGTGAGGGGATCCATTCCACTGGGACTGAGGCAAGTATGGCTGTGAAGAGCAGTTCCACAAAAGCATGAGGTGGCAGAGCTGGATGTAAGTAAGTTAAGTAGCAAGTGTCAATGCTGTGCTATTTCCCACAGGTGGCTCTGTTTATGCTGAGGGGCCAGGGTGGCAGGTGCCATTTCCTTTGTTCCCAGAGTCATCTTCCTGTTAATGCTGCCTCTCTGGGACAGGCTCCAAGATGAACAAATAAACTCCCCACAGTGTGCCACAGGTGCTCTTCAGATCACTGTTTCCACGCTGTGTGTCCATGGGCTATTTACCCTGTCCTCTCTCTAAAAGCAGCTCCAATTCTTTCTGGGCTCTACCCAAGTCAAGTTCACTGACCTTTAAAACCAGGCTTTAAGTCCCTCTCATTGCAAGACTCCATGCCACTTGGCTCCCCCTATGTTTCCAAGCTAATTGCTATGAAAATTCGTTTTCCCATGTGACCTACTATGTGTTAGTCTGTCTCCCATCCCTCTGCATGACTATGGCTCCCTTCCTTTGGTGGCAGCCACAATCTGTTTCTGTCTCACACTGTATCTTTGTATTTCCTACCTTTTTCAATGTGGCCTCTTCTCTACCTTCAGTTGTGGTGCTTGTTCTCCCAGTCTTTGGGTTGATTTCTGGGGTATAGGATGATTTGATAGTTATCTAGTTGTATTTGTGGGACAAGGCAACCCTAGGGTCCTCCTACTTCACCACCATCTTCCCCTCTCTTCCATAGAGACTTTGTTTTTAATTTTTTAATGTGTATTTATTTTTGAGAGAGAGACAGAGCATGAGCGAGGGAGGGGCAGAGAGAGAGAGAGAGACACAGGATCTGAAGCAGAATCCAGGCCCTGAGCTGTCAGCCCAGAGCTTGACATGGGACTTGAACTCACAAACTATGAGATCATGACCTGAGACAAAGTTGGACCCTTAACTGATTGGGTCACCCAGGGATCCCTCTTCCATAGAGATTTTTAAATGTTTTTCTTTATGATTGTAAAACAAATTTAAAAAATCAGTAAGTATACCGAATAATTGAACAGCACTAATTATCAAATTAACCTAATTGATATTTTAAAAACATTACACTACATGATGGAAAACTAAAAATGTCTTTCAAGTGTACATGTAACATTCATCAAGATAAACAACATGCTGGAGCATAAATTTTGTCTCAACAAATTCAAAATTATTAAAATTATAGAAGCCTAGTTCAGGATGGTGACATGGGAAGATCCTGAATTCACCTCTTCCCATGGACACCAATTTACAGCTACATAAAAAACAATGCCTTCTTAAAAAAGAAAGAAAAAAAACTAGCTGAACAACTGCTAACATAAGGCAAACAACAACAAAATACCATACCTCAAAACAGGCTGGAGAGGCTGAGACACAATTTCACCATAAACTTAACCTTAAGCACATTGATCTACATTCAGGAGGGAACTCAAAACCCAGAGCTTCTCCAAAAAGAGTGAAGAATTTGAACTTCACATTAGGCCCCTAACTTTTAATACCTTCACCTAGGAGATGAGCCCCTAAGACCTGTAGTTTTGGAAACCAGCTGGCTTGTGTCCATGAGATCCACAAGTCTATAGTAAACTGAGAAATGGCTCTTAGATTGTTCAACCACTAGCACATATGCACCCTGGGTCACAGCACAGAGGCAGTCAATTGAGAGGCACCCAGACTTTGTGTGAAGGAGGCCAATTAGCAAACCTTTATAACTGCAGCCTGAGGGGTAGGCTTCTAATTAAACATACATGTAAGGGCCCACTGCAATCCTCTCCAGAGACCTTGGGAGATGAAGCCAACTTTGTGTTCTCCCTCTGCCTTGACCCAGAGCACCAGTATTTACTGCAGAAGCGCTTGTTCACATATCTGGTGCCCTGGGTTTTACCTCTGGTGCCCCAGTTTTTGTGGCTGTTGCCTGGTTTGCCTAGATCTGGTGGCCAGAGCAGCTTACTTTCCTGAGTCCCATGGGACAATAACAAACAGAGATATGGTTTGGGCCAGTTACCATCCACCAGGGCACCACACAGGCATCAGACTGAAATACACTCCAGTATTTCTATGAAAGGGCCCTATTTGCTCATCCTAGAGCTGAAGATTGAAG
This sequence comes from Lynx rufus, assembly GCF_022079265.1. Lineage (NCBI taxonomy): Eukaryota > Metazoa > Chordata > Mammalia > Carnivora > Felidae > Lynx > Lynx rufus. The sequence continues at coordinate 114,551,550 of NW_025814878.1, read as the reverse complement.
CTGGCTTGGCCCACCTGTAAGGACCTACTGAGATACACTCAAGAGACAGAGGCTAGTAGATGCCATCTTTGCACTCTCCCTATGCCCCACTTCAAGTCATTGATGTTTTCCAGAAAGGAGCTTTTTCATTCATCCAGCACCCCCATTTTTGTGACTGCCACCCAGGGGACACCTCTAGATTATGGAGCTCTGGTGCCTAGTGAGCCTTGCACTTGTGCTCCCAAAGATCTGTATATATTTGCATACTTTAAAAGCTGCTCTGAAAGTCTGGCTTCCAATCAGGCTGAATCTAGATGCTGTCTGAGATCATCCCCTTTGGGACACTGATAGGCCTTGGCACACTCTCAACTACCTGGAGTACTAAAAATAAAAGAGCCTGCTTAGACAAGCACAAAGATTTGAGAGATAACCAAGAACTACAGCAGTTTTGAATGATAAGTTTCACCTCCTACATGAGGCCACACCTTCAAGACTAGGAGAGGTAGCTTTTCTATCTTATGCATAAATGCCAATACAGAGAATCAGGGGAAATTAAGAAATAGGAATATGTTCCAAATAAAAGAATAATTTAAAACCTCAGAAATAAAAATAATAAGAAACAATGATAAGTCATTTACCTGATAAAGAGTTCAAAATAATGGTCATAAAGATGCTCACTGAACTTGGGAGGAGAATGGATGAACATAGTAAGAACTTCAACAGGGAGTGACAACATAAAAAGCACCAAATAAAAGTCACTGAGCTAAAGAATACAATAGCTAAACTAAAAAATAAACCAGAGATGTTCAAAAGCAGATTAGATTAAGCAGAAGAAAGAATCAATGACCTGGAAGACTAGGCATTGCAATTCACTCAATCAGAGCACCAAAAACAAAAAAGATGAAAAAAAGTAAAGCTCACTTAAGGGATTTATGGGACAACATGAAGCAGACCAACAGTCACATAATAGGGGTCTCAGAAGAAGAGAGAAAAAAAAAAACAGCAGAGAACTTATTTCAAGAAATAATAGCTGAAAATTTCCCTGAAGGAAACATTTATCCAGGTCCAGGTGCTACAATGACTTCTAAACAAGATGAACCCAAAGAGACCCACAATAAGACATATTATAATTAAAATGTCAAAGGTTAGAGACAGGGAGAGAATCTTAGAGCATTAAGAGAGAAACAATGTATTACATACAAGGGAAACTCTGTAAGACTCTCAGCAGATTTTTCAGGAGAAAGTTTTCAGTCCCCAGAAGAGAGTGGCACAATATATTCAAAGTGGTGAAAGAGAAAAACCATCAACCAAGAATATTCTACCCTGAAATATTGTCATTCACAATTGAAGGAGAAATAAAACATTTTCCAGACAAGCAAAAGCTAAACGGGTTCATCAACACTAACTCAGCCTTACAAGAAATGTTAAAGGGACTTCTTCAGGCTGAAAAGAAAGGTTACTTTTTACTAACAGAACAACCTAAAAAATATAAATCTCACTGGTAAAGGTAAATATACAATAAAATTTGGAATAATCTAATGTAAAGGATTAATCACTTATAAAGCTACTGGGAAGCTTAAAAAGTAAAAATAGTAAAAGTAACTATAACTACAATAATTAATAAGGGATACACAAAAAAAAAAGATGTAAAATATGACATCAAAACACAAAATGTGGGGAAGAAGTAAAAATATAGTTTTAGAATGCATTCAAACTTAAGTTGTCATCCACTTAAAATAGCTTGTTATAAATATAAGTTGTAGTACATAAGCATCATGGTGACCACCAAGGAAAAACCTATAGTACATACAAAACCATGTGTAGTCATGGTTTAGAGAATTTTTTATTTTTTTGTCCACGTTGTTCTTATTCTAGCAACTGACTTCTCTGAAAGCTTTTCTCTTTAGATCAGGTCCCAAATTTAGAACTATAAAGACTGACAGGGTATCTTTTGCACTGAGGTCATCTTTAGTTTTCTGAATGGATGTGTAATAGTCTCTTGTTTTGCTCCTTTATCTTGCTTATGTAGCCTGTGGAATGAACGCATGACTAAAATAAAGATGCTAGCAACAATTAGTAGGGCTGTATGCTCCAGTGTTCTCAAAATTGCTCAACAATATTGAAATAGTTGGTTTGTTTGACAGGTACACCCCACTAGAAGAGATATTGAGACAAAGGAAGTAGCTCATTCTCCCCCTTGGAAAGAATAATTACTAGTAAGTTTACTTTTTCAGAGTAGAAACTTGTTTCTCTAGGGGCACCTGGGTGGCTGAGTCGGTTAAGCATCTGACCCTTGATTTCAGCTTGGGTCATGATCTTTCAGCTCCTGAGTTTGAGCCCTGCATTGGAATTCTCTCTCTCTCCCTGTCTCTCTGCCTCTCCCCCACTCACTCCCATTCTCGCTCTCCCTCTCTCAAGTTAAAAACTTGAAAAAAAAAAAAGAAATGTGGTTATCTATAAGGATGGACTATAAGAAAAATAACTGCTAAAAGATTTTATTTATTTTCAATAAAACAAACAACATTCCAGACACAAGCCTGGAATCACTAGGCAGTTGCTAGTGAAAAACCGAAGTGGAGTTTGAAAAACAATCTGGCCAATATTTACACTGAGTAAAAAGGTGCCATAACACAATAACACAAGGTCTAGATCAAATGGAAAGAAAACCAAACATCTTCCTACATACAATGTTCTCGGACAGGCCTATGAGACATGGTTCTCTCCAGTTGTTTTCTCTGTGACTATTTAATGGGAAACATGCTGGTCCTAAATATATAGATATAGAGGGGCGCCTGGGTGGCTCAGTCAGTTAAGCGTCCGACTTCATCTCAGGTCACGATCTCATGGTCCGTAAGTTCGAGCCCTGCGTCGGGCTCTGGGCTGATGGCTCAGAGCCTGGAGCCTGCTTCCGATTCTGTGTCTCCCTCTCTCTCTGCCCCTCCCCCGTTCATGCTCTGTCTCTCTCTGTCTCAAAAATAAATAAACATTAAAAAAATTTTTTTAAATATATAGATATAGATATATTAAGTTGTCAAGGCATTGTAAAATACAGATAAATTGAACTTAAGAATGACATTCAGAAGTTGAAACCCTGTCCACTAACTGAGATAACACCATAGTGTCAAGATTGGATCCATCCAAAGTTCCTAAGGGAGGACGTCACTGAGATCTCACTGGGAAGGGTCCTGTTCAACTCTGATAAGTGCTAATCCAGCCTTTAAATGACTCAATCTTCTGTTGACAAAGTATGTGTTCCACAGTAAGAAGAAATTGGCCCTGTTTATCCATTTCTTGTTATTGTTATTTTTCATTAGGTTAGGGACCACTGACCTGCTTCTCACTTTAAGTTCCATACTAGTGCTAGTAGCTTTCTGAGAACTGTAGGACTTCTGTACTGAGCACCACTTTCTTCCAGGAACCAATTTAACTATCTTTACTGAGGATATGAGCCCTTATTTGGCATTTCTTATGCACAGCAGAAGTGGAGCAAAATTGCTTCTCCTCTTGCTTTCAGTGAAGTTCAGCCTCAAGATCACCTGTACAAGTGATGGTTGGGTGACAGTCGCTCCATTGTGTTACCTGCACTGTTTTTACATTGAATTAATATTGAAGAAGGGTGTGAAATATATAATAATTAAAGAACATAGTTTTATTACTCATAACATAGTTAAATCATACTCATTGGTCCATTTTTTCAAAAATTATATTCAATTTTATCAAATATATACACATAAATTATATTCAAATTTATATGAACAAATTTTTTTTTCCAACGTTTTTTTTTTTTTTTTTTTTTTTTTTTTATTTTTGGGACAGAGAGAGACAGAGCATGAACGGGGGAGGGGCAGAGAGAGAGGGAGACACAGAATCGGAAACAGGCTCCAGGCTCTGAGCCATCCGCCCAGAGCCCGACGCGGGGCTCGAACTCACGGACCGCGAGATCGTGACCTGGCTGAAGTCGGACGCTTAACCGACTGCGCCACCCAGGCGCCCCTATATGAACAAATTTTGATAGTGTTCTTTTTATGTTTCAGTGTTTCTGATATAGAATTACCTTTCTTTGCCATTCCTTTTATTCTATAATCTAAGGTGAACCTTAGCTTAGCTTTCCTAGATTATCACATCACAATTAGCTTCTGAGTAAATTAGGATTATAGTTTGTCAAATTAAGTGTGACATTCTCCTGGTCATGATCACATGATTTCCAATAGTACTGAATTATCAGTGGGGTCCAGGAACATGGCTTCTTCTCAAATCCAGGGACAATAATAACTTCTACCCAACCTCTCCACAAAATGTTAAACTCAATAGAAATATATTTTTCCAAAGTAAGTGAGATACTATTTCTGTTCTGAAACTTGCACAGTATTATGCTGAGAACTCTGGAGTAATGATTGAAAACAATAAATTGGATTTAGGAATTTGGGGACCACTGTTACCTTTACTAGGAGGGACACTTGACGTGAGCTGTGGGTGTCATTACATAAGGTAAATGCAAATGTTATGTCCAGCAGTGAGTGACACTAATGAGGGAATCTTTTCAAGGAACTAGAATTACAACACAGCAGCCACCTGGATTTATATAAATAAAATGCCGTCAGGACCTTCATTTCAAGGTTAAGTAATTTGAGAGGTTAAGTAATTTCCCCAAACCTACAACACTATGTTATGGTGCAAAAAAGACAAGATTAAAGGTCTTTCTGACTTACAATTCTCTTCCCACCACCCCTTCAGCTCCTAAATACACTCACACGTACATTTGTTGAAACAACTCTGTCTTCCAGTGAGAGAAATAAATGCTCCTAGAGTTTCAAACTTGTGTGAAGCACAAAATTGGCTCACCATAGACGTCCAAAAATGTTTCACATATAACTAGATCAACCCTTAAGAGTACTAAATTAAACCAACCTTTCTAACTCAGGAAATTCTAAGTTTCAAAATTGGATCTTAATACTGAAACTCTGACCAGCAACAGATGATGCTTTTTCATCTCTGAGACTGATTGGTTTTCAACACAGAGATTACCCAATCCAGAAACAAAAATGAATTCCTTGGTTGGTATTACTTCGGATGTGGGTGAAGGATGGTCCTAGTCCTCACTGAAATTCGCCTGCTCCCCAGACCCTGTCCTCTCTGTTCTCCAACATGGCATGCCTGTGGTTCCCTAGAGGTTTCTTGATGGCAGCTCTGATGGTAATGCTGATGGTGCTGAGCCCTCCCCTGGCTTGGGCCAGGGATACCCCACGTAAGTACATACCTTGGTGCATAAGCTATTGTGGGGTAGAGGTAGAAAGGGAGTTAGCTTTGTCACCACATCCAGGCCAGGTCCCTTAGAAAATTCTGACATTTTCTTCAGTGACCACCCATCTTTTTTATATGGATCCTCCATTCTTTCCACAAAAAAAAGAGCCTGCACGCTTGTCCTTTCTACAAGAGCTTCAGGAGGGGCCTCCATATATATAGGCCATTTCTTCTTACTTCTCTTCTAATAAAACCTCTCCAGCCTTCCATCCCTTTCTTCAGATTCTTCAGAAGATTTAGAAATAATGGTGTCCAAACGGTTTCCCATCCAGTTGTTCCCTTTTTTATGTTGAGTTATGCCAAAAAAAGGGTAAGTTTGTCTGAAAATTTTATGGGGAGTCAAAAGAGATTAGAAAGATCTCTTTTAGAAGACCTTGTGTTATGGCCTCAGCAGGATCTCTGATGTTGGTGCCTCTCCCTAATATGTGAAGATATATCAAAGGGTCTCCCCCATTATTTCCCTATCCTTTATCCCCAAACCCTAAGGTTTGTAAGACCTGTATCCCTGTGCTATAGATTCTCTGACAGATGCTGGGGTTTGTTCTCCCTCTATTTCTCCTGTGGAGAGTACCCTAGAACTGAAGCACAGGACCTTAGTACTTGAAATGACCCTATAGGTAAGGAGCATCCCTGGGTGTTCTTTGATGCCTTAAAGAACTTAAGCTATCTTCTAAAACCCTGCCACAGGTTAGTGTTCATTATGAATCTATTTTGGCCTTTCTATACTATCAGCTTCTCCTACATCTCCCCTTTCTCTGGCCTGAGCCCACAAGAAGGAATTCAACTAATACAGAAAAAAATTATATGAAATTCTATTTGCATATGTCAAAAATAGTCAAGTATCAGCAATTTCATATGGTTCAAACTGGACACCCTGAGCAGGTTACCAGTGGTGTGAAGGTTGTTTATATTCCTGGGGCTGAAAGTCAAGGGAACTCACTGGCCTCCTGGAGTCTTAGCCCCAAAGTTTGTAGGGTCATTCATCATGCCCTCTCCTTAATTAGCCATGTTTTTTTCCCTCTACTTCCAGTTCCTCCCTATTCTTTCTTCAGCTATGTCATCACCATTACTGAAAATCCCCACTGTTTGCCCAGACCCTCAGCACTATCACAGATCCATTGGATGAAATGAATTATAATGAAGTGTTCTCCTTCTTAAAACCACTTTTCCTTACCTGGGAATGTGTCTTCTGACTAGTAGGAATAGAAAGAGGAAGTTTGTCTGAATTTTTCACAGGAAGTAGATGGGATCTAATGTATTATCAGAATAAAAGAATGTTGGAGCTTGAGCCCTTTCATACTTCCAGAATACTCGCAACAATCAGGTCCCAGAACACTGGGTTTCTTCAGCAGTTCTTAAGCAACTGTTATACACTGGGTTCTGTTCTAGGATCAGAGAATTCTATTTCGATAAGAAAGAAAGACCCTACTGTCATGGAACTTACCTAACAACAATAATAGGATAAATATTTAACAAAAAAGAAAAAAATTCCAGAGAAAGCTATAAACGCTCTTTAAAAAATATATCGGGGTGTGAAATGGAGAGAATTGGTTTCACTGACTTCAGCACAGTGGGTAGGTAGTTCTCCCTGAAAAGTGACACTAGTTGACACATGAGTGATGAGAACAAGCCAGTCATATGAAGGATCTAAGGGACAAGTGTTCCAGGGAGAGGGAACAGGGTCAATGTGTGGGAAGATGTTTGCTGAGTTTAGAAGATAGAAAGAAAGCAAGAGTGGCTGAAGCATAGCAAGCAAGTTGGAGAGTGACATAAGATAAGGTTGGAGAGGACAAAAGGAGCCAAATCATCTTAGATCCTGATGGCAATGGTAAGAAATTTGATTTTTATTTAGAGAGATGTGTGGGGCTACATAAGGGATAATGGTGATTCCATTTATATTTTAAAAAATAATTCTAGCCACCATGTGGAGATTGGAAAGTAGAAGGCCACAAATGGAGTCAGGGAATCCATCTGGGAGCATGATATAATTCTCCAGGGAAGACATACTTTGGCTTCATTTAGTGTGGTAGTGGGTGACAAAGACAGTAGTAAAGGCAAAGTGAACAGATATGGGACAGATATTTGTAGGACATGTTAATGAATTAAACGGGTGGGGTGGGTAGGTAGAAAATCAAGCTTATCCCTAAGGATTTTGTCTTCAATATTGAGTAGGTGGATGCTGATGCTGTTTACTGATAGGGAAAACTGAGAGAGGAAATTATTTGAAGTGGTAGTTAGAAATAAAGACTTTCTTTCAGTTTGAAATGATTGTTTTTAACTTCTTTAAAATTTTCTAATGTTTATTTTTGAGAGAGAGTGAGAGAGAGAGAGAGACAAAGCATGAGCAGGGGAGGGGCAGAGAGAGGGAGACACAGAATCCAAAGCAGGCTCTGGGCTCTGAGTTGTCAGCACAGAGTCTGACGTGGGGCTCAAACCCACAAATGGTGGGATCACGACCGGAGCTGAAGTCGGACGCTTAACTGACTGAGCCACCCAGGCGCCCCAAGTTTGAAATGATTTTTGATATTTATGTGCAACTCTCATTGGTCAGAGAGAGAGTTCAAGAGGAGGCCAGGTCTGGAGGTATGTATGTTGGTGTCATCGACACATATGCTGTGTTAAATTCCAGGAAAGTAGAGGAGGTCACATAGGGACAGAAGAGGGCAAGAACCAATGAGTTAGCCAAGGTGACTGAGAAAGGTACCCAACACATGGAAGTCAAGGAAAGTAGTTTTCTTCACTGAGGAGGGAATAGCCGGTTGTGGTAAGTACCACCAAGAGGTGGGTGAATTGAGAACGTGACAGCAAAGTGAACTGGGTTTGGTGGACTTGATGTTTGCAGATTCGGTCAAATATCCAAAATAGAAACCGGACTGGAGCATTTGAAAAGAGAATGGGAGCTAAAGAAATGGAGGATGGATTAGAGATAACTCTTGAGTAGTTGATCTCAGGGAAAGACTGTACTCTGGGATCAGGAAGCAGCTGGACCTAAAATATAAGAATAAAAGAGCACAGGGCAGGTGTGAGGAAAGGGCACAGAACTTTTTGGCCCTCGCCAAGCATGCCAGTCTCCCAGAATGTCCACCTGTTCACTAACCCAAAAGCTCCCTGAACCATCACTTTTGGACTTTTATGGAGGCCTCATCACATAAGCATCATTGATTAAATCCTTGACCATGATGACCAAACTCCAGCTTCAGCGTTTCCTCTCTCCCTGGAGGTCAGGGGGATGGGACTAAAAGTTTCAACCCACTTGGTTGATTCTCCTGACAACAAGCCCCAATCCCAAAGGGGTATCCAAAAGTCACCTCATCAACATAACAAAAGACACCTTTATTGCTCTTATCACTTAGGACATTTCTAGAGTCTCAGGAGTTCTGTGCCAGAAACTCAGACTAAGATCAAGTATATATTTCTTATTATAAATCATAATATAACAGCAACTGATTGCCAAGACAAAGAAATCAGTAAACTTTGGTCCTGAACAAATTTATTTTGCTGGAAAAACAGCTCTCCATTAGAACTAGATTTTTTGAAAACGTAAGTTTCATGTAGAACCAAGATTTTAAAGAAGTATGATAGTGGAACTTTTTTCCATGTAATTTTCAGCTTCTTCGTGATTAACAGTGACTTTTTCACCAGTTTTTTTCAAATGGTTTTCACTAGTGGTTGTCATGCTGAGGTTGCTTACCACCCCTCCTCCCTGTTCCTTCACCCCATGATTATTTGACAGTATCTGGAGCCATTTATGGTTCTCACACTAGGGGTTTCCTCTGACAGCTAGTGGGTAGAGGCCAGGGAGGCTGGTAAACAGCCTACTATGTCCAGACCAGGCCTCCCCAATCCACAACTACAAAAATGTGACCCAAAATGTCTATATAGTGCTGAGGCTGAAAACTGCTTTACACAGTACTACTTCTAACATTTCTATACTCACACTTTATACACATACTCTTCCTCTAATTTAGTATTCCATGGCTAATTTTAGCTTGTTTCATTACTAGACAGTTGCACAAATTCACCGCCTTTTTGTTGAATCCATTCATTCAAAGCAAGTGCAACTCTTCATTTTTATTTTTTGCTTTAAGCCAAGTTTTTCAATATTTCATGAGCTTTTGCTCATTACATCTTTATCGACTTTCAACAACTTGTGTTTTTAACTTTTAAATAGTGGTGACTGACACAAATATTTCCAGTACAATGGCATCACAAGTAAGAGCTCTGAGACACATTTGACTCTTTATTTTTTTTTTTTAACGTTTATTTATTCTTGAGACAGAGAGAGACAGAGCATGAACGGGGGAGGGGCAGAGAGAGAGGGAGACACAGAATCTGAAGCAGGCTCCAGGCTCTGAGCCATCAGCCCAGAGCCTGACGCGGGGCTCGAACTCTCAGACCGCGAGATCGTGACCCGGGCTGAAGTCGGACGCTCAACCGACTGAGCCACCCAGGCGCCCCCACATTTGACTCTTTAATTCATCAGATCAGATTTGCCATATGAATTTTGGCACAAAAAAAAAAAAACAACTTGATTTTCTGAGCTTCCTGGATTTAGAAATTCAGAAGAAGGATTGTGACCCTCTTTAGGACCATTAGGATCACAGTTTTACTCTCCTTAAAACTCTTCATAGTTTCCCATTTTATGTAGTATAAAGTCAAAATCCTAATATCGCCCTCAGGCTTTAAGTGCCCAGCCCCATGTGATTTCTCCAATCTAATCCTTTCCCTTTCCTCCTCTCACTGTCTGTGCTTCAGTGAACTCTTTTCTTCTGGTTTCCCAAGCAAATTCACCATCAGCTCTTTCAGGCTTTTGCACATTGTATTACCTTTACCTGAAATGTGTCTTCCTTTCTCACACACACACACACACACACACACACACTGTCGCTCACATCTACTTACTCCTTCTTGTCACATCCTAAACATCCCCCTTGAGACCACCTGTCTGGCACCCTAAGGAAACTCAGATCACCCAGTTATCCTCTGCTCTAGAACTGCAGGCTTGTCTTATGACATTTCTCCCCCCCAGATAAATAAAGTCCTGCCTGGCTGGGTTTTGTCCATCACTTTCTCTAAATTTTAAGCCCTGTGAGCGGAGGGGATGTGGTGGGGTTGTTTCCCTTCTCTGGGTTCGCAGGGGCGGCAGGGGCCTGAGCCAGCTCAGCCCAGACCAAGTGTTGGGTGGGGGTGGGGGAGGGGGACGCAGGTGGGACGTGTGTGAGGCCAGGAAAGGGTTGTGGGAGGCGAGGAGGGAAGTGGGTGTCTGTCGGGAGGAGGCGTCCAGGAGGAGACGGTGAGGGGCAAATCCTCAGGCTGGGAGGTCCGCCTCTGAACGGGAAACCAGTGACCCTGAGAGGCTCCCAGGAGAGGAGTCACCTCCCCCGCCTCCCCCACCCCCGCCAGCAGAGGAGAAAAGAGCGGTGGGTGCTGGTGGTTTGGGGGTGCGGGTGGAGCCCCCGAGGGGTGCCGGCATCAGTTCTTCCAGAAGCCCGCGGGTGACCGGGTCGCCCTGTCCCCACAGCACATTTCTTGCTCCTGTGGAAGGCCGAGTGCCATTTCACCAACGGGACGGAGCGGGTGCGGTACCTGCGGAGACACTTCTATAACGGGGAGGAGTATGTGCGCTTCGACAGCGAAGTGGGGGAGTTCCGGGCGGTGACGGAGCTGGGGCGGCCCACTGCCAAGTACCTGAACGGGCAGAAGGACTTCATGGAGGGGAGGCGGACAGCGGTGGACTGGTACTGCAGACACAACTACGGTGTTGGTGAGAGCTTCACGGTGCAGCGGCGAGGTGAGCGGGGGCAGGGGGGCTGGGGCGGCCGGGGCTGCGCGTGTGCGACTGTGAGACAGAGACTGGGTCCCAGTGAGCCTACAGGGTGTTGAGCAAGAGCACGTCACGGGGATCCCTGCGAGAGTGCGACGTCAGGGAGGGTGTGCTGTGTCTGTGGGGTGGGGACCAGTGTGGTGTGTCCTTGTGTGGCTGTGGGGAGTGTGTGATCGTGTCCCTGTGTGACTGTGAGACAGTGTGGGAGGGGTGCCCTGTGATGTGAAGGGGGCTGTGGGCCTGGATAAGGGGACAGGGAGGGAGGGTGTGTGGGGGAGAGGGAGCAGAGGGGGGTGTCAGGCATCCTTGGTGGCCTCTGAGGCAGAGGTTAGACAGTACAGGGGCTGGAGGTGGTGGACTGACTGGGGCAGGTTTTGGAGACATGGAGAAGGCAGAGGACAGTGTCTCCAGTTGGGGGCGAACGTTTACCAGAAGGCAGATGAGGATAGAAAAGAGTGGGACGGATGTGAGGAGGCCAGTCACACTCTGTTTCTGACATGTGTGTGCCCTTCTTTCTTTTTTTCTTAATTTTTTTTCATTCAGTGTTGTTGACATACAATGTTTCATTAGTTTCAGGTGTACAACATAACACCTTTGACAAGTTATACACTAATCAGTGCCCACCACAAATGTACCATCTGTCACCATACATGACTATTACAGTGTCATTGACTATAGTCTTTATGTCATGCCTTCTGTTCCCATGGTTTACTCATCTCATAACTGGAAGCCTGAATCTCCCACTCCCCTTCACACATTTTGTCCATTGCCCACCTCCTTTCCCTTTGCAACCATCAGTTTCTTCTCTCTATTTCTAGGTGTGATTCTGCTTTCTGTTTGTTTATTCACGTGGTTTTTTTAGATTCCTCATGAGTGAAATCATACGGTATTTGTCTTTATGAGTCTGACTTAGTTCACTTAGTGTAATACCCTCTAGGTCCACCCATGTTATCCAAATGGCAAGAATCCATTTTTTATGGTTGTGTAATACTCCATTGTATATATGTACCACATCCTCCTTATCCATTCTTCTATTGATGGACACTTAGGTTGTTTCCATATCTTGGCTATTGTAATGTTGCAATAAACATAGGAGTGTATATATCTTTTTGAATTAGTGTTTTTATTTTCATCAGATAGATACCTAGGAGTGAAATTATTAGATCATATGGTATTTCTAATTTTTTTTTTTGAGGATGCTCCATACTCTGTTCTACAGTGGCTGCACCAATTTGCATTCCCACAAACAGTGTATAGGGGGTTCCTTTTTCTCCAAATCCTTGACCACACTTGTAACTTCTGATCTTTTGTATTTTAGCCATTCTGAATGGTATAATGTAATATTTCATTGTGGTTTTGATTTGCATTTCCTTGATGATTGGTGATGTTGAGCATCTTTTCATGTGTCTGTTAGCCATCTGTATGTGTTCCTTGGGAAATGTCTGCCCATTTTTTAATCAGATTTTTTTAAGATTTTAATTTTTTTTAAGATTGTTTATTCTTGAGTAATCTCTATATCCATCATGAGGCTCAAACTCACAATCCCAAGATCAAGAGTTGCATGCCCTACCTGCTGAGCCAGCCAGGCATTCAATCAGATGTGTGTGTGTGTGTGTGTGTGTGTGTGTGTGTGTGTGTATTGAGTTTATAAGTTCTTTATATATTCTGGATATTAACCCCTTAGAGTATATATAATTTTCAAATATCTTCTTTCATTCAGTAGGTTGCCTTTTTGTCTTGTTGATGATTTCCTTCATTGTACAAAAGGTTATTTGGATATAGTCCCAATAGTTTATTTTCCTTTTGTTTCCTTTGCCTTGGGAGCCATATCTAGAAAAATGTTACTATAGCCAGTCTCTGAGAAATTACTGCCTGTTCTCTTGTAAGATTTTTCTGTTTTAGCACATGCCTTTCTTAATTCTGAAAATTCTGAGATAGGGGCACCTGGGTGGCTCAATCAGTTAAGCATCCAACTTTGGTTCAGGTCATGATCTCTCAGTGAGTCTGAGCCCCAAGTCAGGCTCTGTATTGACAGCTCAGAGCCTGGACCCAGCTTTAGATTCTGTCTCCCTCTCTGTCTGCCCCTCTCCTGCTTATGCTCTGTCACTCTCCTTTCTCAAAATAAATAAACATTAAAAAAAATTTTTTTAATTCTGAAAACCCTAAAATAAGTGTGCCTCTGTGTACATAAGCATTTCACTGAGAAAAAAAAAAATATCAGACTAATTGTTGAGGGCTGGGAAACTTTGAGGCACCTCTACTCTCTCTAAGGCTTCTGTTAGGTAAATTTCCTGGGACTTTTTTCTTTTCTTAGAGAATATGTTTACACATAGTTGAAATGATTGTAAAACTACCTTTCGAATTATAATTTTGATTCTTATCATTAACATACTGATGTATCTCTTTTTATAATGTCAATCATATTTAAGTAGCTAATACTATTTGTATAGTTACAGCAATTTACTTCACAATCCCCTTTGTTAGGTTCTTTCAATATTAACACTAAGTTGGAAATTTCTCTATTTTTTTTTCTAAGCTTCTATTTTTTTCACATATTTATATGTCAATTATAATTACTGCCCTAAGTATTTTCTATTATCCTATTATCTCTGAGATCCCAGTTTTTTTCAGTAATTTTATGGGTTCCCTATGTAGTAAGATTGACACTTAGCTGCTATTTGATTCAGCATTTTCACCATTTTCAGGTATATATCTCATTCTGTTTTTTATTTTCCATGTTAAGAATTTACACATTTTTACTTACTGAAATGTACTGTAAAATTGTTGCCAATGATTCACCACCAATCTGAAATCTACTACTTTGTGGTATTATATAAATGTTGTCCACCAAGTTTTCCATTTCTTTTAAAACAATTGTATTAAGTGAGGGCCTGATAGTGTCAAAGATGGTCTCAAATGGTAAACACAAAACTAATGAATCCCAGAGGCTGCCCTGGCTTCAAATATCAGTTGAGAAAAAGAGATAATTATAAAATAACAATTCCAATAAATGTGGCTTTTTGTTGTTGTTGTTGTTGTTGTTGCCAAGGATAGAGATGGATCACCTGAGTGTAAAGATAAGAACTTTTTAATGAATGACTTTCCTTCCTTCTTTCACTCTCCTTCAGGATCATGCTTTTCTTGAGACTCAACTCATAGATACATAAAACCATCTCTGTGTGTTCCTGCCTCCCAGGGTGGAACCATTTCTGTCATTTTCTAAGGTGTGAGTGCACTGAGGTAACATTCCCTGGATTTCCTACCTTTTATCCCCATCTAGACAACTGCTGTTCCCCAATTTATTCATAATGCTTTGAATCATATTTTCTCTCAAAGTAAACAAAAACAATAAATAGCTAGCATATTATGAAAGCTGAGTTCCAGCCACTGTTCTACATATTTTAGATCCATCGATCCTCATAAAAGCCTAAGAGGTAAGTTAATATATTTTCCCCTTTGTAGGTGAGACTCAACTAAGGCACAGAAGAATTTAAAAATTCTCCCAGGTTCAACTAATAAGAGTCAGAGCTTGGATTTAAGCCCAGGCAGCCTAGCTCCAGATGTGATACCTTCAATTAATATATCTTATGTCAGGCAAAGATTTGTAAACACTTCAACAATGAATAACTGTTTCACACTATGGAAAAAAAAAACACATAAATTTCCCTAACACGTCTCGATTCTAATGGGCCTGTGCTGTCAGGATTGAATTCAAGACTCATGAGACTGGCTGGTACTGAGCCACGTGGCCAGCTTTGTGGGAGGCCGGCACGAGATGCAGCCTGGGACCAGAGACCGGAGGCAGGAGGGCAGCCAGCCAGGGAGACTCACTCTGTCGTCCTCACTTAGTCCCGCTACCACTTGTCTTCTAGTTGAGCCGACAGTGACCGTGTTCCCCTCGAAGACGCAGCCCCTGCAGCACCACAACCTCCTGGTCTGCTCCGTGAATGGTTTCTATCCAGGCCACATTGAGGTCAAGTGGTTCCGGAACGGCCAGGAGGAGCAGACTGGGGTCGTGTCCACAGGCCTGATCCGTAATGGAGACTGGACCTTCCAGACCCTGGTGATGCTGGAAACAGTTCCTCAGAGTGGAGAGGTCTACACCTGCCACGTGGAGCATCCAAGTCGCACGAGCCCTCTCACCGTGGAGTGGAGTGAGAAGCTTTCTGATCCCATAAGTTCCTCGCCCAGCAGGGAGGGGGCTTTGCTTTCCCTGAGTGTTAGGTCTCTCCTCTCCCCACATCATACTGTCATTTGCTCCATGTTCTCCTCACCACAGGTCCCTGGGGGTAGCCGAGTGATTGTTTCCACAAAGACCTTACTCCTTGGGAGACAGTTATGCCTGGCAGGCAGAAAGAGGTCATGCCTGTTTTGAGCCTCCCTGGGATATCACAGTTCATGGTTCCCCCTTGACCCTGGGCACCAGCCCCCCACCTCGGGTTGGACTTGTGCTTTTGGCACTGTTGCTCTGGGTTACCCATTGTGACCTAAAAAGAGGTACGTCATCTACAATGTAGGGACCTTCCTGACATGAGGAGAGTCCAATCTCACCTCAGGTTTCTATTAGCTCTGTTCCCCTGGACAAGCTACTTAAACCTCATGGAGTCCCACGCTCCTCCTCCATCAAATGTTGAAGTAGTGGATTTAACAGAGCTGTGATATTTAAAACGACTTCATTGCCTGAGTCTATTATATATTCAGTGTGATTTTGAAATCTCTTTTATGGTAACGTCCAATTATTCTAGTACCTTCAGGCAGACTTCTTCCCCCATTCTCAACGCTCTGAATCTGAGTCTCAGTTGGAGAAGGAGGACTAGGGATAAACATCACTACAACTAGCTTCTTCTCTCAGGGGTACAGTCTGACTCTGCACAGAGCAAGATGCTGAGTGGAATCGGGGGCTTTGTTCTGGGTCTGCTCTTCCTTGCGTTGGGTCTGTTCATCTACTTCAGGAATCAGAAAGGTAAGGCACCTCTTGGTAATTAAGACCCCCCGTAGAATTTTTAGGGGAAGAAATATGGCTTTTTTAAAGTTATTTCTCTGTGTATCAGTGGCTCTTTATAAAACATCTCTTTAACCTGGAAATTTCCTGGAAATCCAGACATTTTCTGGAAGCGCATGGAGATCTTGGGTAGAATCCCAGGGGCAAATGCAGAAGGAACCACTAATGAAATCACAGTGGATTTGTATGACAGAAATTTCATGGGTCACCCCTCTCACTTTCTGCTCTCCTCTCAGCCCTGCCATCATGTGATGTGGGTGGTGGTGTTAGAGAAGTCTAAGGAGTGGTCTCTGGGGCTGGGGACATTGTATCTGGGGACAGACTTGCCGCCATACTTTTAAGTATATATGTTCCCCCTCTCTTGCAGGACACTCTGGACTTCCTCCAACAGGTAATGCCTTTAATCCTCTTGTAGAGATAGACTTGGCCTCTTAGAACTGATGTAGAGACAACAAGCCAGGAGACAGAAATTATAGGAAGACTGAAATGTGATCAGTTTGCAGTAAAGCTTCTTTTCACCTGTTAATAAATGGTTTGCACTCGAAAGTAGCTTTGGTTCAAGGATACTTAAGAATATGTTCTTCTTACTGTGGTGCTTTGACACGAGGCCCTGGGAGAGGGGAGAGGAAGCTGCTTGTGGAGGTGGGTCTGGGAACAACACTCTACTCTGTCTTCTGCAGGACTCCTGAGCTGAAGTGGAGATGCTGACACTCCAGGAAGAACCTTCTTTTCAAGCTTCTTTGCAGAGTGAAAAGGTTCCCAGCTTGGCTAGGGGAAGAAATCTTGCTGCTTTAAAAGTTAGTTCTCTGTAAATCAGTGGCCCTGTAGAAAGCATCTCTTTAACCAGGAAAGGGCCCATATTTCTTCCACAAACACAGTGCTTTCTCAGGATCTGGTTTGCCCTGGCTTCAGTGACCCCGCAGAACCCATGCTTCCTGATGGCTCCCTCCACCCCGTCCTTGACCTGGAAGCCCCAGTACTGACTGCAGTTCCTTATCTTCATTCTCTCCCAGCCCCCTGTGAATGCAGCCCTTACAGCCTCCCCTGCATTGGAACTCACCTTCTGCTCACATGTCTTTAGAAGCTTTTCTCAAATAAACGTGGAGTGAAAATCACCCCTTTCACATAGTTTCAAGGAAAAGAAGTATTTAAAAAGGAGATAAAGGGAGGATTCTATCACATAACAATCATGGTTTTCATTTATACTCCTGAATTTTGGTTACATGTGAATCTGAAGATTTGCTTGGTTCCTTCCCTGTTTTTCCCTTGGGTCTTCTGCATTCTGTGACTTGGCATGTTTACCTGAGCTAGAAGGAAGCCCTTAATGAACCCATATCATGTTGGTGTCCTATGTCTCTGTGTTCTCAAAGAAAAAGACACACATGGGTCCCTTTGCACCATGGGATATGAAAGAAGACAACAAATACAAGAAATGCAGGTTTCAGTTCAAAATGGTGACAGAGGAAGATCCTGAACACACCTCTTCCCATGGACACACTGAATCTGTAGCTACATATGGAACATTTTCCTCTGAAAAGAAAAAAAACGAAAACAAAAACAAGTAAAACTGGCGGGGTAACCCCTTTACGTAGGGCAAAAGAGAGGGAAGCCAAATGGAAGTTAGTAGGAGAGGCTAAGATACAATGTCACCACAAACTCCAAGGCCAGCAGGCAGCCGTAATAGGAGAGATCTCAAAGCCCAGAGTTTCTCCCTGAGGACTGAAGGGCTCATACCCCACATCAGACACTCCAACTTTTAAGACCAACACCTGAGAGACAAACCCCCAAAGCATCTGGTTTTGATGACTGATGGGGCTAATGCCCATGAGATGCAGGAGGCTGTGGCAAACTGAGTGTTTGAAGGTGGAAGAGGGACAGTAAAGTATCCTCCAAACTGAGAAGGCACTTTGAGACCAGGAAAATGAAGCAGGTGACTCCATCGAGTTTGTGCAGTTTTATTCAGGTAACTTACTGACGGGGCATCAGGCAGGCAATGATCCATGTGCTGTGCAGCTATTCTCTGCAAAGTCTGGATCTTAACCCATGCATTTTATAGAGCAAGGGGTTGTGGTGAGGTCAAAGTGTCTTAACGCTTAACAGACCTTGTGGAAGCACCTGTGTGGCAGAAAGGGGTGGAGGTGACTGTGTTATCTCTACTAGGTATCTAAACAACTTTAGAGAAGGCTAGAACAAGACTTCCTGCATTTCAGTCATGGCATACACTAACCTCCAAGAGGCCTGGAACATTAATCCCCAAGGGAGGTCATTGCATGGGTAAGAACAAGATGGAGGGCCAAAGAAGGGGTCAGTATTGTCAGCATTACTACAGGAGAAACAGCTCTTTAAAAAAAATTTTTTTTTAATATTTATTTATTTTTGAAGGAGAGAGAGAGAGAGACAGAGTGCTAGCAGAGAAGGGGCAGAGAGAGAGGGAGACAAGGAATCTGAACAGGCTCCAGGCTCTGAGCTGTCAGCACAGAGCCCGACACAGGGCTAAAACCCATAAGAACCCACGAATCATGAGATCATGACCTGTGCCGAAAGACACTTAACCAACTGAGCCACCCAGGTGCCCCCCTCCAAGAAGAAACAGCTCTTAAAGGGCCCATGAAGATTCACCTGCCCCAGGGTCCAGCAGAGAAACAGCCCTTTGAAACATGCCCAGACTTATATGAAAGAGACTTATTTTTAATTTTAAGTATTGGTCTTAGGGACAGGGGCCTCTGGGAACACTCTCTGGGTACAGATGCTTGTAAATACCATCTTCCCACACCCCCCTCTGCCTTGCTAAAAAGCCAGCAAGTGCAATCTTTTTTCATTCACCTTTTTCTTTATTTATTTGCCTTTTTTCTTTTCTTCTTATTTTCTTATCATTCTTTTTTTTTTTTATCATTTCTTTTCTTTTCTCATGGCAGTTCCCATCCTTGTAATGCCCTCTGCCTTGCTTTCACCAGTGGGCATCATCTTTGTGCTATCCCTCTGCCATGTTCTACAGCATTAATATCTCCCAGAGGGGAGCTTCTACATATGTCTGGTGCACTGGATTTTATGCCTGGTGACCTGGTTTTTGCAGCTGCCACCCAAAGAGGTGTCCCTTAATTGCCTGGCTCCAAGGGCACTGGGACTTGTGTCTCAGGTTCACATAAGACTACAACAATCAGAGAGGCAGTTCTTGGCAATTGTCTGTAGGACTGATTCTTGGTGGAGGAATGCTCCCAGGATACTGCACAGGGAGCAGACTGAAACACACGCCCAGTCTTTCTGAGGAAGAGGCCTATTTGGCTTGCAAATTTGTCCTGAGGGGCAGGCTTCTGGTTTGGCACACTTCTAAGATATACAGAGGTGCTCTCAGGGAACAGAGACCAGTTGATGCAGTCTTTGTGCTCTCCGTTTACCTTATTATAGCTCACCAGTACCTTACAGAAAGGAGCTTATACACCCTTTTCAGACTAGAATAATGTCTGCCCTTTGAAGTCTCCGGAAAGGTTTACAGCCAGCCCCTTAGATGTGTGTTTAATTAGAAGCCTGCTGCTCAGGCTACAGCTATGGTGATAAGCTAATCAACCCGTTTTGCAGAACAATCGAGCTTCTGGGTCTGTTGCTTCTTGTTGTGCCCTGAGGGTGGGAGTTACTAGAGAACTCTTTCTCTTTTGGTTACCTTGGTGGGGGACCTGCAAACTTCAGGCCAGCTGGCCACCAGAACCAGGTGAAGTGGAGTGTTTCCCTGGTGACAGCAGCAAAAAACAGGGAACTTGAGAAGGGTATTTAAAATATTTAAAATAAAAATTAAAAGCTCATTATCATTAAGGAAACCTTCATAAAACTTCAGCAGATTTTTCAGCAGAAACTTTTTTTAAATCTTTTTTTTGGGGGGGGGGAAGATCACACACAAGTGCACAGGCATCATTGGGGAGGGGCAGAGGAAGAAGGAGACAGAGGATCTTAAGCAGGCTCCATACCCAGTCCAGAGCCCAATGCAGGGCTTAATCTCATGATAGTGAGATCATGACCTGAGCCTAAATCAAGAGTTGGACATGTAACGGACTGAGTCACCCAGGCCACCCTCAGCAGAAATTTTAAGAAAGAGTGTATTGAAGATGTTGTAAGAAACAAATTCCCAACCAAGAATACTCTACTTAACAAAGTTATCATTCAGAATTGAAAGAAAAAAGGAACACTATTAGTAACAACAAAACATGAAAGTATAAATCTCACTGGTAAAGGTACATATATAGTAAAAGCAGTGGATTAATATACAGTTTATGAAGCTGGAATAGAGGTTAAAAGACAAAAGTAGTAAAAATACCTGTAACTACAATAATTAATTAAGGGATGCATAGGATAAAAAGATGTAAAATGTAACATCAAAAACACAAAACATGAGGGAAATGTAAAATTTAGAACTTTAGCATGTCCAAACAAGTTATAAACTTAAAATAGACTCTTCTAAGTTGTTATATGTAAGCTCCGTAGTAACCACCAAGCAAAAAACTATAATAGATACATAAAAATAATAAGAAAGGATCTAAGCATAACATTAAAAAAGTCTAAAACCACGATGGAAGAGAGCAAGAGAAGGAGAAAGGAATGGAGGAATTACAAAGCATCCAGGAAACAATTAACAAACTGGCAATAAATACATACCTATCAATAATTACTCCAAATATAAATGGACTAAATTCTCCAAAAGATGTAGTGGCTAACTGGATAAAAATATAAGGCCTATCTATATGCTGCCTACAAGAGACTCACTTCAGACATAAGCACACACACAAACTGCAAATGGAGAGATGGAAAAAAGATATTCCATGTAGATGTAAATCAAAAGAAAGATGGGGTAGCTATATTTAGGTTGACAAAATAGACTTTAAAACAAAGACTATAACAAGAGACAAGGGCATTACATGATGATAAAGAATATAACATTTGTAAATACACATCCAACATAGGAGCACCTAAATATATAAAGCAAATGTTAACAGATCTTAAGAGAGAAATCGACAGCAATACAATAACAGGGGATTTAATATCCCACTTTCATCAATGTATAGATCATCCCGAAAGAAAATCAATAAAGAAACTATGGCCTTAAATGACACATTAGAATGTATCAGATATATAAAAAACTTTCCATCCAAAGGCAACAGAATACACATTCTTCTCAAGGTCACATGAAACATTATCCAGGACAGATCATGTGTTAGGCCACAAAATGAGTCTTGTTAAACTTAAGAAGATTAAAATCATATCAAGCCTCTTTTCCTAACACAATGGTATGAAACTAGAAATCAATTAAGGATGAAAACTGGAAAGACCATGATCAAGATTAACATTATTGCAATTAGTATCAACAATAGTACTGAGGGAAAAAATGTTGACAATCAAAAGAATTTAGTGTTTAACTCTTGTTCTGGAAGCAAAATAAACCAACCACCATGTATTTAGCCTAGATGATAGAACCAGTTGTCTGTAGGACTGATTCTTGTTGTACTTTTATGTTTTTCATCACTTAGAATTTGTATCAGCAATAAAGTCCTTCTAGAAAAGCTTAAAATTTCTAATAGTCCCTATGTTATTTTTCTGCTTTGATTATTAGAAAGCACGTTTTCTCTGGTTAATAATGTAGCCATGGTTTAGATAATTTTTTTTTGTGGCTCCTTTGTTCTTATTTGAACAACTAACTTCTCTGAAAGCTTTTTCTTTAAGATTAGTTCCCAAATTCTGACATATAGAAATTCTGACCTGACAGGATAACTTTTGCACCCAGATCATCTTTAGCATTTCTAGATGGAATGTATGTAGCATATTTTTCTCCAACTTGCTTGTGTAACCTAGAGAATGAACATATGACCAAAAGATAGATGTTAGCAATAATCAATGAGGGTCATTTACTCCAAAGTTCTTAAAATGGCTCTACAATATTGAAAGAGTTGGTTTCAATATAGAAATCTGTTACATTTCTATAAACTGATAATGAAGAATCAGAAAGAGAAAGAAAGAAAGCAATCCCATTTATAATTGCATGAAAAAAATAAAATACCTATGAATAAATTTAACCAAGGAGTGGAAAGACCTGCACATTAAAAGCTATAAGAGGGGCGCCTGGGTGGCGCAGTCGGTTGGGCGTCCGACTTCAGCCAGGTCACGATCTCGCGGTCCGCGAGTTCGAGCCCCGCGTCGGGCTCTGGGCTGATGGCTCAGAGCCTGGAGCCTGCTTCCGATTCTGTGTCTCCCTCTCTCTCTGCCCCTCCCCCGTTCATGCTCTGTCTCTCTCTGTCCCAAAAATAAATAAACGTTGAAAAAAAAATTTAAAAGCTATAAGAAATAGGGGTGCCTGGGTGGCTCAGTCGGTTAAGTGTCTGACTTCAGCTCAGGTCATAATCTCATGGTTTGTGAGTTCAAGCCCACATTTGGCTTTGTGCTGACAGCTCAAGCCTGGAGCCTGCTTTGGATTCTGTGTCTCCTCTCTCTCTGCCCCTCCTCTGCTTGCACTCTGCCTCTCTCTCTCTCAAAAATAAATAAACATTAAAAAAAATTAAAAACAAAAAAACTGTAAGAAATTAATAAAAGAAATTAAAGAAGACATAAATAAATGAAAAGATATTCCATGCTCATGGATTGGAAGAATTATTATTAAAATGCCCATAATTGCCCAAAGCAATCTAAAGATTCACCACAATCCCTATCAAAATTCTAATGGCAGGTGCTTGGGTGGTTCAGTGGGTTGAGGATCTGAATCTAGATTCCAGCTCAGGTCATGATCCCAGGGTCATGGGATCAAGCCCTGCATGGGCCTCCATGCTCAACATAGAGCCTGCTTTAGAGTCTTTCTCCCTCTCTCTCTACTCCTTTCCTGATGCCCCTCTCCCTTGCTCTCTCTCTCTCTGTCTCAAATTTTAAAAAAAATTTTTAATTAAAAACAATTTCTCTAATTCCAATGGTACTTTTTCACAAAAATAGAGCCAAAAATCCTAAAATTTGTAAAAAAAACAAAGCCAAAGAAAACTTGAGAAAGAAAAACATTCTGATTTCAAACTGTATTACAATGCTATCATAACCAAAACAGTATGGTATTGGCATAAAACAGACACATAGATCAATGGAATAGAATAGACACCCCAGAAATAAACCCATATATATATATATATATATGTTCAATTCATTTATGTACAGCATAGTGACTGTAGTAACAATACTGTACTGTATATTTGAAACTTGTTAAAAGACTAGTTTTTAAAAGCTATCATCACAAGAAAATTACATTTGTAACTATGTGTGGTGATAGATATTAACTAAACTTACTGTGATGATCATTTCATATCAAAACATTATATTGTACACCTGAAACTAATATAATGTGTTAATGATATCTCAATAAAAAGAAAATGTTTATAACCAAATATACTCATATGGGCATAACAAATCTCAAATGCCATCAATACAATGATATCCCTGTGAACTGTGGCAACTGTATTTTTCTGATGACCTCTCAAAAGTAGACAATAGCAATATATACATATTAAAGAGGTGTATTTGAGAAGTGCTCTATTCCATAAGTCCAGTAGCCAGTGCTGTTGTTTCCCAGTAACTTCTCTCTTTCTTCTGATAAAAGACTGCATCCCCATGAATACTCCAGTGGGCAACTGACCTTCATATAGCTATCAAATACTTCATCACAATGAACAGAGATATTGGTTGAAGGATAAGTATATGGCTCAGTGTAGCCAATAATTATCCTTCCTGGAATTTTCTACCAGGAGTGATGATTAAAGCACCATTGACTTAAGGCTAATGTACTGGAAGGATGTGACTTGAGAAGTGAGAAAGGACAGCCATATTTGTCACAATGTTGAGCAAGCAGTGAGAGAAAATAAGGTCAACATACCAGGAGAAACAAAGCTTAAGGGACAGAGAGCTAGGACAGAGAAACAAGAATGTGACCCTGAAGTCTCTCTTTCTCTTTCTCTCTCTCCCCCCTTTTCTTTTCCTATCTCTGTCTCTGTCTCTCATTTTTGCTATCTTTTTTAACTTATTCTTTTAGACCTGGTTTCCTATCAATTGTAACTGAAAGAATCTCAATTAAAGCTAAAACAAGTACGTGGAATTTGGTTGAGCATATGGCATAGGCTAAAACATACAACCATTTGAGTTTAGCTGGAAATGCATCCATCATGTAAAGAATGCCAACCGGTACTATGTGGGAACATACCAGTTGAATAAAATATCTCCTGTAGTCAGATCATGAGCCTACTAAGGTTCTAACATTAAAAATATTGATGTATAATTGATATAATAGTACAAGAAAGAATCAAATTTCTTTTTAAGCCAATTCACCCAAAAGCATAAATACTAACCACGTTTGTTAAGTGGTACTTTTTCTCCCAATAGCTAAAAACCCAAGAGAGCTGAGACATGAGTGGTTGCATAGTATATGGAACTGGTACAACTGGAATTATCTGCTCCATAAAGACTTGCTGGATGTAGAGTTAAGCAAAAAGGAACATACAGAATGAGAAATTATTGTTGCCCAGAAAGAGTAAGGGAAGCATTTGTGTGAGCATGTACAATGATCATTTAGAAACCTTCCAGGTGTAATACAATTCCTTCCTGATAAAGTTACAAATATCTTCCATTTAAAAAGCTATTAACTGGAATGGGACCCAGAAGATGAGTCAGAGAAGTCTGTCTCTTTGTCACCATTTGCTTCCTATTCATAAGAGAAGAAAACAAGTAAATTAAAGACCTGGGACTATGGTTGGAACACCTAAACCTGTAGTAATGAGAGAAAAGCTACAAGAATTGAGCCTGTATACATTTAAGCATCTTGACTCAATAAGAATTTAGTTTTAATCAAATTTCCCACTAGGATGAAAAAAATGTTTCAAAAAGAATTTAGGATTACATAATGCTTAAGATATTCTTTAGTATCCAGTGTGTCTACAACTACCCCCATGCTTCATTAAGCACACCAGAATGATGAGGTCACCTAAACAGTGCAACACACAGAAAAAACCTACCCTGTGCTACCTCACAGAGGAGCCATGTGAGAAGAGAGACAACATAAACCCTTCTTGGAATCAGAGCCAAGGTATAGCCAGATTATTAGACCAACCTCACTCCTCTTCCATCTCAGCAAGTTATGCTCTAAACCTTTCCCCCTTTGAGGGGAAAGGGAAAAAAAGAGAGGGAGGGAGGCAAAGCTTAAGAGACTCTTAAAAACTGAGAATAAACTGAAGGTTGATGGGGGGTGGGAGGGAGGGGAAAGTGGGTGATGGACACTGAGGAGGGCACCTGTTGAGATGAACACTGGGTGTTGTATGGAAACCAATTTGACAATAAATTTCATATTAAAAAATCATAAATAAATAAATAATAAATAAATAAATAAATAAATAAATAAATAAACCTTCCCCCCTTTGCTGATAGTAGTTTTGTTGTGGTTATGCTATTGTTTTCTCCTGCATTGAAGAAAGTTGGATTTATCATTTCACTTGACATCCACAGCAGAATAAGAAATTCATTATTACCAGAGATGCTGGACTTGAGAGTCAAAGTGATTTTTTTTTCTCTCTTTAAAATTGGACAAATGAGTTTGGTTGTATATGAACTACATAAATTCTACTTATAGGGAGAATCTTCTGAATTTTTTTTAACAGAAATAAGAGAAAGCAAAAAAGCAGAGAGAGAACATATCAGAATGTATCAGCCTTGTATAATGGATTATGATAGTAGTATTATGATCACCATCATCATTATCATCATCATCATCATCATCACTGCTATCGTTATCTATCCAACCTTGCTCTTTTCCATCCTTGTTTAGAGAAAGAAAGAAAAATGTCTCCATCCGTGACACAGAAGTGACACCAAATCCAAGGCCTGGACAATCAGAGCCCCACATCTCCCTGGATAAAAGTGATTTGTTGAAAAATCGGAGTGCCACTCAAGCTGGGATTTCCACAGATTGTTAAATTGAGGCTAACATAATGGTCTCTTGCTATTCAGGTAAGGGGCTAAAGTATGAGATGGCACTCCTTAATCCCCAACACCTATTTAACCCATCCCCCCATCTGCCTCCCCCTGATACCATCAGTTTGTTGTCTGTAGTTAAGAGTCTGAAAAAAAAAAAAATGAGGCACCTGGGTGACTCAGTTGATAAGGCACCCAACTCTTGATTTCGGCTCAGATCATGATCTCACAGTTCATGAGATCAAGCCCTGAGTCAGGTTCCGTGTTGACAGCATGGAGCCTGCTTGGGATTCTCTCCCTTCCTCCCCCTCTCCTCTCTCTCTCTATCTCTCTCTCTCCCTCTCAAAAATAAGTAAATAAATATTTTTTTTTTATTAAAATTTTTTTTTCAACGTTTATTTATTTTTGGGACAGAGAGAGACAGAGCATGAACGGGGGAGGGGCAGAGAGAGAGGGAGACACAGAATCGGAAACAGGCTCCAGGCTCCGAGCCATCAGCCCAGAGCCCGACGCGGGGCTCGAACTCACGGACCGCGAGATCGTGACCTGGCTGAAGTCGGACGCTTAACCGACTGCGCCACCCAGGCGCCCCAGTAAATAAATATTTAAATAAAGAGTCTGTTTCTTGGTTTGCCTCTCTTTTTCCCTTTGCTCATTTGTTTTTTTTCTTTATTCCACATATGAGTGAAATCATATGTTATTTGCCTTTCTCTGACGGACTTATTTCATGTAGCATAATACTTTCTAGCTCCACCAATGTCATTGCAAATGGCAAGATTTCATTCTTTTTGATGGCTAATATTCCATTGTATATATATAGTACATCGTCTTTATTCATCTGTCAATGGATACTTGGGCTGTTTCCATAATTTGGCTATTGGCAGATAATGCTTCTATAAACATCAGGGTGCATGTATCCCTTTGAAATAGTATTTTTGTATTCTTTGGGTAAATATCTAGAAATGCAATTGCTGGATCCTAGGGTAGTTGAATTTTTAACTTTTTGAGGAACCTCCACACTGTTTTCCAGAGCTGCTCTACCAGTTTACATTTCTGCCAACAGTGTTAAGAGGGTTTCTCTTTCTCCACATCCTCGCCAATATCTGTTGTTTTCTTGTGTTGTTCATTTTAGCCATTCTGACAGGTGTGAGGTGATATCTCATTGTAGTTTTGATTTGTATTTCCCTGATGATCAGTGACGTTGAGCATCTTTTCATGTGTCTGTTGGCCATCTAGATATCTTCTTTGGAAAAATGTCTATTCATGTCTTCTTCCCATTTTTTTCATATTTTGTTTTTCTTTTGTTATTGTTATTTAATTTTATTTTTTTAACTTATATCCAAATTAGTTAGCATATAGTGCAACAATGATGTCAGGAGTAGATTCCTTAATGCCACTTACCCTTTAGCCCATCCCCCCTCCCACAACTCCTCCAGTAACCTTCTCTTTGTTCTCCATATTTAAGTGTCTCTTATGTTTTGTCCTCCTCCCTGTCTTTATATTATTTTTGCTTCCCTTCCCTTATGTTCATCTGTTCTGTGTCTTAAAGTCCTCATATGACTGAAGTCATATATTTGTCTTTCTCTGACTGACTAATTTCGCTTAACATAATACACTCTAGTTCCATCCACATAATTGCAAATGGCAAGATTTCATTCTTTTTGATTGCCGAGTAATACTTCATTATATATATATATATATACACACACACACACACACACACATATATATATATATACCACATCTTCTTTATCCATTCATCCATCCATGGACATTTGGGGTCTTTCCATACTTTGGCTATTATTGATAGTGCTGCTATAAACATGGGGGTGCATGTGTCCCTTCGAAAGAGCACACCTGTATCCTGTGGATAAAAATACCTAGTAGTGCAATTGCTGGGTCGTAGGGTAGTTCTATTTTTAGTTTTTTGAGGAACCTCCATACTGTTTTCCAGAGTGGCTGCACCGTTGACATTCCCACCAACAGTGCAAAAGAGATCCTTTTTCTCCACATCCTCACCAGCATCTGCTGTTGTCTGAGTTGTTAATTTTAGCCCTTCTGACAGGTGTGAGGTGGTATCTCATTGTGGTTTTGATTTGTGTTTCCCTGATGATGAGTGATGAGCATTTTTTCATGTGTCAGTTGGCCATCTGGATGTCTTCTTTGGAGAAGTATCTATTCATGTCTTTTGCCCACTTATTCACTGGATTATTTGTTTTTTAGGTGTTGAGTTTGATAAGTTCTTTATAGATTTTGGATACTAACCCTTTATCTGATATGTCATTTGCAAATATCTTCTCCCAATCCATCAGTTGCCTTTTGGTTTTGCTGATTGATTACTTTGCTGTGCAGAAGCTTTTTATTTTGATGAGGTCCCAGTAGTTCATTTTTGCTTTTGTTTTCCTTGCCTCCGGAGATATGTTGAGTAGGAAGTTGCTGCAGCCAATGTCAGAGGTTTTTGCCTGTTTTCTCCTCTAGGATTTTGATGGCGTCCTGTCTTACACTGAGGTCTTTCATCCATTTTGAGTTTATTTTTGTGTATGGTGGAAGAAAGTGGTCCAGGTTCATTCTTCACAGGGCGCTGTCCAGTTTCCCCAGCACCACTTGCTGAAGAGACTGTCTTTATTCCATTGGATATTCTTTCCTGCTTTGTCAAAGATGAGTTGGCCACATATTTGTGGGTCCATTTCTGGGTTCTCTGTTCTGTTCCATTGATCTGAGTGTCTGTTCTTGTGCCAGTACCATACTGTCTTGATGATTACAGCTTTGTAAGACAGCTTGAAGTCCAGGATTGTGATGATTGAATTCTGGAAAATAATGAAGCAGAAAAGAAGAGGGAAACAAAGCAAAAAATCATGATACAAGACTGAGAGAACTCAGTGACTTGTTAAAAAGGAATAACATTCGAATCATAGAGCCACAGAAGATGAAGAGAGAGAAAGAGGAGCAGAAAGTTTATGTGAGTAAATTATACCTGAAAACTTTCCTGATCTGGGGAAGAACACAGACATCAAAATCCACGAAGCACAGGGATGCCTGAGTGGCTCAGTTGTCTAAGCATCTAACTTCAGCTCACGTCATGATCTCGCAGTTCCTAAGTTTGAGCTTTGCATCAGGCTCTGCATTAGAGCCTGGAGCCTGCTTCAGATTCTGTGCCTCCCTCTTTCTGTGTCCCTCCCCTGCTCATGCTCTGTCTCTGTCTGTCTGTTTCTCTCTCTCTCTCAAAAATAAAAATAAACACTAAAAGAAATGTTTTAACCCAAGAAGCACAGAGAAGGCCCATTACATTCAACAAAAACCAACAATAATCAAGGCATAGCCTAGTCGAATTCACAAAATACACAGACAAGAATCCTGAAAGAAACAAGGGAAAAAAAGTCTTTAATTACAAGGGAAGATAGATCAAGTTGTCAGGAGATCTATCCACAGAAACTTGGCAAACCAGAAGGGAGTGGAAGGATATATTCAACATGCTGAATCAGAAAAATATGCAGCCAAGAATTCCTTATGCAGCAAAGCTATCATTCAAAATAGAAGGAGAGATAAAGAGTTTCCGAGACAATCAAAATCTAAATGAGTTCATGACCACTAAACCAGCCCTGAAAGAAATTTGAAGGAGTACTTTTGAGTAAAGAAATAACAAAAAAGACCAAAAGCAACAAAAACTAGGAAAGGCCATGGAACATCACCAGAAACACTGACACTACAAGCAGCACAATGACACTAAATTCATATATTTCAGTAATCATTCTAAATGTAACTGAACTAAGTGCTCCAAGAAAAAGACATAGGGTATCAGAATGGATAGGAAAACAAGACTCATCTATATACCGCCTACAAGAAATTCATTTTAGACATAAAGACACCTGGAGATTGAAAGTAAAGGGATGGAGAACCATCTAACATGCCAATGGCCAACAAAAGAAAGCTGGAGTAGCCATATCAGACAATCTAGACTTTAAAATAAAGACTGTAACAAGAGATGAAGAAGGGCATTATATCATAATTAAGGGGTCTATCCACCAAGAAGACCTAACAATTGTAAACATTTGTGCTCCAAACGTGAGAGCACCCAAATATATACATCAATTAATCATAAACATAAAGAAGCTCATTGATAATAATACCATAATAGTAGGGGACTTCCACACCCCACTTACAGCAATGGACAGATCATCTAAACAGAAAATCAACAAGGAAACAATGGCTTTGAATGACACACTGGGCGGAATGGACTTAACAGATATATTCAGAACATTTCATCCTAAAGCAGCAGAATATACATTCTTCTCCAGTGCACATGGAACATTCTCCAGAATAAACCACATACTGGGACACAAATCAGTCCTCAACAAGTATAAAAAGATTGAGATCATACCGTGCATATTTTCAGACCAACCAAAACGTTATGAAACTCGAAATCAACCACAAGAAAAAATTTGGAAAGGAACAAATACTTGGAGACTAAAGAACATCCTGCTAAAGGATGAATGTATTAATCAAGAAGTTAAAGAGGAAATTAAAAAGTACATGGAAGCCAATGAAAATGAAAACACCATAGCCCAAAACCTCTGGGACGCAGCAAAGGCAATTATAAGAGGAAAGTATATAGCAATCCAGGCCTTCCTAAAGAAGGAAGAAAGGTCTCAGATGCACAACCTAACCCTACACCTTAAAAAGCTGGAAAAAGAACAGCAAATAAAACCCCAAACCAGCAGAAGACAGGAAATAATAAAGATTAAAGCAGAAATTAATGCTATCAAAAACAAAAAACAAAAACAAAAAGCAAAAAACAAAAAAAAAAACAACAGTAGAACAGATCAATGAAACCAGAAGCTGGTTCTTTGAAAGAATTAATAAAATTGATAAACCACTGGCCAGTTTGATCAAAAAGAAAAAGGAAAATACCCTAATAGATAAAGTCAAGAATGAAAGAGGAGAGATCACAACCAACACAGCAGAAATAAAAACAATAATAAGAGAATATTATGAACAATTATATGCCAATAAAATGGGCAATCTAGAATAAATGGATAAACTCCTAGAAACATATAAACTACAAACACTGAAACAGGAAGAAATAGAAATTTTGAACAGACCCATAACCTGTAAGGAAATTGAATTAGTAATCAAAAATATCTCAAAAAACAAGAGTCCAGGGCAGATGGATATCTGGGGGAATTCTAGCAAACATTTAAGGAAGAGTTAACACCTATTCTCTTGAAGCTGTTCCAAAAAATAGAAATGGAAGGAAAACTTCCAAACTCATTATATGAAGCCAGCATTACCTTGATTCCAAAACCAGACAAAGACCCCACTAAAAAGGAGAACTACAGCCCAATTTCTCTGGTGAACATGGATGAGAAAATCCTCAACAAAATATTAGCCAACTGGATCCAACAATACATTAAAAAAATTATTCATCACGACCAAGCAGGACTTACACCTGGGATGCAGGACTGGTTCAATATCCGCAAAACAATCAATGTGATACACCACATCAATAAAAGAAAGGACAAGAACCACATGATCTTCTCAATAGATGAAGAGAAAGCATTTGACAAAATACAGCATCCTTTCTTGATAAAAACCCTCAAGAAAGTAGTGATAGAATAATCATACCTCGAGATCATAAAAGCTATATATGAAAGACCCAAAGCTAATATCATCCCCAATGGGGAAAAACTGAGAGCTTTCTCCCTAAGGTCAGGAACAAGACAGGGATATCCACTCTCACTACTGTTCTTCAACATAGTATTGGAAGTCTTAGCCTCAGCAATCAGACAACACAAAGAAATAAAAGGCATCCAAATTGGCCAGGAAGAGGTCAAACTTTCACTCTTCACAGATGACATGATAGTCTATATAGAAAACCCAAGGGGCACCTTGGTTGAGCAGTTGAGTCGGTTGAGCGTCCGGCTTCGGCTCAGGTCATGATCTCACAGTCTGTGAGTTCAAGCGCCGCATCGGGCTCTGTGCTGACAGCTCAGAGCCTGGAGCCTGTTTCAGATTCTGTGTCTTCCTCTTTCTCTGCTCCTCCCCTGTTTGTGCTTGGTCTCTGTCTCTCAGAAATAAATAAATAAACATTAAAAAAAAAAAGAAAACCCAAAAGATTCCACCAAAAGCTACTAGAACTGATCCATGAATTCAGCAAAGTTGTAGGATATAAAATCAATGCACAGAAATTGGTTGCATTACTATACACCAACAATGAAGCAACAGAAAGAGAAATCAAGGAATCCATCCCATTTACAATGGCACCAAAAAGCATAAAATACCTAGGAATAAATCTAACCAAAGAGGTGAAAAATCTATACACTGAAAACTATAAAAAGCTTATTGAAAAAGACACCCAAAAAATGGAAAAATATTCCATGTTCATGGATTGGAAGAAAAAATATTGTTAAAGTGTCAATACTACCCAAATAAATCTACATATTCAATGCAATTCCTGTCAAAATAACACCAGCATTCTTCACAGAGCTAGAACAAACAATCCTAAAATTTGTATGGAACCAGAAAAGACCCCAAACAGCCAAAGCATACTTGAAAAAGAAAACCAAAGCAGGAGGCATCACAATCCTGGACTTCAAGCTCTATTACAAAGCTGTAATCATCAAGACAGTGTGGTACTGGCACAAGAACAGACACTCAGATCAATGGAACAGAACAGAGAACCCAGAAATGGACCCACAAATGTATGGCCAACTCATCTTTGACAAAGCAGGAAAGAATATCCAATGGAATAAAGACAGTCTCTTCAGCAAGTGGTGCTGGGGAAACTGGACAGCGCCATGCAGAAGAATGAACCTGGACCACTTTCTTCCACCATACACAAAAATAAACTCAAAATGGATGAAAGACCTCAATGTAAGACAGGCAACCAACGGAATGGGAAAAGATATTTGCAAATGACATATCGGACAAAGGGCTAGTATCCAAAATCTATAAAGAACTCACCAAACTCCACACCCGAAAAACAAATAACCCAGTGAAGAAATGGGCAGAAAACATGAATAGACACTTCTCTAAAGAAGACATCCGGATGGCCAACAGGCACATGAAAAGATGCTCAACGTCGCTCCTCATCAGGGAAATACAAATCAAAACCACACTCAGATATCACCTCATGCCAGTCAGAGTGGCAAAAATGAACAAATCAGGAGACTATAGATGCTGGAGAAGATGTGGAGAAACAGGAACCCTCTTGCACTGTTGGTGGGAATGCAAATTGGTGCAGCCACTCTGGAAAACAGTGTGGAGGTTGCTCAGAAAATTAAAAATAGACCTACCCTATGACCCAGCAATAGCACTGCTAGGAATTTATCCAAGGGATACAGGAGTACTGATGCATAGGGGCACTTGTACCCCGATGTTTATAGCAGCACTCTCAACAATAGCCAAATTATGGAAAGAGCCTAAATGTCCATCAATTGATGAATGGATAAAGAAATTGTGTTTTATATACACAATGGAGTACTATGTGGCAAAGAGAAAGAATGAAATATGGCCCTTTGTAGCAACGTGGATGGAACTGGAGAGTGTTATGCTAAGTGAAATAAGCCATACAGAGAAAGACAGATACCGTATGTTTTCACTCTTACGTGGATCCTGAGAAACTTAACAGAAACCCATGGGGGCGGGGAAGGAAAAAAAAAGAGGTTAGAGTGGGAGAGAGCCAAAGCATAAGAGACTCTTAAAAACTGAGAACAAACTGAGGGCTGATGGAGGGGTGGGAGGGAGGGTAGGGTGGGCAATGGGTATTGAGGAGGGCACCTTTTGGGATGAGCACTGGGTGTGGTATGGAAACCAATTTGACAATAAAATTCATATATTGAAAAAAAAAACCACAATGAGATACCACCTCACACCTGTCAGAAGGGCTAAAATTAACAACTCAGGCAACAGCAGATGCTGGTGAGAATATGGAGAAAAAGGATCTCTTTTGCACTGTTGGTGGGAATGCCAACTGGTGCAGCCACTCTGGAAAACAGTATGGAGTTTCCCCAAAAAATTAAAAATAGAGCTACCCTATGACCCAGCAATTGCACTACTAGGTATTTATTCAAGGGATACAGGTGTGCTGTTTTGAAGGGACACATGCACCCCAATGTTTATAGCAGCACTATCAACAATAGCCATAGTATGGAAAGAGCCCAAATGTCCATCGATAGATGCATGGATAAAGAAGATGTGCTATATATATATATATATATATATATATATATACACACACACGATGGAGTATTACTTGGCAATCAAAAAGAATGAAATCTTGACATTTGCAACTATGTGGATGGAACTAGAGGGTATTATGCTAAGTGAAATTAGTCAGAGAAAGACAAAAATCATATGACTTCACTCATATGAGGACTTTAAGATACAAAATAGATGAACATAAAGGAAGGGAAGCAAAAATAATATAAAAACAGGGAGGGGGACAAAACATAAGCTGTTGCAGGGAGTATGGCCAGAGTCGCAAAAGATGAGTCCACAAACAAAATGCAGTTAAGTGAAGGGCCTCATGCTCAAGTCGGAATGAGGCCCCGACTCCAGAATGAAGCCTCTTTTTATTAGGATAATTGCTAAAGACTACGTGCATAAAGTCAGCTAAGCAAGTGTAGTAATCAACTTAATGGTTTTGCTTTTCAAGGTTGAATTCTGGGATAATTGTTTTTTATAATACTAGGAAGGGTCAGGTGTGAAGGAGGATCTGGCCCTGGACAATGTTAATGGCAGCCCTGTTCAGCTGTGTAAGCATGTCCTAAGGCCTTGCACCTTTTCCAGCCTCTCCCTTTTGAAGTCTTTTCCTTTGATGCTTCTCTCCTGCATCTCCCACAATAAGAGACTCTTAAATATGGAGAACAGAGGGTTACTGGGGGGGGGGGGGAGGGGGCTTGTGGGAGGGAGGATGGGTTAAATGGATAAGGGGCATTAAGGAATCTACTGAAATAATTGTTGCACTATATGCTAAGTGGGATGTAAACTAAAAAATTTTTCAGAAAAAAAAAGAAAATAATCTTGCCATCTTCAACAACATGGATAGAACTAGAGTGTAAGCAAAATAAGTCAGTCAGAGAAAAACATCATATGATTTTACTTACATGTGCAATTTGAGAAACACAACAGATGAACATATTGGAAGGGAAGGAAAAATAAGATAAAAACAGAGAGGGAGGCAATCCATAGGAGACTCTTAAATACAGGGAACAAACTGAGGTTTGCTGAAGGGTGGGGGATGGGCTAAACGGGGGATGGGAATTAAGGAAGGCATTTGTTGGGATGAGCACTGGGTGTTATATGTAAGTGAGGAATCACTAAATTCTAATTCTGAAATCATTATTACACCATATGTTAACTAACTTGGATTTAAAATAATAAAACAATAAACTGAACCTAGATGAATTAAAGAGCTAAGTCTGAAATGCAATATTACAAATGCATTGGAAAGAAAAATTAGAGAACACATTTGTGACTGTGGAGTTGTAAAGGATTTCTTAAATCATTAAAAGCATTGACCATAAAGATGAAAAAATGATGAATTCAACTCCACTAAAAGTAACAACTTCTGTCCGTCAAAAAATATCATTGAAAGAGTTAACAAGACAAGCCAGAATGTACTAACAGGTATTTGTAAAGCATGAAGGACAATAGGCTTGATTCCAAATATACTTTTATCCTTTAAAAACAAATAGGAAAATACACAAAGTGTAATGGTGAAAAAAGAAGAAAATATCTAAGTATTTCATAGAGAATAAATATCAATGGACAATAAACATATGCAGAATTGCTCATCCTCAGCAATCAGAGGAAGTGCAAAAAAATACAGTGAAATACATACTCACCAGATCAGTCACATTAAAGTCTAAAATACCAAGAGCTGCCAGGAATTGGGTTCTCTTGTAAATCACTTGTAAGAGTGCCCATAGAGACAATCAATTTAAATAAGAATAGGATATTCTGTTGTAAAGCTGACAACATGCAAACCTTTCTGACACACCAATTCCAAATTAAGTAGACAGTCTTGTCTGAAAACATATAGACTCATGTGCTCCAGGATACATGAAAAAATGGAAACACCCCAAAAGTCCATCCACATTAGAATGGATAAGTACATTGTTGTACCCTCATAAAATGGAATCTACTCCATAACAATGAAAAAAGATAGACAATTATTCATGGAAGACCAATGACAGATCTTCTCAAACATAATATTGAGCAAAGAAGCAAAACATAATACATTTCTAGAACATTTAAAGGATGAAATACTAATCTATGTTGCTTAAGGATATGTTTTACATATGTTTAAACCATAACAAAAAGCAATAAAATTAAGATTACCAGAGTCATAATAGTGCCTACTTCTTGGAAGTATAAGTGGATGTAATTAGAAAGAAGTACATGGGAGCCTCTTGGGATCCTGGTAATATTCAGTCATTTTGACTTAATTAGCGATTATTTGGATATTTCTCTCTAACTTTTGTTAAACTTTGCATGTGTGTTTTATTATGTAATGCCTGTGTTATGTTATATTTTAAAATAACTAATGTGGGAAAAAAAGTGAGATAATACTTACCCAGGAGTCAACAGTGTGTGCATGTGTGGGTGTGTGTGTGTGTGTGTGTGTGTGTGTGTTTTAGAAAGATTGAGTGAGGAAGTTTGTGTAACAATACTACTACAGCACTTGGGATTTAGTGGTTAGAAAATAAATATTAATTCCCTTGTTTCACCATTCTTACAGCCCTCTGCACCATCAATATTGACTCAAGTTTGTACATAAACTCAGAACTAGTGTCACTGCCTGTCCTCATCCCATTTTTCCTCTCCAACCCTAAGATATTATCTCTGTGAACCTGCAGCTTACATCCAAGGAGTGGGTAATTGTGCTGTTCTGATAGTGTAGCTACAGAGACCATGGCTGTAGTGAATTTTTCCAACCTGAAGTCTGATCATACATGAACACCACTTGGCCCAGAAAGTCTCTAGGGTGGTAAATCCTTTCAATCTACTCTCTGATGTTTCTTACTGCTTGTCAAGTGGTGCCATATGCATTCTGTCTTGCATCTGGTATTGGAATGCGCTTTCTCTCTTCCAACTCTGAAATCCCAAGGTCTTTTTCCAGAGAGAAGTATCCTCCTTTCAATTGCAGAAGGTGAGAGAAGAATCTAGCAAAATTATTTTTTCTAAGGAGGAGAAATTTGGACAGTGATAACAGACCTTCCAAATTCTATCTGGGATTTTGTCAGAGAAAAACACACCTAACCCTAAGGCCCAGAGCCCCCAAGAAATTAATTCCCAGATCTGGGACTGCTGAAGAGTAGTTGTCCAACTCTTGCTTGGAGCTTCTCTGCAGTGAGCCATGGGGGTCCTCAGCACCATGAGAACAACCATCACAATCCCAGCTACAGTCCAAGGGTTTCTAATGATGGTAACAGTCATCTGTCTAGACTTGAAACAGAAATCATGTAAAAAAAAACATTGGCAGTCAGCACAGCTGCCACCAATTAACATAATGTTTCACTTTACAGAAAACTAGGAAACCTTCTATGAATTTTTGGACTTGACAGCTCCTAGGAAAAAAGCCAGTCACTCAACAACTCAAACTGTCATTTCTCTCTGGGTAAACTTTTTTAATGAAAGTTCAATATTCAAAATTATTCATGGACTGTGAACTAGTTCTTAGTACCCAGCACTAGCCCATTTAGTTCATCACCCAAATATCACTGAACTTTATGATATGCTGAAGGTACATGTGGAATTTCCAGGAACCAGAAGAATAAAGTGACTTTCAGTATTTTTGGTACATTCATTTAAATTCTCTGGTTCTTATATTTAGGGTTTGATGATAGGAAGGTAGAAAAAAATGGAATGATATTCCCTGGGAGAGAAGATAATTGTTTAAGAGGTCTTCATTTCCTTCCTTGACACAGCACTATAAGACATCATAGGATGCAACATAAAAGCAACAGATGTTGAGAAAAATGTATTTGTATCACAGACAATTTATAAATGTTGTGACCTTCAACAAATTATGTAATCTCTATTAGCCTCAGTCCTCCTATAAAGTGTAGACAATATCTACTTGGTGGGGTTACTATTAAGATGAAATAAAATTAAGTATATAATATGTTAATTGCAAGTTCTGATAGAAAGCTATAACTGAAGAGGTAATAGTTCATTTTCCCCCAGAAATAAGCTCTGTTTGTGTGCTCTTAGAGGGGACAAAATAGAAGCTGTGATGAGCAGATGGTTGAGTAAAGCTCATGGAGTTATTTAATCAGCAACCTGCATTCTCAACACATACATCTTACATAACCAAAATTCAGAGGATGCTATCCAGAAACTTGGCTTCCCAGGGATACCTTAGTACTTCTGAGGCTACTGATAGCCCCAGTTACTACAAGAGCAACAGGGAGGTAAAATAGGAGGCTAAAAGGTTAAAATGGAGCTTTTGGAGACATGAATCTATGACAGAGAAACACAGGCACATATTATTATTATCATCACCATTAATATTATTATTTGTATTGATATAACAATAATAGCTATCAGTTTTAGACCCAGTATATGCCAGACCCTGCACTATACATTAAAATGTTACTTTATGCAATCTTATTAACAAATTATGAGGTAATTATTGTTACCTAAATTTCAGATGAGAAAACCATTCCTTAGTTTGAATGACTTGCCCAAAACCACAGCTTGTAATTTGTTTTAATTATATACCTTTTATAATCAGGATTGAGCCTTACATGATGCTTAGTCATTTATACGTAACAGAGAAGTATTTGAGCAAAATACTGAAAAAACAGAAGTATATCATTTCACACAGTAGGCTTTTGTAAACCCGATTAAGTACATTACCAAGAACAAGCCTGAGCACTGTCAATTGAATCAGAATGATAGTGATCATAATGCTCCCTCATAATTGTCTTGCAAGCTGGTACAAAACATTCACCTATATCACATTAATATTAAATATAGAGATGCCTGGGTGGCTCAGTCGGTTAAGCATTCTACTTCAGCTCAGGTTATGATCTCACAGCTGGTGAGTTGGAGCCCCACATCGGGCTCTGTGCTGACAGCTCAGAGCCTAGAGCCTGCTTCAGATTCTCTGTCTCCCTCTCTCTCTGCCTCTTCCACTTGTGCACTCTCTCTCTCTCTCTCTCTCTCAAAAATAAATAAACATTAAAAAATTTTAAATATAAACTTATTTCATGATGTACATTAAATGATTTTATATAAGTGCTTTCAAAGTACTTATGATGCTTGAAAATTAGACAAATATATATATATATGTATATATATATATACCCCCAGCTGCACCTTTTTTTTTTTTTAATTTTTTTTTCAACGTTTTTTATTTATTTTTGGGACAGAGAGAGACAGAGCATGAACGGGGGAGGGGCAGAGAGAGAGGGAGACACAGAATCGGAAACAGGCTCCAGGCTCTGAGCCATCAGCCCAAAGCCCGACGCGGGGCTCGAACTCACGGACGGCGAGATCGTGACCTGGCTGAAGTCGGACGCTTAACCGACTGCGCCACCCAGGCGCCCCTGCACCTTTTTTAATAAAGTGAGCAATCTCTAATTTTTATTGAAGAAATAGAATCTTACCTCAAGTAATTTTCAGGTAAATCTTTGAATTTTTGAATGCTGATGATTAGCAAATAAACACCCATTATGTTTCATATATTATGAACAATTAAGAATAAAGTTCTATGTCAATTGACAATAAAGGATCTGCATTGATCAGACATGCCCCTAGTCTCACTGTTATAAGTATCCAGATAACTTTTGGGTTCACTATAGACATGGAAAACATATTTTTACAAAAGAATCTTTCTATGGTGTCTGCCTTTGGCTTTTGTGCCTTCCCTATTATACATAGTTTTCTGGTTTTTCAAAATTAAAAAAATGTTCAAAGAAGATCAATCTAAAGAATGTGATACACATTCAATAAATGTTTACTGAATGCCTAACATGTGCTGCTGTAAAGACACACATAAAATAGCTACCTTCATAGTGTGTATATTCCACTGGAAGACACATAATAGATTTTTTGAAAGATTTTATTTTTAAGTAATCTCTATACCCGACATGAGTCTCAAACCCACAACCCTGAGATCAAGAGGTGCACGCTCTACCAATTGAGCCAGCCAGGCACTCCATAGATATTTTTAATTAATAAAAAGTTTAACAGCCATTATGCATCAGTCACTGCACTAAGTGCTAGGGGTATACAGTAGCCCCCCCCCCCCCCACACACACACACACACTTACGGTTTCTCTTTCCATGGTTTCTGTTACCAGGGGTCAACCTTAGTCTGGAAGCAGATGACCCTCTTCTGAGGATATGTCATAAGGTCAACAGTAGCCTGAGAATAATAGCACTACTTCTCAGTGCCTGTGTCACTCACCTCACTTTATCTCATCACATAGGCATTTATCGTGAGATGATAAAATGCATCTCACACTCTCACAAGATGAAGAGTACAGCATAGTAAGATATTTTGAGATAGACCACATTCACATAACTTTTTTATAGTATATTGTCATATTTTATTTTATCTATTTTATTATTTATTTATTTTATTAATGTTAATCTTTTACTGTGCCTAATTTACAAATTAAATTTTATCAGAAGTATGTATCTATAGGAAAAAAATATAGTATATATAGAATTTGGTACTGTCCGTGGTTTCAGACATCTACTGGGAGTCTTAGGACATATCCCCAGCAGATAAGGGGGGATTATTAGGATGTAGAAGAAAAATGGGGTTCAAATCCCAACAGATGTGACAAATATTTTCTTTTTCTTTTATCATATTAAGATCTGGAGGAAAAGGATTTTAGGCAAGAGATACTGCAAAGCCCCTAAGGAGGGTATGAGTGTGGTTTGTGTAGAGAACAAGATCAGTGTGGCTGGAACAAGATTAGAGAGTTCATAGAGAAAAAACTCAGGTATGACATGGCAAAGAGTTTTGATTTTATCCTAATGTTAATCAAAGCAAAGACCTCCACCCTAATACTTGATTATCATATTTCATAAAGACAATAGAAACATGAAATCTGTCAGTGATTTTTTTCTGCTTTTTTCCCCTAAAGATATGTCTATATTTTCAAAGATAAATCCAGAGAATAGAATATAATTCAGCACTAAAATGAGCTATCAAGCCATGAAAAGACTTATAGGAAACTTAAATGCATATTACTCAGTGAAAGAGGCCAATCTAAAAAAGGTTACATGGTGCATGATTCCAACTATATGCCACTTTGGAAAAGACAAAACTATACAATAAAAAGATCAGTGGTTTCCAGACATTAGAGGGGAGGGAGCAATGAATAGGGAGAACACAGAGGATTTTTAGGGCAGTAAAACTACCCTGTATGACACTATATTGATGGATACATGTCACACACACTTGTCAAAACCCACAAATTGCACAACATCAAGAGTGAACCTAATGTAAACTACAGACTTTGGGTGATAATGACATGTCTGTGTAGGTTCATTGATTGTAACAAATATACCACTTTGGTGTGAGATGCTAATAATGAAGAAAGTTATGTATATGCAGGAACAGATGATGTATGGGAACTCTGTATTTTCTGCTCAGTTTTGCTGTGAACTTAGAACTGCTCTAAAAAACAAAATCTATTTGAGGAAAAATATATACGTATGTACCTACATACATACATACATGTATAAATAGATATAACAAGATAGCACCCAAGAGTAGAACCTAAGGAGAAGTAAATCAGGAAGAAAGATACCAGGAAGTAAGAAAGAGCTAGCAGAGGGATATAGAACTGGCCCTGGGCTTCCTCCTACAGTGAGCTATGAAGAGCAGTGGCCCCTCAGAATAGAAATGTGTTCTCTGGAGGAAGAGGGAAGATGGCAGCGTAGGAGGACGCTGGGCTCACCGCGCGTCCTGCTGATCACTTAGATTCCACCTACACCTGCCCAAATAACCCAGAAAACCGCCAGAGGATTAGCAGAACGGAGTCGCCGGAGCCAAGCGCAGACGAGAGGCCCACGGAAGAGGGTAGGAAGGGCGGCGAGGCTGTGCGCGCTCCACGGACTGGCGGGAGGGAGCCGGGGCGGAGGGGCGGCTCGCTGGCCAAGCAGAGTCCCTGAGTCTGGCTGGCAAAAGCGGAGGGGCCTGACGGACTGTGTTCCGACAGCAAGGGCGACTTAGCGTCTGGGAGGTCATAAGTTAACAGCTCTGCTCGGAAAGCGGGAAGGCTGGAGGACAAAGGGAGGGTGAGCTGCAGAGCCCCCGGACGACAGAGCTCAGTTTGGCGGGGAACAAAGGCGCTCACCAGCGCCATCTCCCCCGCCCATCCCCCAGCCAAAATCCCAAAGGGAACCGGTTCCTGCCAGGGAAATTGCTCGCTCCGCGCGAACACCCAACTCTGTGCTTCTGCGGAGCCAAACCTCCAGCAGCGGATCTGACTCCCTCCGGCTGCCACAGGGCCCCTCCTGAAGTGGATCACCTAAGGAGAAGCGAGCTAAGCCGGCCCCACCTGCCGCCGTGCAACTTGCCTACCCACCCCAGCTAATACGCCAGATTCCCAGCATCACAAGCCTGGCAGTGTGCAAGTAGCCCAGGCGGGCCACGCCACCCCACAGTGAATCCCGCCCCTAGGAGAGGGGAAGAGAAGGTACACACCAGTCTGACTGTGGCCCCAGCGGTGGGCTGGGGGCAGACATCAGGACGGACTGCGGCCCCGCCCACCAACTCCAGCTATACACCACAGCACAGGGGAAGTGCCCTGCAGGCCCTCACCACACCAGGGACTATCCAAAATGACCAAGCGGAAGAATTCCCCTCAGAAGAATCTCCAGGAAATAACAACAGCTAATGAGCTGATCAAAAAGGATTTAAATAATATAACAGAAAGTGAATTTAGAATAATAGTCATAAAATTAATCGCTGGGCTTGAAAACAGTATACAGGACAGCAGAGAATCTCTTGCTACAGAGATCAAGGGACTAAGGAACAGTCACGAGGAGCTGAAAAACGCTTTAAATGAAATGCAAAACAAAATGCAAATCACCACGGCTCAGATGGAAGAGGCAGAGGAGAGAATAGGTGAACTAGAAGATAAAGTTATGGAAAAAGAGGAAGCTGAGAAAAAGAGAGATAAAAAAATCCAGGAGTATGAGGGGAAAATTAGAGAACTAAGTGATACACTAAAAAGAAATAATATACGCATAATTGGTATCCCAGAGGAGGAAGAGAGAGGGAAAGGTGCTGAAGGGGTACTTCAAGAAATAATAGCTGAGAACTTCCCTGAACTGGGGAAGGAAAAAGGCATTGAAATCCAAGAGGCACAGAGAACTCCCTTCAGACGTAACTTGAATCGATCTTCTGCACGACATATCATAGTGAAACTGGCAAAATACAAGGATAAAGAGAAAATTCTGAAAGCAGCAAGGGGTAAACGTGCCCTCACATATAAAGGGAGACCTATAAGACTCGTGACTGATCTCTCTTTTGAAACTTGGCAGGCCAGAAAGAATTGGCATGAGATTTTCAGTGTGCTAGACAGAAAAAATATGCAGCCAAGAATCCTTTATCCAGCAAGTCTGTCATTTAGAATAGAAGGAGAGATAAAGGTCTTCCCAAACAAACAGAAACTGAAGGAATTTGTCACCACTAAACCAGCCCTACAAGAGATCCTAAGGGGGACCCTGTGAGACAAAGTACCAGAGACATCACTACAAGCATAAAACATACAGACATCACAATGACTCTAAACCTGTATCTTTCTATAATAACACTAAATGTAAATGGATTAAATGTGCCAACCAAAAGACATAGGGTATCAGAATGGATAAAAAAACAAGACCCATCTATTTGTTGTCTACAAGAGACTCATTTTAGACCTGAGGACACCTTTAGATTGAGAGTGAGGGGATGG
Source organism: Lynx rufus (assembly GCF_022079265.1). Lineage (NCBI taxonomy): Eukaryota > Metazoa > Chordata > Mammalia > Carnivora > Felidae > Lynx > Lynx rufus. Next base: position 114,507,545 of record NW_025814878.1, on the reverse strand, counting down.
AGAACTATTTATCATGCTACTGGAAGCCAAAAGAAAGCTGGAGTAGCCATACTTATATCAGACAAACTAGACTTTAAATTAAAGGCTGTAACAAGAGATGAAGAAGGACATTATATAATAGTTACAGGGTCTATCCATCAGGAAGAGCTAACAATTATAAATGTCTATGCGCCGAATACCAGAGCCCCCAAATATATAAAACAATTACTCATAAACATAAGCAACCTTATTGAGAAGAATGTGGTAATTGCAGGGGACTTTAACACCCCACTTACAGAAATGGATAGATCATCTAGACACACGGTCAATAAAGAAACAAGGGCCCTGAGTGAGACTTTGGGTCAGATGGACTTGACAGATATATTTAGAACTCTGCATCCCAAAGCAACAGAATATACTTTCTTCTCGAGTGCACATGGAACATTCTCCAAGATAGATCATATACTGGGTCACAAAACAGCCCTTCATAAGTTTACAAGAATTGAAATTATACCATGCATACTTTCAGACCACAGTGCTATGAAGCTTGAAATCAACCACAGGAAAAAGTCTGGAAAACCTCCAAAAGCATGGAGGTTAAAGAACACCCTACTAACGAATGAGTGGGTCAACCAGGCAATTAGAGAAGAAATCAAAAAATATATGGAAACAAACGAAAATGAAAATACAACAATCCAAACGCTTTGGGGCGCAGCGAAGGCAGTCCTGAGAGGAAAATACATTGCAATCCAGGCCTATCTCAAGAAACAAGAAAAGTCGCAAATACAAAATCTAACAGCACACCTAAAGGAAATAGAAGCAGAACAGCAAAGGCAGCCTAAACCCAGCAGAAGAAGAGAAATAATAAAGATCAGAGCAGAAATAAACAATATAGAATCTAAAAAAACTGTAGAGCAGATCAACGAAACCGAGTTGGTTTTTTGAAAAAATAAACAAAATTGACAAACCGCTAGCCAGGCTTCTCAAAAAGAAAAGGGAGATGACCCAAATAGATAAAATCATGAATGAAAATGGAATTATTACAACCAATCCCTCAGAGATACAAACAATTATCAGGGAATACTATGAAAAATTATATGCCAACAAATTGGACAACCTGGAAGAAATGGACAAATTCCTGAACACCCACACTCTTCCAAAACTCAATCAGGAGGAAATAGAAAGCTTGAACAGACCCATAACCAGCGAAGAAATTGAATCGGTTATCAAAAATCTCCCAACAAATAAGAGTCCAGGACCAGATGGCTTCCCAGGGGAGTTCTACCAGACGTTCAAAGCAGAGATAATACCTATCCTTCTCAAGCTATTCCAAGAAATAGAAAGGGAAGGAAAACTTCCAGACTCATTCTATGAAGCCAGTATTACTTTGATTCCTAAACCAGACAGAGACCCAGTAAAAAAGAGAACTACAGGCCAATATCCCTGATGAATATGGGTGCAGAAATTCTCAATAAGATACTAGCAAATAGAATTCAACGGCATATAAAAAGAATTATTCACCATGATCAAGTGGGATTCATTCCTGGGATGCAGGGCTGGTTCAACATTCGCAAATCAATCAACGTGATACATTACATTAACAAAAAAAAAGAGAAGAACCATATGATCCTGTCAATCGATGCAGAAAAGGCCTTTGACAAAATCCAGCACCCTTTCTTAATAAAAACCCTTGAGAAAGTCGGGATAGAAGGAACATACTTAAAGATCATAAAAGCCATTTATGAAAAGCCCACAGCTAACATCATCCTCAACGGGGAAACACTGAGAGCTTTTTCCCTGAGATCAGGAACACGACAGGGATGCCCACTCTCACCGCTGTTGTTTAACATAGTGCTGGAAGTTCTAGCATCAGCAATCAGACAACAAAAGGAAATCAAAGGCATCAAAATTGGCAAAGATGAAGTCAAGCTTTCGCTTTTTGCAGATGACATGATATTATACATGGAAAATCCGATAGACTCCACCAAAAGTCTGCTAAAACTGATACATGAATTCAGCAAAGTTGCAGGATACAAAATCAATGTACAGAAATCAGTTGCATTCTTACACACTAACAACGAAGCAACAGAAAGACAAATAAAGAAACTGATCCCATTCACAATTGCACCAAGAAGCATAAAATACCTAGGAATAAATCTAACCAAAGATGTAAAGGATCTGTATGCTGAAAACTATAGAAAACTTATGAAGGTAATTGAAGAAGATTTAAAGAAATGGAAAGACATTCCCTGCTCATGGATTGGAAAAATAAACATTGTCAAAATGTCAATACTACCCAAAGCTATCTACACATTCAATGCAATCCCAATCAAAATTGCACCAGCATTCTTCTCGAAATTAGAACCAGCAATCCTAAAATTCATATGGAACCACAAAAGGCCCCGAATAGCCAAAGGAATTTTGAAGAAGAAGACCAAAGCAGGAGGCATCACAATCCCAGACTTCAGCCTCTACTACAAAGCTGTCATCATCAAGACAGCATGGTATTGGCACAAAAACAGACACACAGACCAATGGAATAGAATAGAAACCCCAGAACTAGACCCACAAACGTATGGCCAACTCATCTTTGACAAAGCAGGAAAGAACATCCAATGGAAAAAAAAAAAGTCTCTTTAACAAATGGTGCTGGGAGAACTGGACAGCAACATGCAGAAGGTTGAAACTAGACCACTTTCTCACACCATTTACAAAAATAAACTCAAAATGGATAAAGGACCTAAATGTGAGACAGGAAACCATCAAAACCTTACAGGAGAAAGCAGGAAAAGACCTTTCTGACCTCAGCCGTAGCAATCTCTTACTCGACACATCCCCAAAGGCAAGGGAATTAAAAGCAAAAGTGAATTACTGGGACCTTATGAAGATTAAAAGCTTCTGCACAGCAAAGGAAACAACCAACAAAACTAAAAGGCAACCAACGGAATGGGAAAAGATATTTGCAAATGACATATCGGACAAAGGGCTAGTATCTAAAATCTATAAAGAGCTCACCAAACTCCACACCCGAAAAACAAATAACCCAGTGAAGAAATGGGCAGAAAACATGAATAGACACTTCTCTAAAGAAGACATCCAGATGGCCAACAGGCACATGAAAAGATGTTCAGCGTCGCTCCTTATCAGGGAAATACAAATCAAAACCACACTCAGGTATCACCTCACGCCAGTCAGAGTGGCCAAAATGAACAAATCAGGAGACTATAGATGCTGGAGAGGATGTGGAGAAATGGGAACCCTCTTGCACTGTTGGTGGGAATGCAAATTGGTGCAGCCGCTCTGGAAAGCAGTGTGGAGGTTCCTCAGAAAATTAAAAATAGACCTACCCTATGACCCAGCAATAGCACTGCTAGGAATTTATCCAAGGGATACAGGAGTACTGATGCATAGGGGCACTTGTACCCCAATGTTCATAGCAGCACTCTCAACAATAGCCAAATTATGGAAAGAGCCTAAATGTCCATCAACTGATAAATGGATAAAGAAATTGTGGTTTATATACACAATGGAATACTACGTGGCAATGAGAAAAAAGGAAATGTGGCCTTTTGTAGCAACGTGGATGGAACTGGAGAGTGTTATGCTAAGTGAAATAAGCCATACAGAGAAAGACAGATACCATATGGTTTCACTCTTATGTGGATCCTGAGAAACTTAACAGGAACCCATGGGGGAGGGGAAGGAAAAAAAAAAAAAGAGGTTAGAGTGGGAGAGAGCCAAAGCATAAGAGACTGTTAAAAACTGAGAACAAACTGAGGGTTGATGGGGGGTGGGAGGGAGGGGAGGGTGGGTGATGGGTATAGAGGAGGGCACCTTTTGGGATGAGCACTGGGTGTTGTATGGAAACCAATTTGTCAATAAATTTCATATATATTAAAAAAAAAAAAAAGAAAGAAATGTGTTCTCTGGAAACTCAGAGGAGAGACACCTGACTCAGACTGGAGCAGGGTGTATGTGTTGAAAGAGTACTCCAGGAAAGAATTTTCTGTGAGGGAAAATTGGCAATGAGTCCTGGAGTACATCACACAAGCCTTCACCTGACCTCCCCCCTCCCCCCCGACCCATGCCCACTGCCTCTCATCTCACACCCCACAGAGATGTCAGAGGCATTGGCATGCTTCCTGCCCTGAGTAACCGTAGCAATTTCCAATCTGCTATGACTTTATGTCACCTGAAGTTCTTCAGTCTGTAGAATTTCCTAATCTCAGAGGTGACTTTACACAGACCCTTCAAGTTACAATAGACTTTACAGTTCAGAGGTCTTTTATGAATAACTGAAACCTGATCTGACAAGGCCAGCTGGTTACACCCAACTCTAGCTTTCTCTCGATTCCTTCTTGACATCATCCTGATCTGTGTTCTGTTATGAAGACAGTCACTGCCAAGAAAAATGCCTGAGAAGATGGTGACCCAGGAAAATATCTTGGTCCTGAGTAAAGTCCTTCTAATTATTCTATTTGGCAATGAGCGTAGTATAGACAGATGTGGGGATGGAAGTAAGAGGCAGACAAGGAAATGCAGTTAATATGAGTTGGAGGAGTGGGGAACAGTCAAGAGAAACTTCCCTGGTGAACACTGTCTGTCTAAACCCAGATGCTCTCAGTTTTGGAAGATCCCTGGGGACAAATGTCCAAAAGATACCATCTTCTTTGATCAACATCTCTCAAAATCTATGCTTTATGAGTAGATTTCAACGTCAACATCAGAACCTTCCTCTACTACCAGAGGACCCAAGGTCTTATTCTGTATTTAATTTGGAAATCAACAAATATATAATGAAATTATTCTGTAGTTTTATTTTTGCCAACCTCAGTAATTTTCAATAAGTCTTCAACAAACTTCTTCCTTCACTAGCAGTTACTAATTTAATCACTCAATTGCTTTGCAATTTTTTGTGTCTTATACATTTTTAAGCTATACCATCTTGGACAACGAGTTGTATTAATTTCTTATGTGCCATTTAGGGTACACCTTTTGTCACAAATTTTCCCTTTCAAATCACAAAGTGAGAGTAAAGGGGTATTCTCTTCTTCATTTTGAGGAAACTAATGAACAACCGACATTAGTAGGTCCATGTTTCCACATTTGTAAAAGTTATAAACACCCCAGAGTCTGTTGTTATGAACAGCAATTGATAGGATTTGCAGTAGAGAGCCAACCATGTTGCTCTTTATTAGAATGGGCATGCCTTGAATTTTTTATAAGTCTATCGAAATCAGAAATGAGTTTCTTTTTTCTAATCTAGAGCTTATCTAATAACGAACTCTAAGCTCCTGATACGTCTAACCATATCAGATCATGACTGTATCCTGCCCAGTCATCCCCATCTGCCTACACAGGTGTGTCCCCACAGGGGTCTTGACCTAATAAGCCCACATGAACTTGTACACAGTCCTATTCTTGGAAGAGAGTTCCCAAAAGCAGAGGCCCAAAAAAGAGTATGTGTCTGAGAGCTGAGGCAAGAGAGCTTTTTACTATCTCATGCTGAGAACAGACTACATGCTCACACATCATTTTGGCTTTGGTTCTCATATCATTCTTCCCTAATATTCCCAAGCTTACTTAACTTATTAATGTAATATACATTGATATATCTACACTAAATACATTTACAGCATGCTAAACAATGTGTTGTAGTGTCACAAAATTTTAATTTAGTTAATAAATATTTAACATTACTTAGTGCCAGGCATTGTTCTATACACTTAAGAAATAATAATCTTCATAAAAATCACACAGGATCAAATACTATTGTCATTCTCACTTTAGAGATAGAGCGACCAAGGTATAGAGATGCCAGATAGCATGTCTTTGTTCGCACAATCATTACATGGCAGCGATGGCATTTAAACTCAGACATCAAGGCTTCAGAGTCTGTGCTCTAAACTACTATGGTGTGCTACTTTTGATAGAACCATAGTGATACATAGATAGCTGAAAGCTGTTGGATAGATGGATGGAGAGAGAAAGAGAAATTTACAGAGGGAGGGAGGGAGGATACAGAAGCGAAAGAGGGAAGGAAAGGAAAAAAAAAGGTTATGTATTTTGGTCTCTCTGCCTCTCTGTTACCACACCACACAAAAATAGTGCTAGAAATTTGCTATGCATCGGTAGCCAGAGCTCACTCTGCAGGAGTAGCCAGAACTCACTCTGCAGGCCCTGTGTAGGTGTAGTGCTCACAGAGGAGGGCAAAGTGAGTGTGGAATGCAGTGATGATTACTGCTGCAATACACAAAGTCAGGGACACATTTTAGAAAAAACATCTCACTGCATGAGTTAAGGATTCATTGAATACCTGGAAATACATGGAAAACCTTCAAGGCCAAGGATCAACCACATTAGGAAAGGCCACCCTGCTCCCTCCCACAGAGGCATTTACATTCCAGGGCTGGGACCTCACCTCTTTATTGGTCCCTTGTTTATAGGGCACATGTAAGAAAGTGGCCTTGTCAGTGAGAATATTCAGATTGGTGCCAAGAAGACAGGATTTGGGCACAGATATCTGTCTGGGAACATCTGCTGCCAGCATCTGGGGAAGTTTCAGCCCATGAGAAGTTATTAATTCCTCTGGATGGGAGAGGGAGACCTCTGATATGACAGGAAGTTAAATATTGGCCTCAGTTCAGCCCCACTGGCTGGCAAGAGGCTCCCTGGGCCAGCTAGCTCCCTGTCCGGGCAAACCAAGTGAGCACATGGGCGGCCTTCTTGCTGCATGGTGGTGAGCCAGGGTGGAGACCTGTATGGCTGCTCCATGCAAAACACCACAGTCAGGAAATAAATGAAGGGTGGCTTCAAACATGAATGCCTAATTTAGGAAAAATACAAGATCTGGATTGCAAAATTGGAGATATTGATTCTCAGTCAAGTTGTAATTCCCATGAATTCTTGCAGCATATGCAAGAGTAGATAAAGACAGCAATTTTAACAGGTCTCAAGAAACACCATATAGTGATGTGTGTGCATGAATATGCATATATATGTAGATACATATGTGCATATATGTGTTAATATTCAGATAAGCTCTAAATGCTAACAAAACTATCTGAGAAGAAAGATAAAAAAGGAAAAAGACTAATGAATGTGGTCAAGCTAGCAGAAAAATAATTTATATCATTTAGATATTTCTGACAAAAAGAAAATCTTTCTAGGCTTCTGGTGACTAAACTGCTTTAAGGAGGAGATGAAGCCTTTTGTACAATAATTAGAACTAAAAGACTCAAAACAGTAATATTGTTGATAGTTTACAAATTTTTTAATGTTTATTTATGTTTTAGACAGACAGAGAGAGAGCACAAGGAGGGGAGAGTCAGAGAGAGAGGAGGAGACACAGATTCCGAAGCAGGCTCCAGGTTCTGAGTTGTCATCACAGAGCCTGACACAGGGCTCAAATTCACAAACCATGAGATCATGACCTGAGCTGAAGTCAAATGCTCAACCAACCAACTAAGCCACCCAGGCACCTGGTATTCTACAAATTTGTGAAAGGAGCATCAAACAGAAAGCAAAAAAATAAATAAATAAAAATAAATAAATAAATAAATAAATAAATAAATAATTTGACCTTACACTAATTGGCCATATGACCCTAGATAAGCACTGGTGCAGAATAAACAGTCTTTTCTGATTCCCCAAGTGCATGTCACTGGTCTCTTCCTGGCCTCTGAATATTTGCTATAACATTTTTGGTGCATTGGCCAAGAGGTTGACAGCCATGCTGGCCCCTTGAACCACTGTTGTCAGAGGCCAGCAGAGAAGCCACTCGTTGGGGGCCCTGCAACAGAAAGGAAGGAGCACTGCCAGTGATTTCACTGGACCCCAACCCTTGCCAGGCCAGCAATAATTGGTCACCACTGTGCTCAAACCAACTTTAGTGGGAATCAGAAAATTCTGCCAGGACAGGACATCAGATCAGGTAAATGTCTCCAGGGACCCAGAACCAAATTCAGGCCCACCCTAGAGGTGGAAGGGAAGCTTGATTACCTCCCCAGTGACATAGTTGCCACATAGGACAGAGAAGTCTTGTGTGGAAGTCTGCAATCTGTCTAAATGCATATTGAGTGCCCGTACTCCATGATTTCAGCTACAGAGACTGAATGGGTCCTACCCTGCGATTCCATGATGACCTCATACAGCTCAAGGCAGAATCAGGTCCACAGAGGCCTGATCTGAGTCAGGGGTTTATACTGACCTTCCAATGCTAAGAGATATCTAAGCCAGGTGAGGGGAGCACCCAGAGACAAAACCGTCTTTCTCTTCCCTCTTGTTTGTCCTGTGACACCATACATTGGGAGGGACCCATCTAGAATACCAGGATGGGGGAGAATTCCTCAAAACCAACTCTTAAAGCCAACTATCTCTGGTCACTCTACCTCAAAATGGGGACTTTAAAACTATTCCTAAGCAGCTGCCAAAACTCCCTATGTTTCAGGGAAATTCCCTGTCGTCTCTGGACTGACATGGACTGCCTAATTCCACCAGTGGAAAACAAAACAAAATGAAAGAAACCTGGGGTCTGCTCCTCTGTCCAAGCTGACAAGATTTAAAACTGGGAATTCTCTTTCTCTACCTTCTGCTAGCACCTCACCCCTTCTGCTTTCCTTCCCCTTCCCTCCCCTGCATAACTGGCTCCTCAATGCCTCAGGCACCATCAGCTCCTCCTCCCACCATAGATGTCAAGGAACAAAGACTACCCACTTCAGATTTCCCCACCAGTGTTCCAGGTAAAAATTAACTATGGGGAAAAATGCCTTAAATGGATCCAAGTAAAACATATTCAATGTAGGGGTGCCTGGGTGGCTCAGTCGGTTGAGCATCTGACTTTGGCTCAGGTCATGATCTCACTGTTCATGAGTTCAAGCCCCACATCGGGCTCTGTGCTGACAGCTCAGAGCCTGGAGCCTGCTTCAGATCCTGTGTCTCCCTCTCTCCCTCCCTCTCTCCCTCCCCTGTTCATGTTCTGTCTCCCTTGCTCTCTCTCTCAATAATAAATAAACATTAAAAAAATTTTTTTAACGTATTCTGTGTTTAAGCTAATTTAAGTTTGTTGGTTTGAGATAGACAATGTTTATCAACAGTAAGTTAAAAACAAAACAAAACACAACAACACTTTTATTCTACCTAGATTTGCTGAAGGTCAAATAAACTCATGTTATCTCTGTTCCAATTTGTTAGCAAAAGGATGCCTTAAATAATTGTTAATTTTGTCTCATAGTTTTCATGGGTAATTGTTAAGATAGCTTTCAAAGTCTTTGTTAACCTAAAACATTAAAGTTTTACTTCCATGATAAATCGGGATTGAATTCATTGGATATCTAACAAGATAAGAGGCAAAAACACTAATTACTAGATGTAAGTTTGTGTTTTTGACTTGTGCAGAGAAACTAAGGATATTTCGATCTGTTGGAAAATGCACTTTGTGCTTAATTGATTTCTCAGTTTGCCATTTAAGGAATTCTGATGTAACAGACAGTTCATAATCAGTTCCTTAGCTACTTAGTTTTCACTGGAGACTAAGGTTTCTAAGAGTTAAAATTCTGCTAAGTGTAATTAAGACTGCTGGAAATAAGGAAACAACTCTGAATGTAAAAAAGTAGGTATGTAAGAAAGATATAAGAAATGGAAATACATCTTTATTGTAGGTAAAAGAAAGTAATTTTGGTGGTGCCTGGGTGGCTCAATCGGTTAAGCATCTGACTTTGGCTCAGGTCATGATCTCACAGCTCATGAGTTCAGGCCCCGCATTGGGCTATGTGCTGACAGCTCAGAGCCTGGAGCCTGCTTTGGGTTTTGTGTGTGTCTCTCTCTCTTTCTCTCTCTCTCTCTCTCTCTCTCTGTGCTCCTCCCCCCTCATGCTCACTCTCTCCCTCTCTCTCTCTCTCTGTGTCTCTCAAAAATAAAATAAAACATGGGGCGCCTGGGTGGCGCAGTCGGTTAAGCGTCCGACTTCAGCCAGGTCACGATCTCACGGTCCGTGAGTTCGAGCCCCGCGTCAGGCTCTGGGCTGATGGCTCAGAGCCTGGAGCCTGTTTCCGATTCTGTGTCTCCCTCTCTCTCTCTGCCCCTCCCCCGTTCATGCTCTGTCTCTCTCTGTCCCAAAAATAAATAAACGTTGAAAAAAAAAATAAAATAAAATAAAATAAAATAAAACATTTAAAAAATTTAAAAAAAAAGAAAGTAATTTTGTCCTAAATGAGACTGTTATTTGGAGACAAATGACTTGGGATAGACTCTAAATGTGAAGGAAAGCTGTAGAAGCTGAAGGGAAATCTTTAAAAAGAAATTTTATATATAGTCAGGACGGACTAAGATTAAAATGAATAGATTTTAAAAGTACATTGATTTAAGATTAAAATTCCTCCTCCTTTGATTCAAAGGCTGGAAAAATGATGGCAATACCTTGGTGCTGGCTTCCAAATCCTCCACACTTGTGTTGTTCCTATTTAGCAGAGGAATGGATGCCTGTGCCATATGAGGGATGGATACCATATGAAGGGCTTTTACCAAGATATATGGGATCCTTTTTACCATTGTATGCTGAAAATGAATATCCACATGGCAGGAATATATTTATGTGAACATTGATGAAAAAGGCAGGGGAATAGATAGACCTTGACTTTGGCTCTTTAATCATCCACGCAACGGCCGATGATCAATATGTAAATTACTGTTGGTCCAAAATAAAATTAGTGCATCCTATGACAACCTGGGAAGTCTTGTTTGGTTATAGCCCATACCCCCAAGGTCTTGTAGGTGGGAAACAGAGGGGTAGTAGAGATCGGGGAAGACCAGGTCAGTTCTCAGACGTAGGGTCAAGTCTGAGTAAGAGTGACTACTCCCAGCACCTCGTGAGAGTCAAAGCGCTTTCCGTTGCCAGTAGCATAGACAGCCAAAATGTGAGGTGAGGAGATGGGGTTTCTTCTGGCCAGCTATAGAAAATTAAGATAAGGGACGCCTTTCTTCCTTTTTCTTATAGTTGAGTAATTCCCCAACTAAGGCCATTATTCCTTTGGAATGCATCATGACTCATTTTCTTTTACACAAAGACTTTGCCCCAATACAAATTGGAGGAAGAAACCTGGCCGCCAGAGAGAAATATCAATTACAATACTATCCTACAATTGGACTTGTTTTGCAAATGGGAAGGGAAATGGGGAGAAGTCCCCTAAGTTCACTGTTTTGGGGCCTTAAAAAAATTGAGATATATGTGAGCAATGTAAGGGGAATCCTGATTTAGTGGCAACTCTTTCTGAAGTCCAGCAATCAGGAGAGGAAACAATTAAGGGCCCCTTACCCCCATCCAAAGCAGATCTAGAGAAGGAGGAAGGGAAGTGTTGCATCTCAAACTCCTCCTTGAGTCCTCAATCTATATAAAAAGTGAAATGCTGCTCCCTGCTGCCCACCTCATCCAGGCCCTCACCATAATGTAACAGGCATGTTTCCCTTATGAGAAGCTAGAACGCCAGGAGGAGAAACCTTTTACATTACAAGCCTTAAGACACATAAAAGGAGACCTAGGTAAATTTTCTGAACGGATAAGTATATAGAGACTTTTCAGAATATTATGCATGTTTTTGAGTTGACCTGGAAAGATATAATGCTTTTGTTAAGTCAGACTCTTCATAAGGCAGAAATTATGGGGTTCAGGCAGCAGCTAAGAGATATGGGGATGAGTAACTCATTAATTATCAAGGAACTGGAAGTCCTATAGGGCACTAACAGCTCCCTACTGGAGCTCAGGCAGTTTCACCCCAAGATCCCAACTGGGACTATGTCCACTGCATTGGGGAATGGTATCGCTACCACTTCCAAGCTTGTATTTTAGAAAAATTAAAGAAATCTAAGATTAAGCCCTTAAATTATACTAAATTAGCCACTATTTTACAAACACAGAATGAGAGCCCAATGGCCTTCCTGGAGAAGTTGAGGGAGGCTCTCATTAAATATGTGGCTATCTCCCCTGACACCCCTAAGGCTGAGATTATTTTTAAAAATTTTTTTAATGTTTATTTATTTTTGAGAGAGACAGAGACAGAGTGTGAGTGGGGCAGCGGCAGAGAGAAAAGGAGACAGAATCTGAAGCAGGCTCCAGGCTCTGAGCAAGCTGTCAGCACAGAGCCCGACGCGGGGCTTGAACTCACAAACCGCGAGATCATGACCTGAGTCAAAGTTGGACACTTAACCAACTGAGCCACCCAGGCGCCCTGAGACTATTTTAAAGGGTAAATTTGGGGGCGCCTGGGTGGCTCAGTCGGTTGGGTGACCAACTTCAGCTCAGGTCATGATCTCGCGGTCCGTGAGTTCGAGCCCCGCGTCGGGCTCTACGCTGACAGCTCAGAGCCTGGAGCCTGTTTCAGATTCTGTGTCTTCCTCTCTCTCTGACCTTCCCCCATTCATGCTCTGTCTCTCTGTCTCTAAAATGAATAAACGCTAAAAAAAAAAAAATTTTTTTTTTTTTTAAATAAAGGGTAAATTTGTCACTCAATCAGACCTAGATATTCAGAGGAAATGCAAAAATTGGCTGTTGGCCCGGAAGGGACCCTGGAGGAGCTCTTACAAGCTGCCAATTAGGAATATTACAACTGAGATGAAGAGAAAAGAACAGGAACGGAAGTTTAAAAAAAAAAATCTGAGGGGGCGCCTGGGTGGCGTAGTCGGTTAAGCGTCCGACTTCAGCCAGGTCACGATCTCGCGGTCCGTGGGTTCGTGCCCCGCGTCGGGCTCTGGGCTGATGGCTCAGAGCCTGGAGCCTGTTTCCGATTCTGTGTCTCCCTCTCTCTCTGCCCCTCCCCCGTTCATGCTCTGTCTCTCTCTGTCCCAAAAATAAATAAACATTGAAAAAAAAAATTAAAAAAAAAAAAAATCTGAGGCCTTAGTCGCAGCCTTACATACTACGTCAGACCAGACTTCCCAAGGTCCTGGTACCAAATGCCACTTATGTGGCCATTCAGGGAACTGGAAACAAGACTGCCCTCAGAAGAGACAACAGAAGTCAAAGTCCCATAAGCCATGCCCCTTATGTAGAGACAATCGCTGGAAGTCTGAATCCCCCCAGGGACCTCTATCTGCAAGGGCTCAGATAACCAGTGTTCCTGAAAGGGACCGATGGGGCCTGGGGCTCTTCGTGTGGCTCCCTGGAACCAACTGTCTATTGGAAACCCAGAGCCTCGGGAACTCTGGATATAAAAGAAAAACCAGTTGATTTCCTTCTTGATCCTGGAGCCACCTTTTCTGTCCTCCTTTCCACTCCCGGCCAACTATCCAAACCCAGCATAATAATCAAAGGTGTCCCCAGAAAGCTTATGACTAAATTTGTCTCTCAGCCCCTGGGATGTATATGGGGAAACCGAACTTTTTCTCATTCTTTCCTGATAATGCCAGAAAGCCTTAATCCCTTGCTAGGAAGGGACATTTTAACTGAATTAGAGTCTAGAGTGTTACTAGCTCCAGGAAAGATCAACATTTGCATGGGTGTTTAAAAATTACTAGATACAAAACAAAATACCTAACTGAATGTTTTAAAAAATTAAAACTAAACAAAATTTGTTAACATATGGTCTTAACATATGATAATAAACAAAACAAAACCCTATAGCAAAAAAAAATAAAAATAAAAAAAAATAAAAATTACTAGATATTGTAGACTGTGGATACCGGGGTTCAGGAAAACAGTTCACCTGCTATATCAATTATAAAAGGAGACTCAATCCCACCTACTCTCCTGAGGAAATGAACTGGGGTCTGACTCATGGACACTGTCTCCAGCCCTTGAAATGGTTACAAACAGAGCAGGGGCAATTACTATTACCTAGCTCACAGAGCGAGAAGATCATTAAAGCACTGCATCAGGCCTTTCATTTAGGGAGGGATGCAACTTATCGAATGGCCCAAAGGAAGTTTACTGGGAAAAATTCATCAAGGACATTTCAACAAGTAGTAGCCTGTGAAGTTTGTCTTAGAAACAATCCTCTCAACCACAAACTTACTCTCCCAGGCAATCAAGAAACTGAAGGCTATCCAGAGGAAGACTGACAAGTAAATTTCACTCAAATGCCAAGGTCAAAGGGATTCCAGTATCTGTTGGTATGTGTTGATACTTTTACTAATTGGGTAGAGGCCTTCCCCTGCAAAATGGAAAAGGCACAAGAAGTAATAAAACTTCCGCTTTACAAAATAATACTTGGATTCAGCTTACCTAAAAATTTACAAAGTAATAATGGTAAACAGCTGCCTTGGCTCTTTCTATGGTAGGACTCCTGGCTCTTGGAAAAGTTTTGCACCTTGAAATAAAACAAACTGTCTGCTTATATTCAGCAAAACTATAAATAACACCTCACAAGCATTAGATGCTTAAAAAAAATTAAATAAAGTTAGGGCAAAACTCTTGGAGATAGAGCCACCATTGATTACTTACTGCTACTCTGTCACCTGAGTTATTAGAGATTTCCTGACATATGTTGTTTCAATATAACCGATAATTCTCACAGTGTCTTAGACCACACTGTCCCTTATCAGCTTGAAAAAACCAGAATGGTCATCGTCACTGTTCCCTAAACAGCAGTCACAGGCCCTCTTCCAGGGGGAGAGATGAATAGGGAAAGGGTTAACATTAGGCAGGGAGAGATAAGGAACCTTCAGGAAGGCAGACTGCAGCTGCAAATGAGAAGGTAAAGAAGCAGATGTGGTTCTCCCCTTATAAAATCTTTTACGGGTACCCTCCCCCCATTTTCAAGGTCATAAAGGGGGGTCGGGAATCTAAATAAGATAGGCAATCTGACACTAAGGCAACAGATGTGAGCCCTTGGCTCTACCCTAACCACCTTACACCACTGGGTTAGGGAACAAATCAACAAATGGAGGCAAAAATTAACAGACTCATGGAACTCTTGGAACAACATATAAAATTGGACATCCTGGCTCCTCCCTTTAGCTGGTCCTCTCCTAATGTTTTTCATAGCCCCCCTGTTTGGTCCTTGTATTCTTAATATGCTAACCAGATTTGTTTCCTCTCACCTAGAAGCTATAAAACGCCAGATGTTGCACCAGTTGGGCCATTCTAGCTGTCGCTCCTCTCCTTTGGATGGCTAAGAACCCTAGCTGTCACATTCCTCCTTTCGATGTCCCTGTCCGGCAGGAAAAAAACAGAATGGTCTCTGCCCCTCCTCCCATAGCAGCAAAGGGTTCCTTGGCCCCCACAAACTGATTTTCCCTAAGGCTGCTACAGGAGCTTGAGAATCAAGAGGGGGGAATGAGAAGGAAAGCTGACAAAAGCAGATTAAAAAAAAAAAAAAAAAACAGCCAGCCAGATGTCCGAGGCTGGATACTCCCCTTGCATACTTTTAGCTTCTATAATCTTGCTTGCCTCTTGATCAGCCAACTGTCTGTGTAGCATAACTGATAAGTACCCCCCACTTTTTCCCTTGAGCCCCTGCAATCCTGCCCACCTGTGCAGCCCATAGAAAGTTTCCAAGCACCCGGAAGCTGACCAGGCATAAAAATAGGCTACTGCCCAGGCTCAGCCTTTGGAGATGACTCTGCTGGGCCGGCACTGGTGCAGAATAAACAGTCTTTTCTGATTCCCTGAGTGCGTGTCACTGGTCTCTTCCTGGCCTCAGAGTATTTGCTGTAACACTAGGCCTGGGGACAACTCATGGTGACTGGGAGACTGGTCTAGGCCCTAAAGTCACTGAATAGCCAACTTGCCAAATGGCCTTGCTTCTCATTAACTCCTAAGTTTTAGTTAGCCAGATCTTGTTTCATATCCATAAGGCCATTTTACAGTATATCACATTCAATTTGTTTGTGACCCAGCTCCCTTGCTACAGCTGCAGACCTCTGCAATAAAGGTGACTGCCCAAGAAGGGAGACTTGGGGGAAAGAAGACAAGCAGTGAGGGGACAAGCAAGAGAGCTTCTGTGGCTGGGCTGGAAGTCTCGAGCCTCTCTTCTCCCTGCCCTGGATTTCCATGTCCCCCATCACTCCATTCAGAGCCTTGCAGATGACATAATGTGAGAAAGGAGACACAAAGGCTACACAGGGAAAGCCCATTAGAAAATGCCAGATTTCCGGGGGATTCCCTCCACACAGGAAGTGCAAAAAATCAACTTAAACTTTGATCTCTATGGCCATCTGGTGGTCAAATGGCCACATCACAACCTCCAGGGCACCAACTCCTATTGTTGCAAAACAAAGCCGGATTCAAGTTTAAGATTGTAAGTTTCTTTTAAGAAACAAAACAAAGGAGCCTAGGAGGGGGGAGGGAGAGAGAGAGAGAGAGAGAGGAACCAAGAAAGAGAATCATAACTATAGAGAACGAACTGGTGTTTGGGGAGGAGGAGGGCATGGGGGAAAATGGTGAAGGGGATTAAGAGCACACTTTACTGTGATGAGCATGGAGTAATGTATAGAATTGTTGAATCACTATATTATACACTTTAAACTAACATAATACTGAATGTTAACTATGCTGGAGTTAAAATTTAAAAATAAAATACAAAAGGGGCACCTGGGTGGCTCAGTCGGTTGAGCATCCAACTTCAGCTCAGGTCATGATTTCGAGGTCTGTGAGTTCTAGCCCCATGTCGGGCTCTGTGCTGACAGCTCAGAGCCTGGAGCCTGCTTCAGATTCTGTGTCTCCTTCTCTCTGCTCCTCCCCCACTCGTGCTCTCTCTCTCTCTCAAAAACAAATAAACATTTAAAAATTTTTAATAAAATACAATGATAGTAAACAAAATAAATAAAGAAGAGAAAAGAAAAAAAATTGTTAAATTTCTTAACTCTTTCCAACTAGAATTTTGATGGTTAATCTAGAGTCCTGACGTGACAGTGTCCCTCATTTTGACATAAAAACCCAACCTTCTTTCACCTCATCCCTCACTTACTGAGAATGCTATAGACAAGGAGATCTTTCTGCCCCCAAAGTCCACCCACAGAAGGCCTGTGACTACCTCTCCCACCTTATCTTCCCCGTCCCACAGCACACTCCGCAGCCCAACCCTATGAGGTCACCACAACTCACTGGAAGCTGATGAAAATGAAGAAGTCTTCCTGAGGGAACAAGGTGGCAAAAGTGCAGTTTCAGGCAAAAGTCTGCCAGGAACAGACTGTAGAAACTTACTCTCTTAGAAATCACATATGCACAATCCATCAATAATGAATAGCAGAAAATGTGGTTTTCTATGGACACCAGAGGGAGACCACGAAACTCTCTCACTGACTACATGTCAAAAGTCATGCCTCCAAATTAAGGGCAAACAGCCATAGAGGCTGCTTTTAGGCCAACAGGCTAGAGCGATGGAATGCAGAAAGGGCCTACAGCGACCACCTGGGAGAATACAAACAGGCCAATCAGGCGACCCACCTCTAAATATCCATAGGCCCTAAATGACCAATGGGCTACTTACAACTAGGCACAGTAACCAAAACAGGGAGAATTCCATATCGCCATACCTCTTCATCTTCCCCTTTAAAAAGACCCCTACCCACTGCCTTACTGAGGACAGCTTTCCTCTGAGGTCCCACCAACCGCTCCCCTGTGGTATAGTCCACACCCACTTCCTCTAGGCAGACTGCCTCTCCTACTGTCCTGTCCACTGCTCCCCTGCAGTGTATTCCACACCCACAGCCTCTTGGCAGAAGACCTCTCCTCTGTGTCCTGCCCATTGCTCCCTGGTGATGTAGTCAATAAACTACCATCTCCTTTGTTCTACCTCAGGTGAATTATTTCACCTACCAGGCCACTGGCTTCCACCCAATCATTGCCCCACATTGGGGGGGGGGGCCCTCTCCAATGGAGAGCCACCCCGTTTAGACACCACCGAGATTTCCATGCTGCTGCTTACCACCCAAATCAGAACATTAAGGACACTGAAGACTTCTGTAACCAAACCGATGTAACTGGGACCCAGGGGTGCAAGAGCGCCTGGCTCCAGGGGTCCCAAACAGGGCTGCTGACAAAATCCAAAGGCAGAGAGAGGAGTGGTGGTGAAACAAGAAAGGAATTTATTTCGGTGAGGCCAACACAGGAAGACAGCGGGCTAGCATCTCAAAGACGGCCTCCAGAGTGGAGAAAATACACCCAAATTTGTATGAGGAAAAGGTGGGTGGGTATGTGCAGGTGGGCAGTGAAGGTCAGGTGGATCATGGTCTTGGGGGCAGTCGCGTGGGGCCTTGCTGGCTCAGGGCAGCCCATATTGTGGTGGGGGGGTAGTTCTGGTTCCCATCACAGAATGCTTTGTCCTCAGGGTCTTTTGCCTGAATTAAGAGATACGCTGGAAAGAACTTAATCAGAAAGTTTGAGGTCAAAATGGAGGTGGTTGAAGTCCTCTTCCACTAACATGACTTTGCTCCCTTGTGAGTTACAGGTACAGACTACACCAGGTGAAGCTCTCACGCAAAGGAAGCTTTATTTGCAGCAAACCAGGAGGTCATGGGGAGTAATTTCCAAAGCTAGGACTTTGCCAGCAAGGGTGAGCAGGTTCTTTTTAACTAGGGTTTAGGATGAAATATTCAGAAAAAGGAGCTTTCCGTCAATGTAAAAGAAGGCAGAAAATTGCACAGGCAGGCAGACTTAGAAAATGTGTCCATACAGGCATCCTGTGTTATGTTAATGAAGCTTGTGTTCCTCCCTCAGAGGAGACTTTGCACTATAATGAAGCAGAGGTACCTGTCAGAGGAGGGAGGTGGGTCAAGTCAAAGGAGATGTGAGGACAGACCAGAAGTCTGGGTGAAGTGTTGCTGCAGGGGGCACCTAGGGAAGAAATCAAAGTGGCCTCTAGATGCTGGAAAAGGCAAGAAAGATTCTCCTCTAGAGCCTCCAAAAGGAACACAGACCTGTTGACGCCTTGATTATTCCCATATGACCTATTTCATGCTTATATCCTCCAGGACTGCCAGATAATCCATTTGTGTTGTTTTAAGTCACTAAATTTGTGATTGTTACAGCAGAAATAAGAATGATGGGGATTGGGGTAATGATAGGGTTCAGAGCCAACGGCCAAGAAAGAATTCTTGAAGATGTCTTTGCTACAAAAAGGTGACTTTATTAAAGCATGGGGATAGGACATGTGGGCAGAAAGAGCTGCACTGGGGTTGTGAAGAGTGACTAATTATATACTTTCAAGTTGGGAGGGGGTTAGGGACAGCATAAGTCTCTAAGGAATTTTGGAAACAAGCTTTCCAGAACCTTAAGGGGCTGTTATTAGAAAAACATCATTTATTACTGTTTAGTAAAACCTCAGTCATCAGCCCCTTCAGATGTATATCAGGGGCCATATGCTTGGAGTATAATTGCCAACATATACTTGGGGGTTAAAGATAAAGGAGGTTTGCAAAGGAATTTTTATGTGTTTAAGGAGACACAGGATCCTGGTGGGGGGTGGGGGGGGCGGTCAGGATAATGTTAAGCCAAGATTCCCTTTTGCCCCTATTGAAATGCCATCATCAAGGCAGCTGTGCTCCTAGAGAAAGGTCACTCTGCCTGTTTCAAGAACTTGTCAATGGGCTGTAGGCAGTAAGGGAATTTAATTTTTCATTTGCCTTTGTTCTTGGGCATCCAGGAGTGTCCTAGGAATATCACACATATCCCACCTGGAGGGAGGGGGTGCTGTTAGCCCATACTTTGCACTCAGCTTGCCTTATGCTCCCCCATCAGGAAAGTGATCTTGTAATTGAGAAGCAATATAGCTCAGATATCAAGTTCTGGGGTCAAACAGATTTGAGTTACCATAGCTACATCACTTCCGACCCATATGAACTTGGGTGTTCATGAACCTCTTTAAGCCTCTATTTTCTCACTTGTAAAATGGTACTACCTAACAAAGTCTGTGTCTGGAAAGGGAAAATGGGGAGGCAGTGAGGTCTGCTGTTGTTCATTACAAGCCTTATACAAATACATGACATTTTAAACCATGTCTATTTATAACTTTCTTTAAAAGGTTAAATGAGTCTACAGGCACCTGGGTGGGCACCTAAGTGGCCCACTCGGCTCAGGTCATGATCTTGTGGTCCATGGGTTCTAGCCCTGCATCAGGCTCTATGCTGACAGCTCAGAGCCTGGAGCCTGCTTCAGATTCTGTGTCTCCCTCTCTCTCTTTCTCTGCCCCACCCTGCCTCACACTCTGTCTGTCTGTCTGTCTGTCTCTCTCTCTCTCTCTATCTCTCAAAATAATAAATAAATAAACATTAAAAAAATGTTTAAGGCTTTAAAAAGGTTAAATGAGTCTAAAATACTAAAATACTGAAGGAAATGAAAAGAAGGGAAAAATTCATTTCTACTTTACAATGTGAAAACTCTATTACTTTTCATTTTTAATCCTCTTCAAAAAATAAATAAATACCATACTGTAAGATTAATAGTGTTGTATGCAGTTAATATTTAAATATACCAGAATATATATCCTATATGGGAATTTGTTCACCACAAATTTAACTAACTATATTAGGTTAAAATGTTAACATTTTCTGCTAATCATTGCAATTGTGTAACTTCAGAAGGGTTCAGAGAGTCTCCGCAAGGGAAATAGAACCTGCCTTCTCCCTTTCTGCACAAAGTCAAATAAGGTGAAATGTACAAGAGGATGAAATATACAAGACTCTCATGGTTCCTGAGTTTGAGCCCCACATTGGGCTCTGTGCTGACAGCTCAGAGCCTAGAGTCTGTTTCAGGTTCTGTGTCTCCCTCTCTCTCTGCCCCTCTCCCACTCACCTCTGTCTCTCTCTCTCTTTCTCAAAAATAAACATTAAAAAAATTTTAATAAATAAAAATAAAAAATAGGGATAATATCAATACCGAAAACAAGGTTGCATAAAAATGGGGTCATTCATCCATTGCTGGTGAAACTAATGTGGGAAATCCACTTTGGAGGACAGTTTGACAGTTAGTTTAAAACTGTGCAACCCAGCAGTTACACTCCTGAGCATGTATCCCAGAGAAGTAAAGATCTGTGTTCACACAAAAACCTGTACGTGAATGTTTATAGCAGCTTTATTCACAATAGTCAAAAACTGGAAACAAACTGTGGTACATGCATAGCAAGCAATACTACCCAGCAATAAAAACAAACGAACTAAAGATACACACAACAACCTGGATGAATCTATGGGGAATTATGCTGAGGGAAAAAAAATTCAATCCCAAAAGGTTATATAGGATATGATTCTATTTATATAACATTTTTGGAATGACAAAATTATAGAAATAAAAATGGATTGACGGGTCCAGGAGTGGAAGGGGAAGCAGGTGTGGCTGTTAAAAGGCAAGATGAGGGACAGTGTGATGATGGAAATAGACTGTATCTGCATTAATCAATGTCACTACTCAGACTGTGACAATTTACTATAATTTACAAGAAGTTACCTTTAGGGGAAATTGGATAAAGGATACATGAGATCTCTTATTTCTTGTAAGTACATCTTATACAATTATAACAAAATGGAGTTTAATTTTAAAGAACGCATTAACATTTTCAACAAAACTAGGTGATAAGGTTCATCCATGTACCTCAAAATACAAGTTGGTGGGTGACAATCCACTAATAGTCACGAGATATCCCTGGAATAAGTGTCTGTGGTAGAGAATATTGGGAGAAGCACCCAGGCACTTGACATGTCTGAGAATATGATAAATCCCAAACAGTCGACAGATACTCATTGAAAAACACAGCAGACCAGTACAAGAGCAGCAGATGAAACTAGGCAGGACTTTCCCAATCCCACAGCAGCAGTTGAACACAAAGTAAGGTTAGAAAGGGGTGGAGCAGTCTCACCCCTAAGAATTATCTAAACTGACCATCCAGGAACTTTTCCAAGGCAGAGCCTTACACTGAGGAAAACACTGCGAGTGGTGGAATCAAAATTGAGCCAGACAGAAATAAGGAAATGAAGAAAAAGAAGCTCAAAGTGAGGGACGAAAACAGAGTCTGGAACTCTGCCAAGCAAGCTGCCATATTTTTTAGCATTATGCAAAAACAACAGAAGAGAGAGCTCTGGGGAGTGGATAAACATTCTGAAGTATGCCTCCTTCTAAAACGCAAGGAGATGGGGCACCTGGGTGGTCAGTTGGTTAAGCGTCCGACTTTGGCTCAGGTCATGATCTCGCAATTTGTGGGTTCGAGCTCCACGTCAGGCTCTGTGCTGACAGCTCAGAACCTGGAGCTTGCTTCAGATTCTCTCTCTCTCTCTGCCCCTCCCCAGCTCACACTCTGTCTCTCTCTCAAACATAAATAAATGTTAAAAAAAATTAAAAATGAATAACTAAATAAAAATAAAACTCAAGGAGATTAATTCCATATAAAAAGAGCCACAGAAGAGGACAGAAGGTGTGTCTTCTACAAAGTTAGTATAAATATGAAGAGAATAAAATCCTTACAGACAGTGAAAACACACCAGAAAAGTCATGCTACCAAAAATTCTAAGCTGTACTCTATTTCAAAACAAGCTAAATGTCATTAAGAAAGTGTTAAAAAAATATGAAACAACAACATAAATCAGACTTAGAAAATCTCAATATAGAACTATTATAAGATGTGCTAAATATTCCTTCAATGGCAATCATAAGTGTATCATATAAGTGTATCAAAATAACATACTGTATACCTTAAATTTTCAAAATATAATGTCAAATTTATCAAATAAAATAATTTTTTAAAATTTTAGAAATATGGTTACAGTACTCAGGAGATAATATGAAATTAAAATCCACTTCAGAAATGAAGGCTAAACTAGAAAGAACAAAAGAACAAAATAGACACAATGATGAAAGCCTCAAGAGAAAGAAAGAAGATAAAAAGGAACATTTTTTAAAGGAATGAGAAAGAATTCAAAAGAAAATTACAAATATTGAAGATACACCAAAAAAAATCTATTATATAAATGGTAGGAGTTCCTTAAAAAGGAAACAAAAGAAAATACTAAAAAACATAACTCAATAAAACATTCCTAAAATTAAAAAAAAAAAAAGATTGAGCCATATATTGAAAGACTATATGGCTTATTTGAGAAACTCACCAAGATGACCAAAACCAAGATATATTCTAATAACATTGCTGGACATTAAAGAAAAAGAAAATGCTACTTAGGCATCTCAGCAAAAACAATAACTGACTTGATAATTAGGTTATTATCAGACTTTTTGATAGCAATGTTACGTGAAAATGCAGTAGCATTATTAAGGTATTCAAGAGCAGAAAATAGGAACGAAGGTTTTTTATATCCAGCAAAACTGACTGGAAGTCTGTTAAATATAAGGACTTCCTTGAGCTCTTCATAGCAAGTAACTAAAGAAAGAGCTTCAAACAACCACAATGATTACATCAGTAGTTCACAACTTTTGGTATCATGATCCCTTTACATTCTTAAGAATTATTAAGAACTCCAAAGAGCTTTAGTTTATATGGGTTATGTGAAGTAATATTCATCACATTAGAAATTAAAACTGAAAAACTTTTAATATTTGTATAAAGAACAGTGATAAACCCATTATATATTAATATAAATAACATATTTATGAAAAGTAGCCATATCTTCTAGCACAAAAATATGGTGAGAGAAAATGAATTATTTTACATTAAAAGAATCTTTTTAATATCTCACTTAGTAGTGATTCACTTGGTCGTGTATTCTTCTACATTTAGCCTGTAATATGTTGTTTTAGTTAAAATGCATGAAGAAAATGTGGTTGCACTCAGATATGTAATAGGAAAGAAGGGAAGAATTTTAATAGCCTTTCAGCTATTGTGTATATTCTTCTTTGATAAGATACTACAATCAACAAATGATAAATCTTTACAAATTAGTTACAATGTGGAATCTGAAATCTTATCAGTGGTCTTTTCATGTTATGCTATGTTAAAATTCATTGGTCTACCTTGTGCTTTGAGTGGGCCTTCTATCCGTGATAATTTTGCAGTATCATGTATTGATCATTTGGAAGGGGGTCCACAGGATTATACGGATCTCCAAAATGTTGACACGGGTCACTAAACAATATGAAAAAATCGTATTTGGTAATATCACCATCAATCTCATCCAAAAACCTTTGTTATGGGGAACCTGTGGCAAACACAAGTTTTCCAAAATTTTGATTTTCTCTGGAAAATCTAATTTTCATTGTCAATATCATTTTCTTTGAAGTGGCATTCTTCTTTTGTTTATTTTTGAGAAAATGCCTACCAAATATCCAGGGCCAAATAACCATACTGCGTCTGTCAGTCATTCTTTCAAGAAAAATGACAATCCATTAGAAAAAGAAGAGGTGGCTCGTTTCACCCACAACTCAAGCAATTACACAGTGCTTTTCCACAAAATAAATGCCTTTCCATCACTTTGCAGCAGAAATGCTAGTTTGTCACACTATATATTAAAAAGATGCCTACTTGAGATTCAAGAGTTAGTAAAAACTAATGATTATTATTGTTTCATCAAGGCTATCTTTAAGTGAAACTGGCACTTTTGAGGGTTTTTCACTGCAAGTGCATGGCAGTCAAGAATGCAATGACTGCTTATAGAATTTGGTGTCACTGCCCTGATTTGTACTAAAGCACCAAACATGTTACCCACTGTAAACTTTGCATTATCAGTACAAATACAGTGAAAATGGTAAATAAGATCTTATTATTATAAAAATAGTTTTGATCTTTCGGACTTCCCAAAAGGGTCTCAGGGACCTCCAGGAGTCCATAGACCACAACTGGAGCACCACTGCACTTAAAGGACACTGACATAAGGAATAGTAGTCATCATTAAACATGTTATTACTCACAGCACTAAGACTAAAAAGGGAGCAAGTATCTTCTGAAATGGTATATGATCCATAACATAGATATAGGACAACTATAAAAAGGAAAGAGGAGAACAGAGGCAAAAGGAATATTAACTGTTTTCAGTAATCATTTTGGTGGTCGTAGCACAAGTATCATCATCCTCAGACTGCTGTGTGTGTTCATTCAGGAAAAGCAAATGAGTAAAAGTGGATATTCTAATTGTAGGTCTCCCTGTGTGTTTGAAAACCAGAACTCTTGATGTGGAAGAAAGGAAACACAACTGTAATATAGAAGAGATTAATTTTTTATTTGTATATACATAAACTTTGTGCTTCTATAAATATGAACGTTACATATAAACATTTGTACTTCCACCAAAAAGACCTGATATAGTGATGAACTCCTAACTCCCGCTTACGGTCTTAGTGACATTTCCCACTAAAATAATCCAGGGCTTTCTAAAACAATGGCTGATTTCAGGTCTGAGCGGGAAACATACAGAATAAACCTGGAACATTTTGGCATGCAGATAACAAAGAAATGATCAAAAGACTTGTGTCAAAAGGACTCAGGAGCCACTTGAAGAAGTTTCCATGCACCTAGGATGATATGATTGAACTCGTGGCTAAAAACCACCAGGAGTTAAAATCCACCAAATACATTTAAATCCTTGAGTTTATAATGATACAAGAAATAAAATAAAAAGTAGATCCTAATTGCCCACCTTTGGGTAATAGTAGGAAACAAATTCAGTAACTTGAAAATTAAAAAAGTAAAAGAACTAAAACACCGATCCTTTCTTTCCACTGTATCACTGGGCAACCCACCAGTAAATGAAGAGAAATGTCTCTTTACAGAAGCAATAAAGCATATAAACAAAGAAGGACTGGTAGAATTCAAGTGAATTCAAGGGCCTAGGCAATGAACACCAAAGGTGAATGCACCGTAAAAAAGAGACACAATTGGACAGTTTGGGCCTCATGGTAAAAAACACACCTCCACCTACAGACTCATCAAAGAAATTAAACCTGTCTATCCAACCAACCTCTGCATCCATTTGCCAACTTGCAAGAAATGCAGAGGACAGAAGGACATGCTAAACTGCACCAGATGCATGCAATTGGTAAAATCCAAACTATGGAAAACTCTGTAGGTTAAATGTCTCAGGCTTTTCAACGTATTAGTCATAAGGGGGGCAAAGGGGATGGAGGAGAAATAGTAAAGTATGAGACATAAAAGACAACTAAGCTGGGGCACCTGGGTGGCTCAGTCGGTTAAGTGTCTGACTTCATCTCAGGTCATGATCTCCCAGTTCATGGGTTCGAACCCCGTATCAGACTCTGAACTGACAGCTCAGAGCCTGGAGCCTGCTTCAGATTCTGTGTCTACCTCTCAATCTCGCTCTCTCACTCTCTCTCTCTCTCTGCCCCTCCCTTGCTTGTGCTCTCTCTCTCAAAAATAAACATTTTTTAAAAATATTTAAGGAGCACCTAGGTGGCTCAGTCGGTTAAGTGTCTGACTTCAGCTCAGGTCATGATCTCATGGTTCCTGATTCCTGGGTTTGAGCCCTGCATCAGGCTCTGTGCTGACAGCATAGAGCCTGAAGCCTGCTTCAGATTCTGTGTCTCCCTCCCTCTCTGCCCTTTCCCTGCTTACACTCTGTTTCTCCCTCTCTCTCAAAAATAAATAAACATTAAAAAAAATTTAAAAAGTGATTAACAGAATGTAATTACTTTTGGGGCGCCTGGGTGGCGCAGTCGGTTAAGCGTCCGACTTCAGCCAGGTCACGATCTCGCGCTCCGTGAGTTCGAGCCCCGCGTCGGGCTCTGGGCTGATGGCTCAGAGCCTGGAGCCTGTTTCCGATTCTGTGTCTCCCTCTCTCTCTGCCCCTCCCCCGTTCATGCTCTGTCTCTCTCTGTCGCAAAAATAAATAAACGTTGAAAAAAAAAAATTTAAAAAAAAAAAAAAAGAATGTAATTACTTTTTTCTAAAGTTTATTTATTTTGAGAGAGAAAGAGAGAGAGCACAAGCAGGGGAAGAACACAGAGAGGGAGAGAGAATCCCAAGCAAGCTCTGCACTGTCAGCACAGAGCCCAATGCAGGGCTCAATCTCATGAACCGTGAGATCATGACCCAAGCCGAAATCAAGAGCCTGACACTTAACTGACTGAGCCACTCAGGCCTCCCAGAATATAATTACTTTTGAGAGGAGGGAGAGGGGATTGATTGGCCTATGGCACAGGGAGACTCCTGCCCTGACTGGTAAAGTTCTATTTCTTGACCTTAAATAATTAATTAAATTCTACATTTTGTATGGTTATCTGTTCCTCAGTTTTATTTTACAATAAAAAAGGTCATAAAAAACGGTGAAAAGGAAACAGTGCCTCTGAGCATTTGTCTTCTGGAGACAGTGGAGAGTGCAGTTGGAAACAGGAAGACATGAGGATAACTCACAAGGTTAGGCCTGGACCATAGGAGGTATGCAGGTTGGGGCTGGTGGGAGTCAGCTTTGGTGGGAATTTCTGCACACTATCCTTGGAAATGGGGACTAATGGCACAGGCAAGGAGGAGGAAGAAGGGCAGACGAGTGAGAGATGATCTCAGAAAACAGAACTCTAGAATCAAGTCAGGACTCCTCCAAGGACTCATGGAAGTAGCTCCAGAACATGGACCTCATGAGAGTCCTTTACTTAGTCATTTGAACTCAAGTCATTCGGTACTATTTCAGCCTCCAGGGCAAGAAGCTCTGATTGGGACCTTAGTGTGGCTATGGTGAGGGAACTGCTCTTGAGACCTGCAGGAATAGTGATCAAAGTCTCAGGAGGGACTCCACCCTCCCATTCCAGAGACTCAGCACCCAGCGCCACCCAGCCAAAGCCACCCTCACACCCTATCCCCAAGACCTCTCCCTCTGGCCAAAGCACAGGGACAACAATTGGCCACCCAAAGACAAGGAAGAAGACATTACCTCATCACCAGACAACTGCGTCTCCACATACCCTGGAATGAGAGGAAAGAAATAGAATGCCTCTAGTTAGGACCAAATGTTGTGATTATCCTGACAGATAGGGACGAACTGAAATATCAATACTCCAGCTCTGATGACCCCCTGAAATGTTTCTGGATTCAGAAAAGACTATCATGGTGACCTCTGAGAAGTACAATCAGCTTTCCCTGCCTCACATCTTTGAAGTTAGGGGAAGTGGGAGAAGCCACGGGGCAGGTGACAGGGGAATCCTGAGAGGCTCATTACCTTTCTGAGCCCTGAGGCAGATGACAGTCCCCACTAGAAGGAAGATCAGCCCAAGCAGGAAGGCTGCAATTCCACTTAGCATCTTTCTCCAAGAATATGCAGACTGAGCTCCTATGGGAAACAGGTCTGAAAATTAGTAAAAAGCTCCCAATGTTTGCCGTGCCTTCCTGAAATCTCAGAGTCCATTCTGGACACCAGATCAAATGCTATCTAGAGAAGAAATACATTTAGATATGGTTCTTTGAAGCCAAGGTTTGCACCCATGGAGTTTCTGTTACTGAATCTTGCAGCCCGTAAGAATGCCCCCTAAAATACTAAGACAAATTATCAGAGTATACTCATTCCCAAAGTTGGAAATAAGTGATGAGGTGATTAGACCTCCTTATTTCTTGGCAGATACAAGGATAGATATCTGTCGTGTCTTCTCCCACCCTAACCCAAGGACCTGAATTCCATGACCCCTCAGATCAGGGGAAAGAAGAATGACTATCGGGACCAAGATGAATGCAGAGATAACGCAGGCCGTGTGCTGAGTCAGCATCAACCTGAGTCAGGCCCAGAGAGTACAAGAAGCTGATTCTCACTCCACTCCACAGAAATAGGGCTCAGCAGGCTGGGATGATTAACAAGGCAGGTGTAGACATCTCCAGGTACAGGAGTCATTTCCAGCATCACCATTGTCTGAAAGGTCCAGTCTCCATTCCTGATAAGGCCAGTGGACATGACCCCTACTCTCTCCTGCTGCCCATTCCGGAACCACGTGATCTTGATGTCCCCTGGATAGAAACCTGTCACAGAGCAAAGCAGCAGATTGTGGTGTTGCAGGGTTGGGGTCCTCTCTGGATACACCGCCACCTCTGGTTGCACTGGGAAGAGAGAAAAACATGAGACATTGTGAAGGAAAACCACTAAGCCAGGACAAGGGTTCCTTGAAAGACAATCTCTTCCCCTAATCTTCTCACATCACCCAGGTGGAAACTGGAAATGTGGGGAAATCTCTGCCCCCAAGATTCAGAAACTGGGTATGTCAATGCCCCAAGGATGAGTTAGGCCTTATCAGATACTCCCACAATTACCCCCTTTATTTGAAAGCCCACTAGTCCTTAAAGTCTTTGAGAATTTGGGGGGTCTGGGACCAAGACCACAGTAACCTGACCTGTGAGGATAATTAATGAATCACAACTAGGGACAGAACATATACAGACTCCCCTGCTTACAAGCCATTTATCCTGAAGCAAGAAACTGCCATCATGAGGAAGTAAGGCCCACGGTCACGTTCACATGTAGGAGATTCCTGAACCTCACAAGACCTCACCTTCCACCTCACCTTTTCTCCCCACAGTGAAGGGTGCACCCAGCTTGTAGTTATGTCTGCAGAGTGCATCCACAGAAGCTTTACTCCTCTCCAATATATCCGGCCGATTGTTCCACAGCTCAGCATCAGGCTTCCCCAGCTCTGTCAATGCCACAAACATTCCCACATCGCTGTCGAAACGTGCATACTCTTCCAAGTTAAAAATGAATCTCACCACAAACTGCACCTTCTCTGTCCCATTGGTGAAGTAACAGTCAGCCTTTGCCTGAATCACAAAATCTTCTGGAAATCCAAAAAAAAAAAAAAAATAGACAACAAACCAACCCTCACTTTTAGGAACCCATACGTGGTAAATTATGCCAGAACACACGGATTTGAGAAGAGGCTTTTGACCTCAGTAAAGAGACATCCATGGTGGAAAGCAGTCTGAGATCCATCCTACAGGGCCAGCCAAACGGAAGATGTGTAATCCCAAAAAGGCAAGCCGAAAAGAGAGTCCCAAGAGACATAAACATTCATTCCACAAACATTTATTGACCATTTGTGTTTTGCTGACACTGTGCTTGGTTTCTCCAAGCCAAGCTTTCGGAAGCCCAAGACTTTAACCCCCTTTGTTATCAAGTCAGAAAGATCCATCCCCATGTGGAGTAATTCAACAGCACTCTTGCCCATGGCAGGTTCATTCGATACATTCCCTCTGGAGCAGAGTGAAGGAGTGATGGAGGTGGGCAAAGAAATTCAGACTCGGTACATGTTTGATGTGAAATTAACCCCTTCCATTTTTCACTCACTATGGGTTTTCTCCAAGAATTTCCTTTTGGACCTTTCCCCTTGCACTTTTACTTAGACTTCACCCCTCTGTTGGCTCTAATAAGGTAATGATTTAATTACCTTTGTTGGTGTTAAGTTAAATAATACTAATCCATGGCTCGAAGATTAATATTGCTATCAGTATCATTGGCACTATACCTACCATACCAGTAGCTACAACAACATGGTGATAGAAAATATACAATTAGGTTAAGCGTCTTTGGGGATTTTTACATGAAATACTGCCATTAAAGGTGGAACAAAAAATCTAATTCCATGGTCCGTTACAATTTTCTACTTTCAGAGCACCTTACTGATATCGATAGTGATTAGCTTGAGCTACGTATTGTTTCATACACTGTCTACTCTGCTATTCTTCAATGTAATTTCACATTCAAAAATTATGTAATCTGTCCTCACAGGTAAGAAAAAGGATCATTCTTATTTGTTGAACACACAGTGTGCTATGGTCTGAGTGTTTGTGCCCCTGCCCCCAAATTCTTATGTTGATATCCTGACCCCCAAAGGTGATATTATCAGTAGGAGGTGCCTTTGGGAGGTGTTTGGGTCATAAGGGTGGAGCCCTCTCTCATGAATAGGATCAGCCCTTATAATGGAGGCTTCAGAGAGATCTCAAGCCCCTTCTACCACGTGAGAACACAGAGATAAGGTGCCAGCTATGAACCAGGAAGAGAGTCTTCATCAGAACACAGCCATACTGGGGCATCTGGGTGGCTCAGTCGAGAAGTGTCTGACTTCAGCTCAGGTCATGATCTCATTGTTTGTGAGTTCGAGTCCCTCATCAGGCTCTGTGCTGGCAGCTCAGAGCCTGGAGCCTGTTTCGGATTCTGTCTCCCTCTCACTCTGCCCCTCTCCTGGTCATCTCTCTCTCTCTCTCTCTCTCTCTCTCTCTCTCTCTCAAAATAAGTAAGCAAAAATTAAAAATAAATAATAGATAAATAAATAAACAAACAAATAAGTACACAGCCACACTGACACCTGATCTTAGACTCCCCAGACTCCAGAACTCTGAGAAATAAATTTCTGTTGTTTATAAGTCACCCAGGCTGTGGTATTTTGTTGCAGTCACCAGAATGGATTAAGACACTTTGTAGATTTGAAGATTTAAAAATTTTTAAACAACAAATTGGTAAATGGCCCTGGGTTATGTTTCAGTTGACTTGAGTTCTAGTTCTATATCCGATAGTTTTACATAGAACCCCTTCCCTCCCTAACCTGCTTTCCTTTGATAACGACACTGAAGGAGAGCTCAAAAGCGTAGTGTTAAGACAGAAAAGAAACAGAATGTGATTTAATGCACAATGACATTTATTAAGATTTTTAAATACACGTGAAAAACAATGCTAAATATTCTTAAAGGCCACCCCATAGTTAAAGACACATTAGAATGGCTCCCTAAGGAAAGGAGGGTGTGAAAATGGAGACAAGGGAAGAGGAGAGAGTCCTTGCACAGACAAATGATAACAAAGTGCTGTGAACTCTTTGGGTAAGATTAATGCAATTCTGTGCACTTGAGAACAACAATAAAAAAAAAAAAAGGAAATTCAAATGGGTTAATAATACAGGTTGGCCAGAAAAGACCTCCCTGAAGAAACAGCAGGAGTTAAGGCTTGAAGGATAGTAGTTACTGATCTCCAGTTGTAAATTTGCTCTCATTTCTCAGCTCCTCCTCTGCGAGCTACTGAGTGGAGCGTAAGGACGGCGGAATCCTTCCTGGGCCAGCCATACTCATCTCTTAATAGCTAAGGTCAGCTCCAACCTCCAATGCTCTTCCTTCTTACAGTTTAAATCAGAAAAAGAAAATAATTTTTTAGTCAGATTTGTGTCAGATTTAAGATCTGCACTGACTTTTTCTTCATCTGTGTTGTTTAATGGACATTATGAGCTCAGAGAGGTTTCTATTCTTGAAGAACAAAGATCTTCCACCCACCGCACCCTCCCAGGTTGGTTCCTCTTTTGTAGTTAATGAAACTGACATTCAAACAGGTTCTGTTTTTAGCACATCACATCCCGTTTTCTGCTGATAAATATGTCTTCAGGGTGCAATATTGCCTCATGTTTGTATAGCCTATCTCCTCAGCTAGAAAAATAACAGCAATAAATACATGTACTTAGTAGCCTGGGGACAGTCTGAGGATAATGCATTCAACTTCTCTTATTTCTCAAAACTGGGGTTAATAAATGCCAAAAGAAGAAACTTTGTTTCCAATTTCTTTTGTCCACGTGTATCTCGATTGGATAAATATAAAAACAGTCACAATCATCAGAGCAAACTCCTGTCTAAACAACTGGCAACTATTTTCAGACTGCCTCCAGTTTATACAGTTCTTGAGACAGACATTGACACAATCAGGGCCCTAAGCAAGACAAAATGTTTCCCTTCTTCCTGTTACCCTACTCCTTGAATCTGCGGCTCTGGTACAGGAAGTCCCTTTTCCCACATTGTGTGCGGTAAAGAGAGAGCCTTATTTTTCTTCCAAAGGAAAGAACACTTTGAAGCCAGAAGCCAATTCTAGTCTGGTCTGCAGCCTGGACCCACAGGGAAAGGCATTCCTCCCCCATGCCAATTCTTGCATGCACACCTGGAAAAAAAAAAATTGCTCTGTTCTTACCTGGAGAGTCTCTGCCTTGAGTCATGGAGGAATCCAGCCTGATTACACTCATTTGCAGAACCACCATCCAGGAAACCCACCCAGAACGCATTCTGGAAGGAAAAAATAAGTGAGACAGTAAAATCATCAACTTCTTCAGAATGGGGCATACCCCCCGCAAAACTCAGTCAAAAAATATTTATTAAGAGTATGAATACTTTCCTGCCTACCTCAGGATTGGAAACTCTTCACACTGATAACCAATTACGATAGAAGAGTTTTGCATCATCAGATGCTAGGTAGACTACTTCCATAAAGTTGTGTTATACCACTCAAGAATCGGTTACCTGCTTAATCACTGACAGTAGTTTAAGCTATGTGGAAAATGGGCTGTGGAAAAAACTTTTTTAAATAGTGTATATAATATGTGATCCTAGAAGAACTACACGGATTGTTTATTATGCATTTTGCTATCTTCTAACCAATGAGTCTCTTCCTCCTGTGGTGTGGTTGACGTTGTCAATGGAGTGTGCAAATAAAGCAGAAAGTAGACAGCATTCTGAAGCATTTGCCCTAAGAGGAGTTAATGAAGTGATTATCAGAGAAGAAACAGAAGAGATTGAGAATCACCTGGAGAGTATGATTTCTCATAAACCAAGAGAGGGCCACAAAAAGTAAAATGAAGAGAGGATTCTCAAAAGAATAAAAAGGTGCAAAAAATGTTCCAGAAGATAAAATATAAGAAACATTATTGTGTTATATAATTAGTGGAGCACCAATAACCTCCATTGGGACATAGAGTGTTAAAGGTAGAAGCTATATTTCAAAAGAGTAAAGAGCAAACTGGAAATGAAGGCAGCAGATATAAACAGTCCTTCAAGAGTGTTGGAAGTGAGCGACACCTGGACGGCTCAGTCGGTTGTCTGACACTTGGTTTTGGCTCAGGTCATGATCTCACTGTGAGCTCGAGTCCCGCACCCTCAGCACGGAGGGTGCTGAGGAAATGAAAACAAGGGAAAGGATGGGACTCAAACTTGAGCAAAAAGCCACACTACAGGAAAGTTATGTATAAGAAAGACCTTAACAGCTAAATGGGTGATGGGTGTTAAGGAGGGCACTTATTGGCGTGTCTGGGTGGCTCAGTCAGTTAAGCATCTGACTTCAGCTCAGGTCATGACCTCACAGTTCATGAGTTCAATCCCCACATCAGGCTCTCTGCTGACAGTTCAGAGCCTGGAGCCTGCTTCGGATTCTGTGTCTCCCTCTCTCTCTGCCCCTCTTCTGCTCATGCTCTGTCTGTCTCTCTCTCTCCAAAATAAATAAGCATTAAAAATTTTTTTTAAAAAAGGAAGGCACTTGTTGTGATAAGCACTGGGTGTTCTATGTAAGTAATGACCCACTGAATTCTACTCCTGAAACTAATATTACCCTGTATAATAACTAACTAGAATTTAAATAAAAACTTGAAACTGGGACACCTGGATGGCTCAGTCGGTTGGACTGCTGACTGCAGCTCAGGTAATGATCTCGCAGTCTGCGAGTTCGAGCCCCATGTCAGGCTCTGTGCTGAGAACTCAGAGCTGGGATCCTGCTTCCAATTCTGTGTCTCCCTCTCTCTCTGCCCCTTCCCTGCTTGTTCTCTACCTCTCTCTCCCTCTCTCTCTCTCTCTCTCTGTCTCTCTCTCAAAAACATAAACATTAAAAGATTTTTTTAACTTGAAACAGGAAAAAAAAAAAGACCTTAACAAGTTTCTAAGTTAAGTGGAAGTTATCTGTATATGAGAGAGAAGAAAAGAGAAATTACCCCCCAAATTCTTAATGGAATCCAAAGAAAGAGATTGTCAGACTTGGTAATAAAAAGGAATACTTGTTCAGAGACTGGAATAAAGACAGGGAGATTAGAAGTGAGAAAGAGGGGAACGAGGAAGTTCCAGTTGTATGGCTTCAATGGACTCAGTTTAGGACAAGGCAAAATCTTCTGCTAAAAAGGAGTTGGAAGAAAATCTATTTGACAGCTAAGGAGAGAAGGCTGCTTTTTAACCAAAGTAGTCTGTAAGTACATTATAATTTATTTAGCACAGAGCCATCCATGTCTGATACTACGGGCCACGCAGCGATGACACCGCCATGTTCCTTATTCTCAAGAAATACATAACCTAAGCAGAGTGACAAGGAAACAGTCCACTGTAATGTCAGGAAGAATGAGATTAATTTGGTAATGTTTGGGTACGCAAAAGAGTAGATTTTAACTTAATCTAGAAAGAGTTCATGATAAAGTTAATATTTGATACAACAGACCTACCGAGCAGAGATTTTTTTTGAATTTGAAATACCCAGTACTAATGGACAACAGAATGGAGACAAACAGTGAAACAAAAAGTTTTTCTGGAATTCATTGAAAATTTCTGATTATCTGCAATAAATAAATACATGCATACTACTTCATTAAATGGGAAGAGATACAATACAATTTTTTTTTATTCTTCGCTTCCCTAAGAGAATGCACATGTTCTGATGGGTGTGTAAAGTAGGATTATGATGGTCGTTAACCAGGACACCAAGGAATACTTGAGTTATGCCTTGCCAAGTACGCTGGGAGGCCCTCAGGAAATCTCTACCCATAAGTAGTAATAGCAAATTGTAAATCAAAGACTGACTCTATTATTAGCTGGTCAAATTTCTCATATACCCCAATAGAAGATTTTATGGTAAGCGTCTCTGAAGCATGAGACCCAAGCAAGGTCTAATGTTCCCTCTTATACACCACTTGTACCACTATCGAGCTGTAAACCCTGAAGGATTAAGAACTCCCAAGCATATGAGTAATAGTGTGGGTCCCAAAGGGACTCTGTTCACCGAAGGCAGAAATAGCATTCAGAAAAGAGGTGAAATGCAACTTTGTAAACTTTAAATACTGTGGCTCTGGAACTCTTAGTAAACATGCCCTGCCCTGGAATCTGACCAATCAAAATAATAATTCCTTCTCCTGGGAGATCATGACAGATAAACAGATGGGGAGATGTGGAAGACATCACTAGTGTTCACCGACATCCTCTACTTCCTGGGCACATGGAAAACTATACTTCCTGATTTCCCAGGACTATGTGACCAGTTCTAGCCAATGGCCAGTGAACAAAAGGTTCTTGGTCAAAGAATTTAACTACCATTTTATGACTCTTCTTCCCTCACCAAGTCAACTAGAACAACATTGTGCTGAAATGGTGGAATCTCGAATCAGAATATAAAAGCAGTCTAATTAGCTGAGTCATCATGAAGAGCAGAAGCCCTTAGAGAATCACCCAAAACCACAACAGATGCTACATGAATAAGAGATAACTTTTGCTTGATTAAGGCTCTGAAGGTTGTTATCACAGCCTAGCCTAGCTTAACCTAA
The DNA here is from genome assembly GCF_022079265.1 of Lynx rufus. NCBI lineage: Eukaryota > Metazoa > Chordata > Mammalia > Carnivora > Felidae > Lynx > Lynx rufus. The sequence goes on along the minus strand of NW_025814878.1, from coordinate 114,471,406 downwards.
TATAGGACAAGAACAAGAATGTTTACCTGCCTCCTCCATATCTCTCAGGTAGATTCGAATATTCATGAATTGGAAATCTGAGCCCAGCCCAAAACTGGTAGGCTCCATACACAGAGCATATGACCCATGACATTGGGTACTTCTTCTAGAGGTGAATGGTTGCAATGCTCCCACCTGGGGGGCAAGTGTGGAGCTGAGTGAAAAAGTGGCAATCAGAAAGAGCTCAAGCCACTGAGTTTTAACTTCTTCCCTTCTTCCTACCTACACTTACCTTAATCTTTCCCATGTATTTTATCTCATATGGAAGTAAAGAAAAACATTTTAACTTGAAGCTAAGTGAATGAGAACCTGACATGGAGATTATCCCAAGCAGCAAAAGCATGAGAGGGTGGAAGAGGCTTAAATCCAAGCCTGTTTACCCCTCCTCTGCAGGCAATAATGTGGCTGGGCTTCCTATCTTGATGTGTTTTTGTTTTTGTTTTCAATTTGCACTAGATTCTATTGTAAACAGAATATTGTAAATATTTCTAAGGATTTTTGCATCAATAAGTAAATTCATCTATAGTTTTTATTTTGGTGCATTGTCATAGTTTAATGCTGATACTATACTTCACTAAATGAATACATTTGCTGCAGTTGAAGCATTTAATTAGGATTAGAATTCTCTTTTTTTTTCTTTTTCTTTAAAGATATTATTACATTGACCTATATATATCTGGAACTCGTGCATTTCTTGGGGTAGCTCTTTGACAAGTTTTTTTCTGTTTCTTCATTGGAAATTACTCTATATGTGCATTCTACCTCTAAAGAGATTGGTCTGGGTATATTTTTCAAACTAATTATTCATTTAATCTAAGTTTTCAAGTTTATTTTTATAAAATTGAACAAAATAATTTCTTATGATTTTTCTCCTGTCCATGTATTAATTTTTTCCTTGTCATTTCTTATTTTCTCTACTTTTTTCTTGATTAGGTTTGTCAGTGGTTTATTTTATTGAAAAATTTTAAGCTTTTGAATTTATTCTGTTTTCCCATTTTCTAACTCTTCATTTCTGCTTTTATGTTTATTATCTGCCCCTGCTTTCATGTGACTGATTGTGTTGTTCTTTTCACTAAGCCATGTGGTTTCATTCTTTCCTTTAATTGATTAAGGCCATAAATTCTCCACTGAGCACTGCCTTAGCTATATCTCAGAACTTTGAAATCTGATTTTGAATTATAATTTTTCTAGAAATTTTTGGTTTTTTCTCTCTGATCAAGAAAAAGACAGTTTAACTTTCTATGTGGAGAAGTATTTATCTTTTCTGATTTTTTTTTATAATTATCCAGCTTGTTCCATTAAGGTTAGAAGATAGTGTCTATAGCATTTCTACTTTTAGGAATTTATAGAGGCTTTTTGTGCTGTAATATGTAGTCCATTTTCATTTATGTTCTGCTGGAACTTGAAAAGATGTGTTCTCTATTTCTTATCAATAAAGTTTAATGTATACCCATCAGATCTAATTTTATACTGTTGGAGTATCTTCTGTGATCATCCTTATTTTTGTCCACTGAGAAAAGTAAATTAAAGTCACCTAACACTAGAACACTTCCGAATATTTTCCTTGTATCTCCCTTAATTTCAATCTTATTAGAGTTGCTGATGTGCTATTTGGAACTTGAATGTATCCCTTATATATGCATTATGAATTTTATACTTTACATTATAAAGTGCCTTCTTGTCTCAGTTTTTTTCTGTTTGAATGTCATCTGTTTAATAATGGTATCACGACTTTTGCTCTGCTTCCTTTTTGTTTACATTCTCTTGCTATGCCTTCTCATAATTTTATTTTTTGAATAAATGAGTGGACCTTCTGAGTCACTCTATTTTAGGTGTTTTGGGTTTTTTGTTTGTTTGTTTGTTGTTTTTGTATATTGCAAACAGCAAAGTTTTTCTCTCAATCTAATCCAAAACTATTTTTATTTTATGTATCAGTAGGCTCATTTACAATTAATATAGCAAATAGATTCAGTGTAATTTGTGACCTGTAAGTAACACTATTTTCTGTTAAATATGCCGTTTATATGAGTATTTCTTTTAGAAAGTCTTTCATTATGTCTCATGTTTTTTGTTTTGTTTTGTTTTGTTTTGTTTTAGTTTATTTATCTATTTGGAGAGAAAGAGCATGAGCAGATGAGGGACAAAGAGAGAGAGAGATAGAGAGAATCCCAAGCAGGCTCCACACTGTCAGCACAGAGCCCGATGCAGGACTCTATCTCATGACTGACCTGAGATCACAACTTGAGCCGATATCAAGAGTCAGACACCTAACTGACTGAGCCATTGTGCTCCTCATTGTGTCTCATGTTTCCTAAATTGCAGCTTTTCAAATACTACAGACAAGGCCATCAGTAAGCTTGTTCTATATCTTTACTCATTTTTCCATTTAATCTATAATTATTGAGAAATATGTTTCTATTTGTCAGTTTATTCTTATAATTGTGTCTATATTTTCCGACACATTTTGTGGCATTTTTGCTAGGTGTACATTGACCCTGTTTTAGTGTAATGTTCTAGTGACTTCTTGCTAGCATTATGCAGTGATCGTCTTTGTCTCTACTAATGCCTTTGGTCTTAGACTATATTTTTAGATATCAAAGTGACCACATTGTCTTCTGTTAGTGTTAGTTTTGTGTATCTTATTGCATGTCTTGATTTTAACCCTTTCATGTCTTTAGGTTTCCTTTGTGATTAATGAGAAGAGCATATAACTGGATTTTGTGATCCCCTTTCCCACAGTTTCACTTTTTGCAGTTTCAGTGACTGCCCATAAGTCAATGATCCTCCCTCTGACATCAGGTCAGAAGGTCAGCCTAATGCTAGGTCACAATGCCTACATCACTTGCCTCACTTCATCTCATCACATAGTCCTTTTATCATTTCACATCATCACAAGGTGAAGAAGGGTGAGTACAATACAATATTTTGAAGGAGACAATACAAAACTTTTATTACAGCATATTGTTACATTTGTTCTATTTTATTGTTAATTTTTGTTGTTGATCTCTTACTATGCTTAATTTATAAATTAAACTTTACCAAGGTATGCATGTATAGGAAAAACAAACTATACATAGAGTTCAGTTGCTATCTGTGGTTTCAGGCATCCACTGGGGGGGTCTTAGAATGTATCCCCCTTAGATAAGGACAACTGTATTATTTACCCAATCTGAAAAACTTTTTCTTTTAACTCCATATTCAAACTGTTTACATTTACTGGTATTATTAAATTATCTGAATTTGTTTCTACTATTATTGTGTTTTCTATTTTGTTATGTTCTTTCTTTGCTTCCTTTTTTTTCCTCTTTTCATCATTCATATTAAATTGATTACATTTTAAAGTATTCTCTAATTTCCTCCTACTGGCATAAGATTTTTAATCTAATTTTAATTTTAATTAATTTTAATCTAATTTTAACTTCCTCCTACTGGCTCCATTGGATAAGCATCCCACTTTGGCTTGGGTCATGATCTTGTGGTTCTTGAGTTTGACCCCCACATTGGGCTCGCTGTGGTCACCCTGTCAGCACAGAGCCAGCTTCAGATCCTCTTTTCCCCTCTCTCTCTGCCCCTCCCCTGCTCACATCATCTCTCCCAAAAAATAAATAAAACATTTTTTAAATAAAAATAAATAAAGAAGAATTTTAAATTCTAATTGTATTAGTTAAGAGTTACTCCTACATTTTTAACATGGCTACCTAAATTGGCAATATCCAAAGTTAATCTCTACCCTCCTTCCAAATAAGACAAAGGCTTTACAGTGTTTTACTTTATCTGCCTCATTCTCATGTTGTGATTGTTCCATCATTTTCTTACATTTAATAGTCATATCTGTTAGTGATTTTTATAGTTATAGTCATTTTTCTTTCCTTATTCTGATTTACCAATATTTTTTTAAATTTATTTATTTTGAGAGAGAGTAACCATGAGTGGGTGAGGGGCAGAGAGAGAGGGTGAGAGAGAATCCCAAGCAGACTCCACACTGTCAGCACAGAGCCCAACATGGGGCTCAAACTCATGAATCATGAGATCATGATCTGAGCCAAGATCAAGAGTCAGACGCTTAACCAACTGAGCACCCAGGCACCCCTAATTTACCAATATTTTACACAGATGTTTTGCTGCTGTTGTGTTGTGTGTGTGTGTGTGTGTGTGTGTGTGTGTTTCTCATCTTTGTGTCCCAGTTCTTCTTGCTGAATTTAGAATCCTTCTTATGTAAGTGGTAATAAAAACAAATGACAATACCATATGATATCATTTTTTATCCATAAGATTGATGAAATCTAAAAAATTAACAACACTTGGGATACCTGGGTGGCTCAGTTGGTAAAGCACCAGACTCTTGGTTTCAGCTCAAGTCATGACCTCACAATTTCATGAGTTCAAGCCCCACATCAGGCTCTACACTGATGGTGTGGAGCCTGCTTGGGATTCTCTCTGCCCCCCACCCCTGACTCATGCTGTCTCTGTCTCTCTCAAAATAAATAAATAAACTTAAAAAAATTTTTTTTAATTAACACTTTGTGTTGGTGAGGAAACAGATGAATTCGTATATTGCTGATGGAACTGTGCATGAATATAAACTATATGAAGGCAATTTTGCAACAAGTATCAATATTAGTGATATATATACACTTGAACTCAGCAACTCCCTCTTTGGAATTTTATCCTACTGATATTCTTGCACATGTGTATTAATATGTTTATGTAAGGCATTGTTTATAAAACCAAAGACTTCCAATAACCTATAGGAGAAGACGGGCTAAATGAAATATGGTACTTCCATAAAACAGAATACTATATAGATATATGTTTCTAAGAGTAAAAAAATAATGTTCACAACAGTGGGTCTAAGGACCTGCTCTTTGTAAAAAATAGGGAACAGGAACATATACACATATTTGCTTAAATTTTCATAAAATTTCCCTGGAAGGACAATCATAAAGCTTGGAACATGGATTGTGCATGCAAGGGGTCTTGGTGAACCATGAGAAGGATGGGAGTGAGAGTTGCCTTTGTATACCTTTTTGTGGCTTTTGAATTTTAAATCACATTAATATAAAGGCCTATTCAAATAAATTGTATCTTTAAAAAAGGAAATAGTAAGAAGGTAAGCAGATAGAGGGAGTATAGGCAACTCTTTCAAAGAGTTTTGTAGTAAAGCTGGGCAGAGTCCATCTTTTCCAAAGCTTTGTGATGCAGGCAAGTTAGTAAATGTGTCTGAACCTCCATTTTCTCATTCTTAGAATTGATATAATAATATCTGTCACATAGGATTATCCTGAAGATAAAGTAAGAAGATACATGTCAGGCACATAGTATAGCACTAGAATGATTATTGGCATTAAAATTCTTAGAACTTGTTGGGGCACCTGGGTGGCTCAGTCAGTTAAGTGTCTGACTTTGGCTCTTGTCATGATCTCATGGTTTGTGAGTTCGAGCCCCGTGTTGGGCTCTGTGCCAACAGCTCGGAGCCTGGAGCCTGCTTCGAATTCTGTGTCTCCTTCTCTCTCTGCTCCTCCCCAACTTGTGCTCTCTCTATGTCTCTCAAAAAATAAAGAAATGTAAAATAAAATAAATTTAAATTATTACAACTTTTAAGTCCATAAAACTCTAGTTTCAAAACCCAGTATTTCCTAGGACCACCAGATGGGCATCAGACTCAATAAGATGGGTGCTTTTTTACTCAGCACCAAAAACTGGGAAGATCTTTGTTTTCCCTACACCCTAGTCTTTTCCCCAAAATTCTGACAACTCCACTCTTCCTCCTCTTGAATCACAACTGCACTGTGGACTGTAAGTTGGCTACCCTATTGGGCTGGGGCATAAAGGACTTGAAATTCAACTCCATTTCCACACAGGGCAAAGCAGATGGAATGGGAGGTTTTCTGGGGGCTCCAAAAAAAGTCTATGAGAGTTTCCTAAGGTCTCCCTTCTTCCTTTGGAAAGATTAAAATATGACTGAATAGAAAAGATGCTGAAGGTAAGTGACAAGATGGGGAAGTTGAGGGGCCAGAAGATCAAATGGCATTGGAGGGTAGGTGGGGTGAATGAAAAGAATTAGAACTTGGGCAATCCCTATCAAAATAACACCAGCATTCTTCACAGAGCTAGAACAATCCTACAATTTGTATGGAACCAGAAAAGACCCCGAATAGCCAAAACAATCTTGAAAAAGAAAACCAAGCGGTGCCTGGGTGGCTCAGTCAGTTAAGTCAGTTCTGGCTTCAGCTCAGGTCATGATCTCACAGGTCGTGGGGTCGAGCCCCGCATCAGGCTCTGTGCTGACAGCTCGGAGCCTGGAGCCTGCTTCAGATTCTGTGTCTCCCTCTCTCTCTGCCCCTTCCCCATTGGTGATCTCTCTCTCTCTCTCTCTCTCTCTCAAAAATAAAGAAAAAGAAAACCGAAGCTGGAGGCATCACAATCCTGGGCTTCAAGATGTATTACAAAGCTGTAATCATCAAGACAGTATGGTACTGGCACAAAAACACACCCTCAAACCAATGGAACAGAATAAAGAACCCAGAAATGAACCCACAAATGCATGGCCAACTAATCTTTGACAAAGCAGGAAAGAATATCCAATGGAAAAAAAGACAGTCTCTTCAGCAAATGGTGCTGGGAAAACTGGACAGCGACATGCAGAAAAATGAACCTGGACCACTTTCTTACACCAAACACAACAATAAACTCAAAATGGATGAAAGACCTAAACATAAGACAGGAAGCCATCAAAATCCTAGAGGAGAAAACAGGCAAAAACCTCTTTGACCTCAGCTGCTGCACAGCAAAGGAAACAATCAGCAAAACTAAAAGGCAACCCACAGAATGGGAAAGGATAATTGCAAATGACATATTGGATAAAGAGTTAGTATCCAAAATCTATAAGGAACTTATCAGACTCAACACCCAAAAAACATATAATCCAGTGAAGAAATGGACAAAAGACATGAATAGACACTTCTCCAAAGAAGACATCCAGAGAGATGGCCAACCGACACATGAAAAAATGCTCAACATCACTCATCATCAGGAAAATACAAATCAAAACCACAATGAGATACCACTTCACACCAGTCAGAATGGTTAAAATTAACAACTCAGGCAACAGCAGATGTGGAGAAAGAGGATCTCTTTGGCACTGCTGGTGGGAATGACAACTGGTGCAGCCACTCTGCAAAACAGTATGGAGGTTCCTCAAAAAATTTAAAATAGAACTACCCAGCAATTGCACTACTAGGTATTTATTCAAGGGATACAGGTGTGCTGTTTCAAAGGGGCACATGCACCCCAATGTTTATAGCAGTGCTATCAACAATAGCCAAAGTATGGAAAGAGTCCAAATGTCCATCAACGGATGAATGGATATATTCATTCATGTGGTATATATATACAATGGAGTATTACTCGGCAATCAAAAAGAATGAAATCTTGCCATTTGCAACTACATGGATGGATCTGGAGGGTATTATGCTAAGAGAAATTAGCTAGTCAGAGAAAGACAAATATCATATGACTTCACTCATATGAGGAATTTAAAATACAAAACTGATGAACATAAGGGAAGAGAAGCAAAAAATAATAGAAAAACAGGGAGGGGGACAAAACATAAGAGACTCAAGTATAGAGAACAAACAGAGGGTTGCTGGAGGGATTGTGGGAGGGGAGATGGGCTAAATGGGTAAGGGGCATTAAGGAATCTGCTTCTGAAATCATTGTTGCACTATATGCTAATTTGCATATAAATTAAAAAGTAATTAATTAATTAATTTTAAAAAAGAATTAGGACTGCGGAACAAACCAGAATTAATATCTGTGGTTACCAAACAGACCACACTTGTAGGCATTTGCCTAAGGTCCACACTTTCACCACCAGGGAACATTTTCAGAACGTGTCCCTGACATCAGGTCTACCTGGGAGTTTCCTTGAGATAGCCATCTTTCAAGATATCCTAAGATCCTAAGGTCTGCTACAACTTTCTGACCTGCCCATCTGGATGCCTGAGTTTTCTTCCCAGCTCAATCACTGACTAGCCGTGTGATTTCAGGCTGGTTTCCCTTTCTTTAAAATAAGATTTGACTGCTAGTTATTTTTAAGATGACTTCCAGGCTTAAAGTATTAGGAATCTATGGGTGTCATTATAGTGAAGATATCAAAGAATTTTAACAAATTATCTTCTTCCAGAGGGCTACAGTTTCCATAAGGTTGAGAGATACAGGAATTATTATTCCTATTGTATAGAGGAAGGAAGGAATCAGACCAGATTTCTCTCCCTCCAAACAGGTATTTCATGCTCAGTGATAGTCAAGACATAAACAGCAGAATGAAGCAAAGGCTTATATGCATAAGAAGCTACCTACTTTCACCCCACCCTGTTCCCAACAGTTGCCAGGCAAAAAAAAAAAAAAAAAAAAAAAATCCAGAACAGCAGACATGCTGGCTAGTTCATTGCTTGAACTGGAAAGTACCTGCTGTTTCTGGAAATGTGAAAGTTTCTCTTTCCTAGAATAGGAACCTTCAAAGGTAAGGCCTTCCCAAAAGGCAGTAATGTACATGGCTTTGAATCTTCAGTGCTTGGCGTGTGTAGGGAGAACTGAGATTTATTCATTTGTGCAACAGACATTTGTTCATTGTCTACTATGAATGGAGCCCTGTGCCAGGTAGTCAATAGGAAGCTTAATAAGAAAAACAGCCTTCCATCCAGGAGTTCATGGTCTAGTGGAAGAACAAAGGTGTGGGAGGATAGTTTAATAAAAGCTGTGAAAAAGGCAAGCTCTGGAGCAACAAAAGTACTTTCTCCAGACTAAGGAGATAAGGAAAGTCTTCCTAGACCCGACCACTGAGTTAAATCTTGAAGAACTTGGGATAAATTGGGAGGGTGGTTCAGGGAATGGGAAGAACACACCATATGCAAAGGCACAAAGAACTTAGGAGGGCAGGAAGTTAGCTGTGGCTGAAGCTTAACACAACAGGAAAGGGGGCTACAAATGGGCTGGACCACCTTGCATACTCTGAGGAAGATCTGAGCAGAAAAGAATGAAGATCACTTGAAGGACTTCACAGAAGTGACATCACCCTATGTGTCTGCTAGGAAAACAATGACTTCGTGAATAATGGCTGGAGGAGATGAACCAATGGTGTGGAAATTTCTTTGGAGATGAGATCATATAAGACTAAATGAAAGTTGTTTGTTTTAGTTTTTATTTATTTATTTTGAGAGAGGACAGAGAGAGCTTAAACCGGAAAGGGACAGAAAGGAAGAATTCCAAGCAGGCTCCACACTGTCAGCACAGAGCCTGATGCTGGGCTCGAACCCACGAAACCATGAGATCATGACCTGAGCTGAAATTAAGAGTCGGATGCTCAGCTGACTGAGCCATCCAGATGCCCCTAAGACTAAAGACAAGTTATAATAACAACGGGACTAGAGACAGAGAGTGGATTCAGAGCCATTTACCTGATCTGATTATGAATTCAAGATTATGAACACAAGATATAATATAATTTGTTGGTTGAGATTGTGGACTCAGAGGTCAGGCCTGGATTCAACTCCAACTCCACCACTGTATAACCTTGGAAGTTATTTAATCTCTTTGAGACTGTTTCCTCATCTGTAAGATGGGGATAATAACAACCAATCTCATAGAGTTGAGAGGAAAAGGACTAAATATGATAATACCTGAAAAACATTTAGCATAGTTCTTATTCATATTAAAACTCTAATAAATGGTAGATATTATCAAATGTCTTATTAACACTGTTAATTAGGGAACTGTGCTCTACTCCCACCCCATACTCTACAGACATCAGTGAGAATGGGGAAAGATACAGAGAGGCAACCTGGTGAATATTTATGTCATATTGGCTAATATTTATCTGAAAGAACGGATAAGACACTGATAGGATAGCTGGCAAAGTAGTAGCTACGGTTACCTCTGGAAAGTGAAACAAGGGTTAGTTTTACGAATATGTGCCATTTACGTAATAAGAAAACAATTTTTTTGTAATATGACTTTATTTTTTATTTTTTAAAATTTACATCTGAATTAGTTAGTATATGGTGAAGCAATGATTTCAGGAGTAGATTCCTTAATGCCCCTTCACCCATTTAGCCCATCCCCCCTCCCGCAACCCCTCCAGCAACCCTCAGTTTGTTCTCCATATTTATGAGTCTCTTTTAATAAGAAAACAATTTTTAAATAGATGTATTATATCACAATACACTACTCAGCACCAGGGAAATGGTCACAGATAACACCTCCCCCCCCCCCCCCCACTGCCAGCCGCAATAAGAGCACACGTGGTCCAGACTTCCAGCATGCTCCCAGACTCCAGGAATGACTACCCAGAGACACGAGCCCAGGGAAACTGAAAGCACGAGCTGCTCTGGGTCACGGAGGTGGCCATGAGAGGGCTTGGTGTCCTGGGGCCTCAGTCCTCCAGTTGTGTCTGCAGCAGACGGGAATAGAGGTCCTGCCCCTCGGCGAGCTGAGTGTGCTCCAGCAGCTCTCCCTGCCTGAGCACCAGGATCTGGTCCGCACTCTGCACCGTCTGCAGCCTGTGCGCGATCACCAGCACCGTTCGGTCCCCGCGGGATCGCCAGTCCTGCAGCTGAAGGGGGAGGGTCACAACACCTCAGAAAGGTAAGAACGGGGTGGGCACCACGTCCCCAGTGGGCACCATCTCTTGTGGCACAGGGTGAAGAAAGCAAGAAAGACCAGAAAGTTGGAATGAGTGCAAGATAAACTGCCCTTCCCTCTCAGCTGTCCCACTGCAGGAGGCGGATACGAAAGGGAGCTGTGGAGAAAGAGGGGGTGTTCCCACACCCGGTATTCTCCATTCCATTCCCCACCCCCTGAAAAGGCACAGAGACTCATCCGCCCAATTCTGCATAGACTGGTCCTTCAAACGTGCCTCCGCAGGTCCCACTGTCCTGCCCTCCCACACCAGTACTTACAGACTGCTCACACTGGACGTCCAGGGCACTGGTGGCTTCATCCAGGATGAGGACTTGTGGGTCCCGCACAAGGGCCCGGGCGATGGCCAGACATTGTTTCTGTCCCACAGCCAACTGATTCCCTTTCTCCCCTACATCTGAAGAAATGGAGAAATACCCTTCTTCAGACACCAGTGGCCACAACAACATCCTCCTCAGGAGCAGGGGCAAGTGTACAACTGGTATTTCCCCTCGCACGCATCAGGGGGTATGAGAGCCGGTGTGAGGACCTGTGGGGGCTGCCCTCATAGAGGGAGCACGCTTCATTGAGGGAGCACTACTCCCACCGGCTGTTGGGAACAAAGATTCCCGGACAGGACGGGCAACTAAAGAACTCCTGGTGTTGGGGAAGGAGAAGTCGGAGCCAAAGCAAAGGGCAAGGAAACACCAGACATGGACTTGCGGGGACACAACCCACACCCCCAAGAATCTCCAGTTTCTCTTCTGACCGAAGGTACCTGAATCCAGTCCATGCTCCATCTCCTGTATGAACCTGTCTGCACTGGCACCACGGGCAGCAGCCATCACCTTCTCATCACCGCAGCTCTTCAGCCCATAAGCAACGTTGTCCCTCACAGAACCCGAGAACAGCACAGGCTCCTGCCCAACCGAAGCCACCTGTGCAGAGGCGATGGGCGCAGAGGGCTGTGCATAAACCCCCATGGCAGGGATCCTCCTTACCTCCTCATCTGCCTCCCTCAGAATGGACTCTTCATGGGGCGCCTGGGTGGCTCAGTCGGTTAAGCATCTGACTCTTGATTTCGGCTCAGATCACGATCTCACAGTTCATAAGATCGAGGCCCGAGTTGGGCTCCACGTGACAACATGGAGCCTGCTTGGAATTCTCTCTCTCTCCTTCTCTCTCTGCCCTGCCCCCATTCACACACACACACTCGCTCGCTCTCCAAATAAATGAACTTAAAAAAGAAAAAAAAAGAACGGGCTCCTTGTGTTTCTTCCACGGATCTCCCATGCTGTCTGCACATGTTTCTTCCCTCCTATCTCCTCCTAACCCTCTTCTTCCTCCCCACCCACCTGCCGGTGCAGGTAGCAGTGTTCATACTGGGAGACGGGCCTCCCGTCCAGCAGCACCTGCCCTTTAGTGGGCTGATACAGATTCTGCAGCAGGGCAGCCACGGTGCTCTTCCCAGACCCATTGGGTCCCACCAGTGCAGTCATCTGACCAGGACGTAGGGTGAACGTCAGCCCCTAGAAAAGTCAGGAAACAGTTAGAGGCTTGCCTCTGGACCCTCCCCTTCTCTTTCTATCAGAGGTAAGATCAACTTCTCAGAGGCAAATGGTCTACAGGCCTCGCCCCCTGGGAGCGAGGGGTCCAGGTTCCCTCCCCCTTTCAGACACCTTGAGCACAGGCTGGTCAGGGCAATTGGGATATGCAAAAGAGACATCTTGGAATTCCACAAGCCCCTGCAGAGTGGAAGGCGCCAGCGTCCCCAAAGGAGGCATATTTGGCTCTCGGTCCAGGTATTGGAAAACTTTCTCGGCAGCCCCTATGTTGCAGAGCATATCTCCACACATGTATACCAGGGCCTGGAAAACAGAAAGGGAGGGGTCAGCTAATCAAACGTAGCTTCCCCAGATGCCAACTCCCCAGCTCCTCACACACTCCCCTGCGACACCCTGGCCAAGTCTCTCCTCCCCTCATCCATAAAGGATCCCCTAGGGGCACCTGGGTGGCTCAGTGTGTTAAGCATCTTCAGCTCAAGTCATGATCTCACGATTCATGAATTCGAGCCTGGCGTCAGGCTCTGTGCTGACGGCTCAGAACCTGGAGCCTGCTTCAGACTCCGTGTCTCCCTCTCTCTGCCCCTCCCCTGTTCACATTCTGTCTCTCTCTCTCTCAAAAATGAATAAACTTAAAAAAATTTTTTAAAAAAAAGGATTCCCTACCTTCAAATGTATAATTTAGATGGAATTTAAAGGCAACCCAAAACCCCACTTCTGCCAATTCACAACGTAAAGGATGGAGAGGTCCACACCCCTCCCATATGGCACTATTTCTATCCCCAGACCCTTCCTATCACTGTTCCGTATCATTTGGGCACACTCCGTCTTGTCTAACTAGATAGATAGGGAGCTCCTTAAAAGCAGGCACGGTGCCCACCTCATCTTTACAGCCACCAGGGTACCTAGCCCAATTCTCCATACATGTAAGATGTTTCACAAACATCTAGGAAAATTATACAATTATACAATCAAGACCAAGTAACTAATTATTTTTTGAAAACCAGTAAATATTGGGGAAGAACTAAATGCTATTTTGCCTTTCCTACTCAACCTGTACCACCGGGTAACCAAAGAGCAGATGAGGGGAAGTCTCCCTGCATAGGCTAGTAAATGGAGGAAGGGGAATGTGTCTCTGTTTTGCAAATCCTAATAATTCAAGGGGTCTAGGCACTGAGCATTCATGGCTGACGCCCCCACACATATACACAAGAGAGAGATAAATGGAGTACATACACATATGTTACCTGTATGAAACCACTGTAGTGCATGAATTTGAAGAATTACTTGACTTTTTTTTTTTTTTTTTGGTGTGATGAGGGCTTTGTGGCCAGATTTTGTAAATATAGAGATATTTAGAGATACGTACTAAAGCATTTACAGATAAAACTATATCTTCAATTTGCCTCAAAATAATATGGGTGGGGGTACAGAGGAGACAGACTGGCCATGAGTTGAGAATTTTAAAGTAGGTGATGGGTACATGCAGATTCATTACAGTTTATCTTTTTTTTTTTTTTTTGCATACGTTTGAAATTCTCCATAACACAATGAGTTGGGAGTTGTTTTGTTTTGTTTTGTATTTTTAAGGGCAGCAGATAAAGCCAAAGGCCCAGAGGCCAGAGAGAAAAGAAAACAGGGGGACAAACAGTATGCACAGGTTCCTGACTCACATGCACATGCGTGGCCACCACCTCCTGGTAGAGCAGAAAGGAGAGCAGTGCACCCTGGGTGAGGTCCCCAGCCAGAATCTGCTGCAGTCCACGGTACAGCATCAGTGCCTGCATTCCCAAACGCAGCATCTGGAAGGTGAAAAGAAAGGCACTGAGAGGGGCACCTCAGTGGCTCAGTCCGTTAAGTGTCAGATTCTTGATTTTGGCTCAGGTCATGATCTCACGGTTTGTAAGTTCGAGCCTCGCATTGGGCTCCATGCTGACAGTGCAGAGCCTGCTTGGGATGTTCTCTCTCTGCCCTTCCCCTGCTCCCTGATCATGCTCTCTCTCTCTCTCTCTCTCTCTCTCAAAACAAATAAACTTAAAAAAAGAAAAAGGCACTCAGAAAGAGTCCACATTCTTTGCCCTCCCCACTCCTACCACATTGAACAGCAGAGACCCCAGGATGAGCTGGAAGTTTCCCATTGCTTTCCTTGCCCCTACCTAGGTCCTACCTCCCACCCCCCACCTCTCCTCACTCCCCCACACCCCCAGCCCCCTTAACCCCCACCCCCCCTCACCTCTCCCCTCCATCCCCTGCCATGCAGCCTTCTCACCCTCCGAAAGAGCCCATAGAGGGTATGTTCCAGGTCTCGTTGCCACCACAGCTGCCGGCATCGCTCCAGGGCCTCCTTATAGAGACAGATCTCCAGCTCCTCGGCCCCAAAACTGCGCACAGTCTGCAGCCCTCCAACTGCCTCTCGCACCACCTGCCCTGCTTTTGCCACTGCATTCTGGATCTCCTGGAGCACTGCCTGGAAAAGGAGGGCAGGGGATATGAGGGGCTGACTTGGGAGAAGATAGGACACCCCCAGGTCTCATTCCTGCCCTTGGGATGCTCTGCTGATCTACCTAAAAATATCAAACTGTCCTCTTTCACTCTTCTTCCATTTCTTTCCAGAAGGACTCATGACAGTAGAGAGGGAGGGAACAAAATATTACCAAGCTCTCAGTGCTAGATAGTGTGGGAGATACACGCTATTTGTGTTCCTTCATTTAAGGTAATTCACACCAGTTTCAGTGTCTGAATGAAGAAAGAAGGGGTAGTTTTCCTAAAGGGCCACAGCTAGTTAACAAAAGGTGGGGATGTAACTCAAAATGGATCAAAAACCTAAACCACAGCTAAAACCATAAAACTCTTAGAAGAAAACATAGGGGAAAATCTTCAGGACACTAGATTTGGTGATGATTGCTTGGATATGACACTTAAAGCACAAGCAACAAAAGAAAAAACAGATAAGTTGGTCTTCATCAAAATTAAAAACTTTCATGTATCAGAGGACTCCACCAACAGAGAGAAAAGGAAACCCACAGAATGGGACAAAACATTTCCAAATTATGTATCTGATAAGGGGCTAATCTCCAGAATATTGAAAGAACTCCTACGACTCAACAAGTAAAACACAACCCAATTTTTAACATGAGCAAAGGACTTAAATAGACATTTCTCCACAAAATATATAAAAATAGCCAATAAGCACATGAAAAGATGCTCAACACCACTAATCATTAAGGAAATGCAAATCAAAACCATGGTGAGATATCACTTCATAACCATTAGGGTGGCCCTTATTTTTTATTCTTTTTTTTATTTTTAATGCTTTTTATTTTATTTTTGAGACAGAGATAGAGACAGACAAAGCATGAGTGGGGGAGGGGCAGAGAGAGAGGAGGACATAGGATCCGAAGTAGGCTCCAGACTCTGAGCTGTGAGCACAGAGCCAGAGCCCGACATGGGGCTCGAACTCACGAACCATGAGATCATGACTTGAGCCGAAGTACTGAGCCAACCAGGCACCCCAGTCCTTATTTTTTAAAAAGTGGTACATATATGTATACAACAGAATTTTTTTCAGCCATAAAAAAGAAGAAAATCCCACGATTTGTGACAACACGGATGGAACTTGAGGGCACTACACTAAGTGAAATGAGCTAGACAGAGTAAGACAAATACTCTATGATGTCATTTATATGTGGAATCTAAAGAAAAAAAAATTTCACAGAAAAAGAGACCATCAGATCTGCAGTTACCAGAGACCGGAGGCAGGGGTGGCTCAGGTCGTGATCTTGCGGTTTGTAGGTTCAATAAGGGATTGATTAGAGGAAGGTGGTCAAAAGGTACAAACTTCCAGTTCTATGCTAAGTACTGGGGAATGTAATAAAGAAGAAACAAACAGAAGATAACAAGCGCCGGAGCGGGATATGGAGAAACAGAAATCTTTGGGTATTGCCAGTGGGAACGTAAAATGGTGCAGGCACTGTGGAAACCAGTATGGCGGCTCTTCAAAATATTAAATACAGAGGCACCATATGATCCAGTGATTCTACTGCTGGATATATGCCCAAAAGAACCGAATGCAGAGACTCCAACAGATATCTGCACACCCATGTTCACAGCAGCATTAGTCACTATAGCCAAAAGGGGGAAGCTACCCAAGTGTCCAGCAACAGATAAACAAACTGTGGTCTATGCATCAATGGATGATTAGCCTTGAAGCGGAAGAAAATTCTGACACGTTCTACCACATGAATGAACCTGGAGGACATTACAGTAAATGAAATAAGCCATCACAAAAAGACAACTACTGTATGATCCCTCCTGTATGAGATACCTAGAGTAATCAAATTCATAGAGACAGAAAGTAGAATGGTCATTGCCAGGCGCTGGGAGGAGGGGAAATGGGGAGTTATCATCTACTTAGGTACCGAGTTTCAGCTCGGGAAGATGAAGAAAGTTCTGGAGATGGAGGGTGGTGATGGTTGCACAGCAATGTGGAATGCACTTAATGCCACTGAAATGGCATAATTAAAAACAGTAAAAATGGTAATTTTTACATTATATATACTTTACCACAATTTTTCTAAAAAGAGAGAAAGTGGAGCTGATATTCAGACTCAGGACTTCCTGACTCCATGTTTCTACTTTTCTCTACACTCCATCCAAATTCCCTCCCCGAATTATAAAGGGGAAAATTCTATCTAAAACCCTCTAAGACAGCACTTTAATCTTTTGTGGGGAAGGTATGTACAGACTCCTTTGAGAATCTGATAAGAAGTTATCCTCTCCCGGGGCGCCTCGGTGGCTCAGTCGGTTGAGTGTATGACTTCGGCTCAGGTCATGATCTCAAGGGTTCATGAGATTGAGCCCCATGTTGGGCTCTCTGCTGTCAGCATGGAGCCTGCTTCTGATCCTCTGTCCCCCTCTGTCTGCTCTCTGTATGCTATTTAAAAATAAGTAAAATATTTTTTAAAAATTAAAAAAAAAAGTTTATCCTCTCCCCAGAAAAATGCTCCCTCTCCTTCCTGTCCCCTTCTCTCTCTCTCTCTCTCAAACACACACATACATACACACACACACACACGTGCGCACACACATATGCACACACACATTTATATAAAGTCCCAGGGGTCAGGGCCCTTCTGAAGCCTGTCAGAATTGCTGCTCTTGGGGCTGAGAAGAGAAGACCTTTGGGAGAGCTTTCTTCTCCCCTGGGGATTCCCCAACAGCCACACATACCTGATGGCGGACATTGTACATCTTTTCACCAGCTATTACCAGAGGCATCTCGAGCAAAGAGAGGAGGGTGAGTCGAGGGGACAGGCTGATCATGAAGCAATACAGCCCCACCGTTTTGACCAGGCTTCGCAAGAGCACATTGGCATTAAAAGCAAGCCACTGGCTCAACATTTTGGTATCCGAGCTCAACCTTGAATTCAGTTCCCCTGGGGAGGACAGAGCCGGTGAGGAAATGGTGTGTAATGGAAGAGCCCCAGAGACACCCCCCGCCCCGACCCTCCCCATTGACACAGCCCCCTCATCCAAACACCCCCCTCAGTTGCAGAGAGATGGGTGGAAGCCACCCCACTACCCTGTCCCAAAGAGAGCACAGCAGCTCCTTGTGCGGCACGGCAGGTGGAGGCGGGAAGAGAAACTGTTTGGGGGCAGGGAGGGGTAGTGGTCACTGAGGGGCAAGAAATGTCCAGGGGAATCCCACACCTGGACTCCAGGCCCCACCTGTCTTAGTCTCCTGGAAGAAACTGAGGTCCTGGCGCAGAAGGGAGGAGAAAAGCTGCTCCCTGACCCGCACGTTGATACTGGACTCGGTGAAGGTGAAGATGCCTCCTCGGGAGCCTGCGCACAGGGAGCTGTGGGGTAGGGAGGAGAAAGGGGATGAACAGGAAAACAGATGCAGGAAAGGAGGAAATGAGTGAGGGAAGCAGAGGAGAAATCACGGAATGAAAAGAAATGCAAGGTTGGAGAAAGTGTACCACAAGAGGCAGAAGAGAAACAGAGAGGGAGACAAGGGGAGGGGCAGGAATAAACAGAGAAAGAAAAAACAGGTCATGGTGAGCTAGATATGGGAACAAAATCATAACACAAAGAAATCCGTGAGCATTTCTGGGGTTCACTCCATGCAAGGCACAAGGGAAAACTGTAACAGCAATGAAGAGATGTCGTCAAGAGAAATAGCCTATGACTTGCTTCTGACCTGGCCTCCTTCGGTGCTGTCCCTCCAGCCTTCCCCTCTGTCTTGGTCTCTTTCCTCCCCACTCTGAAGTCTTTCTTCCTCGTCCCACATACTTTATTGTGGGAACCACAGCAATGAATCCCCTTGCCCTCCCATTCTCTGGAGCCCCAGAGTCATGCTGTTCCCTCATCTCTGCTGTCCCTGTGGTTGAGAATTCCTCTTAGACCAGCCACTTTTCCAACAAAACTTAAAGGAAAAATGTGAAAGCACAGAAGCAAGTACTTCACAAAATATGGCTTCTAACACAAACCTAGTTACTCTGTTTAGAAGGCTGCTGGGGTCGTCAGATGTAAAATGAGGAGGGTTTGAACTCTGGAGATCACAGTGAGAATGGACAGAAAAGAGCCACAGGAAAAACACCTTGAAAGCAGAGAGTGATGGGGCTAGTGTCTGAACATCAAAAAGGCATCAATGATACTGCTGCTTGGAGCCTAGGAAACTGATCATTTCATAAATGGGAATAAGAAGAGGAAGCCACTTTCAAGAAGACCAGGAGGGAGTATGATACATTTGGAGCTCTGGGTATGTGGAGTGTGAGATGAGAGTGGGTTATCCAATGGGAATGACAAGGAGGCAACCGGATTATAAGATTGGGGCTGGGTGTAGAAATATGGATCCCAGGGGCACCTGGGTGGCGCAGTCGGTTAAGCGTCCGACTTCAGCCAGGTCGGGGTCTCGCGGTCCGTGGGTTCGAGCCCCACGTCAGGCTCTGGGCTGATGGCTCAGAGCCTGGAGCCTGTTTCCGATTCTGTGTCTCCCTCTCTCTCTGCCCCTCCCCCGTTCATGCTCTGTCTCTCTCTGTCCCAAAAATAAATAAACGTTGAAAAAAAATTAAAAAAAAAAAAAGAAATATGGATCCCGGAGTCACCTGCACAGATGAGCTGAGCTCGCCCAAGAGGAAAACGCTTTCTTAGAATCAAAGAACTGGGTCATGAGGAAAGACTATATTTGAGGGTCCAGAGAAGGAGAAAAATTCTCCAGAGGATATAGAGTGGATTGGGAAGTATAAAGGGAGTCTATAAAAGCTAACTGAAGAAAGAGATCAATAATAAGAGATTATTCAAATGCCAAATGCTACAAAGAAGCAAAGAGAATAGAGAACTGATTAAAAAAAAAAAAAGCAGTGGCTTGACCAATAAGTACTTTTGAGTAACTGGTTTCAGCAAAGGGTAGCAAGGATGGAATGGAAGTATAATGTTGGGTAAATACGGTGAATGAAAGAATGAGTGAATGGGTGTGTAAAATAGAATGGTGAATAAATAAACGCAGGCATATTTTAGTTTAACTATTTTATGCTTTGCGAACAAAAGGATATGAAAACAAAGTTAGGAAATGGAGGGTACCTGTAAAGATGTGGGACTACCAAATGGACCCAAACATCACCTACCTCACAACGGATATGACGCACATGGAAAAGATGGCGCTGGCAAAGGCATCAGGCTTGAAATCCCCTCCAAGGATGTCAATGACACGACCAGTATAGTAAGGGATCCATGTCTCCCCTGAAATAGGTATGAAGGAGAACAGATGAAGGTGCCGGCACCAAGGACCTTTGCCAACCCCCAATTCACGATGCCCTCTCCTGACTCACCCCACACGGCACCACCAAGGAAGATGAAGGCCAAAAGGAGGAAAGGCAGGTCTGGCCTGGAGAGCTTCAGCAGCTTCCACATCAAGTCTGTGTTGTTCTCCTGGCCCTGCTTCTCCTGGGCTCCTGGAGAGCTCAGCAGGGCCCACATTGCCCAGCTTAGCCCCGCAGCCCCATACTCCAACAGCAGCCAGCTCCAAGGGGCCGAAGCCACTCTGACTGGGGGAGCACTCAAGGCTCCAGGGACCAGAGCCCTCAGGGAGAGAAACAGCGGGATCACCAGGCAGAGAGGGGGCAGCAGTGTTCTCACCAATCCTAGCAGTCCTCCCACCTGTAGCAGCCACCAGAGCCCTCCGAGTCGCAGGGTCCCCTCCAGCCACAGGCCTGGAAGCCCTCGGGGAAACAGAGCCCCTAGAGTCCCCTGAAGCAGCCACAGTAGAGCCAAGTCGGCCAGCAGCAGGAAGGCCCAGGGTCTCAGGCCACAGAAGCGCATGGTGTTATCTACGGGTGGAAGATGAGGAATTACAGAAGTGGGGTCCCGATCCTCGCGCTTAGCCTCACCATCCCGACTCTGCCCAACCCGCCCATCGGCTTCTCATTTTACCCACCCCTACCCTGAAAGATCCCCTGGGTCCCCGGTGCCCGTAAGTACGTCCCTCCTACCATACAAGGCATTCTGCCGAGCAGAGGGAGCCTCATCCTTTTTTTTTTTTAATTTTTTTTTAATGTTTGTTTATTTTTGAGAGAGACAGAGCATGAGCGGGAGAGGGGCAGAGAGAGAGACAGAATATGAAGCAGGCTCCAGGCTCTGAGCTGCCAGTACAGAGCCTGATGCGGGTCTTGAGCCCCCAGACCGCAAGATCATGACCTGAGCCTAAATCGGTCGCTTAAATGAGCCACCCAGGCGCCCCAGGAGCCTCATCCTTTAAAAAAAATTCCCGTGACCCCCGACCCCGACCCCTCCCCTCCCACACCCGTCCGCCGCAGCCGAGTTCCGAAGAGCCGCCCTGCGGTCCCCGCCCGGCTCCCTCGCACTCCCCGGGGTCCAGGGGGACGGGCAGCAGGGGGCGCGGAGTGGGTGGCGGGTCGGGATGCGTCCGTTAGCGCTCCAGGTTTCCGGCCGCACGAACTCACCAGCGGCGGCTTCGGGACTGCAGTTCCGGAGGGCTTTCTGCTACGTGCTGAGCCCCGAGCTCTGAAACTCGCTCGCCCAGGCTCACCTTCGTTTCCCCCTTCTGTCTGCCCGCGACGCTCCTCGAGCTGGGGAGTCCCGGCGCCCGCCGCTTTCGCTTTCTCTTCCCCAGACCCAGCCCCGGTTCCGGGAAGGGCCGCCAGCAGGGGACGCGCGACACCTGCCGACCGCGGAGCCCCAGTGTGGAGCCGGACGAGCATTCGCCAAGCCTGGCAGTGAGCTTCCTGCCCTTAGCAACAGTTACTCTGGAACAGAACACTGTTGCTCAAGTGTTTTAAATTGTCATTAAGTAAAATAAAGCTATTTCAAGAGCTGAGATGTTTTGTCATTGGAGAACCACTAGATTTTCTCGCCTCAAGCTCTTACTACCTGAAGCTCTGGTCCTATTTTGAGATCTGCCTCTTCCTCCAACCAAGCCCCAGTTTTAGGGTCTGGGATCAAAACACGGCCAGATCTTGAGCGGAAAACGCTCAGGACCTCTCCTAGATAGAAGGTTCCAGACACTTTCACCAGGGCCTACGTGGGTTTCCACTTAACCAGATTTTGAGCCAAAAGGCCCTGATTCTTCATTTTCATCTGCCCCCTCAACATAGTACCTTGAGCAGAGCACTTGTTCAGATGCCTCTACATTTGCGTTTCAAATTACGTTGGGAGCACCTTTGGCATATGAGGAAAATGGACTTTTTTCCTGGCGTATTTTAACAGTGATTAAGCCGTAAACAGTATTCTAAATCCCACCTGACCCAGGGCCCATCTATGGAACATGCAGGTTTGTTTATTCCAGAAATAACTCTTCAGATTGAAACAACCTGCCAAACTCAAAATATCCCCAAAGTAAGGATCACTTGCATTCCAAACTACCCCTTTGTTACTGGGGTGTTTACCAATGAAGCACTTCTGGTTTAAAGAGGGGTGGGGGGTTTGAAGTAGGGGGTTACTGAAATCACTCCAACCTTGCCATTCTGGGATTTGAAGGCTCTCTCCCTGTTGAGCAAAAGCTCCCTGTTCAGCTACTTCCTACTTTCAGGTTTGTCTTTTGACTAACTCCTTAAGAGGTGACATACCCCATGACACGCACCTCCAGCGTGACTCAAAAAATCTCCTCATGTCTGTTTCATATTTCTAACCTGCTTACTTTTTCTTCATATTCTCCTCTTCAGGGAGTCCTTTTCCTCTTCAGTCATGGTCCTGTCATCTTCCACCTGAGCATGACCCATTATGAAATGGAACCCCTAGTGTCCATCTTTGCATTCAATATCCAGTATCTCCAAAGTGTTATTTGAGGTAAATGGTACCATGTTTACAATCACCATATACATGTGAGGTGGAAGCTTTTTCATCTGACTTCACAAAGTCAAAAACAGTTGCTCTAGTACCCTACTCCCAGACGCCCAGACCATTAACAATGGACCACACAGGAGTCTTCAGGTCGCGTCCCTATAAAAAAGGATCCTAACCTAAACTAAATGGCAAATAGGTGTCCACAGACAATGATCGGCCTTCCTGGGGGCATGGAGAGAGGAGTGTGGAAGGAAAGCCCAAGAGAAATGTTTGCTGAAGCCCCATTTCTTAGGTAGGGGTTTGGGTCTCTTCTCAGGGAAAACTTCTCTATTTCCTGCCCCTCCGCCCAACAACCCCAGCCTCAAGCCCACTCGGCCACGACACACAGGCACTTATAACCATTTTCCTTTATTGTGTTTAGTGGGGCAACCAGAGGCTGGGGGAGGGGGAATGATCCTTGAAACAGAGAACACCCAATAGGGTAAAATCCACCCTGCCCCCACTGGCCGCTGGTTCGCTTCCACAGAGCTCAGGTCAGGCCCCTCTTTCCTGTGGGGTGTAAGCTGGCCTGGTCCCTGAGTCGGCCACGTTTTGCCAGAGAAGGCGTGTCTGGCCGCCGCCATTACTGACTAGCCTCCCGGTACCGGTGCAGCAGGTCACTGACGTCTGTACTTTCCAATTTCACCCAACCGTCTTCCTTCATGTGGTACACTGTGGGCAAATGAGAATGAACATGGAGTCACCTTTCACTTCACCAAGTTTCTGTCAATGGTGTTATGTGGAAGGTGACAATAACAGACGCTGAAACATAGGCTGCAAACATACCTTATTACTAGAACGTCATTGCCCCTCTTCTGATGCTGAAAACCTCCTCCTTACTGTGCCTCCCCTGACACTCCCAATCTCAAATCCCCCCTCCCCACCCGGGAGTGTGGTAGTGGTAGCATTGGTCTCTTACTATTGACAACACCTCCAGAATAGCTGTCTCGGTGGGTGGCGTAAACGATAGCCCTGCGGCCCAGCTCATAGGCCTCTTCAGGGCTCAGATCGGGCCGGTAGCCACTATCCATGACCCCATAGGCATAGGTGTTCCCACTGCCAGTGGAGAACATATTTCCTGAGAGCCGAGTCCCATCTGAATTCACATAGTAGAGTCCAGGACCCTATAGGAAGCAAGAAGGTTCCAGGTTGGTATTGGGGAGGGAGTTTTTAGTAACATATGGGTTCAAGTATGAGCCAAAAAAGTGGATAAAAGAGTTACTGCAGGACCGCATCTTAGTAACAATCACAGAACTTCAGGAGGAAAAAAAGTTGGAATCAGCTATTTTATCGAAAGGGACAAGCTTATGAAACAGTAGTCCACATCTGGACCCAGAAACAGCCCATGGATATGCCGGAACGGTTCTATAACCCAGTGTTCTCTGCGCCGCGCATCTTGTAGGGCAGGGAATGGGAATGTATGATGGGGAACCTGGCCTCTCATCTGTTCGAAGGCAATATGGAGAATGGAAAGCACCCACCTTCTTATCCCAGCCGCAGATCATACTGCCCATGGACAGGCCCATGCCCCGGTACTGGAACACCATGTTGGAGAGCAGTTTGGAGGCTGCCGACACTGAAATACGCTCCCCGTTCCGCAGATAGTACAGCCTGGGTACAACAGGGTAGGGGGGGCAGAACACTCAGAGGTGGCAGAAGGCTGGATCTCTGAGCAACCCACTTGATACACAGGAAGTGATTAAAGAGATAAGCATTTGGGAGGAATGGTTTTGTAGGATCTAAGGATCAGGGAGAGATTTGGGATTTAAAGTATCTAAACCACGTGAAGAAATCCTAGTAAATGATACCGTCCCACCAGGATTGATGATGCCAGGGCTAAATGACTGACAAATTATCTGGCTTACTAGCTGGAGCACAGGCTGAGATTTGGGAGAAGGCCTTTATCATCAAAAGGCTGTTTTGTGAAGTACTACATTAGCACAGGGGGAAAGGATGAGGAGCAGTGATCTGGAGGTTCCAAGATTCAGAACTGACCAAAAGGCTTAGGAGGGAGATGAGAGGCCTCGCCTACCTGCACTCCTTGGCCAGCAGACGCTCCCAGTACTGACAGTCCGCAGCAGAGCCAGACATGGTGCCAAGCAGGTAAGGGTTAATCTCAATCACCTTATTACACCTTAAGGTGGCTGGAAGAAGATGGAGGTGTTTTTTTTTTTTGGTTTTTTTTTTTAATTTTTTTTTCAACGTTTATTTATTTTTGGGACAGAGAGAGACAGAGCATGAACGGGCGAGGGGCAGAGACAGAGGGAGACACAGAATCGGAAACAGGCTCCAGGCTCTGAGCCATCAGCCCAGAGCCTGACGCAGGGCTCGAACTCACGGACCGCGAGATCGTGACCTGGCTGAAGTCGGACGCTTAACCGACTGCGCCACCCAGGCGCCCCAGAAGATGGAGTTTTGAGAGAGGAGGAATGACCCTGCAACTCTCCCTGTGTGTCCAAAATCAGTATCTGCTTCTGCCTTGGTGCAGATGTTGGGCTCCTGCTGAGAGGGGGGCCCAGCTCCCCAGGTTCTGCCTGCTGGAACACACACACTCACCGATGTAAGTCCCAGCAGAAGCACGAGAATCCACCGCCACAACTACTCCATGCTGGAACTTGAAAGCCAGCGTGGTGGTGCCATGGGCCATCTCGATCTGAACATTCCTTTCTCCATTCCCACCATGGGACTGGAAGAATTCAGTGGGCTAATGAGAGAGAAAAGGCAGAGAAAGGGGCACTGAAAACTTCTGAATCACGGGGCTCCAGGAAAGGGCTTAGGAGAGTTTTGAGAACGAAGAGATAGGCAGAGATTCTCCAGCCACCAATAACTGGAACGGTTAATAACCAATCTCTACAAGGAAATGACCTGGGAAAAGAAGAAGCACGTGACACCAACCTTTTCCATTTTCCAGCACAATAGATATGAAAGGAAATAAATGTTAGCCGTAACTAAACATTGTAAGGGTGGCTTTAATGGGGTTTTTTTTTCCATTCATAAGTCCTTTAACCCCCACAATGGGTGTTGTTAACAATATCCCCATTTTACAGAATCGATGCCCCAGACCTTGCTTGACTAAGTGATTGAGCCAAGACAGAACAGTTGAGTGTCTGAGAGGAGGCTAACAGCCAAAGTTCGCCGGTTTTCCAAGGCACTCCACGGCCCCTATAGCATACAATAGCCCCATGCCAAAGGCTCCGTGATTTGCGTGTGATGGAGAACTGGCAGGAAAGCTCTCTGGTCTTCCTCTACCACACCTCTAACTCTTTGCCCTAATCTGTACTTTCTAACCCTCAGGCGGTCGGCCCCTGATTCCCACGTGGCCCCCGCCCTGGCACCGCGCGCTGGACGCGGCTGTCCTTGACGGAAGGATGGCCCCCTCTGGGTTTCCTGGCCTCTGGGTGGTCTCAAGGGAGACCCCCCCATCCCCCTGCACCCTCCTCCCCGCCTTCCCTCGGGGTGTCTTACAGCCCTGACCTGCATTCCTCGGGGGAGGGCGAACTCCGGAGATCGCAGAGAGAAACTGTAGTGTCCAGGGTCCGAGCGAAGCTGACTGCCCAGGGTGGAGAAAGCGCAATCCTTCCTCTGCCCTCGGGGGGCTCCGCACACCTCCAGGAGCGCCATGATCGCCTAGGACCCGGAGATGTGTCGGAAAGGGGAAGCGAAAGCGAAAGCCCGCAGCCTTAAGGGGAGGGAAGCAGAATTTTTTCCGCATCCCCCTGCCCTTTCCAAGAAGAGGCCAGTGGGCGGCTGGAGACCAGGAATATTAGGAACAGGTTTCTCTGCGCCGCCCTTATACGGGTTGAGGAAACCATGGGTGATAGACTGTCAGAAGAAAAGGAGAAAGAGAGGGGGCGACTTCGAAAGCCCTCTTGGCGCTGAGATTTCAGTAGACACCAACACGCCGCCGGGCATCTTCTGGACACTCAGGAAGTGGGTATGGGATTTTATGGTCTTAAAAGCTTAGCCTCAACCAGAAAGCTACAAGTCAGCGAGAAGCAGGGAGCAGTTTCACCTCCGGGAGCTGCGGTGTTCATTGAAGCATCATTTTATAAAAGTAGGAGAAAGAGGAGGACGTGGGGGCAGTGAGTCTTGAGGACAGGTTCTGGGACAACCGGCAAAGGAATATACCCGCAGCGTCTGGGGGAAGGAGAAGGCTCAGTGTCTGAACCTTTCGACTTGGTCCCTCAGGGCCTCTCCCGGTTCAACGATCCCTCTAACCTACAGCCACCCGCAAGAACCGCCCTTTCTGCTCGCACCTCTTCGCACGACTCCCGCTCGACCGAGCACGGTGAGGGAACTTCTCTAAGCCCCGCCTCTCCTTGCAACCTGTGTTGGCCTAAACTGCCCGGCAACTGTTTACGTCACACGACCATGGCCCTCCCAGAATGGACGAGATTTACTAGACAACCCCGCCCACTAGGCTGAAATTACCCTCGGCAGGTGCCACTTCTGAGCCCGGTGAGCTCTGGGGGAAAGGACCCAGGCGGGGCGGGGCAGGTGGTAAACTGAGCTCAGCGCCTGGCGCGCTTGCACTTCCTCTAGTTGCGCTCGCCCTCCATCTTCCACCTCAGAAAGGCCACCGCTCCGAGCTGCAACTGCTAGTGCTTGGAGGGCGCTGTATTCCACTCTGACTCATCCTTGGGGGCGGACGTGGGAGCATGGGGAAGTGGCGGGGCAACCATAGGAAACAGAAAACTTAAGGGAGGATATGGCATATTTAGGACTGTGAAGTGTGCAAATGCTGGTGAGCCATTTGGTGCACTGAAAACAGGAGAGACCACAGTTATAAAACACCACCTTTATTATAAATACCAAGAATCCAGAGTGTGTTTATGGGCCAGCATATGCCTTTAGTCCTATTGGAAAGTATTCTTTCTGTATGTTCTAAAGTTCTTCTCATTTTCAGGGTTCTATCCACAACAAACCTGGCTCTAAACCCAGTTACACTAAGGGGTTATGAACTCTGTTTTCTTCCAAGAAATCTGCATTATCAAGAGGAGCTTGGAGACGGGGTAACACTCGTGGCAGAATTTCAGGCATCGTTCTAGGATGTCACTCCTCCTAGAAGCAGCTGTCTATTGTGCAGCTCTGGTAACACCTTTGTTCCCAAATTCTCCACTACAGAGGGCAGAAAAACAAGGGAGGGAGGTGGCATGTGCAGGTCTGAGAAGGCTTTCATTCTGGAGCACCTGACCCGTCAGCAGCCTGCATCATGTCCCAGTAGCGTCCGTTCCTCTCCATGAGCTGCTGGTGGGTTCCTGCTTCACAGATGGTGCCTCCTTCCAGAAAAAGGATTTGGTCAGCCTGCTCCACCAAGCTGAGACACTGGGTGATGAGAAGCACAGACCTAGAGCCCCGCTCAGGGCTTTTGTACAGGAGCTGCTCCACCTGAGAAAAGACACAGACTCTGTCAAGAACCCAGGGAGACACCTGTGTTTCCAGAGCAGGGGCAGATCTCACCAGGATCACTGCCACCTCTGCCAACAACCCCAAGGAGCTGAAGATTCTTGTTCTGAGTGCTCCTCTGTCCAGCCTTTGATTTGTTAAGGACTGTTTACATGAGGTGGCGACAGCAGAATAAAAGTCAGAGTCCTGTGGTGAAACCCATAAGGGAAGAGTAAAGGGTATCAAATAGTCTCTCCTCTCTACCTATAAACTGGGGATTTTCTATTCTATTTTAAAGAAATATAACTTAGTGGTAAAGAGCATGAGCATTCAGATCAGGCAGGCTTGCCTTTGGGTCTACGCTCCGCTATTCAACAGCTCTAAGACAGTGAGCAGGCTACTCAACCTCTCTTAGCCTCCATTTTATCGTCTGTAGAACGAGGATAACAACACCCAGCTCACAGGCATTTATGATTAGTAAATGAGTGAGACAGTACATGGAGAGAGCCTAGTAGCATGTCTGGCACATAGTAAAAGAGTAAAAGCTCAATTGATATTAATATTGTTAGGATGGTCTTCTTATGTTTGGCTTCAGAGATTCAGAGTCTGTAGACAGTCTCTTTGAATTGGTTCTAAGCATCTTGGGGAGCAGCTGTTGGGAACTGAGAATTCCAAGGATTGGTTTGGATAATTATGTTAGTACACCTCACACAGGATGAATGAAGGAGGGAAGACTGGGTGGGATATAGTCACTAGCAAAATGTCTCTCTCACCCGTAACTGGCTATTTGCATCAAGGGCACTGGTAGCATCATCCAAGATGAGTACACGTGGTTTCCGGATCAGTGCTCGAGCCAAGGCCACTGCCTGTCGCTGACCCCCTGATAGCTGGCTCCCAGCCTCGCCTACCTCTGCAGAGATAAGAGCCCAGGTGCAACCACATGTGCGTCCACGTGCTTGCCTGCGGGCGCGCACACGCATGCACACACACACACACACACCCCAAGGACTGGATGCATTCACTTTCCTTCTGGGAAGGTGAAGAAGTTCGGAAGATGTGAGGATGAAGAAGCCATAGGAACAAGATCCTACAACTTCAAACTGATCTCAGTGGGTTGGGAAGAATGCTGAATAAAGGTTTCAGTAAAGATGTCTGGGTAATGACACGAGCTAAGAGAGCACCTGTGTTATAGCCCTGAGGGAGTTCAGAGATGAAGCTATGGGCTCCAGACTCCATTGCAGCAGCTATGACTTCCTCCATAGTTGGCTTCTGGACCAGGCCATAGGCAATATTTTCTCGAAAACTCCTTCCAAATAGCTGTGGCTCTTGTCCCACTGCAGCCACCTGGGACAAAATATGATGAAGAGGCATAGAACAAGGAACAGAGGAGTATGGTTATCCAGAGACTGATGACTCAAAATCTTTACTGAAAGCATATCACAAAATTCCACACCACAGCCTCTCTCCTGACTACACGCCATCTCCACTCAAGGTCCATCACTCCTTAGCCCTCCTTTCAGAGTGCTTGGTGACAGTGTTCGTTGAGAGTTCTTCTTACTCAATGCCCCCTGCCCTCCCCCATGCCATCTTCTTGCTCACCCGTGTGTGCAGGTAGCGATGCTCATATTGGGGAAGGGGCTTCCCATCCAGCAGCAGCTGCCCCGTTGTGGGCTGGTAGAGATTCTGGAGCAGGGCAGCCACTGTGCTCTTCCCAGACCCATTGGGCCCCACCAGAGCCATCACCTGACCAGGATGCAGGGTGAATGTCAGCCCCTGGAGGCCAGAGAATCAAAAAAGAAAAGAGGCAGACTAAGGCCTTGAGTCTGTCATTGTCTTGTTACATAGCATGATGTCTTACCCCAGAGAAGAAAGGGAGAAAAAATTGGGAAATACAGCCACTCCTACCCTCCCATAGGCATAGACCTCTGTTCCTCAGGGATGACAGCTCCCCAAGGAGTAGAGATGGAAGGTGAGGCAAAAACCAGAGCAAAGACCAAGGACTGCTATGCCACACACTTGGTATTACATATCATGAGAAAGCAGAAAAAGAAATCACATTCTAAATCACAACTGGAAACAAAGAGAAAAGACAGAAGACTAGAGACAGATTTTGCTTCAGCAATTCCTTAGGATGTGAGACCCTTCCCCCTGAGAGCCTCTTCTCCCATCCTCTTTAGAAATCCAAACCCGTTCTTGAGTGTGGGGCAGTTGTACGGAGTAGAAGGTGCTCATCTTTGCCTTCGAAGGATTAGGAAGGATCTATCTGAACCTTGTGTTAAGCAAGCTGAAGGCAGGAAGGAAGTTTAGGATGGCAGAGTCGAGAGTGCGGCCGGTGAACACCAAGGATGGGTAGGTTGTACCTGCAGCACTGGGACATCTGGACGGTTTGGGTAGGCAAAGGAGACATCTTGAAACTGGACAAGGCCCTTCAGGTTTACAGAAGTCAATACACCACTGGCAGGACAGCGAGGAATCCGGTCCAGGTATTCAAATATTTTCTCTGAAGAGCCCACAGCCTTCTGTACCTTGGGGTAGGTGGAGAGCAGTACCTGGAGGCGAGTTATGAGTATTGAGAAGGGAGAGAACGAATCTGCTTGCCAAGGTTATGTGATACGAGAAGGGTAAAGAACAGAAGGAAGGTGACACAGGTGGTGACAGAACGTGGGACAGAAAAGCACGGGAGAATGAAAATGGAGGGGTCTCACCTGAACTACCGTGGTGAACTGGATCTGGTAGAGAATAAATGTGACAAGGTCCCCACTGCTTATAGCCCCACTTGTCACCAGCCGCCCACCGATGTATAGGATTCCCACCTTCAGCAGCATCTCTGAGAGCTGTGGGAAAGCCACAGAGAAAAGGGATTGTGGTTGAAAAATCTCGAGGGAGGCGCAAAGAGCTAGACTCATTAGTCATTATGAAGATGTAAAGTCCCTTTCCCCCAGGTATGAGCCGGAGGCTCCCCAGGGGGAAAGGAAGAACGCCGCGTGGGGGCTCCATGGGGTCTTGCTCGGTTACACCACAGAAGCCATCACCATCATTATCGCTTTTGAGCATTTTGCTCTTCACAAAAGGCTTTCGTGAATGTAGTGCCATCTAATATTCATATCAACAACGCTGTAGACAAGGTCATACCAATCCCACTTTTTAAAATGAGGAAACGGTCTCAAGAGAAAATAAGTTACTAGCCCATGGTCATAGAGTTAGTAAATGGCAGCCACCAAGCCAGGAATTCCCAAATATGGCTCTGGTTCTCTTTCCATTATATAATGGTTCTCACTAGCACAGCCACAGAGTCCCAGCATGATGCAGGACCAGGTGCAGGAATTTATGGCTCCCTGAGTGCTGCCTGAGGGGCAAAGGAAGGCCCTGGGACTGGAAAACGTGGCCTCTCCCTAAAAAGGGGGCTGGATGGACTCTGCATACCTTGGTGAAAGGAAGCCATCCAGAGGGCCTAAAAAGAGGGAGGCAGTTAGGAACGCTGAGTAGAATGATAACACCGAACCAACCATTGCCCAGTGGAGGAGGAATGTGGAACAGAGTCATGGAAAAGGGAATAGTCAAGGCATCTCAGGGGCAAGGGAACAGGCATTTATCTCCAGGTGCTCACACTGATAGTCCAGAGGTCGACTGCATAGGCCAGAGCCTCCTTCTGATGGAGTGTCTTCATATTCTGCAGCTTTTGCCTAAACTTCTGGGCCTCACCCTCCTCATTGGCAAAGCTCCGGACTGTGGGCATAGCTGACAGAACCTCAATGGCCACCTGGCTGGATTCTGCCAGAGATTCCTGGACCTGTGCTGCCAGTGCCTGTGGAGACATGGACAAGAGATGTCACACAGGGTTGGCAGACCGTAAGGGACACTAATACCTGAGTTACCTAGTTGGAGATTAAAGGTGAGAAGAGGCAGCTGAATGAAGAAAAGAGAAAGGGGCACCGTTATACTCCCTGGATACTAAAGAGGCACACAGGAGAGGAAATCACTGAGAAGGGTCGTAGAGAATCATAATCTTGAGACCAGTGATCATGTTTGTAAAGGAAGATTGTGGGCAGAAGTTAGAAGAGAGTACACACAGAACATGGAGCTCAACACTGAGCAATCCAGGAACATGGCTTGTAGGGCCAGGGAGTCCCGTGAAGATGGGGAATCAAGTGAGGGAGCCAGGAAAGAACGCTGAGAGGAATGAATTCTGCCTAGTCTGGGAAACGAAGGTCTGTGTAGGGTGAGGCATCTCCCTGGACATACCTGGTACCATTTCCCCAGCGTCTTAGGCATAAGAAAAAGCAGAGGCAGGACGACCAGGGTGACCATGGTGAGGGACAGTGACCCCCAGAGCATGAGCCCCAAGAGACACAGCCCCCGCACCAGGTACCACAAAACCAGGCTCAGCTCCTCACTCAGAGACTCTCTCAGGGTAGATGTGTCCTCTGTCACCCGAGAAGTGATGGCTCCTGCCAGGGATTGGGAAGAAGACAGTGGATGAATGAGAGGCTCTGGTAGGTGGGACTAGCAATGAGCCAGGGGGAGGGGAAGGGGGGACAACACGATGTTCTGAGGAGGCTGAGGAAAACAAGGTAAGGGGGAGAGGGCAGTTTAGGGATCTCAGTGTAGGGAGAATGAGTATTAGAAAGAAAAAGCCTAGGGGCGCCTGGGTGGCTCAGTTGGTTAAGCATCAGACTTCAGCTCAGGTCATGATCTCACAGTTTGTGAGTTCGAGCCCCCATGTCGGGCTCTGTGCTGACAGCTCAGAGCCTGGCACCTGCTTTGGATTCTGTGTCTCCCCCTCTCTCTGCCCCTCCCCTGCTGGTGCTCTGTCTCTCTATCTCAAAAATAAACATTTAAGAAGGAAGGCAGGGAGGGAGGGAGGGAGGGAGAGAAAGGAGAAAGCCTGGCGGAAGGAAGGAAGGAAGGAAGGAAGGAAGGAAGGAAGGCAGGCAGGCTGCCCATGTGAATTTCCACTTCTCTGACAGATTTTTGTTCCTTAAAGAACACGAATACCCCATGCTGCATACAAGGGCAAGAAGAGCTTAAGCTGGTCACACAACAGAGCTGGAGAAAAACAGAGGGTGCTGCTAGAAAGCAGTCCAGAAAACTATACTGAGCACTGGGCTGGGAATCAAGAGACGGGCTCTATCCCCAAGCTCCTCTCTATCCATAGGTGACCATGCCAGTTTCAGCATTTAGGGTCCAGGTGTCAGTTTCCTTCTCTGTAAAATAGGCAGCTGGACTCTGTGACCTCCAAATTTCCAGGTTTGAAATTCTGTAGCTTCTATCTAA
Source organism: Lynx rufus (assembly GCF_022079265.1). Lineage (NCBI taxonomy): Eukaryota > Metazoa > Chordata > Mammalia > Carnivora > Felidae > Lynx > Lynx rufus. The sequence continues at coordinate 114,438,128 of NW_025814878.1, read as the reverse complement.
ATAGACACATAGGGATAAATCATGGAAAAATCTTAGATGGAAAAAATTCAGAATATTATAACATAACATAATATTTTTGCTCTTGAGGTATATCGAGAATAAGAAATGACAATGTCTATGTGTGAGAGAGACCAAAGTTATAAGTAAAAGAGGACATATGGCGCATATAGGGAGAATGTAGATATAGAACGAAAGAGTTTCAGGACACACCTGTTTGGTTCTTTTGGAAAAACTCTGTTTCCTGGCGCAGAACAGCCTGAAATACTTCTCCCTGCAACTGGCTGTGCACACGACCCATGGTGCTGTTATAGATCCCATCACCCACGAACTCCAGCACTGCGCTAGAGAGAGATGGAGAGAAAAAGGATCGGGGTGTGTTCAGAGGACAGAGAGAAGGTCCCAAAGAAGTGCACCAAAGAAGTTGGGGACAGCTGCCCCAACTTCTATCTCCCCCTTTTTCTGGGCCCCCCATTCTCAACCTTCCGCCTTCATTCAGCCCCCAGACCTGGCTGTGGTGAGAATGGACATGAGCGTTATGTATCTCATGAAACCAGAAGCTGTCCCATCTTGTAGAATGAAGTCAACGAGGCGGCCGGTGAAGAACGGCATGGCCATCTCCCCTGGAGAGAGAAAGGAGGAACCGGTCAGCCAAGCAGATAAGCTCCAACCAGACTGCCCCCACCCTCCAGCCCATCCCACTGTTTCACTGTCACCAGTATCCTGAGGGCACCAGCAGAAAGAGGACACTGAGAACACAGCCCTGCGCCTGAACAGGTCACCTAGGAACTCACAACCTTGAGCCCCACCAGACTTCTGTGCGTTTGCTTAGGAAGGCCAGAGGTCATAGGGTGTGCTGACCAGAAGAAAGGACTGGCCCAAGGTGGCTGGTGAAGCAACGTCTGAGGTAGCATTGGAGTCCACGACTCCTGACTCCGACCCAGTCCAGAGCCCTTTCCTGGTGGTCTTCTCACGACCAGAGCTGGGTCGCCTTCCCCCATCCACATTTCCCAGAACCCACATTAACCGATCTCACTGCCCATTACTTTTGATGCCCGCCCAGTCCCCTACTGTCCGTCCCTCTTACCCGCATCCCTCTTACCAAGACAAGAGAGGACACACAGGACCAACAGGAGCGGGACGCGTTGTCTCTCGGAACCCAGGCAGCCTACAAGCCGGCGCACCGCACCTCCTGAACCTCCGTGACTTTCCGGCACACAAAGTTCCCTGAGCTTATGCCAAATGGCAGCGGCAGGCAATGCTGCTACATAACTGAGGGCGAAGGCATCCAGGCGACTTCCCCAGTGCAGGATCCTGGAGCTGTGAGAATCCCTGGGAACTCTCCATGAGCTCAGCTCTCGGAACAAGGCAAGTCCCGGCAGGGCCAAGCTCAGCGCCGCCGCCAACGACTGCAAAGCAGCCAGCCAGCCCCGGACTCCTGCGCTTTCGCTCCCGGAGCCGACCGTTGCCCTGAGAACCCCACGGGCCCCCAGCCACAGCACAGCCCAGCGGCTCAGGCCCACCACCCAGACCCGGAGCAGCGGCAGCGTGGTGGGCACCAGCACAGAGCATATTCCGGGGAGCGCGCCCCGGAGCAGCACCCAGTCGACGAGAACCAGCAGCGCTATCCCCAGCCACGCGAGGGAAGTTCGGGAAGGGCAGAGGCACCCGCAAGGCCTGGGGGGCCCAGAGCTGGCCATGGGCGCGCGAGCGCTGCCGGGGGTCGCGCCCCCGCCTGGGACTCTCCGCTGTCCCCGCCGTGCCGGAGGCTCTGGGTGCCGATCGAGTCTGTGCCGGTGAGGGCGCAGGGACCGGCGGCCGGGAGAAGAGGGAAGGGCGGGCGGAGGCAGGGCTTTCGGAAAGTCCCGGGAACGCAAGGTTCAGGCCGCGCTAGCTAGAAGCCAGCCGTTTCGCGGAAAGGGAAAACGAAAGCGGCAGGCGGCTCTGTAGATCCGCCCCCCTTCAGAATGTGGCCCGCCCAGACTATTTTGGGAGAAGGCGTGGGAATCCGATCTGAGGTTCTGGAGAGAGAAGTCTTGAGGCTCCGCCTTCTCCATCAAGCACACTCGTCCTTCCTTTCATTGCTACCTCTTGCGGATCCCACTTGTCGGGACTTTCTTTACCCCAGCCTTGGGACTTTCTTAACCCCAGGCCTTTTCGTCACTTGTCTCTGGGCAGTTCTGTCCTAAGTAGGTTAGCGCATGGTGCGAAGCCGCACCGAAAGGACCCCGGCGCCCCCTAGCGGTCTTGGTGAGGGCGCGGGGCTATATAGGCTGAGTGCTGCCCTCGGTCCCAGGAAGAAAACCAGTGCCCCAGGCGGCAAGGAGCGCGGCGCCTCGCGGAGATGCTGCGGTCTGGCGAGGTCCACACTGGGGTAAGTAAGTAGTCTGTGCTAGAGGTTTAGCAGAGGGGTGGAGAAGGTGGCAAGACAGGGGGACCCCGAAAGCTCTGAGGTGTGAATATGGTGACTAACAAAGTGAGAAGGTAGTTTGTGGCAGCCAGTCAGTGCCTGTAGAGATGCCCTGCGATGAATACAGGGCATGTCTATTCTGAAGGGGGTCTTGAAGGGGTCCGCGAAGGACTAGGCGCGCGACGCTGGTGGAGAAGGAGGTGTTTTGGCTCTTAGCTGGAAGTGTCGAGGGGAAGCTTCTCTGAAGCGCTTTCGCTTTCAACTCTGGGCTAGAGAGAGGGGCTGGTTAAATCAAGGAAAGGGGTCGGAGAAGGTGCAGATGCATGAAGAAATGGTGCCCTGGGTGAAGTAGGAGCGCGCTTGGGAGAGGAGAATATGGGCACTGATTGAGAAGGGACAGCTGTCACACAGATCTTTGATAAACTGGCCCCTGCGTAACTCATACCCCCAGCCCTGATAATGGGGGTTCCTTGTGAGCTGGTGGTGCCCTTCACCAGCGTGATCCACGAAGGCTCCTGCTTGGCCCAGGTGCTGCTGTGCTCCCTTCCCTGGGTCGTCCCTGCCCACTCCCATCCGCCCGCCCAGGCTCAAGGCTGGCTGGCTTCTGCTCCCAAACTACTGCCACCACCCTTGGCTTGAGGGCAGCTTTGTCTTAGAGAAATAACCTCTAGAATAGGGCTGCCCTTATTCAATGGCCTTCTCTTCATGGGAAGTCAATATGTCTGAAAGCACACTCAGGGCTATAGCCCTGGGGTCCAGAGTAACTTATGGGGTGATGAGAATGCACTAAAACCATTTATAAGGTAGAAAATCTCCCCTCCCTGCCTGATGAGCAGTGGGAAGTAGGAAACAAAAGTCAAAACAAGAGGTGGGAGTTAGACCTGGGTTTTAGTCCCAGTCTGCTATTAACTCTGGGTGACCTTGATAAGTCAGTTGCCTCCTCTATGATTCAGTCTCCTCATTCGAACCAAGAATCTTTAAGGCTCTTTCCAACTCAACAGGAGTAGAAACCGTATAGCTTTATTCCTTTCACCTTCCTGAATTCTTTTCCTTAATTTCTTTTCTTGACCTGAAAAAGTCAGCTTTTCTTGACCTGAAAAACTCCCCCAACAAGCCGCCTCAACGGTACAGATCTCTTCCCCTAGCTACTGTTGACCTCTTGATCAGAAATCCTGAAATGAAAGCTTCATGTTAAATCATCTCATGTTCCTGGCTGCTTCCCTCCTTACTAATGCATGACCCTGCTAACCACTGCGGCCCTTGATGTTTTCTGCTGTTTAATAAGCTAGTTAAGGGGGATGTGGGGTAGAGAATTGTGGGCCAAAAGAAGACATGACCCTGTTTCCCAAGGTCACAGTCACTTGCTCTGTGTTGGGTCCGTACCATATCTGCACACACACACACCAAGCACACGTGGTGGAAGTAATTCACCTGTGGGGCTGCCTTGCACCACAAGTACTGGGGCGCCAGTGCTTGAAAGTGCCCCCCTGAGCCAAATGTCTACCTCTGAAAACCTCATCCCACCTCTTTCTTTATAGCTGGGAAGGATTCTACTTAGGAAGGTTGGGACCTATGGATGTGATTCTTTCGACCAGGCTATGACCTTCTCTTGCAGCTAGGAGAGGAGATAGAGAAAATGGGAAGATGGAAGGGAAATCCCGTATTGGGAGTCATCTTGGCCTAAATTACTGTATGACCTTGAGCCGGTCACCTCCCCTCTCTGGGAATGTTTCCTCATCTGTAACATGAGGGAATCAAGACTCTTCCTGCTCTGACATCCCATCCTCCACATCTCCGCAGACGACTATCATGGCAGTGGAGTTCGACGGAGGTGTTGTGGTGGGTTCTGACTCCCGGGTGTCTGTAGGGTAAGTACCCGTCAAGGTGAATGCTTCTGGAAGGATGTCAATGGCTCCCAAAACAGATTTTTCTTACCCATTCATGAAGAGACTGGTAAAGTAGAACTTTGAAGAAATTGAGTTAACCTTTCAGAAAGGCCCCTATAATGAGATATATGGCAAGTGTATGGGTCCCTGAATTCATGGAGGAGAATCAGGAGCCTGAATGCTTATGTGGCCTGTCCCTACAGGAGTGGGTATATAAGAGTAAGGTATGAGAAGGAGGTAGGATACAAAGATTTCAGGGTCCCTCCTTCCATCTATGTTTAGAAATAGAAAAGATGGTTCTGGGCACCTGGGTGATTCAGTCAACTGAGCATCTGACTTGATTTCAGCTCAGGTCATGATCCCAGGGTCGTGGGATCGAGCCCCAAGTCCTCACTGAGTGTGAAGCCTGCTTAAGATTCTTTCTCTCCCTCTCTCTGTTTCTCTCTCCCACTCGTGCTCTCCCCCACTCATGCTCTCTCTCTAAAATGAAATGAAATGAGATGAATAAAATAGAGTAAAATAAAATAAAATAAAGTAGAAAGGAAAGAAAAGATGGTTCTGCCAAGCAGATATCCTAGCTTCTCATCCAGTACATGTTGAACTAATTTTGTCTCCTCCATCCTGACCAGTTTCCTCATATGCGAAATGGGTATATGGGATTAGGTCAATATTGCTTACTTTATGTTCCAAAGAACACACAACTTCCTCTAGATGGGTATAGTAAAGAAAAATTGCTTAAGCACATTATTCTTAAGGTACTATTTTTTGTTTTATTATAAACTCTAAGCCTGAAAAATAAGTCTAATTTTGATCATTACTTGCAATATTTTGTTTAATTTGAGATGATTTTTTTTCCTGCTCCAATCCAAGTATGAAATTTCATGTACTCTGTGGTGGCTGTTCTCTTGTCAAATAAATTTGACAAACACTGGATGATTAACCTCAAAAATTGTGGCAACACTAACGCTGATGACTGTTGACTCCTTCCCAGCAGAAAGGCAGTGGTAAACCGAGTGTTTAACAAGCTGTCTCCACTACACCAACACATCTATTGTGCTCTCTCTGGTTCGGCTGCTGATGCCCAAGCCATGGTTGACATGGCCGCCTACCAACTGGAGCTCCATGGGTATGAAGCTTTGGGGTTCTCAGTCCACAATCACTAGAGTTCTCCCAACCAGAAAACCGCTATAGTGTCCTATTCCAGGAGCACTGCAATGAAAAGTGAAAAATTCTTGCTTGGACTCCTGTTTTTATTATCTTTGAAATGGCACTTGAATCCCAAACCTGGTTTCTGCATCTGTAAAGTGGAGATAATTAACAATACCTCCCCTATCTCACCCAATGGTTATTTTGAGAATCAAATGATCCATGCGAAAATGACTTGAAAATTGTAAATCACTATCCTAATATAAATAACGAGAAAGAAGATGATGATGTGGCCTACCATACTATCAGGCAGTTACCCTGTGAGCAGCCAAGATCACTGGTGCAGAAGTAAAGCTTATCTGCTTTTATCCATAGAGGCAGGGCCGTTTCAGCCAAGAGTTATACAATTGGGGGATGGGTGGGTAGGACAAAGAGTAAAGGAGGGGAACATTGAAATCTTCTTAACAGTTGGTGGTGTGAGATTGGTCTCCCTGTACATGTGGGAGAGAAGCTGGAGTTTGAACTATTACAAGTATGGGTTTCAGATTTCAGGTGTCCCTTGGCAGGGATCATGGTAACAGCACAGGAGGGTGGAACGTCTGGAAATTATATTGAGCCCTATTACTAACACTTCGTTTAGGTTGGAACTGGAAGAATGTCCGCTTGTTCTAGCTGCTGCCAATGTGGTAAGGAATATCTCTTATAAATATCGGGAGGACCTGTCTGCACATCTCATAGTAGCTGGCTGGGACCAACGTGACGGGGGCCAGGTGAGTCTTTCCCAATGTACTCCCTCTCTTGGTGTTCCCCACTACCCTAGAGAGGGAGATAGAGGTCATATGTCATTCTAGCAATGAGTTCCAAGGACACTGCCTTTAAAAGCATAGTATAATCTCAACGGACGGGAAAAAGAGATAGTGGGGCTTCGTTGCAGAATAGAGACACCCTGACTGTCTCAGTGGCAAGGAGAGGATTGATGCTTCCATAGTCTGACCTGAGGACACCTCCCCTAGGTGTACGGAACCCTGGGAGGAATGCTGACTCGGCAGCCCTTTGCCATCGGTGGCTCTGGCAGCACCTATATCTACGGTTATGTGGATGCGGCATATAAACCAGGCATGTCCCCTGAGGAGTGCAGGTGTTTCACCACCAAAGGTAACTAACCAAGTGGAAGGGTGCCTGGGGAGGGTTTCCAAACACAGGAAGGAAGTTGAGAGTAAGGAACACAATGAGGAATACATGAGTGACCATTTAATGTCCAAACTGGACACTTTTGAGAGTGAAAGAATGCAGGACAATGCTACACTAGATGGGACCTCAGAACAAAGGCAAAGATCTGACTATTTTTTTGAGTACCCCATATTAAAATATACAGTTACTCTAAGAATCACTGGTGTGCTAGAGTGGGCTTGGGCTAGCTCATGAGAGTCAATTGTTAAATATTCAAGGATTCATAAGCCGCTTATTTAGCTATTCATAACTTGAAATCCATTGTGGTGAGAGTTTTGAGACCACCAACACCAGGATATGTTACAATAAAGACTTTATTTTTTTAAGTTGGTTTACCAGCACACCACTTGATATGTGTCCCTAGGAGATGGGTTTTCAGGTCTGAAAGTGGTAGTAAGCTTATAGACAGGACGGGAAGGAAAAGATTTCTGAGGCTAAGTCATTCTCTTTCCCTCTCTCCAACCTGAAACCCTCTGCAGCTATCACTCTGGCCATGAACCGGGATGGCTCTAGTGGGGGTGTCATCTACCTGGCCACTATTACAGCTGCTGGTGTGGACCATCAAGTAATTTTGGGTAATGAGCTGCCGAAATTCTATGACAAGTGAATCTTCCTCAGACCTCCTTTCCTTATTTTGTAATAAACTGTCTGGGACCAGAACCTGGTATGGTCAATGGAAAATGGGTGCTCAAGGAGATGAAGGTTAGGGGAGGGGGCTTCTTCCCTCCCAGAAGTTAGATACCCTTTCTTAATGTGTTCATTCACATTAAAGATCAATACATGACAATTGCCTAAAATTGAATGATTTGTGAGTCTCAAAGAACAATAACAACCATCAAAACACTGAGCAAGGTATTCGCTAAATGCTTATAAACTTTATCTCTTATAACCCAAACAAAAGAACTTACATGGATTAGACTACTACTTCCATTTACAGACAGATGAAGGCTAAAAAAAGGTTAGTCCCTTGACCCAAGTCAAAGCAAATTCAAAAGCAGAAATCTGGAATTTAGTTCTTTTTTTTACCGTATGCCCTTCCTCTCCCACTATATGAAACTTTCCATTCCCTCAAGCATCGTATATCATGTCTTCCTTGAAATCTGCAATAGTTAGCCAGCACAGTGGTTGACACTCAAGAAGTTATTACCAGATGCCTGAGTAACTGTTGTTAAACAGGCCGACTTACAACCCAATCTTTGCCATGCACTTCCCAAGTGACAGGACAAATTATCCCCCTTCTGTGAGCCCTCACTTCCTCTTCTGTCAGGTAAAGATGTTGAGCTACTTCTAAGGTGGGATATGGCTTGGATATCCAATGTCATCTTGCTAATAAGTGAGCAGTTAAGACATATATTTAACAGAAATCATAGTAGGCTACCCAGGAAGCTGCTGTCTGCTTTTCTTTCTGGATCTCGGGCTTAACATATAAATTCAAAGTACCCTAAAACAAGCCTATGCCCTCAGGAGTATGTGTTTCATTTGGAGGAGAAGAAAAAAATCTAAAATTGTAGAGGGGCGCCTGGGTGGCGCAGTCGGTTAAGCGTCCGACTTCAGCCAGGTCACGATCTCGCGGTCCGTGAGTTCGAGCCCCGCGTCGGGCTCTGGGCTGATGGCTCAGAGCCTGGAGCCTGTTTCCGATTCTGTGTCTCCCTCTCTCTCTGCCCCTCCCCCGTTCATGCTCTGTCTCTCTCTGTCCCAAAAAAAATAAATAAACGTTGAAAAAAAAAATTTTTAAAAAAATAAAATTGTAGAGACTTGAGTTCTTTCTAGCCATGGTATTTAATTTATTCTGAAGTTTAAAGTAATAGCTTAAGAACCTGTCTCTCCCACTGATCACAACTAGAAACTCTGGAAAGCAGACAAAAAGCAAATGCGGAAGGACTCTGAACAGTAGACAAAAACAGGTGGGCTATGAGGAGAGCCAAAACTTGGAGAGGGAACGATCCCCATGGGTAGTTTTGGATTTGTCTCCCTCTTTCATCTCCCAGCTTTGTCCTGAAGTCAGGCCTCAGGTGCAAAGCCGCAGTGCCCTAAATTGCCTAGAGAAACATCATTGTTCTGGCTGGAGGAATGGAGGAACCGGAAAAAAGGAACCCTGTGTAGGGGAAGAGTGCAGGGGGGTTCCCACATGAGGGAGCTGGCTGGAGAAGGGGATTCCTTGAGTCTAGGTTGGAACTCTCACGAGTACCGAGTGACCCTGAGATACACAAACGTGAGGCACAGCACGGACTTTTTGAGGGCTGAACTAAGATTTAAGCCTTTTAAAATTAGAAAGCTGTCTTTTTCTTTATTGGCCAATGAATTGTGTCTTGTGTCCCTCATTCCAAAAAGGACTTGTAGCAGTTCACAGAGACAGACACAACTGAAAAAGGGGAAGGAAGAGAAGAAACTGGGGCAGAGAGAAAATAAAGCTAGGAAATAAGTAAAGCCAGGGGATCAAACTAAAATACAAAATGAACATCTTCTGTTAAGATTCTCAGGATCCACATAACAGTAAAAACATATGGTATTTTCTTTCTCTGTATGACTTATTTCACTTAGCATAACACTCTCCAGTTCCGTGGGGGAGGGGAAGAAAAAAAAAAGAGGTTAGACTCTGAGGGAGAGAGCCAAAGCATAAGAGACTCTTAAAAACTGAGAACAAACTGAGGGTTGATGGGGGGTGGGAGGGAGGGGAGAGTGGGTGATGGGTAGTGAGGAGGGCACCTTTTGGAATGAGCACTGGGTGTTGTATGGAAACCAATTTGACAATAAATTTCATATTAAAAAAATGAACATCAAAAAAAAAAAAGAAAAGAAAAGAAATGGAGTACTGGATTTGTCTTATACTGGCAAACAAGAGCAAATTGTAAAATATTCCGAAATTGTGAAAGACAATTGTTAACCATGGGTATCTTAACATTGGCCATGATTGGAAGTATTTATTCTACAGAAACCAGGAATGTTACACGTCAGAATTTTTTTCCCCAGAGAGCCAGTTTAACAGGGCATATATTTATCAACCAGCTACAGATGGGTAAAAAACAATTGGCTCTGAGCTACAAGGTGGTGAAAACAAAGAAGGAAAGGAAATCAGGTATGAGGTTCAAAAGATTCATATAAAAGGTACAGCACTTGGGGCACCTGGGTGGCTCAGTCGGTTGATTGTCCAACTTCGGCTCAGGTCATGATCTCGCAGTCTGTGAGTTTGAGCCCCGCATCGGGCTCTGTGCTGACAGCCTGGAGCCTGTTTCTGATTCTGTGTCTCCCTCTATCTCTGCCCCTCCCTGCTCATGCTCTGTCTCTCTCTCTCTCTCTCTCTCTCTCTCGTCAAAAATAAATAAACCTTTCTTTAAAAAAATAATAAATAAAAGGTACAACACAGGGAATATAGTTAATGATATTGTAATAGTGTTGTGTGGTGACAGATGGCAGCTACAACTTGTGTTGGACATAGCATAACATAAACTTGTGGGATCACTATGTTGTACACCTGAAACTAATATAACATTATGTGTCAACCATACTTCAATTTTTAAAAATTAACTAAAAAGAAACCATCCAACAAAAACAACTCTATATACATGAATAAATTTTCAAGTCACATAGAGGATTTGCAAAAACAGGATATGCATGATACCCTAAAGGAAACTACAGTAGATTCCAAAGTATCAGTATCTTTGAAAAAAAGCTACATTTTATAGCCATATTATACTAAAAGTAGAACTTGATAACAAAAGGATACCTAAAATTCTCACAGTTTGCAAACTAAGAAAGTATTAATGAATAACGTGGATTTAAAAGGCAGTCATGGGGTGCCTGGGTGGCTCAGCCAGTTAAGTGTCTGACTTTGGCTCGGGTCATGATCTCACAGCCCATGAGTTCAAGCCCCACATCGGGCTCTGTGCTGACCATTCAGAGCCTAGAGCCTGCTTCACATTCTGTGTCTGCCCGTCCTCCACTCACACTCTGTCTCTCAAAAATAAATAAGTGTTAAAAAATAACAATAATAGTAAATGATAAATGGCAGCGACATTTTAAAAAATAAAAGGCAGTCATGAGAGAAAATAACACGTTTAGAACTAGGTGGTAAAAATGTTGCATATCAAATTTTATGAGATGCAGTTAAAGCAGTACTCAGAATTTTACAGCTTCAAATACATTTATTACAACAAGAAAAGTTAAATGGCCTAAAATTTCTCCAAAATTTTGAAAAAGAGTGATTGAATAAATTTAAAGCAATAAGAAGGAAGGAAATTATAAAGATAAGAATAGAAAGCAATTTAATAGAGAACAAAAACTATGTAGTAAAAATTCACAAAACCGAAAGCTCCTTCTTAAAAAAACATTTGTAAGATACTCAAATTTAGAACAAGACTAATGATGAATAAAGGGGAGAGAAAATGAAGAAACAACATACGGAATGAAAAGGGGAGAATAGCCTACAAATATTACAGATATGAAACGTAATAAAGGGTATAATTATCAAATCGAAAATTGAAAAATTTCGATGAGACAGATAGCTCCTAGAAAAATTTAAACTAATGCAATTTGTACAAGAAATAAAAATTTGAGAATACCAATAAATATTGAAGAAATGAAAAAAGTTGCTAATAGCATCTGATAAAAGTAATTTTTTTAAATGCCCACATGGTTTCACAGGTGAGTTCCATCAAACATTCAAAGAGTATACAACTCCTATCATATGTGCTTTTTTCCGGAAAATAGAAAAAAGATTAAAGCTGTTCAGCTAATTTTATTAGGCTAGCATAATCTTGATTTCAAAATGAGGTATGGGGAGGGCGCCTGGGTGGCTGAGTTGGTTAAGTGTCCTACTCTTGATTTCTGCTCGGGTCATGATCTCACTTGATTTTGGCTCAGGTCATAATCTCATGGTTAGTGGGTTTGAGCCCCGCGTCAGGTTCTGCACTGACAGCACAGAGCCTGCTTGGGATTCTCTCTCCCTCTCTCTCTCTCTCTGCCTCTCTCTCTCTCAAAATAAATAAATAAACATTTTTAAAAGAGGCGGAGGAACAAAAAAGGTAATAGAATGAACTGTTAAGCACAAAGCAACTCACTTTGAATAAAGAATATATACACACAAAACAATACACATTTTTCAAGAATACATATAACCAAAAGATATATACAAAACACAGGAGAAGGGTTGCCTTTGGTGAAGGGAAAGAAACTGGAATTTGGGAAACATGCATCAAAATAAATAAATAAATAAATAAATGAAATATGGCCTTTTGTAGCAACGTGGATGGAACTGGAGAGTGTGATGCTAAGTGAAATAAGCCATACAGAGAAAGACAGATACCATATGGTTTCACTCTTATGTGGATCCTGAGAAACTTAACAGGAACCCATGGGGGAGGGGAAGGAAAAAAAAAAAAAGAGAGGTTAGAGTGGGAGAGAGCCAAAGCATAAGAGACTGTTAAAAACTGAGAACAAACTGAGGGTTGATGGGGGGTGGGAGGGAGGGGAGGGTGGGTGATGGGTATTGAGGAGGGCACCTTTTGGGATGAGCACTGGGTGTTGTATGGAAACCAATTTGTCAATAAATTTCATATATAAAAAAAAAAAAGAAAGCCACTATTGAGGAGACAGAAAAAAAAAAAAGAAATAAATAGTAACAAACATAGAGAAGATTTTGTATGGACCAGTGATGACCATGTGCCATGAACTGAGGAATATAATTCTACTATTTGTGTGTAAGATTTTTTTAAAATTAATGACTCAAAGAAAATCATAGCTCTGAGAGCAATTTATTCTATATTTCCATGACAGATATTCGATAATTCCCTATTTTTTCCATCTAACTAAATAAAGGGAATATAGTTAAAGTGTTCAGTTGAAGATCAGGATTTAGACAGGGGAGATAGAAATTTAAAAAGCTTAGATTCCTCCCTACATTTACAGCATCTCTTTCGAATTAATTATCTCCAGTAATATGTATTTTTTATTCTAAGTCTTTTAGAATCTAATAAACATCCTCTTTTTTATATAATGAGCCAGAATATATGGATTATCTTTGGTCCTCTTTACCAAATTCTTAACTCTGCTGGTTATGGGCATACATTGTAAGAATGGTTAATTCCATTGACCTTATTCAGAAGCATTGGAAATTGGTCCAACAATATTCAACTTTACCCAACAATGTTTATGACAGAGTTGTATGTGGAGTATAGGTATGTGTAATACAGACTATATGCTCTCAAAAACTCAGAGATGAAGTACAGATATTCAATGTTTATCTAAACTGTGTTGGCAGGGAAGAGAGTGGATTTCTCTGGGAAGTGCTTTCTCTAGGAAATGTAATAGAGTCCTCTGGGTACCTGGGTACCATATCTGGGTACCATAGCCTAACCCAATTGACACAAAATCAGCCATCACATGGCTCAAGGTGCAACTTTGAGATAAATGTGGTGGGAATGTTGAGGAAGGAAATGGACTAGGTGCTAACCCATTAGGACAGATGAAAGATCGCTGAAGTGTCAGACTGACCTCACATCCCAGGTAACATGCAAACAGGTTTTAGATTAAGTTAGGTACCAAACAAATACTGAGTGATTTCATTGAGGATTTTTTGTCCCTACCTTTATGGGCTAGCTGCCTTAGACTGCCTTAGAGAGCATACATAGAAAAAAGAACAAATTAATAGCTTTTCATCCAAACTCAAGACATGAATGAGAAATTCTAAAAAACCACTGTAGCAGTTTTAAAGGATACCTTTTCTTCTGTACCCTAGCACAGATGTAGATGAGGGTCATAAAGCTATTAATTGTATAACCCCATAGTGTCTCTTATGCTAAGGTAAGGCCACTAGTTGGGAAGATTCGGGCCCTGAGATATGACATGGTGATATATGAACAGATACAGGGAAGTCAGACAGCTGTGAATCCTCACTCTCCCAAGCATCTTTGCTGGAAGAAGCAGACCCATTGCATTAGTTATTTATTACCCTGCCATACCCACTCTGTTGGTTCTCTATTGTTGTGTAACAAATGGCACCAAAATTTAGCAGCTTAAAATAATAAACATTTACTTTGGGGCATTATTGGGACAATAGGAGACATTTGAATATGGGCTGTGTATTTGATAATATTGTATCAATTTTAAGTGTCTTGGGGGTGATGCTGGTGGTATTGTGGTTATGTAGGAGAAATATCCTTGTTCTTGAAACACACATGCCAAACTATTGATGGATGCATTGTCATAACTTCCACAGATTATTCTCAAATGGTTTAACAAAATAGTTCCTCAATGGTAAATAGATAAATAAAATGTACTGTATTCACACAATGGAATCCTATATAAGAAATCCATATGAATAAACTAATAATTCAATAGCATGGATAAATCTGATAGAAACAATATTGAGTGAAGAAGGCAGACACACAAAAAATACATACAAGTATCTTTCAGTTATATATTGCTGTGTAGCAAACCACCCCTAAATTTCATGACTTAAAACAAAACCAATCATTTTATTATCTCCTGAGAGTCTGTAGGTTAACTGGGCTTTAAGAGGTACTGATGTAGCCCATGAACCAAAGCATTTATTCACGGCAGATCCTCCACACAGCATCTCACATTCCATATATGGACAACAGTTATGTTTTCTGGCTGACTATGGGATTCCACAATCCTTAGAATACTCTGAAACTTGCCCTGCATTATGAGTCCTGCCTCCCCAGAGTAGAAATCAGAAAACTCAATTCCCTAGGCCATCTTTAAAGCTAGGGCACCAATCAAATTCATCCACCTGTGACTTCAGTTCAACACTGAGCAACAGAAGGAAATGGAGGTCCACTCTGCACTGATTTCACTAACAAAGGTGACAGAAGAAGTAATTGGCTTTTGGGGAAGCAGTGGTTAAAAAAAAGAAGTTCCTGGAACAGAAGTGGTTGAGGAGGTGTCTTCAATACCAATTGTGGTAAAGTCCCGTTCCTAACAACAGAGGAAAAAGCAAGCTTTAGAAGAAGTGGGACAGCAGCAGTGATGCGGTTTATCAGACATATTCTGTGTCTGGGTGGGGGAAGGGGTGTGGGGGTGTGTCTTGTCCTGTTTATAATGAGCCTTCCATCTATTGTCTCCACATTTCTACTCTAAAACCCTAAGTCTGAGAGAAATGTATTTTTTGGACTTTTTGAAGTCTTATCAAACTCATTAATGAAGGACCCAGGAAGAATAAAAGAGACTTGATTCAAAGACAAAAAAAGGGGGTTGGGGGTGAGAGAGAGATTTGCAAAACCAAGATGAATGTAGTCAGGAAAAATTGCTGTTAGAGATTCAAAATGGTTAATGTACAACAGAGCAATAAAATCACAACCTTGACATATCTTCTTTACCAGAGAAAAAGCAAAGCCATCATACTTTATCAGCTTTCTACAGATTAATCTCTAATAGTACAAGGCTGGCTGGGTTCTTTTTAGTCAAGTTACAATCCCTAACACACCCAAATTGTGATCAGGCAGAATTATGAGAAAGTATTCAAGTATGAGAGTGAATAATCAAGCAAGCAAAATTTTTGCCTTATTTCTAATTTTTAGAGCAGTTTTTCCTGTATAAATAAGATTTTTCAGAACATTTTCAGTAATGTTCTAATTCAGTATCATTAGATGGATAGTCTCTTTTATTTAGCCAGTTTAGATTTCAGACATAAAGACTTCCTCATTGCGTGTTTGACAAAGGCAAGGTCTTATTATTTATTTTTACTGAAGTATAGTTGACACACAATATTATATTAGTTTCAGATGTACAACATAGTAATTTGACATTTATATACATTAAAAAATGGCTACCACAATAAGTCCTATTATCATATGTCACCATGTGTAGTTATTACAATACTATTGACTATATTCCCTATGTTGTACTTTACTTCCCTGTGATTTATTATAACTGGAATTCGTACTGTTTAATCTCCTTCACCTATTTAACTCATCCTCCCACTCTCCTCCTCTCTGGCAACCACCAGTTTGTTCTCTGTGTTTATAAATCTATTTCTGTTTTGTTTTGTTTTATTTGTTTTGTTTGTTCATTTTGTTTTGTTTTTTAGATTCTACATATAAGTGAGATCATACAGTATTTGTCTTTCTGATTTATTTCACTTATTTTACCCTCTAGGTTTATCCATGTTGTCTCAAATGGCAAGATTTCTTTCTTTTTATGATTGACTATTATTCCTCTGTGTGTGTGTGTGTGTGTGTGTGTGTGTGTGTGTGTGTGTAGACCATGTCTTCTTGATCCATTCATCTATTGATAGACACTTAGGTTGCTTTCATGTTATATTTTGGCTATCATAAATAATGCGGCAATAACTATAGGGTGCATTTTTTTTCAAATTAATGTTTTTGTTTTCTTTAGGTGAGTACCCAGAAGTGGAATTGCGTGTATGGTACTTCTATTTTTAATGTTTTGAGGAACTTCAAATTATAGGATTATTTGTTCTTGTTCTGTGAAAAATGCCATTGGTGTTTTGGTAGAGATTACACTGAATCTCTATATTGCTTTGGGTAGTACAGACATTTCAACAATATTAATTCTTCCAATCCATGAGCACAGCATATCTTTCCATTTATATCTATCATTTTCAATTTCTTTCATCAATGTTTTATAATTTTCAGAGTACAAGTCTTTCACCTTTTTGGTTCAGTTTATTCTTATGTATTTTATTCTTTTTGATACAATTGCAAAAGGAATTGTTTTCTTAATTTCTTTCTGATAGTTTGTTATTATGATATAAAAATATAACCAATTTCTGCATATTAATTTTATATCCTACAACTTTACTGAATTCATTTGTTCTTCTAAAATTTTCTGGTGGAGTCTTCTCCCCTTTCATTTCTGATTTCATTTATTTTCCACCCCACATCTTTCTCTCTCTCTTTTTTTTAATGAATCTGGCTAAAAGTTTATGAATTTTGTTTATCTTTTCAAAAACCAGATCTTGGTTTCATTGACCTTTTCTATTGAGTTTTTGGTTTCTTTTACATTTATTAAGTTCATTATAATCTTTATTATTGCCTTCCTTCTACTGGCTTTAAGATTTGTTTGTTCTTTTTCTAGCTCCTTTAGTTGTAAGATTAGGTTGTTCATTTGAGATTTGTCTTGTTTATTGAGGGAGGCCTGTGTTGCTATAAACTTTCCCCTTAGAAACTGCCTGTGCTATGTCCTGAAGATTTTGGACTATTGTGTTTTCATTTTTATTTGTCTCCATTTATTTTTTATTTACTCTTTGATTTTTTTAGAATGACCCATTGGTTGATTAGTAGCATTTCTGTTTAGCCTCCATGTGTTTGTGCTTTTTCAAGGTTTTTCTGTGTACTAAAGCAGTCCTATAATTCCAGTGCTTAAACCCATAAGTTTGTTCTCTCATTCTAATATCTGCAATATCAAGAATCAACAATACTTAGTAGAGTCATTTCCAATGAGCTTCTGAGATTGTTGTTTTCTATTATTTCTGCCAGAAGACAAAAAAAATTCTTTTTAATGTTTATTTTTGAGAGAGAGAGAGACAGAGTGCGATGAGGAAAGGACAGAGAGAGGGAGACACAGAATCCAAAGCAGGCTCCTGGCTCTGAGTTGTCAGCACAGGACCCGACATGGGGCTTGAACTCATGAGCCACGAGATCATGACCTGAACCAAAGTCAGATGCTTAACTGACTGAGCCACTCAGGTGCCCAAGACCAAAAATTTTAAGTTTTTATTTAAATTCCAGTTTGTTAATACACAGTGTAATATTAGTCAGGTGTACGGTTCAGTGATTCCATACTTCCATACAACACCCAGTGCTCATCACAAGTGCACTCCTTAATCCTCATCACCTATTTCACCCATTTCCCCCACTCACTTCCCCTCTGGTAACCATCATCAGTTTGTTCTCTATAGTTAAGAGTCTGCTTCTTGGTTTGCCTCTCTCTTTTTTTTCCCCCTATGATCATTTGTTTTGTTTCTTAAATTCCACACGTGAGTGAAATCATATGGTATTTGTCTTTCTCTAACTGACTTATTTCACTTAGCCTAATACTTTGTAGCTCCATCCACACCATTGCAAATGGCAAGATTTCCATTTGTATATATAATAATAATATTCCATTATATATATATATATATACATACATACATATATATATATGTATATATACGTATATATATATATAGTACATCTTCTTTATCCATTCATCAGTCTATGCACATTTGGGCTGTTTCCATAATTTGGCTATTTTAGATAATGCTGCTATAAACATCAGGGTGCATGTATCCCATTGAATCAGTATTTTTGTATTTTTTGTTAAATACCTAGTAGTGCAATTGCAGGATTGTAGGGCCTGGTTTGTTTTGTTTGTTTGGTTTTGGTTTTTTGTTTGGTTTGGTTTGATTTGGTTTTTGTTTTTATTATTCTTTTTTTTTTTTTTTTTTTTTACTTAAATTCAAGTTAGTTAACATACAGTGTAGCACTGGTTTCAGGAGTAGAATTTAGTGATTCATCACTCACATATTACACCCAATGTTCATCCCAACAAGTGCCTTCTTTAATGCCCATCACCCATTTAGCCAATTCTCCATCCATCTCCCCTCCAGCAACACAGTTTGTTCTCTATACTTAAGAGTCTCACATGGTTTGCCTCCCTCTCTTTTATCTTATTTTATTTTTCCTTACTTTTCTCTGTGTTCATCTGTTATGTTTCTTAAATCCCACATATGAATGAAATCACATGATATTTGTCTTTCTCTGACAGATTTATTTACTTAGTATAATACCCTCTAGTTCCATCCACATTGTTGCAAATGGCGAGATTTTATTCTTTGTGTTTGCTGAGTAATATTCCGGTGTGTGTGTGTGTGTGTGTGTGTGTGTTTACCACGTCTTTCTTATCCACTCATCGATTGATAGATGTTTGGGCTCTTTACATAATTTGGCTATTGTTGATAACACTGCTATAAACATTGGGGTGCATGTGGACCTTTGAGTCAGCATTCTTGTAACCTTTGGATAAATACCTAGTAGTACAATTGCTGGATCCCAGGGTAGTTCTGTCTTTAACTTTTTTTTTAAATGTTTTATTTATTTTTAAGACAGAGAGAGACAGAGCATGAGTGGGGAATGGGGCAGAGAGAGAGGGAGACACAGAATCTGAAACCAGCTCCAGGCTCTGAGCTGTCAGCACAGAGCCCGACACGGGGCTCGAACTCACAAACTGTGAGATCATGACCTGGGCTGCAGTCAGAGGCTCAACCGACTGAGCCACCCGGGTGCCCCTGTCTTTAACTTTTTGAGGAAACTCCATACTGTTTTCCAGAGTGGCTGCACCAGTTTGCATTCCCACCAAAAGTGCAAGAGTGTTTCCCTTTCTCTGCATCTTTGTCAATACCTGTTGTTTCTTATGTTGTTAATTTTAGCCATTCTGACCAGTGTGAAGTGATATCTCATTGTAGTTTTGATTTGCATGTCCCTGATGATTAGTGATGTCAAACATCTTTTCATGCATCTTTTGGTCATCTGTTGGTCTTCTTTGGAAAAATATCTATTCTTATCTTCTGCCCTTTTTTTAGTTGGATTATTTGTTTTGAGGGTGTTAAGTTTGATATGCTCTTTATAGATTTTGGACACTCACCTTTTATTAAATATGTCATTTGCAAATATCTTCTTCCATTCCATAAACTGCCTTTTCGTTTTGTTGATTGCTTCTTTTGCTGTGCAAAAGCTTTTTATTTTGACGTAGTCCCAATAGTTTTTCTTTTGTTTCCTTTGCCTCAGGAGATATATCAAATAAAGGTTACTATAGCCAATGTCAAAGAGGTTCTCCTCTGTGTTCTCCTCTATTATTTTAATGGTTTCCTTTCTCACTTTTAGGTTTTTAATCCATTTTGAATTTATTTTTGTGTGTGGTATAAGAAAAGTAGTCCAGTTTCATTCTTTTGCATGTTGCTGTCCAGTTTTCCCAACACAATTTGTTGAAGAGACTGTTTTTTTCCATTGGATATTCTTTCCTGCTTTGTCAAAGATTAATTGACCACATAGTGGTGGGTTCATTTCTGGGTTTTCTATTCTGCTCCATTCATTTATGTGTTAATTTTTGTGCCAGTACCATACTGTCTTGATCACTATAGCTTTGTAATATAACTTGGAAGTCCAGAATTGTGACTTTAGCTTTGCTTTCCTGTTTCAAGGTTACTTTGGCTATTCAGCATCTTTTGTTCTAGCTTTGTGAAAAATGCTGTTGGTATTTTGATAGGGATTGCATTAAATGTGGGGAATGTAGACATTTTAACAATATTTGTTCTCCCAATCCATGAGCATGGAATGTCTAGCCATTTCTTTGTGCCATCTTCAGTTTCTTTCATCAGTGTTTTATAGTTTTGAGAATATAGGTATTTCACCTTTTTGGATAGGTTTATTCCTAGATATCTTATTATTTTTGGTGCAGCTGTAAATAGGATTGTTTTCTTAATTTCTCTTTCTGCTGTTTCATTATTGGTGAATAGAAATGCAACAGATTTCTGTACATTAATTGTGTATCCTGCAACTTTACTGAATTTTTTTTCTTGGTTCTAGCAGTTTTTTAGTGGAGTCTTTGGGTTTTCTATATAGAGTATCATGTCATCTACACATAGTGAAAATTTTATTTCTTCCTTGCCAATTTGAATGCCTTTATTTCTTTTTGTTGTCTGATTGCTGTGGTTAGGATTTCCAATACTATATTAAATGACAGTGATGATAGTGGATATCCATGTGTTGTTACTGACTCTAAAGGAAAAATTCTCAGTTCCCCATCAAGGATGATATTTGCTGTGGGTTTTCCATATATGTTCTTTGTTATGTTGAGGTATGTTCCCTCTAACTCT
Source organism: Lynx rufus (assembly GCF_022079265.1). Lineage (NCBI taxonomy): Eukaryota > Metazoa > Chordata > Mammalia > Carnivora > Felidae > Lynx > Lynx rufus. The sequence goes on along the minus strand of NW_025814878.1, from coordinate 114,417,622 downwards.
GTTTTGTTGAGAACTTTTTTTTTTTATCATGAATGGATGTTTTATTTTGTCAAATACTTTTTCTGCATCTATTTCAAGAATCATATGGTTCTTCTTACCCTTTCTTTTATTAATGTGGTGTATCACATTGATTGATCTGCCAATATTGAACCACCTTTGCAGCCCAGGAATTACTCCCACCTGATTGTGGTAAATGATTATTTTAACGTACTGTTGGATTCAGTTTGCTAGTATGTTACTGAGAAGTTTTGCATCCAGTTCATCAGGAATATCAGCCTATAATTCTCTTTTTCAGTGGAGTCTTTATCTGGTTTTGGTATCAGGATAATGCTGGCCTCACAAAATGAACTTGGAAATTTTCCTTCCTTTTCTGTTTTTTGGAATAGTTTGAGATGAATAGGCATTAGCTCTTCTTTAAAGGTTTGGTAGAATTCTGTGAAGCCATCTGGCCCTCGACTTTTGTTTGTTGGGAAATTTTTTACTACTGATTCAATTTCTTTCTTGCTTATCAGTCTTTTCAAGTGTTCTATTTCTTCCTGTTTCACTTTTGGTAGTTTATATGTTTCTAGGAATTTATCCATTTCTTCCAGGTTGTCCAATTTGTTGGCATACAGTGTTTCATAATATTCTTTTATACTTGTTTGTATTTCTGTGGTGTTGGTTGTTATTTATCCTCTCTTACTTGTGATTTTATTTATTTGGGTCATTTATCTTTTCCCTTTGAGAAGTCTGGCTAGAGGGTTATTAATTTTATTAGTTCTTTCAAAGAACCAGCACCTGGTTTCATTGATCTGTTCTATTTTTTGTTAGTTTCTATATCATTTATTTATGCTCTAATCTTTATTATGCCCTTCCTTCCACTGGCTTTAGACTTAGTGTGTTGTTCTTTTCTAGCTTCTTTAAGTGTAAGGTTAGGTTGTTTACTTGAGACTTTTCTTGCTTCTTGAGGTAGGCCTGTATTGCTATGTAGTTCCCTCTTAGGATCGCTTTTGCTCATTGCAAAGGTTTGGGCCATTTTGTTTTCATTTTCATTTGTTTCCATATTTTTTTTTCTTCTTTGATTTTCTGGCTGACCCATTCATTGTTTAGTATCATGTTGTTTGACCTCTATGTATTTGTGGTCTTTCCAAATTTTTTCTTATGGTCGACTTCAAGTTACATAGCATTATGGTGAGAAAATATTCATGGTATGATCTCAATCTTTTTGTACTTTTTGAGGCCTGATTTGTGACCTGGTATGTAATCTATTCTGGAGAATGTCCCATGTGCACTTGAAAAGAATTTGTATTCTGCTGTTTTAGGATGAAATGTTCTGAGTATATAAGTCCATTTTGTCCAGTATGTCATTCAAAGCTATTGCTTCCTTGTTGGTTTTCTGCTTAGGTGATCTCTCCATTGATGTAAGTGGGGTATTAAAGTCTCCCCCTACTATTATTGTATTATTATCAATTAGTTCCCTTATGTTTGTAATTATCTTATATATTTGGATGTTTCAATGTTGGGTATATAAATATTTACAATTGTTAGGTTTTCTTGTTAGATTGTCCCTTTTATTATGATATAGTGCCCTTCTTTATCTCCTGTTACCATCTTTGTTTTAAAATCTAGTTAGTCCTGGGGCACCTGGGTGGCTCAGTGGATTGAGCATCTGACTCTTTTTTTTTCTAACTTTATTTATTTGTTTTGAGAGAAAGAGAAAGCACACATGTGACCAGGAGAGGGCCAGAGACAGAGAGAGAGAAACCCAAGCAGACTGTGCACTGAACTCACAAACCATGAGATCATAACCTGAGCCAAAATCAAGAGTCAGACTCTTTTTTTTAATGAAATTTATTGTCAAATTGGTTTCCATACAACGCCCAGTGCTCATCCCAACAGGTGCCCTCTTCAATGCCCATCACCCACTTTCCCCTCACCCCCACTCCCTATCAACCGTCAGTTTATTCTCAGTATTTAAGAGTCTCTTATGGCTTACCTTGTTCCCTCTCTGTAACTTTTTCCCCCCTTTTCCTCCCCCCCTGGTCTTCTGTAGAGTTTCTCAGGATCCACATATGAGTGAAAACATATGGTATCTTTCTCTGCCTGACTTATTTCACTTAGCATAACACTCTCCAGTTCCATCCAAGTTGCTACAAAGGGCCATATTTCATTCTTTCTCATTGCAAGTAGTATTCCATTGTATATATAAACCACAATTTCTTTATCCATTCATCAGTTGATGGACATTTAGGCTCTTTCCATAATTTGGCTATTGTTAAAAGTGTTTATAAACATTGGGGTACAAGTGCCCCTATGCATCAGCACTCCTGTATCCCTTGGGTAAATTCCTAGCAGTGCTATTCCTAGGTAGATCTATTTTTAATTTTTTGAGGAACCTCCACATTGTTTTCCAGAGTGGGTGCACCAGTTTGCATTCCCACCAACAGTGCAAAAGGGTTCCCATTTCTCCACATACTTGCCAGCATCTATAGTCTCCTGATTTTTTCATTTTAGCCACTCAGACCAGTGTGAGGTGGTATCTCAGTGTGGTTTTGAATTGTATTTCCTTGATAAGGAGTGACGTTGAGCATCTTTTCATGTGTCTGTTGACCATCTGGATGTCTTCTTTAGAAAAGTGTCTATTCATGTCTTCTTCACATTTCTCCACTGAATTACTTGTTTTTCGGGTGTGGAGTTTGATGAGTTCTTTATAGATTTTGGATACTAGCCCTTTGTCCGATATGTCATTTGCAAATATCTTTTCCCATTCTGTTGGTTGCCTTTTAGTTTTGTTGATTGTTTCCTTTGCAGTGCAGAAGCTTTTTATCTTCATGAGGTCCCAATAGCTCATTTTTGCTTTTAATTCCCTTGCCTTTGGAGATATGTCAAGTAAGAAATTGCAGCGGCTGAGGTCTGAGAGGTTTTTTCCTGATTTCTCCTCTAGAGTTTTGATGGTTTTCTGTCTCACATTCAGGTCCTTCATCCATTTTGAGTTTATTTTTGTGAGTGGTGTAAGAAAGTGGTCTAGTTTCATTCTTCTGCATGTTGCTGTCCAGTTCTCCCAGCACCATTTGTTAAAGAGACTGTCTTTTTTACATTGGATACTCTTTCCTGCTTTGTCAAAGATTAGTTGGCCATACATTTGTGGTTCTAATTCTGTAGTCTCTGTTCTAATCCATTGGTCTATGTGTTTGTTTGTTTTTAAATTTACATCCAAATTAGTTAACATATAGTGCAACAATGATTTCAGGAGTAGATTCCTTAATGCACCTTACCCATTTATCCCATCCCCCTTCCCACAACCCCTCCAGTAACCCTCTGTTTGTTCTCCAAATTTAAGAGTCTCTTCTGTTTTGTCCCCCTCCCTGTTTTTGTATTATTTTTGCTTCCCTTCCCTTATGTTCATCTGTTTTGTCTCTTAAAGTCCTCATATGAGTGAAGTCACATGATATTTGTCTTTCTCTGACTAATTTTGCTTAGCATAATACCCTCTAGTTCCATCCACGTAGTTGCAAATGGCAAGATTTCATTTTTTTTATTGCTGAGTAATACTCCATTATGTGTGTGTGTGTGTGTGTGTGTGTGTGTGTGTGTATCTCACATCTTCTTTATCCATTTATCCATTGATGGACATTTGGGCTCTTTCCATACTTTGGCTATTGTTGATAGTGCTGCTGTAAAGTTTGGGGTGCATGTGCTCCTTCGAAACAGCATACCTGTATCCCTTGGATAAATACCTAGTAGTGCAATTGGTGGGTCATAGGGTGGTTCTATTTTTAATTTTTTGAGTAACTTTCATACTGTTTTCCAGAGTGGCTGCACCAGTTTGCATTCCCACCAGCAGTGCAAAAGAGATCCTATTTCTCCACATCTTCACCAACATCTGTTGTTAGCTGAGTTGTTAATGTTAGCCATTCTGACAGGTGTGAGATGATATCTCATTGTGGTTTTGATTTGCATTTCTCTGATGATGAGTGATGTTGAGCATTTTTTTCATGTGTCGGTTGGCCATCTGGAGGATGGCGTTTATTATTGGAGAAGTGGAGAAGTGTTTATTTAAGTCTTTTGCTCATTTCTTCACTGGATTATTTGTTTTTTGGGTGTTGAGTTTGATAAGTGCTTTATAGATTTTGTATACTAATCTTTTATCTGCTATGTCATTTGCAAATATCTTCTCCCATTCCATTGGTTGCCTTTTAGTTTTATCGATTGTTTCCTTCGCTGTGCAGAAGCTTTTTATTTTGATGAGGTCCCAATAGTTAATTTTTGCTTTTGTTTCTCTTGCCTCTGGACATGTGTTGAGTAAGAAGTTTCTGTGGCCAAAGTCAAAGAGGTTTTTGCTTGCTTTCTCCTCGAGGATTTTGATGGCTTCCTGTCTTATGTTTAAGTCTTTCATCCATTTTTGAGTTTATTTTTGTGTATGTTGTGAGAAAGTGGTCCAGGTTCGTTTTTCTGCATGTCTCTGTCCATTTTTCCCAGCACCACTTGCTGAAGAGAGTGTCTTTATTCCATTGGATATTCTTGCCTGCTTTGTCAAAGATTAGTGGGTCCATTTCTGGGTTCTCTATTCTGTTCCATAGATCTGAGTGTCCATTTTTGTGCCAGTATCATGCTGTCTTGATGATTACAGCTTTGTAATAAAGCTCAGAAGACCAAATTTTTAATGGTAGTTTATGGCAGAGTCCTTCAGGCAAGCATGAGAAAAAGGTAGAAAATATCTGTTTGTAACGAAATGAGATCGTTCTGTTGAATCAATTACAGTAACCAACAATATCTGAATAAAGTGGTAGAATCTTCTATATATCACAATTTCACAAAGACTTATAAGTCATTATTCAGAAGGTAAGAGCATGTTCTAGATAGTGAGGGTATTAACAACTTTCCACAGTCTTCCAATCCATCCTGTAAAGTGCATACTAGGATTCCTACCAATTAACCTGAGTATTTTAAATTTTTTTAATGTTTATTTATTTTTGAGAGAGAGAGAGAGAGAAGGGCAGAGAGAGAGGGAAACACAGAATCCGAAGCAGGCTCCAGGCTCTGAGCTGTCAGCACAGAGCCTGACGTGGGGCTCAAACCCACAAACCATGGGATCATGACCTGAGCTGAAGTCAGACTTTTAACCAACTGAGCCACTCAGGCGCCCCTAACCTGAGTATCTTAAACCCAGAAACAAAATCTTCTTAAAGACAAATATATTAAAGTCACCATGCCTAACTTGGAATCTGAACAAGAATATATATGCGTTTACCCTTTCTGAAACATACACAGTTCTAAAACATTTCTTAATTGTTTTCTACCTGAGCAGAATTGATGAAGGAAGTTGAACTGTTCTTTATTTGTTAGCTTTTCCCACATCAAGGGTTTGTTAGAGTAGCTCTTTTGATAGTTTAGAATTAATTTAAAGTATATAGAGCATGCCAAATGCACTTAATTACTTCTATCCTCCTGCATTTTATAAGGTAAAAGATTAAGCCATTGTGCTACCTAGTGGTCAAGTGGGTAATGACTACCTAACGGGAAAAACCAAAGTTTTTTGTCGTTGTTGCTGTTTTGTTGTTGTTGTTGTTTTTAAGAGTAAAAAAATATTGACAGTTTTAATATTCTAAATCAAGGATTTGGGTTTCAGGAAGGCAACAACAAAAAAGAATTTTAGGCAGAAACTGATTACTTATTTAAGTGCACAGATACCTGAGAGTGAGCAATTGTTTTAGCTTTTGCTACCCCAATAACCAGAATGAGAATAAAATATTTAAAACTAAATATAATTATAAGTTTTAGGTCTCTCAGAAACAAAGGAATTTTATTTGTTTTAAAAATAATTTAAGAAAATGACACTATCAGCACAAAGCACTCAAAGTTATCAGGATTCTGAGTGAAAGTATTCTAAGATAAATTTCTGCTAGCTGGGAAGATTACACTAAAAGAAAAAAGAAATTTTTCTACCCCTCTTTAAGAGTATAATGAATATTCCGGGGCACCTGGGTGGCTCAGTCAGTTGGGCGTCTGACTTCGGCTCAGGTCATGATCTCGCAGTCTGTGAGTTCGAGCCCCACGTCGGGCTCTGTGCTGACAGCTCAGAGCCTGGAGCCTGTTTCATATTCTGTGTCTCCCTCTCTCTCTGACCTTCCCCCATTCATGCTCTGTCTCTCTCTGTCTCAAAAATGAGTAAACGTTAAAAAAAAAAAGTATAATGAATATTCCAAGACCAGTTTTGAACGACAAGCTCTCTCCTTTTTTGCTTGTTAATTTTAATTCATCATTATGTATGTGTTTTAAACATACAGAAATATGTATGTAGTTATATGACAATATTAACTTCAGCTTTAAGATGTAACTAACTTCACTAATACAATACACCAATGTGTGTGCCCCCATTGAATTTACCACCTTAATTTGAGTTGTGCAAAAGTAGATACAGATAAGAGTGTATACATAAAGTTGCTTGATGACCCAGTACTCTTTCTCTCTGTCTCTATGAATTATTTATTTTCAGAATTTTGTAGGTAATCAAAAGTCACTTATTGATTAACTCAACTTAATCCAAAGTCACAAAATCATTTAAGCTGAGACATAATCACTATTGATTTTACAAATTTTTCCAAGAGGCAAAACTTTTAAATTTTACAAAGAAAGTAAGTGGAGGAACTAAGTCAAATGATCTACAGCATTGTCTAAAGTTCACAAGAACCCATCATTTAAAAAAGAAAAATAGAAGCATGTCTTGTGATAATTAGATTAGCTGCATATGTTTATATTTAGGTTTGCTTCCCAAAAACTTGAGACAACAAATGAGTTAAAGAACAAGGAACAAATCCCTTTCTTTTCTCCAAAGCCAATTTACAGTGATAAAAATCAAATTAAAAATAAGCAAAATAAAAATAAATAAATATCAAATTAATAGCTGCCTACAGTAGGGAGCGCGAAGAGATAGGAGAACTGACTTAAAAAGGGCAAGAGGGAACTTTTGGGAACAACAAAAATATTCTATATATTGGTTGGGATAGTGGTTATATGGTATATACATTTTCCCAAACTCATGAAACGGGATACTTCAAATGTTTCCATTTGTTTTATGTAAAGTATACCTCAATAAAGTTGATTCAAAACCATAAAATGAGATCAAAAGTTTCAGTTGTGAAGTTTGTGGGCTTCAACAACAGGGACCAAAGAGGTCATTATGTCAAGGACAGCACAAACATACTTTTACCTTTTAAATTCTTAAAATTCAGTTTATTTAAATTTTTTTTTCAACGTTTATTTATTTTTGGGACAGAGAGAGACAGAGCATGAACGGGGGAGGGGCAGAGAGAGAGGGAGACACAGAATCGGAAACAGGCTCCAGGCTCTGAGCCATCAGCCCAGAGCCTGACGCGGGGCTCGAACTCACGGACCGCGAGATCGTGACCTGGCTGAAGTCGGACGCTTAACCGACTGCGCCACCCAGGCGCCCCAAAATTCAGTTTATTTAAACTAACAAAACAAACCAAAACAAAACCAGTTCACCCATTTCTCCCAGCCCCCACCGCCATAAATTCTTTTTGTAAGTCAGGTGGTTTATAATTTGCTTCCAATAAAATAGAAAGAGGATTTAACCAAGTTGTTAGCTGTTACATTATTTAAAATAATTTTTGAGGATGCTTCATTATGTGATTTAAAAAATAAAAGTATGCAAAAATTTACACAGTTAAGCAAAATTGCTACAGCAAAATTCCATCCATTACCACCTACTTACCTATGTGCACAAAGTTTCCAAGTACTTATGTATATAAAAGGAAAATTCAAAATAAAACTGATGCTACATTTTGTCTCGTTTTAGAAAAAGGTATTATTTATCCACAGTTAAAACTGTTAAGTTTTAATTGGAAAAAGCTCCATCTACCCCATTAAGAGATTCATTGCCAAGATAACTTTACTTTTTTATGGGTGATAAGTACTTATAAAAATGTGTAATAGATTTATACTGTTTTGATCTGTTGTGTGCATACCCAATTGCAATAAGTCAAACAAAAGAAACATTTTAACTCTTAGAAATTTATGGCAACAGAAACGTTATATGATAGATTTTGTTGACTTTATTTTTATTTTATTTTTTTTTATTTTTTTTTTCAACGTTTATTTATTTTTGGGACAGAGAGAGACAGAGCATGAACGGGGGAGGGGCAGAGAGAGAGGGAGACACAGAATCGGAAACAGACTCCAGGCTCCGAGCCGTCAGCCCAGAGCCTGACGCGGGGCTCGAACTCACGGACCGCGAGATCGTGACCTGGCTGAAGTCGGACGCTTAACCGACTGCGCCACCCAGGCGCCCCTGTTGACTTTTTTTTAAAGATTTTATTTTTAAGTAATCTCTACACCTAATGTGAGGCTAGAACTTACAACCCAGAGATCAAAGTCGTGTACTCTACTGACTGAGCTAGCCAGGCATCCCTATAGATTTTGCTTTTGCAGAGAAGTAAATATGGTGATCAACCAAAATATTTTGCATGTTTAGATTTAGGATAAAATTTAGGCAAGTTGAGAATGAAACTGGAGGAAAGAAAAACAATGCAAAACAAAGGAATCTACTCCTGAAATCATTCTTGCACTATATGCTAATTTGGATGTACATTTTAAAAAATAAAAAACAAAACAAGTTAATAAAAAAATCTGAATGTTTATATTTATGAAACAGATGCCAGGTATAAACTCTTGGATACATTTTTTAAATGACTTAACAGTTTTCTTTTTCAAATGCCAATATTGACCATAAATTTACATATACTTAAACTTAAAACTGAGAATTTCCTTGTCAACTTCAAAATGTATGGGGAGAAGAATTCTGCTTCCAAGATAGAGAGTAGATGTACTTTTTCCTGTTCCTCCTGCTAAAGAAATAACTAAAGACCATGGACATTATCATAAAACAAATATAAGAAGACTCTGAAAGGTGAAGAGAAAGTAGGCTGGCTAGCTACTTCAGGACCCAAGGAATCACGCAATGGTGAGTTCCCTGAGATTCCCCTTTGCCTTATGTATCTCAGACTTAGAGCTAAAAGTCAGCAACCGAGAAACACCAAAAGTCAAGGGGAAAAAAGGAGGTGGGGGCAGCCTAGCAAGGCAGAAAACTTTAGACAACTGCTCTACTCCAGCCAAACCCCACAGAAAATCTGACTCCACCCCCACCAGCAAAGTCCAATTGAGCTTAGACTTCCAATCCTCCCACATAACACACACACATCAGGGTGGCATCAGTGAACGTGAGTAGGGAACCGGAATGTTCATCCCTTTCTGGTGGAAATGGGCCCAGCCCCCAACCCTCACGGTGCAATTGGAGACCTAGACTTCTATCCCCCATCAATAATGAATCACCTCTTCCAGGCCCCTCTGGGGTGGTATCACACAATGCCTAGTGCAGAGTCAGGATTTCTATCACCACCCAGAGCTAACAAGGCAACCACCGTCACCCCTATCTTGGTGTCAATAATACCCAGGTGGGAAGTAGTAAGATGCACTCCTACCCCAACCAGCCAAGAAGGTATCAGTGAACATTGAATGGGGAATCAGAATTCCCATTCCAGTAATGAGGTCCCCACTGGGGTGTCAATAGAGGATGAATGGGGAACCTGCACTTCTACCCTTACCTGGCAGTAAGGAAGGTCACTCGCCTACCCTTGTTGGAGTGGTGTCAGAAGAAGCCATACATACTGTATGATTCCATTTGTGTAACAAACATGAAATGACAAAAGTATAGAAGTGGAAAAAAAAGATTAGTGGTTGTCTGTGGTTACAGGGGTGATGGATGTGGGAGGAAGGTGGGATGAACCATAAAAGGGCAAGATGAGGGACACTTGGAGTGAAGAAAATATTCTGTATCTGGACTGTATCAATGTCAATATCCTGGTTGTAATAATGCCTACAGTTTTACAAGATGGTTACCATTGGAGAAAACTGAGTAAAGAATAGAGTTTTCGGGGCACCTGGGTAGCTCAGTCAGTTAAGCATCAGACTCTTGATTTGGGCTCAGTTCATGATCTCGGGGTCATGGGATCAAGCCCCACATCAAACTCTGCACTGAACGTGGAGCCTGCTTGGGATTCTCTCTCTCCTTCTCTTTCTGCCCCTCCCCGACCTCTCTCTTTCTCTCTCTCTCTCTCTTTCTCTCTCTTTCTCTCTTGTCAAAAAGGAAAACGAGAAGGAGAAGGGGGAGAAAGCGTTCTATTAGTATTTCTTACAACTGCATATGAACTTACTATCTCAAAATAAAAGTTTTAATTTTAAAAATAAGTATGAAGATGTATATAGTTTTTAAAATATTTTTAATTTTTCAAAATATTTTTAGGAAGTGCACCAACAGAAAGTTTGAGTGAACCAAAATTATACCTGGAATTCTGGATGCAAATAAGCCTGGAAAATTTAGCCCAATTTGTGGTCCAGTGTGGTCCAGTTCTAGACCATTGTTCTCAGTTCTGCTATTGCTCACTGTTCATGGTGAAGCCAGATATGTCTTGAGTTGCAGGACCACCAAAATCCCATGATCCAATTTATTTCCTCTCCTTGGCCTTTGGGAGAGAAAAGGAATGGAGATGGAGAGGATGATTCTCCATTTGGCCTATTGTCCTTTGTTTGGGGATGAATTGTATCCCTGCTCCCTGCACCCCCACCCCCAATCCTTCCAAAATTCCCATGTTAAAGTCCTAACTCCTAATAGCTCAGAAAGTGACTGTATTTGGAGGTAGTGTCTGTAAAGAGATAATTAAGTTAAAATGAGGTCAAGAGGGTAGGACCTAATCTCATATGACTGATACCCTATTATAAAGAAAAGACATTAGGACACAGGCATACACCAGAGGGAAGGCCATGTGAAGACACAGAGAGAAGATGGCCATTTCCAAGCCAAGGAGAGATACCTCAGAAGAAAGCAACCCCACTGATATTTTGATATTGGACTTCCAGCTTTCAGAACTGTAAGAAAATAATTTTCTGTGGTTTAAGCTTCCCAGTCTGTGGTACTTTGTTGTGGCAGCCCAAGCAAATTAGGTCCTATATTTGGCCCCAGGCATTGTCCTTATTAAGGAAGGAACTTCTAATGTGAGACGGTAACATTTAATATGATTGTACTGAAGGCTTGGGCACAATGCAAGAAAATTAAAATAGGAAACTCTTCAATTCTGATGGAAGAGGATACCGATTGTAGAGACCACAGGCCCTTCTTAGAGTTTTCCAACTAGAAACAGAACAGAGGTTGCAGATGCTACCAATGCCTGCCCATATTTTTTAAGCCATCACCCTGCAGTGCTCACTGGCTGGGCTCCTACTCCTAACATTTGCATCTCTTTCCTGAAGGCTTTCTCCAAAGCTGTGGAAGCCACTGACCTACTCACAGTGAACTAGAAGGGACAAGGAATTCATATGCCAGAAAGCTGTTTTCTTTTTTTTGTAATATAATTTATTGTCAAATTGGCTTACATACAACACCCAGTTCTCATCCCAACAAGTGCCCTCCTCAATGCCCATCACCTGTTTTCCCCCTCCCCTACCCCCCATCCACTCTCAGTTTGTTCCCTATATTTAAGAGTCTTTTGTGGTTTGCCTCCCTTCCTCTCTGTTTGTAACTATTTTTTCCCCTTCTCTTCTCCCATGGACTTCTGTTAAGTTTCTCAAGATCCACAGATGAGTGAAAACATATGATATCTGTCTTTCTCTGACTGACTTATTTCACTCAGCATAATACCTTCCAGTTCCATCCACATTGCTGCAAATGGCATGATTTCATTCTTTCTCATTACCAAGTAGTATTCCCTTGTGTACATAAACCACTTCTTCTTTATCCATTCATCAGTTGATGGACATTTAGCCTCTTTCCATAATTTGGCTATTGTTAAAAGCACTGCTATAAACATTGGGGGTACACGTGCCCCTATGCATCAGCACTCCTATATATATCCCTTGGGTAAATTCCTAGTAGTGCTATTGCTGGGTCATAGGCTAGTTCTATTTTTAATTTTTTGAGGACCTCCACTGCACCAGTTTGCATTCCCACCAACAGTGCAAGAGTGTTCCCATTTCTCCACATCCTCGCCAGCAACTATCGCCAGCATCTATAGATTTGTTCATTTTAGCCACAAATATAGATTTGTTCATTTTAGCCACTCTGACCAGTGTGAGGTGGTATCTCCTTGTGGTTTTGATTTGTATTTCCCTGATGAGGAGTGACGTTGAGCATCTTTTCATGTGCCTGTTGGCCATCTGGATGTCTTCTTTAGAGAAGTGTCTATTCATGTTTTCTGCCCATTTCTTCACTGGATTATTTGTTTTTCAGGCATGGAGTTTGGTGAGCTCTTTATAGATTTTGGATACTAGCCCTTTATCTGATATGTCATTTGCAAATATCTTTTCCCATTCTGTCAGTTGCCTTTTAGTTTTGTTGATTGTTTCCTTTGCAGTGCAGAAGCTTTTTATCTTCATGAGGTCCCAATAGTTCACTTTTGCTTTTAATTCCCTTGCCATTGGAGATGTGTTGAGTAAGAAATTGCAGCGGCTGAGGTCAGAGAGGTTTTTTCCTGCTTTCTTCTCTAAGGTTTTGATGGTTTCCAAGTCTTGCATCCATTTTGAACTTATTTTTGTGTATGGCGTAAGAAAGTAGTCTAGTTTCATTCTTCGGCATGTGTCTGTCCAGTTCTCCCAGCACCATTTGCTAAAGAGACTGTCTTTTTTACATTGGATACTCTTTCCTGCTTTGTCAAAGATTAGTTGGCCATACATTTGTGGGTCCAATTCTGGGTTCTCTATTCTATTCCATTGGCCTACGTGTCTGTTTTTGTCAGGAAGCAGTTTTCAACCAATGACCAAAGTAAGGCACCTGTTTTTCTTAACTGGCTTCACAGCAGTACAAGTCAACTTCTCTCCATCCATTGTTCAAGAGTAATTAACCGTGACTCTTGGTCATAGTGCCTGGGTCTCTAGCACCCTGTTTCTCAAAAACTTCTTATTCCTGTCTTTCCTCTCACCAGGATTTTTCCTTCTCCAGAATGCATGACAGCCCATTATATTGAATATTAAGCAAAGGCAGTTTAGAAACTGTTAGAAATAGGAATGCCTGGGTGGCTTAGTCAGTTAGGCATGGGACTGTTGGTTTGGGCTCAGATCATGATCTCACAGTTCATGGGTTCAAGCCCTGAGACTGGCTTCAAGCTGATAGCATGAAGCCTGCTTGGGATATTTCTCTCTCTCTCTCTCTCTCTCTCTCTCTCTCTCTCTCTCTTTCTGCCCCTCCCCAGCTGTCTGTCTGCCTGTCCATCTCTTTCTCTCTCTCTCCCTCTTAAAAAAAATAAATAAACTAAAAGGGAACATTTTTATTTTGTTCAAATTTGTAATGAGAGACAATATGCCCCCCCTCTGGTCCTGTCCTTATATGCCCAAAGTATCTAAGTGTGGGGGAGCACTGATCATCTGTGACACAGTTTTAAGGGATTATAGGGCACAAGGCCCCTAGACTGGTACCATCTCCTCAGCCCAGGGATTCTGTATCAGTTCCAAGGCAAGAAAACTGGCTCTGACTTCATTAAGAGTCCTTCATAAATCTATTATTTATAGCATAAACACTGACTTCAGACATTTACTAATCTAGGCCTTTCTTACATCTTGCCTCTACCATGGTTTTCAAAACTAAATTTTAAATTCAAGAGCTTAATCTTTTGATCATCATTCGTCTGCTGTGGTCACCCAAGGCATGAAAGGGAAATGCCTTATCTGCCTCAGAATTAGAAAGACAAAACAATCCCCAGTTGACAGCTCAGAATTTTTCCTGCCATACGCCTGAATATGTGGAAGCACAGGAAGTGTCCTAGCAGATCCCTAACATTGCAGTTACCCTTGGGAAGCAGTGAAATGGCAAGGGAGTGTGACAAAATGGGACTTTTACCCCACACTCTTCTCTATGGTTTGAACCTTCTATAACAAGAACAAGTTCAGGGGTGCCTGGGTGGTGCAGTCAGTTGAGCAACTGACTCTTGATCTTGGCTCAGGTCATGATCTCACGGGTTTGTGGGTTTGAGCCCCGCATTGGGCTCTGTGCTGACGGTGCAGAGCCTGCTTGGGATTCTGTCTGTCCTTCTCTCTGCCCCACCCCAGCTTGTGCTCGCTCTCTCCCTCTCTCTCAAAATAAATAAATAAACTTTTAAAAAATTAAAAAATAAAAGAACGAGTTCAGGTGTTTGCTGTGGAATTTTTTAAATCGTAAGAAATAGGACTTTTTTTTTTTAATGAAGGAATTTCCACTAGGTGGTAGTAGAGAATCACAATCATTATCAGTCTGACACTGAAGGGCAAAAGGAAATGGTCCTGAAGCTGAGAATCAAATGTTGTAGCCCAACAAATATTTATTTACTAGTTCAGACTAAGGTTTGATTTCTTCACTAAATAGCACATGATACATATCATGCTCTTTAGAGTGATGTTTTTCTACTTACATTCTCCTATAACCTGTTTTTCTATAAACTGGCCTGTATCCATTTATATAGGACTATTGAAATTAAATAATTGGAGTCCATTACGGTTGGAATGATAGAATTTGGAGAGGAGATACACACACCGACAATAAAAATACATACTTTTTCCTTATGTGAAATAAAATTATAGTAATATACCTTGGATCTGCACACATTCCTCTCTTTAAGTCTCCCTGGGTAAAATGAGGCAAGGGCATTCTGAAGGAGTAACCACAAGTGGGATACAGCATCCTTACCTAATGTCCAACATGTTTGACCAGGCTGCATCTTTGACTCTTGGGTCTCTGCCCTTTTTTTTTTTTTTTTTTTGCCCATTTTTTTTTTAATTCTAGCCTATCCCTAGCTCCAATCGGGCCATACGTGTAAGATCTGGATATTCTCACCTGTGATAACGCTGTTTCTTTTCCCTAGAGGTGGCTAGATTTGGGTTCTAACAGCCACCGATCCAGTTTTACAGGGATCCTTTGAAATAGGTGGCCAGATTCACCTCATTATGACTGGGTACCACCATGACCCCACAAATTTATTTCCCTTGGGATCTAAAATCTGCCCAGACTGAACAGCAGTTTAATCCTCGAATGTGTCCTATTAGACCCTGGTTCATGACCCTTGCTTCTCATCTTCCGTTGCTCCCTCCCCAGCTGTGCCTTATTTAATTTTCTTTGATTCTCACTCATGCCAATTCCAGGAGAGACACAGTCTTCTTCATCATTGGTCAGAGTTCCCAGCAAATTGTGCTAGAAATCCTTGGCATTTTAACAATGGAATCACTGCTCACCCATGACTAATAGGCAAACCAGGCCCATTTCTGAGTTCAAAAGTCTCTGCCTCTGGGTCACTTAATCTTAAGTGTTTAGTTATTTCACTTCAATGCCCAAAGCAGTTTTCTTACTGTTTACTTTCACATTTGGTTCCCTGCTTGTTCTTGTGCTCTTTTTTTAAATCCTTGGACATGGCACCTTCTTTCTGCTTTGGCAGAAAGTCAAAGTAAATTTCTCTCACTTTGGCACCCTGAGTCCCTGGCAAGTAAACTTGATAATGTTAGGTATTTTGATTTTTGTCTATCTAGTGATTTTTAAATGTGATTTCAAGGGCAGTTTTAATTCACCATTCTTTGATAATCATGATGGACATACTTTTAAATGTATTTATTGTTCATTTGTCTTTCCTTTTCTATAATCCATATTCATGTCTTTGACTATTTTTCTCTTAGATTATTGTTAAATGCTCTGAATATAATGCTATGTAAATTATGTGTGATGCAAATAAACCTAGTTTGTGGCTTTTGGGTTTTCTTTCTTAGAGTGTACTCTGAAAAAAGTTCCTAATTTTAATGTGGCCAGATTTATTAATCTTTTCTTTTATTTTTGTATTTCTTTTTAAATTCTATATAGTTAACATACAGTGTTATATTAGTTTTAGCTGTACAATATAGTGATTCAACACTTCTATACTTTATTCAGTGTTCACATGATAGGTGTGCTTTCCATCCCTTTCACCTATTTCACCCATCCCCTGACCATCTTCCCCTCTGGTAACCATCAGTTTCTTCTCTATAGTTAAGAACCTGTTTCTTGGTTTGTCTCTCTCTCTTTTTTCCTTTGTTCATTTTGGTTTTTTTTCCTCTTAATTTCTATATAGGAATGAAATCATATGGTATTTGTGCTTCTTAGACTGACTTCACTTAGCATTATACCATCTAGATCCATGAATATTGTTGCATAAGACAAGATTTCATCATTTTTTATGGCTGAGGAATATTTCCATTGTATATATACACCATATCTTCTTCATACATTCATCTATTGATGGATACATGGGTTGATTCCATAATTTGGCTGTTGTAAAAAAAACGCTGCGATAAACATAGAGGTGCGTATATCTTTTTGAAATAGTGTTTTCATTTTCTTTGGATAAATACCCAAATGGATCATATGGTAATTCTACTTTTAATTTTTTGAGGAACATCTGTACTGTTTTCCACAGTGGCTGCACCAGTTTGAATTCTTACCAACGGTGTAAGAGGGTTCCCCTTTCTCCACATCCTAACCAACAATTTGTTGTTTTCTGTATTTTCTATTTTAGCCATTCTGAACGTTGTGAGGTGATACCTCATTATGGTTTTGATGTGCATTTCCCTGATGATGAGTGATGTTGAGCATCTTTCCATGTGTCTATTGGCCATCTGGATGTCTTTTTTGGAGCAATGTTTGTTCAGGTCTTCTGCCCATTTTTAATTGGATTATTTGGTTTATTGGTGTTGAGAATATATAAGTTCTTTATATATTTTGGATACTAATCCTTTATTGGATATGTCATTTGCAAATACCTTTACCCATTCCATAGGCTTCCTTTTAGTTTTCTTGATTGTTTCCTTTGCTGTGCAAAAGCCTTTTATTTCAGTGTAGTCCCAATAATTTTTTTTTTTTTTTTGCTTTTGTTTCACTTGCCTCAGGAGACATATCTAGAAAATGTTCCTATGGCCAATGTCAGAGAAATTACTGTCTGGGGTCTCTTCTAGGATTTTTATGGTTTCAGTTCTCATATTTAGGTCTTTAATCCATTTCAAGTTTATTTTTAGGTATGATGTAAGACAGTGGTCCAGTTTCATTCTTTTGCATGCAACTGTCCAGTTTTCCTAACACCACTTGTTGAAGAGACCATCTTTTTCCCATTGCATTTTCTATCTTCCTTTGTCGAAGATTAACTGATCATAATTGTGGGTTTATTTCTGAGCTTTCTGTTCTGTTCCACTGGCCTCTATGTCTATGTACCATACTATTTGGATTAGTACAGTTTTGTAGTATGTCTGGATATCTGGGATTGTGATAGATCCAATTTTGCTCTTCTTTTTCAAGATTGCTTTGACTATTCAGGGTCTTGTATGGTTCCATACAAATTTTAGAATTGTTGGTTCTAGTTCTGTGAAAAATGCTATTGGCATATTGATAGGGATTGCATTAAATCTGTAGATGACCTTGTTTTTGAGCAGTATGGACATTTTAACAATATCTGTTCTTCCAAACTATGAACATGGAATATCTTTCCATGTGTTTGTGTCATCTTCAACTTTTTTAATCACTGTTTTATAGTTTTCAGAATACAAGCCTTTCACCTCTTTGTTTAAATTTATTTCTATGTGGGGCACCTGGGTGGCTCAGCCAATTAGGCATCTGACTTCAGCTCAGGTCATGATCTCACAGTTCGTAGGTTCGAGCCATGTCAGGCTCTGTGCTGACAGTTCAGAGTCTGAAGCCTGCTTCAAATTCTGTCTCCCTGTGTCTCTGCTCCTCCCCTGCTTGTGCCTTCTCTCTCTCTCTCTCTCTCTCTCTGTCTCAAAAATAGACATTAAAAATTTTTAATAAAAAATAAATAAATATATAAATTTATTCTTAAGTATTTTATTATTTTTTCTTATTCTCTCTCTCCTACTTCATTATTGGTGTATAGAAATGCAATAGATTTCTGTGAATTGGTTTTGTATCCTGTGACCTTACTAAATTTATTTATTAGTTCTAGCAGTTTTTTGGTGGAGTCTTTAGGGTTTTCTATGTATAGTATCATGTCATCTTCAAATAGTGACCGTTTTACTTCTTCCTTACCAATGTGGATGACTTTTATTTCTTTATTTTGTCTGATTGCTGTGGCTAGAACTTCCAGTACTATGTTGAATAACAGTGGTGAGAGTGGGCACCCTTGTTCCTGATCTTAGGAGGAAAGCTCTCTGTGTTTCACTATTGAGTATGATGTTTACTGTGGGTTTTTCATATATGGCTTTTATTATGTAGAGATACATTCCCTCTATCCCAACTTTGTTGAGGGTTTTTATCATGAACGGATTTGTCAAATGCTTTTTCTGCATCTATTGAAATGATCATGTGGTTTTTATCCTTTTTCTTGCTGATATAATATATCACATTGATTGATTTGCAAGTATTGAACCACCCTTGCAACCCAGGAATAAATCCCACTTGATAGTGGTGAAATATTCTTTTAATGAATTGTTGGATTCAATTTGCTAAGAGATATTGGCTTGTACTCCTCTTTTTTGTAGTGTCTTTATCTGGTTTTGGTATCAGGGTAACTCTGGCCTCCCTGAATAAATTTGGAAGTTTTCCTTCCTCTTCTATTTTTTGGAATGGTTTGACAAGAATAGGTATTAGCTCTTCTTTAAGTGTTTGGCCCCTGTAAAGCCATCTGGTCCAAGACATTTGTTTGTTGCAAGCCTTTTGATTACTAATTCAATTTCATTTCTGGTAATTAGTTTGTTTAAATTTTCTATTTCTTCCTGATTCAGTTTTGGTAGTTTATATGTTTCTAGGAATTCATCCATTTCTTTTAGGTTGTCCAATTTATTGGCATACAATTTTTCATAATATTCTCTTATAATCCTATGTATTTCGTTGGTGTCGGTTGTCATTTCTTCTCTTTCATTTCTGATTTTGCATATTTGAGTCCTCTCTCTCTCTCTTTTTAATGAGTCTGTTTGAAGGTTTATCAATGTTGTTGATCTTTTAAAAGAACCAGTCCCTGGTTTAATTGATCTATTCTATTGTTTTTTTTTTAACTTTCTATTCCATTTATTTCTGCTCTAATCTTTATTATTTTCTTCTTTCTACTAGTTTGGGGTTTTGTTTGTTGTTCTTTTTGCAGCTCCTTTAGGTGTTACATCAGGTTGTTTATTTGAGATTTTTCATGCTTCTTTTTTAATGTTTTTAATGTTTATTTATTTTTTTAACATTTATTTTTTGAGAGACAGATCACAAGCAGGGGAGGGGCAGAGAGAGGGGGAGACACAAAATCTGAAGCAGGCTCCAGGCTCTGAGCTGTCAGCAAAGAGCCTGACATGGGGTTCAAACTCATGAACTGTGAGATGAAGCTTCATGAGCTGAAGTCGGTCGCTTAACCAACTGAGCAACCCAGGCACTCCAATGTTTATTTATTTTTGAGAAAGAGAGACAGAGAGAGAGACAGAGCATGAGCAAGGAAGGGGCAGAGAGAGAGGGAGACACAGAATCAGAAGCAAGCTCCAGGCTCTGAACTGTCAGAACAGAGCAATGCAGGGTTTAAATTCACAAACTGTGAGATTGTGACCTGAGCCAAAGTCAGGTGCCCAACTGACTGAGCCACCCAGGCACCCCTCTTGATTCTTGATATAGGCCTGTGTTGTTATAAACTTCCCTATTAGAACAGCTTTTACTGCACCTGAAAGATTTTGGACCATTTTGTTTCATTTTCATTTGCCTCTATGTTTAGTAGCATGTTATGTATTTGTGTATTTGCGTTCTTTCCAGATTTTTTTCCTGTGGCTAATTTCTAGTTTCATAGCATTGTGGTTGGAAAGATGCATGGTATGACATCAATCTTTTTTAATTTGTTGAGACTTGTTTTGTGGCCTAACGTGATGTATTCTGGAGAATGTTCCATGTGCACTTGAAAAGAATGTGTATTCTGCTGTTTTAAGATGGAATGTTATATGTTAGATCCATCTGGTCCAATGTGTCACTCAAAGTCACTGTTTCCCTGTTGATTTTCCCTTTGAATGGTCTGTCCATTGATATAAGTTGGGTGTTAAAGTCTCCTACTATTATTACTATCAATTATTTCCTTTATGTTTGTAATTAGCTGCTTTATATATTTATGTTTTTAAAAAGTTGTGTGTGCTCTATTTAATAAATATTGCCCTATCTTAAAGTCATATAGTTATTTCTTTTCCATTTCATCTGAAAGTTTTAATGTTCTGTTTTTAATATTTTAGTACTTTGTTCATTTGGAATTTACTTTTTTTTTTTTTTTTTTTTTTTTTAATTTTTTTTTTTCAACGTTTATTTATTTTTGGGACAGAGAGAGACAGAGCATGAACGGGGGAGGGGCAGAGAGAGAGAGGGAGACACAGAATGGGAAACAGGCTCCAGGCTCCGAGCCGTCAGCCCAGAGCCTGACGCGGGGCTCGAACTCACGGACCGCGAGATCGTGACCTGGCTGAAGTCGGACGCTTAACCGACTGCGCCACCCAGGCGCCCCTGGAATTTACTTTTAGGTATGATGAATGTATATTCAATTACTCCAATGTTATTTATTGAATATTATATTTTTTACCCATTTATCTTGAATGCCCACTCTTCACATACAAGCAGCCCTGATGCCATATTTCCATTCTATTCCGTTGGTCCAGTTGTCTACACACCCTTCCACCATCAACAGTGCATGGTCTCAATGACAGTATAATAACATTCTTCAGTAGTATCTTGCCTCTTAACCTCATACTACTTCATTTCATTTTAACATCAGTTTGTCTAAACTCCATAAAATACCAGGTAGAGATTCTTCTAGGGATTATATTGAAGCTATAGAACATATTTGGGAATACTAATATTTTTATAATATTGAGGCTTCTTAACCATGATTATGGAATATCTATTTATACAGGGCCTCATCACTGCCTTTCAATGTTTTTAATTTTCCCCATTAGGATTTTGCATGTCCTTTCTTTATGAGAATTTATTCCTGATGACTTTAAGAATTACTATCAAAAGGGACCACTTTAGTATATTTCCTACTTTTTTGTTTAGTAGAAAAATGCAATGGACTTTTTGTGTATCTCTCCAACCACATTGCTAAACTCTAATTCTTACATCTTAGATTCTTTTGTATTTTCTCTATAGACAATCATATCACCTGTGAATAAAGAAAGCTTGCTTTCTTCCTTCTTACCTTTCTAACTTTTCTTCCTCTTCCTTACTTTCCTTTCTTTTCAGCTGTTGTTAAAAGTCCCTTATTCCCTGCCTAAGTAACCCTAATGTGCCATTTTCCATTTCATATTATAAAATTTTACTCTCTAACAGTGTCTGCCTCTTTTTTTAACCCAATGCCAATAATGAAATTTCAGCTCTTAACCTTAAAATGCTGGTGACAACATTCTCAACAAGATAAAAAGCAAAAAATGTTCTTTTCTGCCCCCAAAGCTGGGGAGAACAATATATTTTTAACACAAAACTTTCTTACAAATGGTATTTCTAACAAGGATAATTTTTCAAACTCCTAGACTTCAAAGATTTGGGGTGCGACCTAATAAAATGACCCTTATCCTGTAAAACATCTGTAATTTTGATTACTTATCTTTGTTAATAATTTAGTGTTCTTGTGATAATGTTGAGTTAATGTCTCCATCTACAGGAAGGTAAAATTACTTGTGAATATTTTCTATCAAACCAAAAAAGAAACATTGGCATTTCCCTGTACTCACATACACACAATAAAATGATTCTACTGGAATTTTTATTAAAGAAAGTGTGAGAGGCTAGATAAACCAACCAGAGATGGGAGATATAAGGAGGGTGATTGCATGCTGAGCCTAGAAATGAGCGCACAATAAAAATTTTTTTAAGATTTTTTTTTTTAATTTTAAAAAGCCAAGTTAGCAAGGATGCAGAGAAAGAGGATCTCTTTTGCACTGCTGGTGGGAATGCAAACTGACACAACCACTCTGGAAAACACTATGGAGGTTCCTCAAAAAAATAAAAATAGAACTACCCTACAACCCAGCAATTGCGCCACTAGGTATTTATCCAAGTGATACAGGTATGCTGTTTCGGAGAGGCACATGCACACCAATGTTTATAGCAGCACTATCAACAATAGCCAAAGCATGGAAAGAGCCCAAATGTCCATCGATGGATGAATAGATAAAGAAGATGTGGTATATATATACAATGGAGTATTACTCGGTAATCAAAAAGAATGAATCTTGCCATTTGCAACTACATGGATGGAACTGAAGGGTATTATGCTAAGCAAAATTAGTCAGAGAAAGACAAAAATCATATGACTTCACTCATATGAGGACTTTAAGATACAAAACAGATGAACATAAAGGAAGGGAAGCACAAAACAGGGAGGGGAACAAAACATAAGAGACTCTTAAATATGAAGAACAAAGGGTTATGGGAGGGGTTGTGGGAGGGGGGATGGGCTAAACGGGTAAGGGCATTAAGGAATCTACTCCTGAAATCATTGTTGCACTATATGCTAACTAACTTGGATGTAAACTTAAAAAATAAATTAAAATTAAAAAATTAAATATAAAAAAAATTTTTTTAAGTCAAGTAAGATAAAACTGTATTCAGGCCTTAATGGGAGACTGCTTGCTTCTTGGATCTTTTCCCTAACTAGCTCCAAACTTTGTTAATTGTTACTGAAAATTCAGAGCTATTTGAAAGAAAGAAAATTATGGTATTTTATTGTGTGATTTTTGTCTAAAGGCTTTTGCCAGAAGTCACTGGTAGTATAGGTTCAAGTGGAATATTATCTGTCAGTGTTCTAGCAGTTGAATCAGAGCAGGCATTCCCAAACTTGAGTGTATCAGGATTGCCTGGAAGTCTTGTTACAATGCAGATTCCTCGGACCCCCATCCAGAGGTTCTAATTCAGGAGTAGGTCTGGGTTCAAACCTGAGATTTTGCATTTTAATACATTTCCAGGTGATGCTGTAGCTGCTGGTCCAGAGACCACATTTTAAGAGCTGCTGGATTAGAATGATTGTAATTCCAGTATATATTCTATCATTCGCTTTTTTAAGTTGGTTGAGTTATGATTTCATCTGATTCAAAGTAAGTGATTCAGAAAAACGAGGCTGAGATGGAGACAATCTCCATGGAGAGCACTAAGAATAACCCAGCCTGGGTTTAAATACACAATACAGAACACAGAGGTTTCAATAGGTTGCTTTTTGCAGTAACAGAGATCCACAACCCACCACAACACCAAGATATTTTTTTAAGAAACATATGGAAGCTGTGTGATTTTTTTGTCTTCTCGATGTATGCAATTTCTCTTTTCTTCTCCTTGGAAGGAAAGTGCTACTGTACAACAAGTGCCAAGTACTTTCCCAAGAAACCTTTCCCAAGATTTCCCAAGAAATTAATGATGTTCTCTTTTATTTGAGTGTGAGATTTATTTTCCTTGCATGAAACCCCGTGTGAACTGTGTGTTTTTATTTTTTCATCTGTATTCATGGGTGAGACTGACTTATAATCTTTCTTGTAGTGTCTCTGTCAAGTTTTAAAAAAAAAATTTAATGTTTATTTAATTTTGATAGAATGCGAGCAGGGAGGGGGCACAAGAATCCAAAGCAGGCTCCAGGCTCAGAGCTGTCAGCACAGAGCCCAATTTAGGGCCTGAACCCCCAAACCACAAGATCGTAATCTGAGCTGAAGTCGGACACTTAACCGACTTCAGCCACCCAGGTGCTCCTGTCAAGTTTTTAGTACGAAGGGTTACACTAGCCTCATAAAATGAGTAGAGAATATATCCTCTTTTTATATTCTGTAAGAATTTCTGTAGGATTAAAATTATTTTTTTCTTTGATTGTTTGGTGCAACTTACTGGTATAGCCATCAGGGCTCACATTTCCTTTGGGGGAAGATATTCAACAGTCAACTCAATCTTTTCTGCAGGAAAAGGCATTCAGTGCAACTGAAAAATGATGAGTAGATCATTGGTACCCGCAACCAGCAGCTATTTTCAGAAAGAAAGAGCAAAGCTCCTTTCTATCACCTACCATGTCCTGAAGAAAAGGCACTCTTTGGCTTAGGGCTTCTTTCCTTATAGATGAGTCTAAGGGGTGGGTGGAGCACAGGCTCATAGGGAGAAGGTCTTGGGTTACTTTGGGAGCAAGGGCACCAGGAGTTCAGTTCTAAGAGAAGGATCAGGGGGCACCTGGGCGGCTTAGTCTGTTGAGCTTCCAATTCTTGATTTTGGCTTAGGTCATGATCCCACGATGGTGGGACGGAGCCCCATGTTGGTGCTAAGCGTGGAGCCTGCTTGAGATTCTCTCTCCCTCTCTCTCTCTCTCTCCTTCTCCCTCTCTCCTTCTGCCCTTCTCCCCACTCAAATGCTCTCTCTCTAAAATAAAAAAAAAGATAATAATCCAAGAGAAGAATCAGTGTCTTTCAGACTTTTTTGTAATGATATATATATGCTTGCTAACACAAACAAAAACACATATATATTTAACAGAAACAAATGTTATATGAAACTATAGCTATGCTCACTGCCTGTGACACAGGTTGGCATTTTCTGTTCTATTTTATTCTCTTCCATCTCAAATCTAATGGTCATTTACCATGGTAATCAGCATTAAACATTGGCCTATTTTATTCTATTCCATTCCACTAAATATATATTTTTAATATGATTTAAAATTTTATGTTACTATGTATTATATGTTTGTAAATAAAAATGTTTTACTATAAATATATACGTTTATACGTTTATTTTATATGTATTTTATTTTATATATAATATTATATATATATGTATATATATGTGTGTGTGTGTGTATATTACTTATTCCATCGAGGGTCGTGAACGTGGTTTGGAAGTGGGCTTAGGAGTGTGAATCCAGTGCTATGGATTCCCTCGACCTCACACTTCCACATCCATGGTACCTGGGGTTCCCAGTTATTCTACTTGGGGACAGATAACGTCCCTCTTCTCCATCTGCTAACGGGGAAGAAGCCAGCGTTAGTCAAGATTGGCATTTACCAATTAAGCTGAAGTGGACTTAGATTCCAAGCTCCTGTTTCCCGCTGCAGCACGTGAAAAACCCGAGAATGCTCCTAGAAATCCCCCTCCTGCTCCTCACGGCCCTCCGCAGAGGTGAGCAGGTGAGTTTGGAATTGAGGTGAGAAGCCATCGGAGTCCGACAGAGAGAAAGCTAACACTTCCCCTCCCCCACAACCTTCTCCCCCAACCCTCTTCCCACAGCTGCCTGCCTCCTCATTCTACCCCCTCTTCCCCCCCTCGTCCAGCTCTCTCCCTCCCCCGCCCTGAACACTCTCTTTCCTCCCTGCGGGGACTAATTCGCCGCGCAGCAGCCGCTCAGGGCCACGAGGGGCGGGAAGCTTAGAAGAGACCTGGCCCAGGGTCCTGGAGAGGTGCCAGTCAGGTCGCGGGCCACATCAGCCACTCCGGGACTCCCAGGCCGGAGTGTTTCTCGGCCGCCTCGCCCCGCCTTGGGGGTTGGGGGACGGAGCCTGGGAGCTGAGACTGGAGGGGTGGCGAAGCGCAGCACCAGGATCTCGGCACTGGGAGCAGGAACAGCGCAGACAAGCTGAGAGAACCTCGCGGACGACGACTAAGAGACCTTTCAGGTTATCTGGCGATGGCCCTAGGGGACGGCCCTAGGGGACCCGGATACCGCAAGTCTCCGAGAGCCTGTGAATAACCCCGCCCAGGTTTAATCTGGAGAGCCTGGGGGCATTCCTCCCGCCCCCGCGGCGCCGGGCTCTGATTGGCGCTCACCGGAACCAATCATAGCCAGGGCCTGAGGTGGGTGGGACCGGAGCGCACAGGCGAAGCGGTGGGGGCGCTTTCCCAGGACCTGGTGTTTCAGGTGCCGCAGCCCCTGCAAGGGGCGCCTGAGGAGTCCCGCTTCGTCTCGCTTCCGACGGCCCTCGCTGAAACGCCTGCTCCCGGGCTTAAGATTTGGGCTGGAGCAGGCACTGCGGCTGGAAACCCGAGGCTCAGGGGGAGGTCCCGTATTGTGCAAAGTCCCTGAGCGCCTGCCTGGAGGAAGAGGGCATCCAGTGGCTCTGCAAATACCTGAAGAACGTGCAGGTGACGATAATGCAGGGTGAGATTTGGGAAGGTGTCCCCCAGGGATCACCCAGCTGGGGTAGTGCGGAAGGGGTATGGACTTCTGGATTTCTCTCTCGTCCTCTCCGTGGCGCCTTGGAGTGAAGTGGGGGAGACTGGGTCTGGTCCGTTGCCCGGAGAGGGAGAGGGTGCTCTGCCCAGACCTTTAGACCCTCCTCTTTTGGAGGTGTGCTCTCGTTCTCCCGAGATCAGTTACAGGAATCCCGGCCTCTGGCGAGGCTCCCTGGAGAGTCCTTGGAGTCGTACGTTTATCCCTTCAGTTCTCATCACGTTTGTTTGGACACAGAACTCATTCCCCTTAACCTGAGGTGGCCTCCGTTTGTGCCACAGCCGTCATCCGTCTCAGACAACCCTCGGGGCCTCACACCGTCTCCCTCAGACTGAGACGAGGTACGGAGGGGTTCGTGGGGAAGGAAATCTCTTCTCAGACCAGGGAATAAGCATGACCAGGGTTCCAGCCTGGAAAGAATTATAAACCATCTCCTCTTCCTCTCTCAGAGCCCTCTTCCTAACTCCTTCTGATCATCATAGACATAAATGCTGGCCTTCTCTTCCTCGGTGCTCTGGTTGTTAGGGTGTAACTTGAATAATACAGATGAAAAACTTAAGGAAAAGAGAGTTAGGATACCAGGTCTCTTCCGCTTGACTTATGCATTTCCCACACTCATAGGTGAGGTTCACGCTATCCGGCCACTCTTAGGCCAGGGCGACTCACAGATGTGCTACAGAGGGTGGAAGGCCGTGTGCCTTTCAGCAAGGCAAGCCAGCCTGGCAGGCAGAGGGGGTGGCCAACAAGCCACACTTGCTAGTGAGTTCCTGCTGCTGCTTGGATCGGAGGAGGTGAGGCAAGAGGCTAGTGAAAACTCATCCTGATGGTCAGTCTGACAAGCAGTCAAGATGGAGAACTGCAAAAATCAGCAGTACTGGTCTTCTGGGAGTCCCAGTGCCCAATGACAGGCTCCACCAGGGATGGCCAGCCCCTGTGGGCTGAGCTCCGCATGCCTGGTCTGCATTCCCATCTCTCCTACTTCTTCACACAAGCTGGGGAAGCTGAATGACCGAAAGGGCACCCAGGCGCCTGACTTGATCAAAAACAAACAAAACTCTAAGTGAGCATGTACAAGTGTGTAAATTGGTGCTACACGGTGGCGTGATTGGGTAATCAAAAGGGATATCCACCCCAGGCATATATGAGGGGGAATTTTGGAGTCAGAGAAACTTGGTGTGGTCCCCAGATGCAGAGTTCATTGGAGGCAAGCCACTGCTTCAGGACAGATTTCTGGAGAGCAGTTGTCTGAGGCCAGGCCCTTACCCCTCTTTTCCTGCGTTGTTACCTGATTCTACCTTTGATCTGGCATTTAATGTTTATACCACTTCAGGAATAAGACCAATAGTTTGCTCTATAATCTCATAACCCCCACTTCCCCACTGGCCTCACACAGGTTATTTTCTCTTCACAGGTATTGAAAGAAGGTAGTAGCCTGATCTTCAAGTAAATAAGGGGGAGGGATGAAAACTGTGAGGGAAGGGGAAAAGTGGGTCTTTGCTGTGAAAAGTGGGTCTTTGCTATGAAAAATTAAAGAAGCTACTTAACAGAAGGGAGCTTTGGGGCCTGTTTGGGGCAGGTCTTCCAGAATGCCGAGGGCTTCAAATCTAGTGTGTCTTTCCATCAGTGTCTCCTTCCTCAGTTTGAGAGGGCTTTTTGACATAGAACTGAAAAAAAATGCCCACTCATTCATGCCTCTGCCCACACCCAGCCTCTCTCCTCCAAGCGTTTGTCCATTTCCTAACTAGGAAATTCCTAATGGGTAACACAAGAAGGGGGAAGAATAGCTCAGTGGTCTTCCCCTCACATCCACCTGAAGAGAGTTGTAAAATATATGGCTCCTCCCACAGGCTTAGGTGGGCCTGAAATTCTCAGCACGGATCCAAACAGTTGCAAAGAATATAATGTCCAGGGGCGCCTGGGTGGCGCAGTCGGTTAAGCGTCCGACTTCAGCTCAGGTCACGATCTCGCGGTCCGTGAGTTCGAGCCCCGCGTCGGGCTCTGGGCTGATGATGGCCCAGAGCCTGGAGCCTGCTTCCGATTCTGTGTCTCCCTCTCTCTCTGACCCTCCCCCATTCATGCTCTGCCTCTCTCTGTCTCAAAAATAAATAAACGTTAAAAAAAAATTTTTCAAAAAAAAAAAAAAAAGAATATAATGTCCAACATACCATATATACTAACACATTTAGATAAAACTGCTAACCACCTTGTCACATGTCCAGTGGAATCTAGCATAATATATTTTTTATTTATTTATTTATTTATTGACAGAGAGAGAGAGAGAGAGAGACAGAGCATGAGCAAGGGAGGGGCAGAGAGAGACACACACACACACAGAATCCGAAGCAGGCTCCAGGCCTGATCCAGCTGTCAGCACAGAGCCTGACGCGGGGCTCAAACTCACAGACTGAGAGACGGTGACCTGAGCTGAAGCCAGACACTCCACCGACTGAGCCACCCAGGCACCCCTAAGTAGCATAATATTTTGACACCCATCATTAATTTTTTAAATGCACAACCTCTTTCTTAGCAGTTGGAAATGTTGGGGCACCTGGGTGGCTCAGTGGGTTTAGCGTGCAGCTTTGGCTCAGGTCATGATCTCACAGTTCGTGGGCTTGAGCCCCACGTCAGGCTCTGTGCTGACAGCTTGGATTCTATGTCTCCCTCTCTCCCTGCCCCTCTCCTGCTCATGCGCTCTCTCTCGCGCGCGCGCGCTCTCTCTCTCTCAAAAATAAACATTAAAAAAAATGTTAAACGGTTGAAAATGTTACATTGCTCCTTTTTTTCTTTTGAGTTCATATTTTCATTTTCTTCCCCCTATAGAATTTTTTCTTTTTTTAGTTCTCAACCCTGACAGCATCCTAATGTAGTATATTTTTGCTCTTGGAAGTCTTTTCTTGATCCATCTATTATGCTTCTTTGCAATAAAGTATGTTCTTAAAGTAAATTTTTAATTTTTGATCTCAGTGTTTGAAATACCATATGAATTAAGGTAATACTACAATCATTAGAGAAGGTTGACCAAAATAATATAAATAATACAGTTTTTGGTAAATAGAAATATTAAACGTATAAATTTTGTAAGTAAAATTTAGCTGGAAATGCTTCTCTTACAGAAATGGTTAGGGGCTTTATTTTCCCAACCTCACGTTGATGGAAGTTATTCATTGTTATTATGAGGCCAGGTTCCATATGATTTCCATTCCTTTAAAAAAAATTTTAACATAAAGAACTAAAAAGTCTTGTTCACATATAAAAGTATGGGGACAGAATAAGTATAAGAATGGAAAGAATTTTATTATAACAACTTCACCCAGTTTTTAAAATTTCTTCTTAATTATATGCCAGAACTCACATAGTGAGCTATTATTAAATACTATTTTAAATAATCTCAAGCGTAGAGTCAATTCTTCAATTTTGTTGAAGCAAAGAATCAGAAACTACCTTATTTGCAAAACTATTTTTACACACTAGTTTCTTTCACTTTCTCAGTTCTTAGAAGTATACCAAAAAAGGCTTTACAAATTCTTATGAAATAACTAATACTTATACCTGTTAGAGGCATCTTGTTTGTAAAACTCAAATTGGATGAAACTGGAGTTAGAAACAAACCCACAGAATTGGAAATTAAAAGTCAATAGGTTCTGAATAAGACCTTTTCTCCATTTTTTATGTCATCTGGAAGTGCATTTAAAAATTATGACAAAGAGGGGTGCCTGGGTGGCTCAGTTGGTCAAGTGTTTGACTCTTGGTTTCAGCTCATGGTTTGTGAATTCGAGCCCTGCATCAGACTCCATGCTGATAGTGCAGAGCCTGCTTGGGATTCTCTCTCTCCCCACCCCTTCTGTCCCTCCCCCACTTGCTCTCCCTCTCCAAAATAAATAAACTTAAATTTTTCTTGATTATAACAAAGAGATGGGCACTAAACTATTGTACGTGTGTGTGTAATTTCATTTGGCCATAGAAAAGGATTAATTTTATAATCATGCATTTGACAGGTGTAGAACAGTATATCAACATCCAAGAGGGAGAAATTAATCCAAAATAAATGAACCTGGATTTCTAAAGTTTCGGGTATTACAACCAAGACTGCATCTTGGAACATTTTGTTTTGTGTCCATACATAAGTGGATTTCTGCATTTAAGAACACAATTTAATCTACTTAGTGGAAATTAACAGCAATATGAAGAGAACATGTTAGATCTTTACTCAGTGTAAGTTTACACTATTTCTCAATGCTATGTGAATTATTTATAGCAGAATATATAAAATATTTCCATCAGATTGACCTGAATCTAGTGAGTCTATAATAAAAATAAATAAATAAGCAGAAAAGTAACAGTACATCATAGACCTATACCCAAATAGAAAAGTGTATTTATATGATCCAGTAATATTTAGTAAAAGTCAAAAATATGTCACCTGTAAATCAAAATAAGCTCAAGAAGACATATGTTAAAGTATGTGTTTATTTTACTCCAAAATATGATGTTGGTCTGTCAGAAGTAATGTCGAGACTTTTGCCTTCAGTGCTTTCAAATCATGCACCGTAAGCAGGTGAAGTATAGATGAGACACAAATGGGTAGGGCTTTGTTAGTTCTTAGGGAACTCTGTTGCAAGTTAGTATTTCTTTACGTGATTTTTACAAATTGAGAATATTCTAATCCTAAAACAGATGAGGATTGGAACCTCATCATGGGTTTGTCACCTGAATGAACTTAAAAACCCACCACCATCAGTATTTCCTGGCAATGCTAAGGAGCCATCAGTTCTTTCAAATTAGGAAAAGAAGTCTCAGATATAATGTTTCAGCATTCCAACTTTTCCACAGAGGAATTATGCAAATCCAGAATATTGTAACACAGGCCAAAGCTCCCCCATTTCTTACGCCACTCGTCACCCTTAACACAAAGTTACTCAGCCTGGAGCATTATTGATGTTTGGAGTTGAACTATTCTTCATCATTAGAGGGGTATCCCATGCATTGTAGGATGGTCAGCAGCATCCCCCACCTCTACCCACTAGCGCTGATCCCTGACCCCAACCCCTCAGTTATAGCAATCAAAAATATTTGCAGATACTGCCAAATGTCTCCTCTGGGGGGCAAAATGGTTGAGGATCAGTGCCCTCAATAGAAATATAGAAGGACACCAAGCTGTGGTTAAAGGAGGCTTTGTGGCCACAGGTTTTGAACTGTCCTTTGGTACTGAGAAATATCTTATTCCCAGGTCAAAGCACCATAATTATATCTTGGGTAGGTAGGCGGTACACCTTTCCCTGTAAAGTGGGAAAGGATCGAGTACTATAAAAGCAGTCATAAGCATGTCACTTTTTTTTTTTAAGTGGCTTAAAACAGCAAGCATTTGATTAAGCACATCACTTTTTCAAGTGTGTGCACATGGAAGTTGAGGGTGTAGATTCCCTTGAAACTTTCTGTGCCTATGTCCCCCTTGGAAAGCTTTCTGGTAGCCTGGAAATATAAAACCCCAGTTTGATGACTGCTGCTCTTGGGGACTATCACAAACAGAACAATGCTGGATAAAGCAGAGCAAATGAGTTCTACGTGCAAGGCTTTCTTTTTTTCTCTAGGAGGAAGGGAAGGGAAGGGAAAGGAAGGGAAGGGAAGGAAGAAAGAAAGAAAGAAAGGAAAGAAAGAAAGAAAGAAAGAAAGAAAGAAAGAAGAAAGAAAGAAAGGGAGGAAGATCCATTCCCTGAAGTCAGATCAATTCCATATCTTGAACATTTAGGAAGATTTTCACCTTCAACTGCCCAGCACACATTGTCTCACATAGCACAGTGACTCCTCCCTTCATATAAGTGGAATGTGAAAACAACCTCAGCATTTAGAAACTTGAAGCCCTTCATGAATTGTTCTAACAGTACAATGAACATTCTTAGTGTACCTTTGAATTCCCATAGAAAAATATTAGTTGGATATTAACTAGATTTAAATCTTTTACAATGTCTTCAGCAGAAAGTGACACACAACTGCTGTTAGAAATGTAAGTTCCTCTCTTTACTCTTTTTGTAATTGTCTACCCAGTCATGAGAATCATGAAAAATGTTAGCAGACATCCAAGAAGTGAAGCACACACTCAAATGCAGCAACCATTTAGGCAGGAGATACCAGATCAATGTCCCAAAGTCAATTCGTGATTTCAAAAATTTACATTAAGTTAATATTAAAGAAAAATATAAATACCATTAATGTTAAAAATCTGGCTGAGTACATCCAGATGGCCAACTGACACATAAAAAAGTGCTCAATATCGCTCATCATCAGGGAAATACAAATCAAAACCACAATGAGATACCACCTCACACCTGTCAGAATGGCTCACATTAACAACTCAGGCAACAACAGATGTTGACAAGGATGCGGAGAAAGAGGATCTCTTTTGCATTGTTGGTGGCAATGCAAGCTGGTGCAGCCACTCTGGAAAACAGTATGGAGGTTCCTCAAAAAAATTAAAATAGGGGGTGCCTGGGTGGCTCAGTTGGTTAAGTGTCCGACTTCGGCTCAGGTCATGATCTCATGGCTGGTAAGTTTGAGCCCCGCGTCGGGCTCTGTGCTGACAGCTCAGAGCCTGAAGCCTGCTTCAGCTTCTGTCTCCATCTCTCTCTGCCCCTCTCCACTCATGCACACGCATGTTCTCTCTCTCTCTCTCTCTCTGACTCTCTCTCTCTCTCAAAAATAAATAATAAAAAACATTTTTAAAAACTAAAAAATAAAAGATGAGGGCTGCCAAAACTTGTAAGTAACAAGATACCTTACCATGGGTAAATGGATAAACAAATTGATACATTCATACAATGGAATATTATTAAGCGATTTTTGTAAATGAGCTATCAAGCCACAAAAACACATGGGGAACCTTAGGTGCATATTGCTAAATGAAAGAAGTCATCTGTAAAGGCTACATACTGTGATCCCGACTATATGACATTCTGAAAGAGGCAAAACTATGGAGACAGTAAAAAGATCAGTGATCACCAGGAGTTCACAGGAAAGATGAATTGATGGAGCTCAGGGTATTTTTAGGGCAGTGAAGCTATTCCGAATGATATTGAAATGGTGGATACATATAATTGTACATTTGTCAAAACCCATAGAATGTACAATACAAAGAGTGAAACCTAATGTAAAACTACAGATTCTACTTAATTTAAACTCAAAATGCACAAAACAATTTAACTTATTTAACTTATTTACCCAGCTCAAGAATATTAAATAAACTTAGGTTAAAATTAAATTCTTTTTAATTTACTGCATAATCCTATACTAGGTTAAATTTTTAGTGCAGAAAGATTTTTAGTGTCTTTTTATGATCACTAATCATTGGTCTATGGTCAAGTTGCATATCTGATTTGTATTTTATAACTTACTAAAGACACTGAAGATATTAAACCCGAATTATACTTCCCATTTTTCATACAAAACCTTTTTAGGAACAAAAAGTATTTATATTAAAAAAAAAAAACAAGACCACTGCTTAAGCATTCATTATAACTTAGTTATTTTTATGTGATTTGTACTTTTCTATCTTACACTTATTGAAGTATAATATTTACTTTTGAACTGAAGTTTTATAATAAGTATATACTTTTTTTAAGTTTGTTTATTTTGAGAGAGAGAGAGAGCAGGGGAGGGACAGAGAGAGAAAGAGACAGAGAATCCCAAGCAAGCTCTGTGCTGTCAGTACAGAGCCGAATGCGGGGCTCGAACATACTAACTGTGGTATCATGACCTGAGCTGAAACCAAGAGTTTAACTGACTAGAGGCTAACAAGAGGTTAACAGACGCTTAACCGACTGAGCCAGCCAAACACCCCTACTTTTTTAATTTGGAAGGCAACTTTGCCAAGTAAAAAATCATTAAAAGATTTCTGAAGGCTAATTTCTTTAACGTACTTAACCTAATTGTGTAACTTACAGATTGGAATTTTTCTCCTCAGTCTCTTGAAAACAGGGTGACAGTGGAACTCAGGTTCATAGATCCTGTACTTTGACCTTATCCCAGCATGGAATTTTTCTTAAATGTTAGGAACATTTAAAGCACTAGGAATCTTGGTTAATTACTTTCTCCCCCTATGTATTTGAGACTCCAGTCTTGGATTCATGTGAGTTAATAATAATCTCTTTTTTTTTTATTTTCTTAATGTTCATTTCTGAGAGAGAGACAGACAGAATGAGAGCAGGGGGAGGGGCAGAGAGAGAGGGAGACACAGAATCCAAAGCAGGCTCCAGGCTCTGAGCTGTCATGTCAGCACAGAGCTGGACATAGAGCTTGATCTCACAAACCATGAGATCATGACCTGAGCCGAAGTTGAATGCTTAACCCTCTGAGCCAACCCAGGTGCCCCAATAATAATCTCTTGTAATCAATAAAAACAGGAGCTCCATTGACCATGATAGACAATGGCTTTTATTTTTTAATATCCTCCAGATGAGGACCTCATCCTAAGTTAAGGGCACCTTCCAAAGGAGGCTCCTTTCCTTGATATCCACAGTGTAGCCACACCAATTCTCAAGAAACAAGCAGCAGACTCCAGGCCTTTAAATTCCCTACTCCAAAGACATACAAATTCAGCTGTGTTTTCAGCAATTGAAATTGTATACCTGGTCTACTTTCCAGGGCCCTGTTTTTAAATCAAGAAATGTGCAGCCTACTCTCCTTCTCTCAGTCTTGGTTTGTTTCCTGGGTTTACTCAGATTATCTAGCTGATTCACTGTTGCTGTAAAATATAAGGCTGAAAAAAAATAAATAAATAAGGCTGAGCGTGCTGTGTTGAAAGGCACTGAAACCAGAGGAAACCAGCTATGAAAACCCTATCAGCTGATAGATTTCTTCCTGATAACTCCTCATAACTACTAGCATTTTTTTTTTCCAGTCTAGGGCAAATCTCCAGGAGCTGACCAAGAACCAGGGCTGTTTCAGCCCAGATTGCCTGTGATCTTCTTCCCCATGCTTAAGGGTGCCAAGCCATACTTTAACATGGACCCTGGCTACCTGGAAGGCCTGGTGCGAGGGTGCAAAGTCAGCCTCCTGACCCAGCAGGGCTACATCAACCTGGTCCAGTGTGAGACTCTGGAAGATGTGAAAATTCATCTCCAGGCCACTGATTATGGCAACTTCTTGGCTAATCTAACAAATCCTCTTACTGTTTCTGTTTCCAGAATTGACACTGAGATGAATGCAGAGAATTTGAATATTTCTGCAATCATTCCCTGGAACTCCTGAGCACATTTTTTCCACACATATGACATGCAGTTATATGAAAAACAACATGATTCTACTGATGAACGGTGCATTGCAAAGAAGGAAAGAAAGAAAGAAAGAAAGACCTATGAAAGAAATTCTGGTGAAGTGCCACCTATTGGGCTGTTTCACAGAAATGGAAGTGATCAACATTTCAGAGACACCGATCTCTTTTTTTTTAATTTTTTTTAAGTTTATTTATTTTTGACAGAGAGAGAGGCAGAGAATGAGCAGGGGAGAGGCAGAGAGAGATGGAGACACAGACTCAGAAGCAGGCTCCAGGCTCTGAATTGTCAGCACAGAGCCTGACGCGGGGCTCGAACCCACAAACTGCGAGATCATGACCTGAGCTGAAGTCAGATGCTCAACCAACTGAGCCACCCAGGCGCCCCGACACCGATCTCTTTTTTTTTTTTTTTTTTTTTTTTAAATTTTTTTTTTTTTAACATTTATTTATTTTTGAGACAGAGAGAGACAGAGCATGAACGGGGGAGGGTCAGAGAGAGGGAGACACAGTATCTGAAACAGGCTCCAGGCTCTGAGCTGTCAGCACAGAGCCTGACGCGGGGCTCGAACTCACGGACCGCGAGATCATGACCTGAGCCGAAGTCGGCCGCTTAACCGACTGAGCCACCCAGGTGCCCCGACACCGATCTCTTTAATGCTGCTCTGGTTGAAACACCATTAGCTCCATTCTTTCAAGATTGTATGTCTGAAAATAACCTAGTTGAACTGAGTGTTGAATTACTGCACATTAAACCATACAAGTCTCACCCTGAGGCATCCTATAAATTCTGTAAGAATCATGGTGAGGTCACAGTAGAAATTACGTGTCCCATTCTTGAGTTTGAGGCTGCCAGAGGTGCTTCTATCATCACTTTTAACTCCTTTGGCACTGAACCAAGCAAAGGCGACCAGGAGACCATTTACCCAACCTATGGCAAGCTCTGTCTTGAGGGGTGGTGCCTGTGGGCTCAAGCAGAAGACTTCCATCAGGTGAGACGAGTAGCGGACCACTATAGCGGACCAGCCTTTGTTTGAGGCTGTGGGTGATGGCAGCAGAGGAAAGACTTTGGAGGATGTGTTTTATGAGTGTGAGATAGAAATGAACGTGCTGACATTCAACAGGCAATCCCACCATAGCATGCTTCACGCATACACAAAGCTGAAGGAGCAAGAAATGAGAAATATCATGTGGATAATAGAATGCATGTCAAAAAAACACATCAAAGTAAAATTAACAGTTACATTCCAATTTTATAACCCAGTGTGGGGCCTCAAATGCAGAAAATCATAAATATTAAGGAGAGGATTTGAGGAAAGTCAAAAGAATTGCATTATATTACCTGGGTTATACAAAAATAATCCATGCTGCACCTTCATGAATTGCAGACCCAATGGAAATATAGTAAACCAACCCAGAAATAAAGTGTTCCTTCCTTTTTTTTTCCCAGCAGCCTTAAATGTTGTTTCCGTGTTTATGTCTCATTCTTTACCAGACCATAGACATTAATTCTGATTAATCCTATGTGCTTTTCCTATTCTCATTTGGTTGTATTAAAAAATCAGATAGGGGCGCCTGGGTGGCTCAATCAGTTAAGCGTCCGACTTCGGCTCAGGTCATGATCTCGCGGCATGTGAGTTCAAGCCCCATGTGGGGCTCTGTGCTGACAGCTCAGAGCCTGGAGCCTCTTCAGATTCTGTCTCTCTTTCTCTCTCTGCCCCTCCCCCACTCACACTCTGTCTCTCTCTGTCTTTCAGAAATAAACATTTAAAAAAATTTTTTTTAATCAGATCTAATTTTAAACAAAGGAAAAAGAAAAAGAAATGTGCAGCTTCTCCACCGAAACAGCTGGGATTTGAGGTTCTAGATCCTGTTGGATACCTCACTTTCCACTTCACAATTAACCCATGTTTTTACACAGGAAGGGGAAAAATCTCCTATCAAATAGTGGAAGAAATAATTAGGTTCTTAAGAAAGTTGAAAGTTATCCAACAACACCTTTCCAAGGGGAAAATAATGCATATATTAGAAGAGAAAATGCAATCATATGGCTTCCCCAAGCCTCTCAAGCACCAAGCATCACCCACCTATGTATCCTCCAGAAAGTAACAGGTGGACTGTGATTTCTGCACATTAGTGGTTCCCATACTGCTTCCCAGTTCTCTATCATTATGGGAAAATGTTCTTTGCCAGACATCAGTTCGCAAGAAGCAAGACACCTCACAAGAGTCTAAAATGAAGCTAATTTAGATGGCAAAACTCAGGCGTGGGCAGCAATTTTGGCTCAAAATTTTCTAGCAACCAACTCAAAACAGTGTTAATAGTGGCTATCATATAAAACCCAAAGACTAACTGATAGAGACCAGAAATCTATTTCTCAAGTTCCTACTTTAAAAGTTCCAATTTTAAAAAGTGATCCTCTGAATGATACTGTTTTAGGAAGCCCAATAGGGGGTTTCACAAGCCTGTTTCTTGTGGGATTGTTCAATATAGGTAAATATCATCAAACCAATAGATAATTCTGTAACAAGAATTCTACAGAAAGTCAACACATTACAGCATGATAAGTATAGCAATAGGAAAAAATACAAAGTAACCCAGAAAAATAAAGTGATTAACTCTTACTGGTATAAAGCAGGTCAAGAAAAGTTTCCTGGAGAAAGAGACATCTGAATGGAATTTTGATAGGTGTACCTTGGAATTTTCCAAGTAAGCAGTAGAAGGGGGACATTCCGGGCAAAGGAAACCACAAGAAAGTAAAGGCAGGGAGTCATGAATCAGCATGTTTTCATAAAGATCTATATCTGTAATCAGATTAACTGACTGGAGAAAAAGGCTAAACAGGCAGACACAGGAGAGGTGGGCAAGATGAAGAAATGTTTTGTATACTGTGTTAGAGATTTGACATTTATTATAAAACAAAATTGGGGCGCCTGGGTGGCGCAGTCGGTTAAGCGTCCGACTTCAGCCAGGTCACGATCTCGCGGTCCGTGGGTTGGAGCCCCGCGTCGGGCTCTGGGCTGATGGCTCAGAGCCTGGAGCCTGTTTCCGATTCTGTGTCTCCCTCTCTCTCTGCCCCTCCCCCGTTCATGCTCTGTCTCTCTCTGTCCCAAAAATAAATAAAAAACGTTGAAAGAAAAAAAAATCCTATAAAACAAAATTACCTAAGTTCTAAATGAAGGCATTAAAAATAGTAATGAAGATGAGAAAATATACTTAAGGTTGTCTGGGAGGTAGAATTTACACTAAGTATTAATAAAATGAAGGGGTTGAGGGAGAGGTAAGAATGTAAGAGAGTCAGGGGCACCTGAGTGGCTCAGTCGGTTAAGCATCCGACTCTTGATTTTGGCTCAGGTCATGATTTCACAGTTCATGAGATCAAGCCCCATGTCTGGCTCTGTGCTGAGAGTGTGGAGCCCACTTGGTATCCGCTCTCTCCTTCTCCCTACCCGCCCCCTGCTTCAAAATAAATGAAAAGCATTTTTAAATCTTTATTTTAAAAAAGACATTTTTGAATAACCACCATGAATCTGATGTTAAGTGCCAGAGATACAAGAGTGAACAAGACAGATGCAGTCTCCCACAAAGCTTATGGTTGAATACATATTATTTAAGTGATTCAAGACTTTCAGGAACACAGCTAATCCATTAATAGGTAAAGAGAAATTTTTTCAATATCAAGTTACTGACAAAGAGAAATGAAATGAACGTATAAAGATCTAAATTTTAAAACTTGCATAGTAAAATCCTTAAATAAAACCAGTGGCAAATTATAGCCCATAGATGTCAGCAAAGACCCACCTGTGGGCAGGAAAACATTTTACCAGAAGAGGTAGTGTTTTAATTTCTGCCTTGTGTTTCTTTCCCCTCCGTATATTCATTTTTGTTTTATGTTCTCCATGTTTTAATAGCACGTACCCAAAGCAAATTTTTCCCATTATTTCATCCATTTATTGAATATATTTTGTTTTGTGAATTTTATTCAACTTATTCACCAGTTCTGGTAATCTAGTTTTGCTCTTCTCTCTAAAGGACTTTTTGTCTATAATATAAAACCTAGTGCTTGATGGTATACAGGCACAAATTGTTCTCTAAAACACTGGTTTCCAGAATAGAGTGTGTACCCTACAGTGAATGTACACAAGATCCTTAGGATTATGGGAAGGAAATACTAGGATTTCTATTTACATACATTTGGCAACCTTTAAACTTTCTATTTGTCTATGTTATGGTACATATAATCAAGTCATATTATTAGTACATGTGAATAATTTATGATAATTTATAAATAAACATATGCACATAGGTTCTCAAATATTTTTTATTGAGAGAGCTGTCTTATCCATTTGGGCTGCTATAACAAAATACCAGAGACTGGGCAGCCTATAAACAAGTTTATTTCTCATAGTTCTGGAGACTGAGAAGTTCAAGATCAGGGTACCAACGTGGTTTCATTCTGGTGAAAGCCCTCTTCCTGATTCATAGCCAGTGCCTTCTCACTGTGCCCAGAAATGGAGGAAGGGTCAAGAGAGTTCTGGGAAGGTTTCTTTTATAAGAACACTAATCCCATTCAGGAAGGCTGCATCCTCAGGACCTAACCACCTCCTAAAGCCCCTCCCCCCACCCCAGCTTAATACAATCACATTAGGCAAAAAGATTTCAACATGTGAATTTGGGAAGACACAAACATTTAGACCATAGCAAGTGCTTTGTGCTTTTTTTAAAAAAAATTGAGCACCATAGCTCAAATGTGTGTTTTATCTTGTCTACATAATTGAAGTGTATGTTCTTCCAGGGAGTGATGGTATCTTACTTCTCTTACCTTTTCCAAGGCACATTGTACGTGTAAATGCTAATATTTATTGACCACCACTGACATACAATTCTGTTCTTCAAACCATCAACCTGGGGGCCACTCTTTGAACACACTTTGGAAGCATTTTCATTAAAGCTAAGGACAGCTTAGAAAATGTTAATTAAAAATTAAAACTGAAAGTGAAACAAAAATGTTTTCCTTTGGACCAGCAGGAAGAAGACTTAATGAAAAACTTCAATAGTAATTGTAGAAGTAATATTATAAGTAGGGCAATGGTAAGGATTAGATAAAGCCATGCCAGCAGCCTCAAACCAAAGAATGTCCAGTTGCCCCAGTTAATTCATATTTGGTGTGATTTTTCACTGATAAGAATAACTCATAATTAACCTAACCAGCTTACTCATGCTTCTTAAACCTCAGTGTACATAGGAATTTCTAGGACGTAGCCTAGATGCAAATTCTCAGTTTCACCCCAGGGATTCTGAATCAGCAGGTCAGGGGGGTCCAGAAATGTGCATTTTCATCAAGTACCCCGGAAGACTCTA
This sequence comes from Lynx rufus, assembly GCF_022079265.1. Lineage (NCBI taxonomy): Eukaryota > Metazoa > Chordata > Mammalia > Carnivora > Felidae > Lynx > Lynx rufus. The sequence continues at coordinate 114,376,825 of NW_025814878.1, read as the reverse complement.
AGCTGGTTATCTGAAACACAACTTTGAGGTAAATGTCCTAGACAAGATTATTCTACCTTGTCACCAGCCATGAGAATTGATCAAAAAACAAATCTAAGAACTCATTTATCAGTCTGTTACCCTCGCCAGCTCTTATTGCCAACTGTGATCAGAAGTGTGAAACAGTCTATGTTCTTCCCTCAGAGATGATCACATTGCTAGCTGTGAGATGGTCCAGATCCCTTAGAACTGGGTAGAGACTGTGGTCTTGGTACTCCAGCACCAATCGCTGCTCCTTCATGTGCCACCCAGGCATTTCATAATATTTACTTGATAAACCATTGCTCAGTAATGAGCCTCATCTCCTCCTGGCCCGATCCATGTGGCCGGACTGATCTCTTATCCATTAGGTAGACCATCTTCGGGCTCTCCTGTCTTCCCAACAGATGTGAACATGAGAAATCCTGGAGCAGAGTAAGATGCCCCTGTATGAAAATAATGGAGACTCACCTGTGTGTGTACAGAGTGGGGAGGGCTATACCCAGGGATGGAAGCAGCAGTAGGAAGACACGCTGCAGGAAGACCTTTCAAATTAGACTCTTATCTCCTTCACATACACCTTGGAACATCACTGCCTCCCCTTCACACATAAACAGAAATCAGAGCAGCACTTGTTCCTTGCTAAGTCAAGTAACTGAAGAAGCTAGGTGATAGGCTGGGGTCTTCACTTCTCCATTACCTGCCACCACTACCCCAGCTGTCAGAGAGCCTGCCTGCTCCCAGTTGTGCTATTCCTTAGACTTGACTGACAGAGTGGCTGCAACTAGAGAGATCCACAGTGCTTCTGAATTCTCCCCCAGGGCTGGACCTGGAAGGACACAGACCTTCACCCTTTTCCCACTACATACCACCCCTCCAAACCAGCTGTTACCTCTGTAGAGACATGAGCTCACAGACCCACAGAATTAGACAGCTAAGGACTAAAACCGCTGCAAAACAGAGATAACAAATCAAACATCATATACTATCTACTGCAGAATTCAGAAAGAGATGAAACAAGAACGTAAGATGGTAAATACACTTAACAATATAGTAAAAGATATCAGCAATCTAAAATTTTTTTAATGTTTTTATTTATTTTTGAAGGAGAGAGAGAGAGAGAGAGCATGAGCGGGGGGAGGAGCAGAGAGAGAGGGAGACACAGAATTTGAAGCAGGCTCCAGGCTCTAAACTGTCAGCACAGAGCCCAATGCGGGGCTCGAACCCACAAACTGTGAGATAATGACCTGAGCCGAAGCCGGACGCTCAACTGACTGAGCCACCCAGGCACCCCGAAGATATCAACAATCTAAAGCAAAACTGGTAATTCATAAAAATAAAGAGATAATATTAGAGGTTTAAATGATAACAGTTTATGTTGCAAATACTCTGGGTGAAACAAGTAGCAGATGGATAGAGATGAAGCAGAAATGGTGAGGTGGAAGCCAAGACGGAAAAGGCTCCCTGAACAGGGCAGGAAAGAATAAAGGCCTTGAAAACATAAAAGAGAGTCCAGCAAAATGGGGGATAGAAATAAAAGTCTTGACATCTGGTTAATAAAAGGTCTTGCAGTGAGAAAGCAAAAGAGAAGAATAAATATTTGAGGAAATAGTGACTAATGAATTTAACAATATTACAGAAAGATGAAAGGCCTTGGAACAAAGGGCTCAAAGTATGCCAAATAGGAGCAATAAGAAAAATTCCACACCTAGGATCACTATAATGGGACAGAGAAATCTGCTAAAAGTTCACAGAAAGAAAGGACAGATCACCTATAACAGAATAAGAATCAGATTGACATCACACTTTTCAATAGCATCAATAGATGCATGAAGACAATATTTTAGTGAAGAAATATAAGCTTTAACTTAGAACTTTATATACATCTAAATTGCTATTCAAATAAGGTGGCATAATAAATATATTTTTATGCATACAAAGCCTTAGAACCCAAAGACCTAAATTAAAAACACTCTTGGAAGAAGTACTCAAATAAGAAGAGACTCAAATTAAGGAGGTTGCGACAAAGAATATGGGAATAGAGGTGATTTGACAACAGTTCCAGGACCATACTAAGAAAAAGGGTGTGTGTATGTGTGTGTGTCCAGATTTTAAAATCTTCACTTGGTGGGGGGATTGGCATTTGGGTGAGAGAAGGAAAACATCAAGGACAGGTAATGGATGTGTTAACCAACTTGATTGTAATAATTATTTTACAATGTATATATATATTAAATCATTGCAGCTTTTTAAAAGTTACACTGTGTGGGGCATCTAGGTGGCTCCATCAGTTAAGCATCCAACTCTAGGTTTTGGCTCAGGTCATGATCTCATGGTTCATGGGATCGAGCCCTGCATCAGGGCTTTGTGCTGACAGCACGGAGCCTGCTTGAGATTTTCTCTCTCTCCCTATCTGCTCCTCCCTCTCTCTCTCTCTCTCTCTCTCTCTCTCTCTCTGTCTCTCTGTCAAAATAAATAAATAAAAACTTCAAAAGTTACACTGTGTAACTTAAATATATGTGATCTTTATTTGTCAACCGTACCTCCATAAAGTTGGATGAAAAAAATGTAAATAAATGCATTTTAAAAAATCGGAAGGACATCCAGTCTGCTAAAGAATTTGGGGTCAAGATATAAATATTAAGATATTTAATAAATTCGCAAAGGTAAGTAAACATGAGTGTATGTTCTAAAATCAAGCCAACCCTGGGGCACCTGGGTGGCTCAGCAGGTTGGGTGTCTGACTTTGGCTCAGGTCATGATCTCACTGTTTGTCAGTTCGAGCCCTGCGTCAGGCTCTGTGCTGACAGCTCAGAGCCTGTAGCCTGCTTCAGATTCTGTGCCTCATTCTCTCTCTGCCCCTCCCCAACTGGTGCTCTGTCTCTCTCTGTGTCTCAAAAATAAGTAAATGTAGGGGCGCCTGGGTGGCGCAGTTGGTTGAGCGTCCAACTTCAGCCAGGTCGCGATCTCGCGGTCCGTGAGTTCGAGCCCCGCGTCAGGCTCTGGGCTGATGGCTGGGAGCCTGGAGCCTGTTTCCGATTCTGTGTCTCCCCTTCTCTCTGCCCCTCCCCGTTCATGCTCTGTCTCTCTCTGTCCCAAAATAAATAAAAAAACGTTGAAAAAAAATTTTTTTAAAAAAATAAGTAAATGTAAAAATAAATTAATTAATTAGTTAGTTAATTAATTAATTAATTAAAGCCAACCCTCATAAAAACAGAATCAGTAAATATAACCTTTAATCCAGCAGAAAAAAAAATCAGTCTATCAAATGGAAAGTGAAAAAAAGAAGGAAACAATGTACATTAAACATAAAATAAGAAATGAGTTGCAAAAATAAATCTCAATATATTAGCAGTTACCAATTAAAAGACAGAAGCATGGATAACAAAGGAAATAAAAAGATGAAACCATGTGTTATTTACAATAAACACAAATAAAGCAGGAAAATACACAAAGGCTGAAATTAAAAGGAAGAAAGAGATTTACCAGGTGGCAAATATGACCCCAAAAAAGTTGGGCAACAATCTCAGTACACAACAAAATAGATTTTAAGGTTTAAAAAAAAAAGTGCTTTGCTAAAGGACAAAAAAAAAAGATTTTTAATAATTAAAAAGAAAATAGGACAAGAAGAAATAGTAATCACAAATATATATAAAATGAATAACATAGCCTCACAATTTATAAAGCGATAACTGAAAGAACTATAGGTATAAGTTGATTTTAACCGCAGTTGGTGATTTTAACAAACCCTTATCAAAAACTGGTATACAGAAAAATAAGCAAAGATCTTAAAGAGCAGAACAAATAAAATTATTTAAGCTTGTTTATTAATCAAGCCTCAACATATAGGAAAATAAAGAACTCTTCCAGATTACAAATGACTAAATAAACAAGACAATTTACTGAAATGAGTATTCTGGATCACAGGGCAAAGGATAAAGGGAGTGGGGAGACTATAAGGATCTTTATTGAGAAAATTAGATTGTGAAATGTGATTGTATATTGTGGGTGAGATAATAGTATTATATCAAAGTTTAATCTCCTGAGTATTATCACTCTCCTGTATTTATATAAAAGAATGTCCTTGTTCTTAAAAATGCACCAAAATATTTAATAGGAAAGAGGTATGATGTCTGCAACTTAGTCTGAAATGATTAGAAAAAAACATTAGAGAGACAGAAACAGAGAGAAAAAGAAAGCAAATATAGCAAAATGTTAAAAGTGATTAATCTAGACAGTGTCATAAGAACTTTTTTTACTGCTCATAATTTTTCTGTAAATTTGAAATTATTGCAGAATAAAAAAGTTTACATTTTCATAAATAACATTTGACTTAAAATCAAAATTATAAAGAATGTAAAGAATAATTAGAACTGACTAGAAATTAAAACACTACCTATCAAAACTCGTTAGATATGATTAAAGGAACGTTTTTTACCTATAAATATACTTATTAGAAAACCAAAAATAAATACATAAATAAAATGAACTAAGCATTCAACTCAAAAATTAAGTAAAGCAGAACAGAATAAACCCCCCAAAAAGAGGAAGAAAATAATAAAGATGAGAATAAAGATCAACAAACAGAAAACTAAAGGCAAATTAAGGAAAATAAAAGCTGGCCCTTGAAAAGATACATATGTGCACTGTTCCAGAAGAGCTGCCCAATTCATTGTATTAAAGACTTTTTATTATAAAAATAAATAAGGAAATATAAGAAAAGCAAGTTCTATGTCCATGCTTATAAAAGCAAACACAACACCCTAAGTAAAATATTAACTAAATAAAACAAACAGTAAATATGTAACTATAGGATATTCAAAAAAAAGTTTATCATAGGAGTACAAAGATGTTTTGGATTAAAAAAATCTCTCAACATAATCCCCTATATTAGGATATTTAGAGGGAAAATATATATAATGAAATAAATCAATGATGGAAATGATTTTTTGAGTTTCAATGTCCATTTGTGATTTTTTTTATAAAATAAACTCTTACAAAACTAGGAATAAAAGGAAACCTATTTAATTTAGCAAAGGTTGCATGTAAAAACTTACAGCAAGGACTTCTTCTGGGAAGATGGGATACGTCTACTTCTCCCTATTCCTCCCACTAAGTACAACTAAAAACTCTGGACATTACACATAAAGCAAACATAAAAAGACTCTGAAAGGTAGAGATAAGAAGGCAGACCATGTAGGACACCAGGACCTGAGGAACAACACAATGGTGGGTTCCCTGGGCTTTCTTTTCGCCTGATACATCCCAAACTTGGAGCTGAAGAAACTGACAACTTAGAAACGCCAACTAACACAAACAAACAAGCCCCAAAAGGCTGATGTCACTAGCCCAAAGGCTGATATCACTAGTCAACAGTCTGATTATCGCTAGCCAAAAATCTGGTATCACTAGCCAAAAGATCAGGACAGGGGCAGCCTGTCAAGACCAAAAACTTTCAGAAAATATCGGCTCTGATTTGCAAACACTATAGAAATAACTGTGGCCCCATTCCTACTCACACCAGAAAGATAGAATAGGACACCTAGACTTCTCCCCTCCTAAGAATGTAACATGACACTGCACTATCACCCTGCACTGGTGTCCAAAAAGACCAATTAGGACACCAAGAATTTCATTTCGTCAGACCAGTAATGAGGGCTTCTCCCCAAGATGCTAGTGGAATGGGATGTGGGAGAACTCTCACACCTGCCCAGCAATAATGATAATAACTAAAAGAAGTTCTCTAAACAGAATGGAAATTATAAAAGAGGAACCTTGAAACATTGAGAAAGAAGAACAAGATCAGCAAAAAATATGAGTAACTACATATAAATTCTTTTTCTCTTGCATTTTCTAATTTACACTAGGTGGTTGAAGCAAAAATTATAACACTAATGTGGTTGTAAATGGGTGTAGAGGAAATATTTAAGGCAATTATATTACATATAAGGGAGGGGAAAGGGACATAAAGAGAGGTAAGGTTTCTATACCCCACTCAAACTGGTAAATGATGACACCAGTAGACTATGACAGTTATGTATGTATAATGTAATACCTACAACAGTCACTGAAAAAGGCTATACAAAGAGATACACTCCAAACCACTATGGATAAATTTTTTAATGTTTATTTTTGAGAGAGAGAGAGAGAGAGAGAGAGAGAGAGAGAGAGAGAGAGAGAACAAGCAGGGGGAGGGACAGAGAGAGAGGGAGACACAGAATCCAAAGCAGGCTCTAGGCTCTGAGCTGTCAGCACACAGCCCAACACGGAGCTTGAACCCATGAACCATAAGATCATGTCCTGAGCTGAAGTCAGATGCTCAACCGACTGAGCCATCCAGGTGTCCCCTAAAACCACTATAAATAAATAAAAATGGAATTATAAAAAATGTTCAAGTAAGCCACAGAAAAGCAGAAAAAGTAAACAGAAAAATGAGAAACAGAGAACAAATAGAAAGCAAAAACTTAAATGGCAGAATTAAGCTCTAGCATAATACTATGAATTGAATTGTGTCTCTAAATTCATATATTGAAGCCCTGACCCCTATTGTATTTGGAGATAGGGCCTTTATGGAAGTAATTAAAGATAAAGGAGGTTGTAAGGGTAGGGCCCTGATCTGATAGGATTAGTGTCCTTACAAGAAGAAACACCAGACAGCTTGTTCTTTTTCTGTCTCCTACCCTCCATCCTCCATATGAGATACAACCAGAAGGCAGCCATCTGCAAGCTAGAGACAGATCTCTCACCAATCATGCTCATACTCCAATCTCAGACTTCCAGCTTCCAGAAATATAAGAAAATAGGTTTCTGTTGTTTAAACCACCCAGTCTAGGGTATTTTGTTATGGCAACCCAAGTAGATTAATATACATAGCTATAATTATATTAAATGTAAATGGTCTAAAATCACCAATTAAAGGCAAAAATTGGTAGAGTGGATTTTTTTAAGTGAACCAAAGATATGATATCTAAAAAAACTCAGTTCAGTTCATATGTAGGCAGGTTAAAAGTAAAAGGAGGGAAAAATATATTATTCAATCACTAATCAAAGGGAAGCATGAGTGAGTATACTATGATCAGATAAAATAAACTATAGAGTAGAGAAAATTATCAGAGACAGGCTGGGACATTTTATAATGATAAAAGGGTCAACCTACCAAGAAGACAACAATCATAAGCAATTATGCACAAAACAACTGTCCAAGCTGCAAAATATGCAAAGCAAAAACTGATAAAATCCACAATTGGAGACTTCAACATAACTCTATCAAAAAGTAACAGAATGATTAAATAGGAAATCAGCAAGGATACAGAACTTAGCAATACCATCAACCAATAGGGTCTAATTCATATTTATAAAACACTCCACCTAACAACATCATAAAACACATTCTTTTCAAGTGCCCAAGGAACATATATCAAGATTGATGTATCTGGGGCCATAAAACAAATCTCGATAAATTTAAAAGAATTAAAATCATACAAAGTATGTTCTCTGACCACAATAAAATTAAACTAGAAATCAGTAACAGAAAGATGACAGGAAAATCTCCAAACACTTAGAAAATAAGCAATCTTTTAAAAATAATCCATGGGTCAAAGAGTAAGTTTCATGAGAATAAAAGATACATTGAATTGAATAAAAGTTAAAATGCAATATATTTAAGCTTATGGAACACGGGTAAAGCAGTACTTAGAGGGAAATTTATAGCATTAAATGCATACATTTAAAAGAAGGAAAAGTATCGGGGCACCTGGGTGGCTCAGTCAGTTAAACCTCTAACTTCGGCTCAGGTCATGATCTCACAGTTGGTAAGTTTGAGCCCTGCATTGGGCTCTCTGCTGTTAGCGCAGATCCCACTTCAGATATTCCATCTCCCTCTCTCTCTCTGCCCCTACCCTGCTCACACACTCTATCAAAAATAAATAAACATTAAACTTTAAAAAAAGGAAATCAATAATCTGAATAAGATCAATAATCTAAGGCTTGTACCTCAAGAACCTAGAAAAAGAGCAAACCCAAAGCAAGCAGAAGAAAAGAAATGATAAAAATAAAAGCATAATTCAATGAAATTGAAAACAGAAAAATAAGAAAAATCAATGAAACAACAGATTCTTTGAAAGATCAATAAATTGATCAAACTCTAGCAAGACTGACAAAGAAAAAAAGAGAAATTAGGAGTTACCAATATCAGTGACAAAACAGGTAATATCATACAGACCCTGTGCACATTAAAAGGATAATAAGGGAATACTACAAACAACTCTATAAGCATAAATTTGAGAATTTAGACAAAATGGACCAGTTCCTCAAAAAAGGAAGCTACTACAACTCACCTAATATTAAACAGATAACTTGAATAGCCCTATGTAACTATTAAGGTGTTGAATTTGGAATTTGAAATTTAAACTCCCAAAAGGGAAATTTCTGGGCCCAGGTGGTTTCAGTGGAGAACACTACCAAACATTTAAAGAAGAATTAACATAAGGGTGCCTGGATGGCTCAGTCAGTTAGGTGGCCGACTTTGGCTCAGGTCATTGACCTCCCAGTCCTGGGTTTGAGCCCTGCCTCTGGCTCTGTGCTCAGAACCTGGAGCCTGCTTCGAATTCTGTGTCTCCCTCTCTCTCTGCCCCTCCCCCACTGGTGCTCTGTCTCTCTCTCTCTCTCTCAAAAATAATTAAACATTAAAAAAAATTTTAATAAAAAGGAATTAACGCCAATTCTACACAATCTCTTGTAGAAAATAGAAGAGGAGGAAACACTTCCCAATTCATTTTATGGAACTAATATTACTCTAATACCAAAACCCAATGAAAAAGGAAACTATATACCTATATCCTTCATTAACATAAGCACAAAAATCCTTAACAAATTATTAGTAAATAGGATTCAACAGTATATTTAAAAAAACAGCAAACACTACAACCATTGAGGTTTTTCCAGGGATGTAAAGCTGGTTCAGTATTCAAAAATCAATCTGTGTAATCTACATTATATTATCAGGCTAGAAAATAAAAATGATCATATCAACATGGTTATATCAACAAATGCAGGGAAGGCACTTCATTAAATGTAATGCCCATTCATGATAAAAACTCAGAAAAAAATAAGAATAAAGGGAACATTCTCAACTTGCTAAAAAAATAATAGCAAAAAGAAAAAAGAGAAAAAAAATCCCAGAGCTAATGTTATACATAATGGTGAAAGACTGAATGCTTTTCCTGTAAGACCAGGGACAAGGCAAGATATCAGCTCTTGTCACTTTTATTCAACATGGTGTTAGAAGTTCTAGCCAGTAAACAATGCAAGAAAAGGAAAGAAAAGGTAAACACATTGGAGAAGGAGAGGCAGAAGCAGCAGCAGCAGCAGCTCAACCTAAAATGGACTATGGACTTGAATGTAAAATATAAATTTTTTAAAACACTAAGGGGAAACCTTCAGGATGTAGACCTAAGCAAAAAATGCTCAGAGTTGACAACAAAAGCATGATTCATAAAAGGAAATATTGATAAATTGGATCTCATCAAAATTAGAAACATTTGCTCTGAGAAAGACCTGTGAGGAGGATGAAAAGACAAGATATACAATGGGAGGAAATATTTGCAAGCCATGTGTCCAAAAGAGAACCAGGGGCACCTGGCTGGCTTAGTTGGTGGAGCATGCGGATCTTGATCTCCCAGTTGTGAGTTTGAGCCCCACATTGGGTGTAGAGATTGCTTCAATAAACTTTAAAAGAGAGAGAGACAGAACCAGTATCTAGAGTATACAACAAGCTCTGAAAACTCAACAGTAAAAAATAAACACTCTAATTAGAAAATAGGGGGAGCAGGGGAAAGAAAACAGGAAAAACAAATGAAGAGGTATTTAACAGACTAGGATACACAGATGGAAAATAAGCACATTAAATGATTCTCAACAATAGCCATTAGGGAAATACAAAATAGAACAACAATGAGATATCACCATAAACCTGTTAAAATGACTAAAATAAAAAATAGTGACAATACCAAATGCTGACAAGGATGCAGAAAAACTGGATCACTCATACATTGCTGGTACAGCCACTCTGGAAAACAGTTCGGCAGTTTCTTTAAAAACTAAACATGTGGGGCACCTGGGTGGCTCAGTCAGTTGAGCTTCTGACTTTGGCTGGGGTCATGATCTCATGGCTCGTGAGTTCAAACCCCATGTTGGACTCTGCGTGATGGTGCAGAGTCTGCTTTGGATTCTCTCTCCCTCTCTGCCCCTCCTCCACTCATGCCCCCCCCAAAATAAATAATTAAACTTTAAATACATACATACACACATACTAAGCATGCAACCACTGCACAACTCAGCAATTACACTGTTGGGCATTTATCTTGGAGAAATGAAGACTTATGTCCACACAGAAACATGTACATAAATGTTTAAATTATCTAAATACTGGAAACAACCCAGATATCCTTCAACCAACTGTGCCATATCTATACCATGGCAACCCAGCAATAAGAAACTATATAAGGAACAACCTTGTGTAATCTACAGAGAAATATGCCAATAGAAAAAAAAACCGATCTCCAAAAGTTATATACTGTATGCTTCCATTTATAAAACATTTTTGAAATGACAATATACAGAAATGGAAGACAGATTAGCAACTGCCAGAGGTTAAGGGGAATGTGAGGCAATAGGGAAGTGGGTGCAGCTAAGTATTGGCATATCCTGGTTGTAATATTTTACCATCAGGGAAAACTGGGTAAAGGGTACATGGGATCTGTTTGTACTATTTTTTTTTACAACTATATGTGAATCTACAATTATCTCAAATGACACATTTAATTTTTTTTAAAAAACCTGCAGCAAACATTGTAGTTAATGGAGAACATCTAGTTGCATTTCTTTTAACAATAATGTTCTTTGTCGCTGCTACTATTTAACATGGCCCTAGAGGTCCTAGTCAATCCTATGAAAAAAAAAAAAAACTAAGAATTTCAAGGATTTGACAAGATACTCTCAGAGTTTGCTAAGGATATTATTATCTACCTGGAAAAAGGAAAGAGAATATCAACAACAAACAAACCGCTGAAACCAGCAAAAGAATTCAGCAAGTTTGTCCCATATATGATAACCTACAAAAAGTGGTTAACTTCTACTATTTGTAAATTACATATATGATAAGGTGTTAATATCCAGAATATATAAAGAATTCCTACAACTCAACAGCAACAACAAATAAAGCCACACACAAAAACAATTTAAAAATGGGCAAAAAACGTGAATAGGTATTTCTCTAACAATGATATTCAAATGGCTGACAAGCATATAGAAAGGTGTTCAACATCACTAATCATTAGAGAAATGCAAATCAAAACCCAATGAAATATCACCTTACACCCATTAGGATGGCTGCTATCAAAAAATTTAAAAAAAAAAGCAGGCACCTGAACAGATATTTGTACACCAGTGTTCATAGCAGCATTATTCACAATAGCCAAGGGATGGAAAAAACCCAAGTGTGAACTGATGGGTGAGTGTATAAGCAAGATGTGGGATATCCATATAATGGAATATTATTCGGCTTTAAAAAAGGAAGGAAATCCCATCACATGCTACAACATGGATGAACTTTAAGGACATTATGCTAAGTCCTTAAATAACCCAGTCACAAAAAGACAACTACTGTATGATTGCACCTTCGATGAAGTATCTAAAGTCAAATTCATAGAAACAGAAAGTAGTATGGTGGTTACAGGGGCTGAGGAGAGAGGGAAACGGGAACCTGCTGTTCAATGGGAACAGAAGTTCAGTTTTGCATAATGAGAAAGTTTTGGAGATTTGTTGCACAGCAATGAGAATTCACTTCACACTACTGAAATGTACACTTCAAAATGGTTAAGATGGTAAATTTTATGTTATTTTTTACTGCACTTTTTAAAATGTTGGTTACACTTCTCTACACCAGAAATAATGGATTTGAAAATAAAATTACAATAAGATAACAAATCATAATTACAGCAAAGTCCATAAAATGTCTCAGAATTAACTGAGCATACACGGGACCACTATGCAAAAGTGAATTTTAAAAAGCATAATACAGGTGTCTGGGTGACTCAGTCGGTTGAGCATCTTACTCTTAATTTCAGCTCAGGTCATGATCTAAGGGTCATGGTATTGAGCCCCATGTCGAGCTCTGCACTGGGCGTAGACCTGTTTAAAACTCTCTCTCTCTCTCTCTCTCTCTCTCTCTCTCTCTCTCTCTCCCCCCGTCTCTCTCTCTCCCTCTGCCCCTCTCCTCTGTTGTCACTCTCTGTTTCCACATCAAAACAAACAAACAAACAAAAAATCCTTAGCGTAAAATATGTCTCAAAAAATAAAGATATGCAAAGAGTTACATAAGCCTTGCACTAGGGTAAGGGACAGAAATGGGTAAAGGATAGAAATGAGTATTCTCTGAGATCCCTGAGTGGGAAATTACTGTCTTCTCTTATGACTAAGCAGTGGTCCCTGCCCAAGACCAAAGGAAGCCCAAGTTTTGCATCTTCCCACCCCCACCACCACCACACTGCCACAACTTTGGCTTCTTTCCTTCATATTGTAAATGTGCCAACTGTCCTATATTTCTCCTGGGATCCACATTTCTCCTGCCCAGTGTTTGTGCCGAACGCTGTGCGGGCTCCCAAGTTCCACAGCTTCCTCTTGTTTTGAGCCTTGCCCTGAAAGCAGGGGAGGGCAGTGAGGTTAGAGTTTTTACTCCATTGGCTCCCTTCCGAAGTCACCTTGGACAGTCTATGCCCCATGACTGAAAGGCACTGTTGCCAGCAAGGTAGTGACACCGTAGGACTAGCTCTACTACTGAACTCTGATGACTCCTCCAGCCCCTTGCCTCTTTGGACCTTGTGGTAGTGACAGCCCAGCTGCTGCTACCTCCAGATGACACTGTACTAGCCTCCACCCGCCTCTTTGTAAATACTTCCTTGTACATAGATTCTCCTTGAACTGTCTTATTTTGAACATGCCATCTGTTTTCTCTTGAGGCCCTAGGACAATGAAAGTCATTTCTTCATTCCTTGCCTCTGACCAGTCTGGCCAAGGGCTTTTGGAAACCTCATTTGCAATGGAAAATGGGGAGAAGGGTCAGGAGAGTACGTGAATCCCCTGTCTGGGACAATCTTTTTGGTTTTGGAGCCATTCCACTCTCTGCAGCCCTTGGGGATTGGCCTGGAAAAAAAATAATTTTCCTAAATAAACACTGAGATTAAATACCAATCTTCTTCTGTTCTTTTCACATGAATATGTACATGAGTAAGGAAATAAAGACAACCTGGAGCACAGGAGCATGCTGTCATTCAGGAAAAAAGCACTGAGGATACACCTTCCCATTGTGTGTTTGGGTTTTATTCCCATTGTCTATTATTTTTTTTTTAATCTGAGTATAGTTGACACACAATGTTACATTTGTTTCAGGTATATAACATAGTGATTCAACTTCTCTATGAGTTATACTGTACTCACAAGTGTAGCTACCATCCATCACCACACAGCGCTATTATGGCTATTACAATACCATTGACTATATTCCTTAGCTGTGCCTTTCATTCTTGTGATTCATTCATTCCATAACAGGAAGCCTGTGTCTCCCACTCCCCTTCACCCATTTTGCCCATCTCCCTGTCCCCTCCCCTCTGGCCATCATCAGTTTGCTGTGTTGGGGGTTTTTAATGTTTATTTATTTATTTTGAGAGGGAGATAGCATGATCAGGGGAGGGGCACAAAGAGAAGGAGAGAGAGAGTTCCAAGCAGGCTTCATGCTGTCAGCTCAGAGCCTGACACAGGGCTCGAACTCATGAACCGTGAGATTATGACCTGACCTGAAATCGAGAGTCAGATACTTAACCGAGTCACCCAGGCAGACCCAGTTTGTTCTCTTGTGTTTACAGGCCTGATTCCGCTTTTTGTTTTTTCATTTGTTGGGTTTTTTTTAGATTCCATATTATGATTGAAATCATATCAAAAGAAGAACCTCAAACTTGAGGTCAACACGGTTCTCTAAAGTATTGATATCTGCCCCAAGGGTTGAAGGAACTCCTTGCATGGCGCATGCCCTCATGAACATAGATCCAGCTCCATTATGAGTAGGGCGTTGGACTAGATGAACTTTAAAGTCAATTCCAGCTCCCAGTTCAGCTTTTAAAATGAACAAGACATTGAAGGGAGAGAACCGTGTATTGTACCACTTGGATTAGATACAACCCAACAATGCAACTCCCTCTCTCCTCTTTCTCTCTCTCTCTCTCACTCACACACACACACACACACACACACACACACATACCTTTTTGCATTTGATTATGTTTAACATTCTATTCTCCTTACACAGTCTGGGAGCTGGCCCACCATTAGTCCAGTTTTACTTTCCATCCAGACACCACTCATTCCCCTATGCAAGGACAGGTAGCTCCTCCCTTTTCTCCTTAATCTAGCTTCCTGGACCCAAGGAGACCTAGAGGGCACTTTTTCCTACTCCTCATCGGAAAGGGGACAGCCCTCCCCATAAAACAAAACCCCACAAAGTTGGGTCCGATACAAGCCTGCCAGGAATCTCCAGAAGGGTACTAGAAGCTTTCAATTAGCTGATTCCCTCCTTCCTTCCCCTGGGGGCCCTGTCACTTTGACCACTGCTGTGGCCAGACCCAGACCCTTTGGATGTGCAGCTTCTTCCAAATCAGCCTGTCATTGACATGACCCAGAGCCCCACCCCCAGACCAAACTAGCATTTCAAAAGGAATTTGCTTTGTCAAACAAACAAAAATAAAAACACTGAAAGGAAAAATGAAAATGAAGCAATACAAGACTTAAAACAGTAAGTTTTTAGAGAAAGTCAAGTTGGGGGCACCTGGGTGGCTCAGTCAGTTAAGCCTCCAACTTCACCTCAGGCCATGATTTCAGGGTTTGTGAGTTCGAGCCCCACATCGGACTCTGCACTGACAGCTCAGAGCCTGGAACCTGCTTCCTATTCTGTGTCTCCCTCTCTCTGGCCCTCCCTCACTCATGCTCTTTCTCTCTCTTAAAAATAAACAGGGGCACCTGGGTGGCTCAGTCGGTTAAGCGTCCGACTTCGGCTCAGGTCATGATCTCACGAGCCCCGCTCGGGCTCTGTGCTGACAGCTCAGAGCCTGGAGCCCGTTTCAGATTCTGTGTCTCCCTCTCTCTCTGCCCCTCCCCTGTTCATTCTCTGTCTCAAAAATAAATAAACATTAAAAAAATTTAAAATAAATAAATAAACATAAAAAATTTTTAAATTTTAAAAAATAAAGTCCAGTAGAGGTGAAAGATTATTTACATTATATATAAGCTGATTCATTAAATGTTATATATAAATGCAAAAAAAAAGAAATATAAAACTGATAAAATTTCTAGAGATTAATTTCTGAACCTACATTTACCAATTAGCACAGCGCACAGCACTTTCCCTGTTCTGACCTTATATGGATGGCCTTGCTCTGAGAATAACCATTTTGAATTCATGAGCACTTTCCCCTGCCATTGACTTCTTCAGTAAACTCTCTCCAGGACAAATGCCCTGATCGCAAGGATCCTTCTGGGGAAAGCGTGGATGTGGAGGGGATCTATTCATTGGTTCTGAGGCACCTACTTTGGACATCAATTCTGTAAGAACAGTGCTTCCCCCATTCTTCTGCAGGCTCCCATCAGCGTAGAAACAGTCCAAAGATGAAGGGTTCTAGCCCCCATGACCACCCCTCACACACACACACCCACATTCATGGATAGCAGCACACAGAGTAATGCAGTTTGTCTTCTGCCTCTTCCCCCAGCTCATCAGATTCTGATCTTATATATTCCTACATAGATACCCACATGCAAATATGCATCCATAACCCTTTGTTCTCCTGCCCCAATATTCTGTTAGGCTAAGCTGCTTCAGTACTCATCTTCATTTCTGGTTTTGTTTCCTTGCCCGCAGAATCCAACTCCAATTCCAAAAACAATTCCACTGCCCAGCTTTCTGTGTCCAGCAGGTGTCACCCTTCACTGGAAACAAACGGCACCTCTCTTCCACAGGTGTGAAGTTTATACCTCAGTAGTGGATGTCCCTCGGGTTTGGGGTAGAAGGAAATGAAAGCGTGGCTCTGAAGAGTGGTGTGCTCACCAGCATGAAGATCCTCAGAATAAAGCAATCTACTTACTTCCAGCTAAGGTAGACAAACATCTTATAAAGAATTTGCTCTTTGATCTTAGACACCCTATTTAACCCCTGAATCTTGCTTTCTTCATCTGTGACACAGAAGGAGACAATCTTTTCCTTCTAGGGTTATTGTGAGAAATTAATGAGATAAAAACACAAAGCACTTAGCCCAGGACCTAAATAAGTACTTGAGCTATGGGCCCTTCCCTGCTTAGGGTATGGAAGAAATAACTGCCCAGAGCTCCCATCTGGAGTTGAACTCTGCCCCAAGTTCTATCTGAGGATCTGCATCAGGGTTGTGATGAGGACAAAATGAAATAATGCATGTAAAGCACTTGATACAATGCTTGGGCCAGAAAGGTGAGTAACAGGTAATAACTAACATCACTACCATGGGCTCGGCATGTGCCAGCAATGTTCTTAGCCGTCCGCAAGTATGAAGTCATTCAATCCTCCTAAGATCCCTTATGAGGTCAGTCAACTGTCAATTCCCTGCCTCTCCCTTATTCTGTGACTCCATCCAACCACGGTTTAATTTCTTCTTATGAATTATGTATCAGAAAACTGCCCCCATTCTGTTATGTCTAAAGGGAATAATTAGAAGGAGGCACTGACTCCTCCACTCAAATAGGAAAGAATTCACCCGATCCATAACTCTGCTTGTGGTGCCTCCCCAGGGCCTCAGGAAAAAGCATAGAAAAACCTTATTTCCACCAGAGTTTATTCCTCAGACATGATCACCAGTGACTCACTGGCCCCCATGGCACAGTGTGGGCCCCACAAGGGCCTTTAACCTTCCTCCCCAGACTGCATTTGCCCCAGAAACATAGCCTTGGATGTTAACTTGGTTACAGAATATTCCCAGGAACGAGTTTCCCCAACTCACTAAGGTTTACATGGGGTGGGCTGGGAAGTTCAAAGATCTGGGTGGAGAAACCATAGGATCCAAGAAAATTTGGAGGGTCTGAGGATGTTGAGGGGACACAGCAGCATCACTAAGAGTTTGAATCTCCTCCTCCCTTGGAGCGGAAGTTGTAGGACCCTGCCTCTAGGAGATGTGTTGACCTGCAGAAGAAATAAAAAGGCCATAATAAGACTTTAAACCAACTTGACCCCATCATCGGTCTCTATAACCATCCATGCCAGAGCCCATAATACAGTGATACTGAAAATTCTAGATCACCAAGGACTAATACTACAAAGCCACTTTCAGTTGTGTCCCCATAGATGCTCCACTGAATAGAAGACAGGGGTGTAGGCATTCCTCTTTCCTGTTCCCAATCCTAACAATGGCAGTTTAAATTATGCTCTTGGCAACATGCTGGTGGAAATTCAACCCTGTGATAAGCACCATTAGCTGAGCCCAAAAGCTGATCCCAGTGAACTCTCACCCCTCCAAAGGACCAGTAGGCAAACAGACCAATAGAGATGTTACCTTCTGGATAACTGGACCCAGGGAGGAAAATGTAGCCTAGGAGAAGAAAATATTTGATTAGAGGTCAGTCTGTGGATAAAAGTCTCTGGCAATACTCACGGCAAATGGGGTAGCAATGGGAGGACCAGTCACAAACGGAGAGTGAGCAGAAATTGGGAGCAAGACTGACAACAGGAGATTAGGTGCAGCACTCACCAGAGGAGCTAGCTTTCCGCCAGCTGAGCAAACCAAGAGAGAAAATGATGAGGCCCAGGCCCAGAGTCACTGCAGCCACCGAAACCTTCAGTGTCTGCATCGGGGACAGCCCAGGTGCTGCAAAAAATAGAAACTTACTAGAACCAATCTGTCGCTCATTCCCAGAGCAAACTTAATTTAGTGTGACCTGTACCTAGCAGGTTCAAAGGTGCTTTATCCCAAAGCCAAGGATCTAGCTCACACCAACCTACTCCCAAGGAAACAGACCTTCCTCAAAACCCCCATCCTGTAGCTCTCCACTCCTAGAGTAGCCCTGGGGGACCCCTGTCACCAGAGTTATCACTCTAGCTACTCGGTCCTCTCTAATACAGTGGGACCTCTCAAGGCGTCTTTTTTCCTTCCTTCACCCCCACAGGCCCTCTCACCAAAGAATAAAGTATTCCTCAATCCCTTCTCCATTTACCCCATGGTGACAACGTTTACTCCCTTATGTGTTCTACCTGAGTATTTGTCTATTAAAATGTCTTTCCACCTTTGTTAACTCTCAATGATCCCATTCCATGAGTTATCCGATACCGATGTGTCTCCTCCTGTCCACATCCAGATTTCCAGAACATGTCTCCATCCCACTCCGTAGCTCCTGCCTCCTGGAACCCATCATACTCTGAATCTCATCACACCCAGTTTCCTTCCCCATGCTAGAATGAACATTCCATCACCAAAGGAAACTCAGGTGCATGTTAGGAAGGAGACTTTCCCAGGAGAACTGAGGTGTGCCTGTGGGTTCTTCTCTCTGCTCCTCATGCCCTTCTCAGCTGCCCAGCAAGACAGCACTCCCCAAAGGGGGAACCCAGTCTCAGCAGCCAGTCTGGGACTCTGTTCCCTGGCCCTTTGTAGATACCCTTCCTCTTCCTCTTCCTCTTCCTCATTTCTTCCTCTTCCCTTTCCCCAAATCTGTATACCAAATCTCTTGGTACCTTTAACTACTTCCAATCCTGGGCTTGCAATCCAGTGGCGATTGGTTCCTGTTCATTAGGCCCCAAGCATGTAAACCAAAGTGCCTGCCAGCCATGGCTTTTTCTTCCCTGTCAGAGCAGGCCAAATTCAGTACTGCCCCCACACCAACAGAAATTTCTCTTTCTCCTGAAACCTTTTTTATTTCCTCAATTCCCATTCCTGACCCGACAACAGAATAGTTGAAATTTGAGGATCCTAAAATATTGCATCACGATTTGGGGTCCTGAAAACATGGTTACCAAATCCACATCCTCTTTTGCAGGACAGTCACGCTGTTCCCTCCCACCCTCAGACACGTGCACCACAACATCAACCATACCACCATGGCGACAACTACAGTCACTCTTTCCATTCCTGTCTCCCATTGCTCCATCTCTGGCCATCAGTCCTCCACCAGTTCCTCCAGACTCGCTTCTCATTCATAGCATCTCCCTTCCCTGCCATATACCATGGACCCGTCCACATGTCACTCCCTGTGCCAAAATGTTGCCGTTCCTTTTTCAACCATCCACTCACAATAGCTCTCTGCTTCAACCCTAATTCCTCTCACCCGCCATGCACTTACTCCAGTCCTCGCAGATGGGCTCAAGAGCCCCGATGTGATCCACCACGCAGGTGTAGGTGTCCCCAAAAGAGGGAGTTGTGGCTAAATGAGAGACGGTCTGATACGTCCAGTCTCCATTGGGCTGAGCCATCTTAGGGGCACTTCTGTGAGGGAGGACAGGCTGCCCATTCTTCCTCCATGAAATATTCACATCAGCTGGATAGAAGCCCCACACGTAGCAGGCCAGCATCACACGCTCCTTCGTGTTAAAAGGAGTGGTTTTGGCTACCTGCACAGTTGGTGGCCCTGCATAGGAGGAAAATGTGGTCATGAAAGAGGGCCACAGACTGGTTTCTTCTCCAACCTGGTTTCTTTCCTACTTCAATTCTTCGTGGTTTTGCCAACCTGCCCTCCCCGCCCCCACTCCATGTCACCACATATCCCTTTGAAAATGAGGAGTTAGAATTTACTCCTGCTTTGCTCTTTCTCTTCTCCCATTCCTTCACTGCCCCTTCCTTTCCTTCCTCCTCCAAAATTACATTTGATCACATTGAGTAGAAGCCAGATCTGGACTGCAAGCTGTCTCAGAAGTTGTCGTATTTATTTCAAGCATATAAGCTAACTGTTGTCGAGAGTCGTAAGTTGGGGTTTGTAAAGGTAGGAAAAGATGTCTGCCCTCAAATCTCATTTAACAAATTAAGTGGCTAAATCAAGCAACATTTTTCCTTGGAGAGTTTAAGGAAACAAGCCTAACTCGCATCTAATTCTCTTAAATTTGGATTAGTCTAGTCCAAGTTAATGAGATTACTAATATTGCCATTCTCTACTAGTTTGTTGTCCTAGGCGACTCCCCTGCTTGCCTCTACCTTGGTGCTTTTCAAACAAAATCTTAAATAAATACCCAAGAAACTGTTAAAACTCAGATTCCCTAGGTTGCATCCCCAGATATTTTCACTGAGAGGATGTGTAGTGGCACTCAAGGGTTTGTATTTTTAACAAGCACCTTCCCCAGGCAATTCTGAGAAAAGTGGTCCAGAGATCACATGTTAAGACATATTACTCTCTCCTATGAAGATCTTCATATTTTCTTTTACCAATCTCAAGTCATTCCCAGGGCAAGGGCTTTGGGGCAAGAAAGCATATTGAAATCCCCTGGGAGGCTTTCTAAATATCCCCATGACCAGGCCCATCCCAGACCTAGAACATCAGAACCTAGCATAAAGAGGCATGCACATTTTGGGAAAAGGCATTCTGGTTGTTCTGACACCCTCCTGGCTGAACTTGGCTCTGCATCTTTGAGATGCTCTGCACTGGAGGAAAGCATGTTTACTTTCTCCTCAATAGCTCCCCATTAGCTCAAACATCACCTCCCCTTCTTTATCTCTGCTCCACTCCCATCAACAACCCTTTGAAGGTCAACACTCACTCTTTCTACATTTCAGGTCCACACATTTTCTGCTTCTTTCCTGCCCAAATCTCAAACCCCTTGCCTACAGAGGGATACTCCCTGGACTCCCCTCTCCTAATTGTGCTTCTTAAAATAGCCCCTTTACACCCCTCTCTTCTTACGTGTCCTGTGGGTCAGTGATCCCCAGAAGGACTGGGTATGTGTGGCACAGTCCTGGAGCCCATTAGACAAGCGCTGGAGTAGGCTTTCCTGTTGGTTGAGGTAATCTGAGAGGTAATTCGCCAAGACACTCAGTACCCCAAATTCACAAGGGGCCATTTGGGATGTTTGGGGATCCCAGCAGGTCAGCAAATCCTTGTTGAAGGAGACACAATATGTGAAATCCTTTGGAGTCCCATCATCATCCAACAGACAGGTGCTTTCCACATGGGCTAAAAAGCCACCTACAGAAGCCAGAGAAGGGGAGCAGCTTAGAGACCTCTTCAGGGAGCCCCAACTCCAGTTTCATCCTGTGAGTGAGGCGTAGCTTTCCCGCCTCAGGCAGCAGCTACAGACCAAGCTCCTGACTGGAGTGTCTGAGAGCACCGAGTAAGGGAATAGAGGGTAGTAGCAGAGAAGTTTTTAGATGCCATTTCCTCTTTATATGAGACTAAGTACGGAAACAGGAATTGCCCAAAATTATTTGCAAGTTTAAATGCAACAATTTACCCAGGACAAGACCTTCAGTAAGGCAAATTATTGAGTGAGAAAAGGGGTCAAGGGAAAGAGTCAGCTTTGTTGTATGCTGGATATTTTATTAAATATTCACTCCATATATATTTATGAAGCATACACACATATTATGTGCCAGACACTGTGCTAGCAGCTGAGAATGCAGCAGGAACCAAGACAGATGTTGCCCTTGCCTACATTCCAGTAAGAGATCTATGTTACACAAATAATTATACAGCTAAATTATTTTAAAATTGTCATAAAGATACAAAAGGACAAAGTGCTATCAGAGTATATACCAGGGAGACAAACTGTAGCCTGGGGTGTCCAAATCCAAATGAACCCCCTTGCAGAGGAAAGGAGGAGAGGAAAGGAGCAGAGGAAAGGAAGGTCCCAAGAAAGAATGTCCTTACCTGCTCTGGTGGAGCCCAGGCTGAGGCCTAGCAGCAATGGCAGAAGTGTGTTCATGCTCTGCTCTAGGAACACACTGGGAATTCAGTCCCCTGGACCAGTTCTTCCAGGGGCCCTGGGTCCTCGCCTGCTCCAGAAGCCCCAGCCTGAATAGATGATCTCCAGATCCTGCGCGGAATACAGTATTGCCCCAGTTCCTCGATCCCCACTAAATTAGTGATTTGGAGTCACCCAGCCCCTAGATACTAAACCTGTTCCTACCAGCTCTTCTAAGTCAGAGTTTCAAACTAAAAGTTGTCAGATCGGTGAAGTAGGCGGAGACAAACATAGAGACAAATGGCTCAGTGCTTCAGCCTAGCATCATCAGTTACCAGGTAAATCTTATCCTGTCCTAGGCTTTAAACCACTCCATCTTTGAACTCTTTGCCGGTGGGAAAGACCAGTCTGTAGGTAGATTTCCCTAGATCAGTGGAGAGAATAATCCCAATATTCCCAAAACATATGTAGCCTGGAGTGCCCATTGGTTTAACAGTTTCCTTTCAAAATCCTTCCAAAAGACTGGCACTAGATAACTTCTCATGTCCCTTAGAGGGAGGTTACTTAGAAAGATGTTACAAACCCTCAGTCTATCCCGTCATTTGGAGATGGAGATGGGATGATGGAAGGCCCTTCTAGAGCAAGTGGCTGCTGTGATGAAGGAGGCACAGGAAGAGTGCAGAGTTATCTGGCATCAAACCAAGACAGTTCCACCTTAGAGGTCAGAGACAGAGCCTGGAAAATCCCTCCCTGGGATTCCATTGCTTCTTTTGTTCTAGCCAGCAAAGCTTCCTCTCATCTTTTCTGCTTTTTGGAGCCAGGAAATCCTCTCCTCCACCACTCTGAGTCATCTCTGGGCAGACTGCAGGACAACTCCCCTTAACCCTTGATAAACAGCTGGTGGTGGACCAGTTCCCAAAGCTCACCTGCCTCCCCCAAATGCAACTTCTCATGTATTTTTCTCCCTCTGGTCCTACCTGTCCCCAAGCAGGTCCCTGCATTATGAAGCCACTAGAAAAATATAATAAACCTTCTCTCTTCTTCTTCCCCAGGAAAAGACAGATTTTAAATTTCAATTCGTGCTCCTATCCCACTGTGAACTATGCAATTGGTGGCTTTTTCCATCACAATTTAAAACCCTAAATTAGCTTCTCTCTGCTCCCCATCAGGCTTCAGGGCTGTGTCTCTTCATCTCTGAGTTTCTGCAAGCTCTTGGACTTGATTTAGTAATGAGCTAAATGAGAGAGGATTAAGAGACAGCCCCTTGACACCACACTTATCTATCGATATTTGCGAAGAAAAAAGAAGCATGTGCCAAAAGTGAAGACAAAGATGAATATTAGAAACAAAAGACTTGTTTCATGTAATGAGTTGAGATTAATTGAAGTTCTGCCCATGTTTCCCAGCCACCCTTACTCTCAACCCCACCCTGATTATAAGATGCTTCTATACTCTACCTCCTCTAATGGGCCATCAGGTGAGCTGGAATGGGCAGAAAATCGGGCAGTGAGTCCAAAATTTGTTGATCTTCTGCTTTGAAACAGATACTATACTAGGTAGGCCCTTTCCATGGTATCTCATATAATCTTAAAAGACCTGTTAAGTGTCCTCATTTTACAGTTTTGAAAACAGATCCAAATATTCACACCCAAGGTCTAGAGGTACACACACACATACACACACACACACGCGCGCGCGCACGCACACACATCATATACACAAACACAGACACAGGTGCACACGTGCACACACGAGCCTGTCCGCACCCTCACTACATCCTGGGGCTGAGATGACCCACAGAAAGGTAGCTAGTGGCAGCCTCTGTTGAAAAAAAGATAAAGGGAAGAACCAATCCATCCATCCAAGTCTTAGCTTCCCTGTTCTCAGAATTCCTTCTGTTCTTAGAACCTGTGTCTCCTTGCTTTCTTTTTTTTTTTAATTTTTTTAATGTTTATTTATTTTTGAGACAGAGACAGAGCATGAGTGGGGGAGGGGCAAAGAGCGAAGGAGAGACAGAATCTGAATGAGCCTCCAGGCTCTGAGCTGTCAGCACAGAGCCCAACGCGGGGCTTGAACTCACGGACCATGAAATCAGGACCTGAGCCAAAGTCGGACACTTAAAGGACTAAGCCACACAGGTGCCCCTCTTTGCTTTCTCTTTTGACAGTTTCAAAACTGTAAACTCTCCGCCACACACACACACACACACACACACACACAGGAAGTGAGCCTAACCTTGTAGGCACCAGGGCTTGGGATCCTCTTCAATGTCTACCCAAAGCCTGCCTGGGCACAGGAACGGTGGCGGTGTGGTCACGTGCCTGTGCAGGGGTGGTGGCCGCCAGCGTGCTGAGCCCCCCGCCCCACGGAGTTCCCTCTCGTGTCTGGGTCTGTACTCTGGCAGCCAAAGGAGATGTGAAACCCCCCGTGAGGCAGCAGCAGGAAATGCAGAAGATTTCACTTCTCTATTAATGAGAAGACTGGAGGTGCTTTTTAGACTAAAGCAGGACAGAAAACCCAGAGACCTGTGCTCAGCGAAGAGGCTTCTTCGTTCCCCTCCCCTCCTAATTTTACATAGAGCTGTGTCCCCCACCTCCCATCAACCCAAAAGAACATTTCAAGTGCCCTGTCCACTGTGATTGTATAACTATTTCTGTAGCACCAGGACTGAAGGAGTGAGGGAGCCACAGCCACATACCCACATGCTGTCCCTTTTTTTACTGCCACTGCCCAAGCCCGGAGCACAAGTCCTCTCCTTCCACACTGCCTCTCCCTCTAGGCTGGCCACCATACACCACAAGTAGACTGACCACAGCGTTTCCGTGCAGACTATTACAGGCAATGCCCAGCTAGAAGATAAGGATTCAGCCCCCATGTCATTTGATTTTAGGTCAGTTGGGGAGTGAGAACAAACATCTGTAAAGAGACGAATTTATGTTAAATGAAGTAAGCAATAAGGCCATTGTACTTCAAAGAGAAAAGAGAAATCATTGAGGGCATGGTGGACAGGGAGTCCTCCCCATCTGAGGACCCCTGGAGGTGAGCACTGAATACTGGGCTGGAGTCATGTTCAGAAGAGCAAGGCAGTTGGCACCACAGTCCTGGCATATAACTCCACAAGCTTGGTAATGTTATGAGGTGCTGTCAGGGGTCTATCTGGAGCCCGACCTGGCTAAAACAAAAACAGACCACAATAACATCACTGGCATCACACACTGAAGGAAGTCACAAATGTGGTCTCACGCTGTTCCTAAGAGTATGACCATAATAATAAATCACATCTTGGTACTTCCTTATGTTGCTCCCTGTAAGCTCTCAGGTTCCTCTTCTGGACAGATGTTTTAACTCAAGCCTCAATTTTATAAACTCAAAAATTGCGCAACCCACCAATCATTTGCAATAGAAAACCAATAGCATGAGACCACATTTGTGACGTCTTTCAACGTCTTCTCAAAACTACACACACCTGCACCCTGCCAGGATTGCTAATATTACTTCCCAGTCTGTCCAACCTCGCCTCTACCCAGCCCCACCTCACCTCTGCCCTCCTACTCCATCTTCTACCTTAAATTCACTGCTCCAGACCCTAACCTTGGGGTTACTGTTGCTGTACCTAGCCCATCATCTTTTCATCCTGCAGCCAAATTACTTGAGCAGCTAGGGGATATTCTACATCATTTGTCACCACAGCTCCTGAAAAATGTTACTATCTCCATCTTAACAATGAGAAAATGGAGGCAGAGGGAGGCTGGTGACTGTCCAGATTTACCCAAAACCATGACTTGAAAGGAGGATTTATGATTCTAAATCCTATACTCCTCCTAATCAGTTAGAAAATAATTGAACATTGCTAACCATTTATAATAGCGATAAAAACTGTAACGTGTAACAGTTACCATTAAAAAGTATAAGAACTTTATGGATAAAAGGGAAAACTTTATTAAAATCCATATGAACACCTCAGAAAATGAAAAGACATATTCACAGATGGGGCATCCTAATTTAATGAAGAAGCTAATTTCTCCACATATCACTAACCTAAATGCTGTCCTAACCAAATCATAGCAGGATTTGGGGAGAATTTGATAAAGTGATTCTAAAAGTACATGGA
The DNA here is from genome assembly GCF_022079265.1 of Lynx rufus. NCBI lineage: Eukaryota > Metazoa > Chordata > Mammalia > Carnivora > Felidae > Lynx > Lynx rufus. The sequence continues at coordinate 114,350,753 of NW_025814878.1, read as the reverse complement.
AATCAAACCCATGAGCATCTTAGACAATTTTAGTAAAGAAGAGCAAAATGGGGTTTTTAGAGAGGTGAAGTTATAAAGAAATGGAAAACAGCCCTGCCAAATATTAAGACATATGAAAGCCATAATAATTAAAACAATATAATACTGACATAGGAACTGACAAACCAGTGGACCAAATAATTCAGAGACAAATGCATGAACATAGGGAAACTTGGAATAAAATCCCCGGGAATAAATAGAATGTTTAGTAAATGATATTAAGAAGATCAATCTACTCTTTGGAGGAAAAGAAAGTTGTATCCTTATTCACATCATATAGAAAAATTCCAGATCAGTAAAGATATAAATGTTAAAGGAAAACAATAACACTAATAGAAGAAAGCATAGTGAAATTCATACATGGCCAGATAAATATAAGGCAAAGTTTTTCTACCCAAAATTACTCATCAGGTAAAAGGGAATTACTTTATACACAAGTCCTTAGGTTCTTTTGTTTTCAAATTATGGCCACTCTTTCAAAGCTGTTTGGAGAAGATACATTATCCCAAAATGATGTCAATAAATACAAGGGCCTCCATACTGTTTTCAATAGTGGCTACACTAATTTACTGTCCTGCCAGCAGTGCACCACCAGTGTGGAGGTTGCTCAAAAAGTTAAAAATAGAACTACCATTTGATCCACCAACTCCACTTTTGAGTATTTATCCAAAGAAAATGAAAACACTAACTCAAAAAGATATATGCACCCCATGTTGATTCAGCATTGTTTACGATAGCCAAGGCATGGAAACAACCCAAGTGTCCATTAATGGCTGGATGGGTAAAGAAATTGTGGTTGGTGTGTGTGTGTGTGTGTGTGTGTGTGTATACAATGAAATGTTAATATTATTCAGCTATTAAAAAAAAAGGAAACCTTTCCATTTGTGGCAACATGAATAGATCCCAAGGGCATTATGCAAAGTGAAATAAGTCAGACAGAGAAAGAAAAATAACATATAATCTCTCTTATATGTGGAATCTAAAAAAGTAAAACATAAAAATAAAAAAAAGTATTCATAGATACAGAGAACAGATTGGTGGTTGAGAGATTGGAGGAAGAAATTAATGAAATGTTTTTGATGTCTATTTTAGTTTAAATAGATCATTTTTTAAAATAAAAGAATTTGGAAGTAATTCACATAATCAAAAAACACATTAAAAATAAATTTAAAATTGTTTTATAAAATGTTAATGATGGCTGCAGCAACTTTCTACTCAACACGTCTCTGGAGGTAAGGGAAACAAAAGCAAAAATGAACTATTGGGACCTCATTAAAATAAAAAGCTTCTGCACAGTGAAGGAAACAATCAGCAAAACTAAAAGGCAACCGACAGAATGGGAGAAGATATTTGCAAATGACACATTAGATAAAGGGTTAGTATCCAAAATGTATAAAGAACTTATCAAACTCAACACCCAAAAAACAAATAATCTAGTGAAGAAATGTGCAAAAGACATGAATAAACACTTCTCCAAAGAAGACATCCAGATGGCCAACCGACACATGAAAAAATGCTCAACATCACTCATCATCAAGGAAATACAAATCAAAACCACATTGAGATACCACCTCACACCCGTCAGAAACATTAACAACTCAGGCAACAACAGATGTTGGCGAGGATGCAGAAAGAGAGGATAACTTTTGCACTGCTGGTGGGAATGCAAACTGGTGCAGCCACTCTGGAAAACAGTACAGAGGTCCCTAAAAAATTAAAAATAGAACTACCCTATGACCCAGCAATTGCACTACTAGGTATTTATCCAAGGGATACAGGTATGCTGTTTAGAAGGGGCACATGCACCCCAAAGGTTATAGCAGCACTATCAACAATAGCCAAAGTATGGAAAGAGCCCAAATTTCCATCCACAGATGAATGGATAAAGACGATGTGGTATGTATATGCAATGGAATATTACTCGGCAATCAAAAAGAATGAAATCTTGCCATTTGCAACTACGTCGATGGACCTAAGGGGTATTATGCTAAGTGAAATTAGTCCGTCAGAGGGGCGCCTGGGCATCCGACTTCGGCTCAGGTCATGATCTCGCGGTCCATGATTTCGAGCCCGACTGTGCTGACCGCTCAGAGCCTGGAGTCTGTTCCGGATTCTGTGTCTCCCTCTCTCTCTGACCCTCCCCCATGCATGCTCTGTCTCTCTCTGTCTCAAAAATAAAAAAATAAATAAACGTTAAAAAAATAATTAAAAAAAAAGAAATTAGAGAAAGACAAATATCATATGACTTCACTCATATGAGGACTTTAAGAGACAAAACAGATGAACATAAGGGAAGGGAAGCAAAAATAATATAAAAACAGGGAGGGGGACAAAACAGAAGAGACTCTTAAATGTGGAAAACAAACAGAGGGTTACTGGAGGGGTTGTGGGAGGGGGGGTGGGCTAAATGGGTAAGGGGCATTAAGGAATCTACTCCTGAAGTCATTGTTGCACTATGTGCTAACCAACTTGGATGTAAATTTAAATAAATAAATAAATAAATAAATAAATAAATAAATAAATAAAATGTGAATGGAAACAGTAATATCCCTACATTAATATATCATGTTATAAAACATGTTATTTTAATTTTGTGAGTTAGTAACTAAATAAAGGTAGCTAGCAGACATTTGACTATGTCCCTATAACTTTTATATCCCTCAAACTTTATATATTGAAATTGGTCAAAAAACTTCTAAAATATTCCAATCAAGAAAACTGAGTATCATTTTATCACTTTATATTCCAGTGAAAATTGTAACTTTACTGCCTTGGGGTTGGAAAGAATTTCTTAAGATCACAAAACACAAACCATGAGGGTTCTGATTCAAAATTAAATAATTCTATTCAAGGAAAGAATATATACGAATTTAACTGAAGAGCAGCAAACTAGAAGAAGGCATTGCAATATTTATACTGACGTAAAATTATTACATAGACTATATAAGAAATCCCCACAAATTCACAAGAAGACAATGCAATTTTAAAAATAGACAAAAGATATGAATCGGCAATTCACAGAGAGAAACCTATGAAAAGATGACCAACTTCAGTAGTAACACGAGAAAGGCAAATTAAAAGGAAATACCACTTTACATCCACCCTATTGCCAACATTTGAAAGTCTCGTAATTTCAAGTGTTAGTGATGATAAAGGAAAATGAGAACCACCTTGCTACATTGATGGAAGGATAAACTGTTTATAATCCCTGAATTACATAAATTACAAACTAGTTGGGTGAAAAAATTAACGTATGAAACAAGGCAGCGTATCCTTGAGAGCAAAGTCTGTGGTGAAGTGTGTTAAGTTTTAGAGAAGCTCAGTGAAGATCAATTAAGGGTGGAGGAGGGTTGCCAGGCTGGCACAGTGGGAAGAGCATGTGACTGAGACGGAAGCTTGATCCCGGGGTCTTGAGTTCAAGACCCACGCTGGGTGTGGAGATTAGTAAATAAACTTTAAAACAAAACAAAACAAAAAGCCTGCAGGATTAGGGATAGGTTCACAGAAGGAGTGAACATGGATTGGATCCATAGCGTTGGTTAAAATGGGAACAAGGGAAGCAGAATGAAGAAGGTATTCCGGTGAGAGGAAAAGCCTGGACAAGTGCCCTAAGGTGACATGATACTGTCAAGAAAGAGCCATGAAACTGGACAGGATTACTGCTGGGAAGGGGACACCTGAGAGGCTCTTCAATGCTTCTCGAGGATTGCAAGTGACAGTATCATAAAATGTTTGATCAGACAGCATCTAACACGAGCCCATCACTTCACAGATGAGGAATTTGAGGTCCGGAGAGGGGAGGTGACTTGTCTAAGGTCACACAGCATAATGAAAGCAGTTTGAAGACTTGACTGGCAAGAAACTTCTGGATAGTTGGAAAGTAGAAACCAGGAAGAACTGCAAATAAGAGACAGTTGTAGAATGGTAAAGAGAAAAGAAAAAGAAAAAGGGAAATATCTCAAAGGGAGAAAATACAATACTTGGTTGTCAGTTCCAGAAAAAAAGAAAGAAGTCAATGATGCTGCAGAGTTCCCCTGTGGAAATCCTTGCTCAATTATTGAGTAACTTTTCCACGTGCTAAACACTGCATTCTACAGATATTAACTTCACAACACAGTTAAGGTGGACACCATTGTTTTCATTACCCTTTTACAGAAAATAATATCAGGGCACAGACAGGTTAAGTAATCTACCCAAGGGCCCACAGCTAAAATTTTGACAATCACAAATGAATCCCCAGCAGTCTGATTCCTGAGAGCATACTCTTGAGCAGAAAGCATGCTGCTGTTAGAAATGAGATGGTTTAGGGGCGCCTGGGTGGCTCAGTCGGTTAAGCGGCCGACTTCGGCTCGGGTCATGATCTCGCGGTCCGTGAGTTTGAGCCCCGCGTTGGGCTCTGTGCTGACAGCTCAGAGCCTGGAGCCTGTTTCAGATTCTGTGTCTCCCTCTCTCTGACCCTCCCCCGTTCATGCTCTGTCTCTCTCTGACCCTCCCCCCGTTCATGCTCTGTCTCTCTCTGTCTCAAAAATAAATAAACGTTAAAAAAAAACTTAAAAAAAAAAAAGAAATGAGATGGTTTAGGGGCACCTGGGTGGCTCAGTCGGTTGAGCATCTGACTCCGGCTCAGGTCACAATCTCATGGTTCATGGGTTTGAGCCCCACATAGGTCTCTGTGCTGGGAGCTTGGAGCCTGCTTAAGATTCTGTGTCTCCCTCTCTCTCTCTCTGCCTCTCCTCTGCTCACTCTGTCTCTCTCTCTCTCTCTCTCTCAAAAATAAAATAAACATTTTTTTAAATTTTTTAAAGAAATGAGATGGTTTAGGGACGCCTGGGTGGCTCAGTCAGTTAAGCGTCCAACTCTTGATTTCAGCTCAGGTCATGATCTCATGGTTTGTGATTTCGAGCCCCTTGTCAAGCTCTGCGCTGACAGCACTGAGCCTGCTTGAGATTCTCTCTCTCCCTCTCTCCCTGCCCCTCCCCTGCTCACACACACACTCTCTCAAAATAAATAAATAAACGTTTTTAAAAAAGGAAAAAAGAAAAGAAAGAAACGAGATGATTTAGAGGAGGTGCCAACTCCTGGGAATTGGATATTTTCCCCTAGATTAGATGCTGGTACAATGTGAAGAAGAGACTCTCTCACCAATACCAAAGTAATTTCACTCTTGACTTTCATGCCACCCCCTCCTCCAAAGCAACTCCCAGACTCTAAGGAAAGCAAGATGCAAAGTCTTATGACAGTAAGAAAGCATATGCAAAGGAATTTACCACCAGTAGTCACGTGTCCCTCGCCCCCACTACCTGCTCAGGGCAGCACTACCACAGTTCTCCTCGGATGATCCACTCAGGCCAAAGAACAATCGTTGGAGGGACACATGAGTTGCGGGCCCTTCCAAGCTAGCTGTTCATACTTCACTTCAGGAGCCTGAATATACTGTTTTCACAGAACCGACACGACTGAGTTAGAATAGCATTTAAAAGCTCATTTTTCCCACTCCTGAGCTCCTGTTTTCCCAGCTATGGCGAAGGTTGAAGGGAGTTACATATTTCTCAAGACAGCCAATACTATCCATAAGCATTTTCATAAACAGTAAAATGAAAAAGAAAAAAAATCCGCAGTCAGCTTTCTCCACTATTTTGTGAGCAGATTATCAGAAAGTAGCTCTGCCTTCATTTGTCACATATTTCGCACAAACTGATAGAAGTAAAAGCCATCGTACGGTGCTGAGACCGGGGAACAGGAGTTGGCTGAGGAGTTAGGGGTTTTCCCATTCCCCTCCCTAATGAGGGCAAGCTGTGTTTACATTAAGGCATGTTGAATTTGAAATGACAACCCACTCAGTATTAAGAAATAAGATTTATTGCCCTGAAGTGGGAAGGAATGTGGCCGTGACAGGAAAGCCACTCTGGGTTCCCCTGGGTGCAAGTCCCAGGACAGCAGAGCTTCCAGCTGAGAAACATGTACATGCCCACATGTCCCTCAGAGGCATCCCAGGGACTTCTGCTCTGAGGAGGAGAGATCCTGGGCAGGATGTGGGAAGCCTGAGCTTCCCCCGCATGCATGGTTGACACTGTTGGCACCAGTCAACAGGAAGAATCAATCTGAGGAGAGAGAAGGATGGAGGAAAGCCATCAGGGGACCCCCCCCTTTCCCAAAAGCCCCTCCCTGCCTGCCACATATCCCACAGAAGTTGATCTCTCTTTGGCCCCAAGTCATCTCCAAGCACCCCTCCTACAACTCCCCATATCACCCCTCTCCCACTCAGTCATGCCTGTGACTTGTAACTGTGTGTGTGTGTGTGTGTGTGTGTGTGTGTGTGTGTGTGTGTAACTGGGACCCCATGTCCGTGGTGCCGGATACAGGCCTCTCCACCCAACCACAAGATGACTCTGGCATGTCCCCACAAGAGCACTGTATGCGGCTCCCATGGCTCTCCCACCCACTCCAGATGCCCTGACGTACCACCTGAGCAAGGCTTTCGGAAGTAGATGATGAGGACTAAACCAACAATGATGCCCAGCACACCCAGGCCAAAGGCCACACCACACAGCACATTCTCCAGAAGATCAGAGGGCAGCGCATTATGGGGCACTAGGGGAAAAGGGGAGTGTGTCAGCCTGGAGACTTGATTGGTGAGGCCCCCACCCAGGAGAATTACTTGGGCGTCTGGGGTGAAAAAGGAGGAACCGAGGCATGAAAAGATGAGGTTGCTCAGAGTGAGAATGGATTTAAACAAGATCCAAGTGGAGAAAGAAGGCCCTCCCACGGGTCCATCATTTTTTGCCCCCAAAAGGAAACAGGCTGCCAGGAAGAAGTTTCTCACCCCAAAAGGCAATTGCGTTGTAGCTGTCAATCTCATGAGTTACCATGCAGGAGTAAAGGTCAGAGGGTACTGGTGTGAAGTTTAAGTAAGAAAAGGCCTGGAAGCTGAGTCCATCCACAGCTGACACAAAAGTGGGCCTGACTCCTTCCACAGGGTCCAAATGATGCTGCCAGTTCACCGTCAACGTGGGTGGGAAGAGATTACTGACAAAACAGACGAGCGTGTTGGGCTTTCCAAACTCCAGGGGCTTCAGCGTGAACACCTCAACAACAGGTAACCCTGGTGGGAGGATTGAGGTGTGAGGGAAGGAAGTAACTAGTTTAGATGGTACCCCTGAGTTTGGAAGGGAAGTGGCATACAGAGGGGAGGGCAGAGACAGAGTAGGGGACGGGCTTTGGGGAAAAAGGTGAGGGAGGAGATGGGGCTCTGAAGGAGGTCTTCTTCCAGGTAAGACCCAGACCTGAACTTAGAGGCAGAGCCAGACCCAGGCCACCCTGGGACCCTCCACCCTGATTTCCTGTGGCACTTCCTGTCTAGACCTCACACAGTCTTCTAATCACATGCTGTCTTCTTGTTGAAACACAGGCACATCATCAGATACTTTCTTCCCTTCCATCCTACTGAGCATAGCAATACAAGCTCTAATATTCAGCATCAATTGGTCCCTCTTGCATTCATCAAGTTCAATAGTTTTGACCTCCTACTATGTCCTAGGCACATGCCTTTGCCCCAAAACAAAAACAGAGTACAGACTATAGTTGGTAAGGGGAGATCCAGAAGGCATTGGATAGGCAAACTGGTGTGAAAGGGAATAATTCACTGCACATGTTGAGGAGGTTAAGAATGCAGCCCCTACCCCCACCCCCAGAGACACCCCTGACCTCTAGACACAGGGATTTTCCCTTCAAGTTTTGGCCCTATTTCCTGGATCATAGCCTGGCAGAATGCTTTGTCAAAGAAAATGGCAGAAGTATCTCCAAGCTTCTGAGCCCAGTCAGCAAATTCAGGCAGGCGAGGCACTCGGGTATTCTGGGAAAAGTCGAAGGAGAAAAGCTGGTCTCCATCATAGGTTTCAGAGAGTCCAATGTTGGGACTCCAGTCCTGGCAGTACATCGTATGCAGGAACGTGTGGTTTTGCAGTTCATCCTGCCACACTGGGGTAGGAGCTGCAAAGGAGACAGAGAAAGTCAGGGAGGTGAGAGTCTCCTCCTCCTCTTTAGCTTAGAAAACAGCAAGGCAAGCCTTAGGTGGAGGAGGTAGGGTTGGGGTATAACCCCTTCTTGTGTCTCTTATTAAGGCTCTCCCTCCCAATGGGGGTAAAGAAGAAATTACAGGACCTCTCCAAAACTTCCCTTGCCCATAAAAACGACAACTGTCTAAAGTTGTAAAAAATAAAATAGGTGTATTTTCTAAAGTGACAGATTCATTTGGGGCACCTGGGGGCTCAGTTGGTTAAGCCTCCAACTTCAGCTCAGGTCATGATCTCATGGTTTGTGGGTTTGAGCCCCACGTCGGGCTCTGTGCTGACCGCTCAGAGCCTGCTTCCAATGCTGTGTCTCCCTCTCTCTCTGCCCTCCCCCACTCACACTATTAAAAATAAATAAGCATTTTAAAAAAATTTTTTAATTAAATGACAGATTCAGAGTCACAGTGTTAGTTGTGTGTTTGTGTACTGCACAGAGGCATCTGGCCAAGGAAGTAATTGGAAGCTGAAATCAAGCCTGCACTCTGGTCACCAAGCCATGCATCCTGGCACAGGCATGCATCCTCTCAAAAAAGATGCCTTCGTCTAATTCACAGAAGGCCACCAATATTTACTTGTAAAGGGCCTGGATGGGTTCTCTAGTCTTTGAGGGGAGGATAAAGGAATGGTCATGGCCTCCCCAAGCCACAGATGACACTGCCCCATCCTACCCCCAGACAACATGGTAAACCAAAAAACCAATCTCCAGACTTCTCTTCAGCCACTTCATCAACACAAAACCTCTCTGGAAACGTCCTCACCCCTCCCTCACCCCTCCAGCCCCTGCAGTGTGACAGAACTGGAGGACTGGAGAACTGCAAAAAATAATCCCTGTTCTTGGAGGCCCCCGGCTAGAATTCCTAGACACACACACACACACACACACACACACACACACTAGCAGGAAACTTTCTACCCAGTACCTAATACCTAGAATAAAAGACATTTAGAGTAAGAGGGATCTTCCAGATTATTCTTCCATTCTGTCCCATCCTTTACAGAGAAGGAAACTAAGGATGAATAAAGTTAAGAAAATTTCAAGAATCACAGTGTGAGTTGATGACAGAATGCAGAGTAGATGCCTAAATAGAACAGTGAATAATCAAATCCCAGCTCTGCCACTTTCCAAGTGTGTGAATTTGAACAAGTTACTTAAACTCTCTGAGTCTCATTTTTTTTCATCTGTAAAATGGATATTGTAATCTCTGCTTCAAGAGATTGTCTTAAGTGGAAATATATAAAGCGCCTGACATTGTTTGCCATCCATCCATCCACAGTTGATCTCTTTCCCAACTCTGTGATCATTTCCATTACTCCATAATACTTCCCACCACTTACAAAGCACAGGGCTTCAAATGTAAAGAAGACTTCAAATGCTCTGGGTGGCTCCCTAGGCTCTAACCCATCAGGACTGAAGTAAATGAGAGGTACTGTCATACCTTCAGGGGCGGTCCAGGAGTGGGGCAGCAGCCACAGGAGGTGTAAAAACCTTAGCAGTGAAGCTCCCTGCCTCTGCTCATGATCCATATCTTCACACCACACAGTGTGCTACAAGCTACCAACCAGATGACCCAGGTCCCAGACTCCTTCCCCAGATCATGTTCCGCCAGCTACTTCCACAGTTGCCCTTGTCATTTGGCCAAACCAATCACAGAAGCGTAGGGTTTAACATCATCAGTTGCTGGGGAGAGACGTGGTTCCAGCAACCTCCTGAAGACTTGGTGTTTTCACCAGGGCAGAGTGGGGTGTGTAACTGGACTGAGGACAATGGAGGAATGTCTGCCTCCTGCTGGGGATCCCTCTTTAGCATCAAGCTATCAGCCAAGAAACCTAAGCAATGGGCTCTTCAGAGCAGCACCACCTCCTGGCAGAATGCTGTGGTGGAGAAGTTCCTCTTCTCTCAAGCAAACCCCCAGGGCTCTTCAGACCCCACCTCCTCCTCCCTCCAGCCTTCCCTCCTTTTTCTCAGAGAGGTATTCTTCGGGCATTAGCTCTAATTCATTCTGTCAGTTGGGCATTTGGCTCTTGATTTCAGCTCGGGTCACAAGCTCATGGTGGTGAGATCTAGTCCCCTGTAGCGCTCAGCACTGAGCATGGAGCCTGCTTGGGATTCTCATTCTCCCTGTCTCTCTGCCCCTCCCTCACCAGTGTCTCTCCACCCCCCCCCACACACACACAAATAAATAAACATTTTTTAAAAAGAGAAATACAGAAAAATTTAATAAATGCTGGTATTAGGCCCAGTGCTAAAAATACAAAGATAAATAAAGGGTATTTCTGCCTTCAAAGAGCTTAAAGTCTAGTGGTGGGATCAAGAATGGGCCAAGTGTTTTGAAAGTAGTAACTTTTTGAGGATGGAGGAATACATGGAACATAATCAAGACCTTCTAAGAATCTTAAAGGAAAGACAATTTGACCAGCAGAACATGAGGGAAGAGAAAAGCATTCCAGGGCAAGGGGTAGGCAAGTCTGTGGAGGTCAAAGGCATTCAGAGCTCCTTCCTTTGGTTGGATGTGAGTGTTGTAGAGGCTAGTCATTGTGTCCCTGTTTGGTAGTGGGGTGTGGGGGAGTGTCAAGATGAGCTAGAAATTCAAGCAAGGGTCAGATCACACAAGCCATGTGAGACCACAAAGAGGGTCTGGCTTTCAGAGATATTAAAACTGAGAAGTGACACAATTATTTTAACTTTTAGAAAAATTGGTCTGACATTTCAAAAGATGGACTGGAGCTTGGGAAAAAATTGAGGCAAAACTGCTGGTCAGAGTCTATATAGTATAGTACATCAAAATAAAAAGTTGCACACCCACACACCCCCCCCTTTTTTTTTAGCAATATAACAATAATTTAGGTGAGAAATGATAAGAGCCTGAATTAAATCGTGAACAAAGGAGACAGAGGGAATAGAATATTGGACAATTAGGAGGTAGAATCTAAAGGGCTTGGCTACTGATTAGCCAAATGGAAGGATCAAGGATAACACTAACAGTTTCTAGATTGGGTGTCTGGGTGGGTGTAGTGATGGCCTACAGTGAAACAGAAAAGAATGCCTTAGAAGCAGATTTGATGAAGAAGAGAATGAGTTCAGAAATGCTGGATGGCTCAGTTGGTTAAGTGTCTGACTCTTGACTTCAGCTTAGGTCACTATCTCATGGTTGGTGGGATCGAGTGACAGCTCCACAGTGACAGCATGGAAGCCTGCTTAGGATTCTCTCTCTGACCCTCCCCTGTGGGCTGGCATACACACACGCACACACACACACACACTCTCTCTCTCAAAATAAATAAACATTTTAAAATATGTTTAAAAAAGAAAAGATTGAGTTCAGTGTTGTACATGTTGAATCTGAGCTGCCAGTGGTAGAGCCACACAGGAGGCGTGAGGTATATCCGTATGGATCCCAGGTATGGGCTAAAAAACCTCGATCTTGTAGTCATCAGCACAAATGTTGAAGCAGAAGCAGTGGATAAGATCATGCAAGTAGGCTGTGCAGACGGAGCGGGAAGTGACACAAGGACATAAGTCTGCATAGGTTCCAACCCCACCCTCTTACAAGTTATCATCCAGGATCAAGTCAGGAACATGGAACCACTCTAGGTACTTCATATTGATGGAGTTTAATACAGAGAATTGGTCCCAAAGATGTTAAAAGGGCAAGAAGTGCAAAAGAAAAAAGCGTGTGTCTGGAGGCCCAAATAGAAAAGAGGAATACCTAGAAATCAGAAGATACTATTGCCCCTCACATGGAATCCATGTCTACATCTGCTGTTGCCCTGGCACAGACACCATTACAGTTGGTTCTGGATCTACTGAAAAGGTTCCTTTTTTGTCAAGGCCAGATCATTGAAAAGGTACTTTCTCTACCTCTAAGGCTGGAGTCCAGAATCACCCATTTTTGCTGCTGCCATATCTACCAGCAACTGCCACTCTGTTAGTAACTAAAGCAGGAAGCTTCTCGGTTTCTCTTGCCTTCTTATCTCCCACCAGTACCTCCTATTGAGAGACTCTAACAGGAAGCCAACTGGCTAGGACATGCCTTGGGAATTATGTACCTTACAGATGCCTAGGCTGAAAAGTCCAGAACACAGTATAGGAGGGCATGGCACTGACACCAGAAAATAACCAGTACGCTGAAATGGATTCCTTTGTAGGAATCTAGTGACACCAGCAGCGTCCAGATAGCTACGAAAGCAAAAAGGAGAGCAAGGAAGAAACAGATTCAGAAAAGCAGAGGTGTTCCATGAAGAAGGACAGGGTCAGCATGATAAAATGCTACCCAGAAGTCAAGGAAGGACTGAAGTGTCCTTAGATTTGGTAATTATGAAACAGTTGACAAATGTATTGAGAGCAGTTTCAGTGTTGCAGTGGGAGTTGACTCCAGATTGTGGTGGGCTAAGAAGTAAGTGGGAGGTGAGGAAGAAACTGTCACTGTATATGCTGGAAGTCTAATAGAGAAGAAAAGGAGAGAAAGACAGAAGGGGTGGGGGAAGAGGCAGCGAGAAAGATTTAATGTGGCAATTAAGTAATCTTAGAAATTAATCTATGCGGGTATGGTCCATCAGTATTTTTCAGACTTTCAAAATCCATACTCCCTTTTGAAAAATAAATAACAGCAGCAATAATAGCCAAAATCAAGAACAACCCTATTATGACCTCCTGGATATCCTGAAACACTAATACATATATTGTACGTGAACACACTTGTGAATGTGTGTGGTGGGGGAGGGTGGAGTGCCAGATTTGGGATAGGGTTTGGAAATCATTGTGTTACACTCCAAAAACCAGGGCATTTTCCCAGTGTCCCACTCTTTACGGGCTAACACATCAGCAGTTCCTGTGGTGGGAGAGTCAGGCCCTTGGGGAAGCAGAAAGGAAGTTTGTAACATCACCAGGACTATAGGGGGAGACATGTAGCACACAGCCACCTAGAGTCTAAGCCAGGGGTCTGCAAACTTTTTCCAAAAAGGACCAGAAAGTAAATATTTTAGGCTTTGTGGGCAACTCATCTCCGTCTCGTGTGCTCAGCTGCAGCACGAAAACAGCCACAGGCAACATGTAAATGAAACAGCATGGCTATGCTCCCTGTTTCCTCCCAGCTTTTCCTCTCACTTCCTGGGCATCTCCTTCTCAGTCTCCTTCGTGGACCACTTTGTTCCAGTCACTTTTTGAACACTGGTGTTCCCTGGAGTTTTGTTCTTAACTTTCTTTTTGCCTACAGACAGGGAAATTTTAATTTCATATAATTTTCATGACATGATTCTTCTTTTGCTTTTTTTCCCCCAACCATTTAAAAATGTAATAATTGTTCTTAGATCTTGGGCCATGTAAAATATGGCAGGCTGGCTTTTGCTTCCATACCACAGTATTCTGAGCACTGCTCTATGTGTGTGGTCAGAATTGTGATGGGGAGCCTCAAAATAAACCAAAAAAGAGCTCCATTCCCCCTTGGGGATGGCAATTGGTTAATGAATACATTGTGGCCCAGATGCAACAGATTGTTTGGGAGGAGATTTGAGGGGAAACAGGAGGAAGAAGACTGGGTGGGAGGGCTAGGAACAGGTACAGCAGACATTGCAACTACTCTGGGTGGGAGGAAAGAAGCAACAGGGTCCAAGTTCTCCACAGACTAGAGTGTGGACAAGATCAGGATGAGCAGAAATATAACCACCCATCATCAAGACTCTGGCGAGATGCGGTTAACTCCTTTCTCTCCCAGTATAAATAGTACCAAGTTCAAATAGTTATAACTACCCTTCCCTCTATGCAATCCTTCTTCCTGTCAGGACTCTCCAACAAGTTCCATAACAGATATTTCAAAGAGAGTCTCTAATTAGTCTGGGAAGGGGTGCCTGTGTGGCTCAGTCCGTTAAGCGTCTGACTCTTGATCTCATCCCAGGTCTTAATGTAATTAGTCTGGGAAGTGGTAATTAAGGGTAAGAGGAGCAAGGTAGCCAGTTCTGTATTCTAGTAACTCACTGTCTCTTTTGGTCATTAGATAGGAATGTCCCTGAAAATAATGGCACCTGTAAATCCAGCAGGCCATGGCTTTCTAACAGCTCTCCCATCCCTTTCTAGTACTGCTCCATTTATTTTTCCTGGCAAGGCGGAATTTCCTGAAAAAGGTGTGGGTTACCATCTTTCCACTTTCACACTTGTCATTTAATCCGTAACCCTCAACAAAGGATTGTTCACCAGTATTTTTGTGTAGCTAAATCAAATGGATTCTTGGTAACATTTGACACTGTTGGCCATGCCCTCCTTCCTCAAATGGTCTATTTTTTGGCATCCTGAATGGCACTCTCTCCTAATTTTTCCTCCCACTTCTCTGGCGTCCTCTTCTCCATCTTCTTTGTGGACTCCTTTCTTAAGACTTGCTGTTCCCTGGAGTTTTATCCTCAACCTTTTCTCTTCTTACATTACATTTGTCCTGGATGGCATGCTTTAGTAGCCACCTATTTTCTGATATCTCCCAAATTTACCCCTTGAACTCAGATCTTGGCCTGAGTTCCATACTACCCATATAGTTAACTTTTAGCTTTTTGGACATTTCCACTTGAACTCCACAGCAGTTCTCAAACTGTATTCTCCACAAAAGTCCCATGCAGGACTTCATCTCACAAACCCTGAGATCATGACCTGAGCTGAAATCAAGAGCTGGACATTCAACCAACTGAGCCACCCAGGCACCCCTAACTTAACTTTTAAGTTTGTTTGTTTGTTTGTTTGTTTGTTTTGAGAGAGAGAGAGACAGCACGAGCAGGGGAAGGGCAGAGAGAGAGGGAGAGAGAGGATCCCAAGCAGGCTCTGCACCATCAGTGCAGAGACGGACACAGGGCTTGAACTCATGAACCGTGAGATGGTGACCTGAGCCGAAACCAAGGGTAGGATGCTCAACCCACTGAGCCACCCAGGCACTCTTTCCCTAACTTAACTTTTAGAATGGCAATTTATTGGAAGGATACTGAACTAGCTCATGAAATCGAAAGAAGAGTGGATAATCTAGCCTCACGAAGGGGAGCTTCATGGGCCTTAGCAGCAAGGGTTGAGCTGCCATTAATATGCCTCACTTTTAAAGACCTCCAGCCTCCATCTCTCAAGTTTCACATTGCTGGGAGAGACAATCTGACTGGCTCAGCTGGTGTTAAGTGTGTACCTCTAGATCCAATTAGCTGTGGCCAAGCACACTATCACCTCTATGTATCAGAGTTATTTCCAGAGAAGGGAGAGTCATCATGAACCAAAAACCACCTCAATACAGCTATCTTCCATATATGGCATCCCTGACAGTTGCCTGAGATCATCTGAGGCATAAACATGAGGTTAAATCTATGTATTAATGCATAGATACCATTTCCTAACTGCCTGGGTAAATCTGTGTATTAATGTACAGTTTTTCCTAACTGCCAGATATATATGTCATCTACTTGATGATCTCTGGCCTGTCACAAGTCTTGCCACAAATTCAAAATATGCTAATATGATTCAATGTTGATTTATTAATAATAAAAATATTTATATTGCACTAACTGATTTCCTTTGGATCTATGACTAAAGGAAGTTTGTGTTTATTTGTTTGTTTGTTTGTTTACTGTGAGGGGCTCCTGGGTGGTTCAGTCCATTAAGCGACTGACTCTTGATCTCAGCTCAGGTCGTGATCTCATAGTTCATGGGACTGAGCCCCACATCGGGCTCTGTGCTGATAGCATGGAGCAGGCCTGGAATATAAGTTAATAAACTTAAAAATAAACTTTTAAAATAAAAATAAATAAATAAATAAATAAAATCTTTTTAAATAAATAAATAAATAAATTTTACTGTGAAAAATATCAAACATACATGAAAGAGAAGAATCTAATAAATCCCTATGTACTGTCATGAGTTTCAATACTTTTCAACCTTCTAAAACTCTTCCATCCTTGTTTCATCTATTCTCCTGTCCCACATCCTTTTTTGTTTTCACCTCCTGGGGTATCTTAAACAAATTCTGTCATTACATGTCACCAGGAAATATTTCTAAGAAATATTTCTAAGAAAATAACTTTTCCTTTAATATAATACACTACTATCACCACAACCAACAAAATTAAAAACAAATGCTTAACTTCATTTAAACCAATCTGTGTTCATTTTTCCCCAATTATCTCACAAATGTCTAAGATCAAGAAATTTTCTTTTCTTTTTTTTTTAAGTTTATTTATTTATTTTGAGAGAGAGAGAGGTGGGGAGGGGCAGAAAGAGAGAGAGAGAGAGAGAGAGAGAGAGAGAGAGAGAGAGAGAGAGAATCTCACGCAGGCTCCATGCTCAGAGTGGAGCCCAGTGCAGGGCTCGATCTCACATACCATGAGATCATGACCCGAGCCAAAATCAAGAGCTGGATGCTCAACTGACTGAGTGACCCAGGCACCCCTAAGAGAAAATTTTAAATGAAAAGCAGTGTCTTATGGTTTCCAAACTGCATTCATTTCAAAAGTATTGGTGAGTTTTCTATTCTACATTATGTCTTATAAACCCGTTAATGGTTAAATAATGAATTCTATCAGGTGAATTAAGTTTAGCAATTACTATTTTGAATGCACCTCCATCTCAAAATTTACAAAACCAAACTCATCACCTTCCCTTCCCAACAAGTTTCCACTCCTATATTCAAGATCGCAATAAATAATTTGACTATCCAATCAGTCATCCGAGCTACAAATTTGTGAGTCAACCTTGACAACTTCATCTTCCTCAAACCTTCTCATCTAATTGTTTACCAACTCCTATCAATTTGACCTTGTTAATATATTTTGAATCTGTCCTTTTCTTCCCATTCCTAGTGGATCAGGCCTTCATTGATTTGCTTGCTTTTTCCTGGATTACTTATTCTTGATCTGTCTCTTGTCTTATTTTCCAGTGCTGCCAAAGGAATCTTTTTATTATACGTATTTGATCACATCATACTTTTATATAAAAAACCTTTGATGATTCTCTGTAATCTGTTTGCCTTAGTATGATGCTTAATGACCTGGATCCTATTTAACCTACTTCTATATGTCCTTTGAGATGAAATCTCACCTCCTTCAGGAAGCTTTGGAACACAGAGTGGAGATAAGTAGCCTCTTCAGCATGCTTCCACAGCACCCTGTGCCTGCCATTACCATCATTTTTATTGTATTATTCTATTTGTATATTTGCTTCATGGTCACCTCACCCTCACTGCAGGATCCTTAAGGAATCATGTCCTATTCTTTCTTTTTACATTCTTAGCATCCACCAAGAAGGTCTACCAACAAGTAACTACTCACTGGACGAATGAGCTATCACTAAGGATGTTGAAACTGACCCTGAAGAGCCTTCAAGCGTTAGATGAATGACAGATAATCCCTTCCAGTACAGATACTTCACAGTAGGTCTTCCCAGGCATGCCTATGGGCTACTCTGAAAATATTCCCTCCTCCCAACTGCCTTCCCTGTGCATCCCACTTTTCTCCCCACTTTTCCCATTTCATTCGAGGTCCTTCCCAAGCTCCTTGCCAACTGTCACTTTCTTCCTACTCCCTTCTACCTCCTATTTCAGAGCCTGAACCTAGCCATCCAGCTCTCATTTACCCTCATTCCCAGCTCAATGTATCTCTTCACACCCATATTCATTCTTTGCTTTAGCCACCTTATTAGGATGTAGCAATTCTGTCAACTACTCTACAAGGTTGGAATTTATTATTCCATATATAAACAAGAAAACCAGGGCTCAAAGAGGTTTATTTATTTATTTAGCAAATAGGTACTGACCACCCTCTATATGCCTGGCAGTATGCTGGACACCAGACATCTACCATCAACAAACTTATCTAGTAAAAACAGAGACACTGGTCAAGTAAACAAACTTATAAAAACAAATTCTAAAAGGCACTATGAAGGAAAAGAACTGAGATCCGTAAGACTAACTGGAGTGGGGAACCACTGATACTGAGTAGGAGTTAGTCAGGCAGAGTGGGAAGAATGCTCCCATGGAGGGAACAGCGTGTGTAAGGCCCTAAGACAGGCAAGAGACTGGCTCATTCAAGGACATGAAGGAAGATCAGTGTGGTTGGAGCATAATCAGTGAGTAGGAAGAGACACTAGTTGAGGCCAGAGGCAGGCAGAAAAGCAAGACCACATGGGATCTTGTGGACCACAGGGAAGGCTTGGGCCCTCTTCTAAGCACAGTTAGTCCTGAGACTGTGACTGCTTTATTCCTTATCTCACATGTGAATGCATACTAAGATTTCTAGCTGATCTACCTCCAGTATCTCAGAAGCCAATCCATGTGCACACTGTTGCCAAATAAATCTTCCAATAAAGGTAGCTCTCACTTCCCCTCTCAGAAACGTAAATAGCTCCTTTCTTTCTACTATATTTTAGTCTGCATTACTTAGCCTGGGTTTTCAGGTCTCCCATACTCTGCATTCTATCCCCAGACTACAGAAACTGCTCTCCATTATCAGTAATGACTCCCAGTGCGTTTTTCCCCTTTGTTCCCTTACACCTATTGGCAGAATCTCACTTGTTCATTCAATCAGAACAAGGTTCTTAACCTAAGGTCCACATGCCACAAAATTCAAGGGTCCATGAGCTTGGATGCAATTTTTTTTCTTTTCAATAACATCTAATTGAAATTTAATTTTGTGAATGTAGAAAATAAATCTTTGTAGTACTGGCAGTACCTTTAATGTTGTCATCAATAGAAACTATCAATTAATATTTTCATATCACATATACAGACATCTCAAACTATCTCAAAATATGAGCTGTTAGACCTGCCAATAAATCATTTTATGTGTTAAGAACCACATGTATTATATTAACATGGAAGCATATATTACTGGATCATCACACATTTCTTTAAACATTCTGATAACTGTATATTTCATTTATCTATTTACAAAGAGTATTGTCAGACAAGGTCCAAAGGCTTCACCACACTGCCAAAAATGTTCATAGCACAAATAAGCATGACAACCCCTGATTAGTCATTCATTTAACAAACATGAAGTCCTTACTGGAGCCCTCTCTTGTTCTGGCCCCTCTTCACATTCTGTCGTTCTGTTTTTCCTTCTTGTCTGATGCTTTTTCATTGGTTCCACTTCCCATTCTGTTCCCTGCATGAGGATCTAACCCAAAGCTCAATCTTTGGCTCACAACTAAATTCTGTTTCATACTTCCTCCCTTATAAATCTCACCTACCTACATGACTGATTCAAACATCAATTCAAAGATGACTCCCAAATCAACCTTTCCTAATTTTTTTTCCTCCAACTTCAATCCTAGATTTTAAACTACCTGCTGTGTCGAGCAACCAGAAAAACAGACCTGTTCCTATTCACAGGCAGACTGCCTGGGGTTCAAATCCCAGCTCTGATCACTTACTAAAAGTGTGACCACAAGTAAATTACCTAACATCTGTTGCTCCAGTTGCTTCATTTGATAAATGGGGGTGATGATAATAGTATCTACTTTATTAGGTTATATGAATTAAGGGTTAACATATGTATAACACTTATGACATTTCAAGTACTCAATAAATGTGAGCTATCACTGGTCTCATCTCCTTTCAACCCCTGACACTCGTATTTGGTGTTTATTAAAAGGTGCAGTGCTAGCCATTGGGAATGTAAAGATAGAGTTCTTACCTCATGACATAACATCGATCAAGTCATTGCTCCAAAACTTTCAGTGACTCCCCAGCTGGTCCAAACTTAATGGCACTGGGAATCCTTTACAATACTGTCTCAAATAAATTTATCTTCCAGTCTTCTCTCCTCTGACTCTACTTCTTATATATTCACATATATTTTACTCTGGCCAGATTGGACCACACTTCTCTCTGTGAAGATGACCTGGCTGTCCTGCTTCTGTCCTTCCCTCACACCATTCCAATGTCTAAATTATGAACTTGACAGCAATGATTATGTCTTACTACAATTATTTCCCCAATACTATGAATGATGCCCTGTAAACACGCACATTACAATCTTATCTAAGTTACACATTTAAGAAACAATTTCCTTCCACATTTGCTCACTTTGTGAGACCTCCCATTGGCCAGTTGCTGTGCCAGGAGCTGTGGGTATTTTGAAAAAAAGAATACAAGATGTCCCCGTTCTCAAGATCAAAGCCTAGTAAGGGAATCATGTAATCACATAAATACCATTCAACATGAAAGGTGCAATCATAAGAGCAAGGGACCCCAAAGAATGAGCAGTCAGCTCAATTTGGGAGGCAAGAGTAGGCTTTTCAGATGATGGATTTGGGGCTTAGATGGATTGGGGAAGAGCTTATTCCGTGTACGAGAGCAGTATGTGTCAAATACAGAGACATAAAACAAAATGGTTGTCTGCGGAACAGTTCATTTATGGCTGGAGTATAAGGCCCAAGGGGAAGTGGCTAGACAGAAAGCTGGTGAACTTTCTGGTAAGCATAGGCATTTGGACTTTATCACATGGGCAATGAGGAATCAATATAGGGTTTAAACAGTAGCATATGGCCAGAGCTGTATTTTGGAAAGCTCACTCCTGGCAGTATTGTGGCAGAGGCAGAGAAGAAAATCTAAAGAGTACTGTTCAACAGAACTTTCTGCAATGATGGAAATGTTCTATCATTTCTGCTGTCCAATATGACAGCCACTAGCCACATGTGGTTAATGAGAATTTGGAATGCAGCTAGTGCAACCAAGGAACTGAGGAATTTAATATTAATTAAATAGTAACATGTGCCTAGTGGCCATGTATTGGACAGTACAGCTTTAGAGATAGAGAAATCAGTTAGGAACCTGTTGATGTAGCTCAGGTGATGGGTCTATGACAGAATGTGATTCAGTAAATACTTTAGAGGCAAAATGATAAGTCTAGTGGATATAAAGTTGTGGGGGAAAAAATCAAGAATGGGCTCCCAGATTCCAGGCTTTGTGACTGAATAGCTCCAATTGGCCAGGATAATACAGAAGATCTAGCATGCACAGATTGCATCAATCTGGAACTTGCTGACATCTCTGAGGGTTATCCAAGTGGTAATATTTAGTAGCAAGTTTAGTTCAGGAGTCTTCTGAACTCTGTAAAGATACACATTTGAGAGGCTTAGAGCCATTAAGTGAGATTACTCAGAGAAGATGAACAGAACTAGAAGCAAACTGAGGCAAAATCCTCACAAACATCAACCCATAGGAAGAGGCTAAAGAAGAGTCCACAAAGGAGACCAGAGAGGAGCAGTTGAACAAGTAGGAAAAGAAACAGGTGAGACTGGTAACAGAAATCAAGGGTGTAGAGAATTTCAGGAAGTATGATCAAATGTCAAATGTCTCATAGGCCAAGTAAGGTGAGAAGTGAAAAGTGCATCCCGACTTTGCCAATTAGGACGTTCTTGGTGACATCTGCCAGAACAGTTTCAATAATGGAAGAAATGGGCTGAAGAGTGGGAATGGGGCTGAAAGGGGAAAATTTAGATGATATTTTCAGGTCTTGACTGTGCAGAGTAGCTCAGAGGCAAATAGTCTACAAGACAGATATTGATAAGGTTTTCTTTCCCTTTTTTTTTTTTTTTTTTTTTGAGGCTGACAAACCAGTAGAAGGGAGACGTTAAAAATGCCAATGGGAATGAAAGATACCTTTAGAATAACAGATGAGGTGGACCAGGTCTAAAGAAAAGGCATTCTCCTGCAGGAGAAAATTCCCCTGCAGGTTGGCTCTTCTGTTGTTCTCTCGGTAGAGAATAGGGGTTACGAAGATTTGAACCCACACATTGAGGGTCAAGGGGGAAATTACTGGCTATAAACAAATAAAAGGGCTGCTTTAGGTGGCAACAGAATCACCGTAACATCCTTGATTCAACATTGAGAGAATAGAGGACAAAGCCTTAGGAAAGAGTAGAAGAGTTTTTAACTTAAATGGTAGAGCATGGTAGATCATGCAAGAAGTGCATGAATGGTAAATCAAGAAAGAAGTGAATGTGATCAGAGAGCTGGTAAGTTTTGTAGGAGGCAAGGAGTGGAGATTGGCAGGTCTCAGTGAAACGATGAAGTCTCGGTAGGTTCAGGGGAAATCAGAGGCTGTAAAGCTGCCGAACAAAATGCCCACATCCACAGTCCGCACTTCATCTCCCACCGGAGGCACCAAGGTGATAAACTTCCTTTCCCCTGGTCGAACTACTCTACACCCGGGGAAGGGCCCCACCCTGCAAGCCCTCACATCTCCAGGTCCAAGTTCCCACCGTCCTTCACGGACAACAGCCTGGCGGCGCGCGTTTCCGCTGGACTCTGTCCAGGACGAACTAAGCGGCACTTTACACCTGCCTAAAAGGAACCAAGTCAGGCCGCCCCGGGGCGCCCGGTGAGGCGGCCGGCAACGAGGGAGGAGCCGCCGAGGCCAGGGATTTGCGCGCCGCACCCGTTTCCGCTCCACCCACAGCGCGCGCTCCCAGCACAGGCGAGGAAGCAGCGGTGCCTGCGGACGCATGCGCTCTGCTGCTCCCTCCCGCGGTCTCCCGCGCTCCTTTCCCCTCCCCCAATCCGATCGCACCCTTGCGCCTGCGCAGTGGACGATCCCGGCTGCGGCAGCCATGCTGAACCCGTACGGAGAGGCTAGTGGGGGGGACAAGGTCGACGACAGCGGGATAGGAAGACGGGGATATGGAGAAGCAGCGGCATTAGAACACCATGGGTCTCTGGAGCTAGGCCAAGGCCATGGGGCCTCCTTGGTCCCTGGCGCGACCCCCAGAAACCTTCGGAAAACTGGTCCTCGTGGAGGGGGGCAAAGGGGGATGGCTGGCACGTGACCTGGGTCAGCCAATCTGGGTGTTGCTGACGTGGCGGCGCGGTCCCGATCATCTCCCCACCCCCCAGCTCCGTCGGGAAGGGAGGGGCTGGGGGTTACGCCCCCTCCCCCAACACAGCTTCAGTTTCCCGGGGGGGTGACACCCCGGATTACATCCTCCTTCCCCCTCCCCCCGCATCAAGCCGAGGGGAACGTGGGCTCCCCCCTGGAAGATTCCAGGTTCCAGGTGAGAAGGGGCCCTTGGGGGGCGGGGATGTTGCTGGTTATTTAAATGTTTAACCAATGGTGGGGAGTCGGGGGGGGGTAATTCTTGGGGTTCAGAGAAGAACCTGAGGGTGGGAGGGTTTGTCCTTCAAACAGTTTACAGCCAATGGGAGCTTGGGGGGGGGGGGCGAGAGCGGGAGAGGGCCCCTCATATGGGGGAGGGGAATGGCCAACCTCATGCCTCCATACCAATTGGAGGGCAAAGGGGCGTGGGGGCGGTGTGTCCCCCCCAAACCATTCGTCCCCTGGGGGTAGAGGAGTCCAGAGCCAGGTGAGGCTTCCTTTTGACGGCCGGAGGGAGGGGTGACCTAGTGGGCTGAGGTGTGGGAGTGGTGAATGTATTTCCTACTCTTGGGATGTGAGTGGGCAACCCGGGTTGTGAACTGAGATTGTTTCCGGGCGCCCACTCCCTTTCTCTCCAGAGACTCTGGAAGGAGCATTTCTGTGCTTTTGTGTCAGCGGTAGGAAGCTCGCAGTCATCACATGGCATGCTGGAGGTTACGCTTCGAGTCGCTTATCGAATTTGTGTGCATTCACGTGGACACGGCCTGTGGAGCCTTCTGCACAAACCTTCGTTGCCTCGGTGGGGTCTTAGCTCAGCATGTTACCCCAGGCTGGGGAGGGCTTACAGGCTGAAAGCTTGGGGTTAGCTTGAGAGCAGAAACCCAAACCCTAGGTGGGTGCTGGGAGGGCGGTAGAAAGCGTGGTCTGAGACAGGAGGGAGTGAGGCTTAGGACCTGGAATGATTTCACAGCTCACAAGGTTTCGGGTTTCTCCAGGGTGGCGTCTTTTGCCTCCTTCGTCCCTTCCCCCATTCCTGAACAGTTCTCTCCTTGTGTACTGCGGGGGAGGGAACGGAAAGGAGGGAAGAGTTACTTTTCCAAATTCCTGACTAGCTGTTAGCCTCCCCTGTGACTCATGTGGGGGAAGGGAGGATTGGGAGGGAGTGGGGAGCAGTGATTTTCCGGAAAGCAGGAAAGTAAGCCAGAGTAAGGTCTGGCTGCCCTTTCGCTTTCGAAGACCCAGAATCTTCGCGACCTCCTAAATTTTTCTTCTCGGCTGGCCCCCTAATGGGCCTCTGCAAACTTGCGAGGCCTCGGCCGGAGAACTGCAGATTTAGGAGGCTGGGCCACTAGGGGGAGGGGAATGGGGGGGAGGGGAGAAGGCCTCTGCAAAGTTGCTGTGTCATTGCCCTCCCTGCTGCAGCCACCCGCGCCAGCCCGCATGTACTTGTGGGGCCGAAGCCTGATCCCTGCGTGGGGGAGGGCGGTAGTAATAGGGGAAGAGGCTTCCTTCCCGGTGTGCACTTCCCCCCGCAGGGTTTGCCCGACTCGGGTGGTCGAGAAGACGTGAGATTGGCGGCCATTTTAGACGCAGTAACCGAGGTTAGGGCTCAAGAGCTACTGCGAAAGGAGGGAGGGTGATGTGGTTGGAGCGCAAGGACCTAGGCCCTCACGAGCTTTTCCGGGGTGGTGGCCTCTTATGTTCGTTGATTTACATTAATTTCTTTTCTCAGATATGCAGTCTGTTTTCTATCTTGGTATCCAGAGAAGGGGAGATGGAGGGAGAGGGAGACCTCCCGCTCCAGCCCAGGTTGGGGATAATTCACTCCCATAAGGGGACGAGGGTGGGTGGGCCCAGAGATGGCTTGAGAGATCTTGGCCTCATTGTAATTCTGGCTCTTTATTCCTAAGTAGTCTAACCTTATTCAGGTAACTAGAGTGTGGGGAAGACTTGGTGGGTGGGTTGGGGGAGGGGGCGAGACTGAGCTCCCAAAATGGCTCCTGCCCCTCCTCGGAGGCGGACAGCCCAGGGGGGAGGGGAGGAGGGGAGAGAAGGAGGGGGAGGGCTAGTCTGAGCCGCTGCCGCCGCCTCCTCCGCTCGCCCTCCTCCCTGGCGCTGACCGATGGACCAGCCGCTCCGTGGGGAGGACTCCGGACCCTGGTGGGGGGATGGGGGAGCCCTGCCGCCCCCATGGCGGTGGGACCCTAATAGGGGGGTGTGGGCCTGCCCTCGGGGTTGGGGAGGTCCGGGAGCTTGGGGAAAGGTCTGAGCTCGCCAGGAGGGGGAGGGTGTTCACCCTGATTCGCCCCTCACAGGACTTGCTTTTTCCGCTCTGAGCCAGGCACCGGAATGAAGTTTAGGGAGGAGGTGGGTTTCGATTTCTAGAGTATATCGGTATGTTTGGAGATCTTTCTCCCACTAAGGGCTGCCGGGATTTTGTCGAGCAGGCAGATACTTAATAGTTAACTGAAGGTATGAGCAGGGAGGGATTGGAGAGGTGCTTGGGTGCAAGTTTTGGGAACGTGTTCTAGATTTGGTTGTGTTGATCAGCCTTTGGGAGCCCAGATTGTTAGTGTTTTGCCTTTGTTTTTCGGTTTTTTGAACTGGGGAAAGACGGGGAGGCTTTTAATAATGCGGCAGGCCTGTATTTTTGATTGCGGAGTATGGGAACGGTAGATCCCTTCTTTGCTACTTCTGGGAACCCTTAGTTATTTGCCAGAGAAGCAGGCCGCGCGTTCTAAGATGGCGTCTTCTTCCTCGTTTCAGATTCTTCACTGCAGCGGCGCCTCTGCCGAGAACAACAACCCGCCGGGCGTCCTGCGGCCACACCCTGGCGGGCCCAGGCTGGTTACGCCCACGCGGCCCCCTCCGGTCCGGTCGGTGTGGCCAATGGAGGAGCTACGAATGGCACGACCTGCCCGAGCTTGGCAGTCGCCGGTGGTACCGGGCTTGGACGCCTGGGAAGACTTTGTTGGAAGGGGAGGCGGGGAGAGGGTGCTGCACCCATGCCAACCTCTCTGTTTCCCTGGAGTCGCCGAACCACAGCGCAGCCAATTGGCTCAAAGATGTGGCGGGTTGCCTGTTCCCTATGGGTCTATGCGGCACTCTTCTGCCTAGTGACTGACACCTTGGAAATGAAGCTTATGACGTCATCGCTCCAGTCAACCAATAGAAAGCGCTCCCGCGGAGAGGTGTTCCTCCCCTTTCGACTCTGCTTCTTCACGCGCGTGAGCGAGCGTGCGCGCGCGGAGGGGGTGGGGGAAATCTCGAGCACGGTGGCGCGCATGAGCGACGAAGCTCCTCCTCCCTGCCTATATATAAAGGGCTGGCGCGGGGCTCGGCGGCGCCATTTCGCGCTGGAGTGGAGCAGCCTCTAGAACGAGCTGGAGGATTCTGCCTACTGATAGAGAGCCTTCGAGTCGTCGGGGGCCGCCATTGCAATCCACGTCCATCCGTTTGGAAATGGCCTTCGTCTCGGCCTATGACCGGCCCCGGCGGACAGTGCAGACCCCATAGAAGCCCCCGACGCTCCCCTTTTTCGGGCCCCGCCCAATCCTCGGAGTCTGTCCACCCCCTCTACTCCGCCCTCAAGAGGATTTCAAAGATGGAGGCGGCGGCTCCCTAAACCACTTTTCGTGTTCATCCGCCTCCATCCGAGATCGAAACGGGACCTCGTCCGCTGCGGGCAGTCCCAGCAGGAAGAGGGGATCCTTGCAGATCAACAACGGGCAATATTGACGACGGTGTCCGGGATTGGGGGCGTCCTAGTGTTTGAGGAGTCTGTCCCCCCTCGCTCGCCCGCCTCTGCTGAGGCCGCCGCCATTTTCTCACCGTCCGCCTCCCGCGGAGCGCGCCAAGCTGCTGGGAGCTCTCCGAGAAGCAGCGAAGAAGACTGTTTTCGCGCCGGCCCGGCGGGGGGGTTATCGCCTGGAGGGCCAAGGGCAGCGGCCCTCCACCCCCCCCGCACTTCCCGGGTTATGCTGGACCGGGCGGTAAGGGGAACCGAGGCCATCCGGACTTTTCGCGGCTGAGGGCAGTGCCGGTTCCCCGTCGTCAAGATGCTGCAAAACGTGACTCCCCACAGCAAGTACGTCCCCGCGATCCGCGTGTGGGAAGGGGACGTTGGGTTGCGGCACGGGAATGTGGGACGTCGGGTTCGGAGGGAGGACGGAACCGACTCTGGCGCGATGCTGTTTCGCGGCGCGACTGTTAGCTCTCGGGGGCTCGCGGGGTGGGGGGGGTTGGGTGGCGGTTTGGGAACGGTGGTAGACGGCCAGACACTGCGTATGGCGGGAGTATAGGTTGTCCATTTATACGTTAGTTTTCCCGCCGTGGTCCAATCGTGATGTAGCCCGGCAGAGCTAGGTTGGCAGCGTAATGTAATGGGAAAAGACGACGTTGAGTGGGTTGCCGGTCCTGCGGGTGGTGGGTCTGTCGTCTAACAACGGTTTGTCATAGGTCTTTTGGGGTGTTTCGTGGCCACATCTGATCTATAGGGTTGCCATGGTGATAGAGCCTCAGCCTGGCTACGGAGATTCCCACAGTAGGGTAGAGGGATTACTTTTGGCTATGGGTTGTTCTGTCCAGACTAGGTCATTGAATTTGTCTTTTAAGTGACCGGGTCAGTTTTGGGTCGGGGGTTTGCGTGCGTTTTGTTTGGAGGGGATGTTTTTGATAGCTTTGAGAGTTTCGTTTGGGCAAGAGGGTGGAGCTAAGGATTTTTTAGTCCAGCTCTGCGGATGTAAACAATGAGATCTCGGTGTAATGTCTCCAGTCTTAGGTCCTAGGGAAACACCGGGTCCTGAGGAGTACCAAAGAGTGTAAATTTGAATCGCTCTTGGCCACTGATTTCCAGAGTCTGGTGCTAGAGTGGGAGCCGTTAATTTTATTTTTTTGGCGGGGTCAGGCGTGTTCTATCACTCTTGGGCTGGAACTTGCTGACCTTGACTGGGGATTGGGCCGGCTCTGTATTTGAGTTCTTTGGGGGGAAGGAGATGAATTTGAATAATTTCTGGGGTCTGGTAGCTGTGTTTTTCCAGACTGTGAAGTCTGACAAATGCTCCCTTCCTTGTCGGAAATTTTAAGTTGGTAAGGTTTTCCGTTAGATTTTTGGTTCATTTTCTGCTTTAAACTAAGAGCTTGTGGGGAGGATGGTGATCTCTTGTGCCCAGATAGATGGATTCTTAGGTGTTTCATCAGCATTTTATGAAATTTTCTCCCTGTTTTGTTCCCTTCCTCTTTTCTCTTTTCACCCGTTTCCCTCAGGCTCCTACCACCATGGCAACCACCTAGCCCCTAGTGAGGAGGAAGCTTGGGTTTTGAGCTTCTCAGCCCCACCCATTTTGCTTAAGTCCCATCCCCTAAAGCTTGTGGTGTTCAAATGCTATGCTGTGCTTTATCAGAAACCATTGGGAAGGTTTTTTTTTTTTCTCGTTTAAGTGGAAGTGCAGATGATAAGAGTTTTTCAAGAGTCCAGAAGGTGGGCTGGGAATAGGTGTACTAAAAATGGAGGAACTAGAAATTGGGGGGAGGTGGGGCAAGAACAAAAGCTCCACAGACTGTTTGGATATTGGTTGTGGTTAAGAATAATTTCCATAAGTTTGATTACCTCTCACTAAGTTTCAAGCCTGGATTTATTGGGTGTATCGTGTAACTGGCTGTACTGGGTTTTGTTTTGTTTGTTTTTTTTTTCCCATGAAATTACCACATCTAATTATGTTTCCCATTTCACAGGCTCCCTGGGGAGGGGAATGCAGGGTTACTGGGGCTGGGCCCAGAGGCAGCAGCACCAGGGAAAAGGATTCGAAAGCCCTCCCTGTTGTATGAGGGATTTGAGAGCCCCACAATGGCTTCAGTGCCGGCTTTACAACTGACCCCTGCCAACCCACCACCCCCGGAGGTGTCCAATCCCAAAAAGCCAGGACGGGTTACCAACCAGCTGCAGTACCTGCACAAGGTGGTGATGAAGGCTCTGTGGAAACATCAGTTTGCATGGCCTTTCAGGCAGCCTGTGGATGCAGTCAAATTGGGTCTGCCGGTGAGTAGGGATGGGATATTGGAGTGGGGGGAGGTATTGGGAATGAAAAAGAATGTGTGTGAATGGAGGTGGGCTGCTTAGTGTAGGTGCTGCGGCCCCTAGGGAGTTCCCATCTCTCTCCTGTAGGGCAGATAGCCACCAAATTTCTGGATTCTTGGTCCTTTGTGATTATTGATCCAACAGCTTGCTATCTTGGCATCTCTCATTGTGCCCTCCATGTGTCCTTCCTTAACTTTTGTGCCCTGGCTCCATTTTACAGATTCCCACCCCAGGTTGGGAGAGGACCACGGTGGCCAAAATTCTTAGCTTCTTCCTCTCCCTCATGCAGCCCATGGATAGCCAGCCCCAGAGGTAATGTCACAGGATGGGAAACCTTCCAGAGTTGGGAGGGAGGTGGGTGGTTAGAGAAGGGCACTAGGGGCCTCCCAACGGGTGCTAAGAATCCCATTCCATTATTTTTCTGTCCTTAGTTTAATTGGGGCCGCAGTTTAGGGGACTACATACTTTGATGCATAGGGGGTGTGTATGTGCGTGTTTGCTGGGGTCAGTGGTTTGCCTAGGAAAACCAGCATTTATTTTTCAGTGGTTCTGACCTAGCATTTCTTTCTTTAGGATTATCACAAAATAATAAAGCAACCTATGGATATGGGTACTATTAAGAGGAGACTTGAAAACAACTATTACTGGGCTGCCTCAGAGTGTATGCAGGATTTTAACACCATGTTCACCAATTGTTACATCTACAACAAGGTGAGTTTTTCTGTGTGTTTATTAGTGGATGGAGAGAGAATGATTCTGATATTGCTAGATATTTTGCTGGCATAATGTTTTTTACTGTGGAAGGTATTTTCAGAGTAGGGAGGATCTAGAAAATCTGAACTCTAAAGGATACCACTGAACACAAGTGATGTGGCTTCAGAGATCTAGTGGTAAAGGTTATTTAAGTAGAACATTTTCATACTTGGGGATGGTGGCCCTGTTTCTCAAAGAGAAACCTCCAGAGAGCTGAGTAGAGCAGAATCTATTCTCCTTGACGTTCTCATTCCCTTATTTTTTGAATTTTTTTCTTTACCGTGTTTTGAGGGACAGAATTGGGGAAGAACATGGAAATAAGTGGCCCAGTGTAGGTAATTTTCAGTACTTGATGACAGAGATGTCTGTCTGAGCAGGTGGGTAGTTTTGATACTTGGGGCTAGGAATTCCTCTCAGGAAAATGGTTTGTCTTTAGCTGGCATTTGAACCTTTCTGTTTGTGTTCCCTGTAGCCCACTGATGATATTGTCCTGATGGCACAAACATTAGAAAAGATCTTTCTACAGAAAGTAGCATCGATGCCACAAGAGGAACAAGAGCTTGTGGTGACCATCCCTAAGAACAGCCACAAGAAGGGGGCCAAATTGGCAGGTAGGAAGAGTGGCAGGCAGTTTTGCTAATGGAGACCAAAAGACCGAGAAGGTAATAGAACTAATCTTTTTTTTATTACTTTTTTTTTTTTTAGCACTCCAGGGCAGTATTACAAGTGCCCATCAGGTGCCTGCTGTTTCTTCTGTGTCTCACACAGCCCTATATACTCCACCACCTGAGATACCTACCACTGTTCTCAACATTCCCCATCCGTCGGTCATCTCTTCTCCCCTTCTCAAGTCTTTACACTCAGCTGGACCCCCGCTCCTTGCAGTCTCTGCAGCTCCCCCAGCCCAGCCCCTTGCCAAGGTAACAGATCTGTGGAGTTCTTTTGGGCGTTGGGAAGGGAAAGGACTCGGATGAGGTGGACCCTGGGGTAAAAGGCTCCCATCTTGTGTTTTTTTTCTGCAGAAAAAAGGCGTAAAGCGGAAAGCAGATACTACCACACCTACTCCTACAGCCATTCTGGCTCCTGGTTCCCCAGCTAGCCCCCCTGGGAGTCTGGAGCCTAAGGCAGCACGTCTTCCCCCTATGCGTAGAGAGAGTGGCCGCCCTATCAAGCCCCCACGCAAAGACTTACCTGACTCTCAGCAACAACACCAGAGTTCCAAGAAAGGAAAGCTGTCAGAACAGTTAAAACATTGCAATGGCATTTTGAAAGAGTTGCTCTCTAAGAAGCATGCTGCCTATGCCTGGCCTTTCTATAAACCAGTGGACGCTTCTGCTCTTGGCCTGCATGACTACCATGACATCATTAAGCACCCCATGGACCTCAGCACTGTCAAGGTACCCACTGCATGGGGCAGATGGGATGCTCAGGCAGTGATTGGAACTTTGGGCTCAATAAAACAATCGGTCACTTATGGGCATACAGCAGTCTTGATTCTTGGTATTTTATTTTTTACAAAATGGTAATGGAGCAGAAGGCTAAGTACTTGATAATTGAGTTTGTGTTTCTTGGAGTTTCAAACTGTATGGTGAGTTCTGTCTTTAGATCAATCCTATCCATGTACGTTTAAGTCCTACTTCGGAGCATTGGGTTAGAGGAGTATGGGGTTGGAAGGATAGTCAGAGGCCACTCACCCCTATCACTTAGAAATGGTTTTTTTTCTAGATGTAGACATTTCTTCAACCCACCCAAATTTCTTTGACTTCAAACTTGAACCCCAGAGCATAGATCTTTAAGGTCATCCCTTTTGTGCTCTCAAGAGAGGGCTACTCTTGTGGTGTCTGGGGTTGGCAGGGAAAGGTGAGTCTCCCTGCCTGTGCAGCTTCTGATGCTGCCTCCTTCTGCAGCGGAAGATGGAGAATCGTGATTACCGGGATGCACAGGAGTTCGCTGCTGATGTGCGGCTTATGTTCTCCAACTGCTATAAGTACAATCCCCCAGACCACGATGTTGTGGCCATGGCACGAAAGTTGCAGGTGAGTGGCACAGTTGAAATTTGAAGAACAAATGGGTCTGGGCAGAGGTTTTGTCATTTGCTATACAACCTCATTATGAGGATCTTTCAGTATGCATTGTTAACAAACTGGAACTATACCAACTACATCACTAATTGGCTTGGGTATAATCAGGGCACAATTTGCTGACTGAGTGGAGTCTGCTTGGAATTCTCTTTCCTCTCTGCCCCTCCCTCACGTGT
The DNA here is from genome assembly GCF_022079265.1 of Lynx rufus. Lineage (NCBI taxonomy): Eukaryota > Metazoa > Chordata > Mammalia > Carnivora > Felidae > Lynx > Lynx rufus. Next base: position 114,318,733 of record NW_025814878.1, on the reverse strand, counting down.
GCCTTCTCTCTCAAATACACTCAAAAAAATACCAGGGCACAATTCACTAGCATGGTTTTGAATGTGCTTTTTTACTCCTAGGATGTATTTGAGTTCCGTTATGCCAAGATGCCAGATGAACCACTGGAACCAGGGCCTTTACCAGTCTCTACTGCCTTGCCACCTGGGTTGGCCAAATCCTCTTCAGAGTCCTCCAGCGAAGAAAGTAGCAGTGAGAGCTCTTCTGAGGAAGAAGAGGAAGAAGATGAGGAGGATGAAGAGGAAGAAGAAGAGAGTGAAAGCTCAGACTCTGAGGAAGAAAGGGCTCATAGATTGGCTGAACTACAGGAACAGGTATTTTGTCACTATAATCAGTTTATTTTGTAAGACATTGGTGCCCTGTTTTTGCCCTTTTTTTCCTCTAACTCCTTTTGATTCTACTTTATTTTTCCCATGGTGCACCTGATTCTTTTTTCTCCAGCTCCGGGCAGTACATGAACAACTGGCTGCTCTGTCCCAAGGCCCAATATCCAAGCCAAAGCGGAAGAGAGAAAAAAAAGAGAAAAAGAAGAAACGGAAGGCAGAGAAGCATCGCGGCCGAGCTGGGGTTGATGAAGAGGACAAGGGAACTCGGGCACCTCGCCCATCTCAGCCCAAGAAGTCCAAGAAAGCAAGTGGCAGTGGGGGTGGCAGTGCTGCTACACTAGGTCCCCCTGGCTTTGGACCTGCTGGAGGAAGTGGCACCAAGTAAGTTCTGAGAGGGTGAGAAGCAGAGATGGGCTTGGCTATTTCTGTAATCTCCAGGGGAGGATGCTTTCTCCCACTCCTTGCCGAGTTTTATCTAACCCAGAGGGCAGCACAGCTTTTCTGTAAGTGGTCGGGTGTAACAAACAGATTTTTGTCTGGTGTCATGCAGAAGCAGCAGCCAAAGACCACATGGAAGCATAGGTATGACTGCGCCAATAAAAGTTTACTTGCACAAAACAGTTGGCAGCCCTGATTTGTTCCCTTAGTTTGTCTGTTCCTTTTCTCCATACCAGTCTATACAATTCTTGTTTTCCGCAGTGGTGTGTGTTAGTAGCGTTTTAGGGAGCAAAAAGATGGATTCGGGCCAGTATACCAATGTCTAGTTCTCAAAGCCCAGATTAAATGTAAAATGCTTGGCCTGTATAATTCCGAAAGAGAGTTTGGATTACTGAATTGGACAGTGGGAATGTGTTGGGAGTTAGTGATGCTTCCCTAATTGACAATTTTTTTTTTGCCTGTAGACTGCCCAAAAAGGCCACAAAGACCGCTCCACCTGCCCTGCCTACAGGCTATGATTCAGAGGAAGAAGAAGAAAGCAGACCCATGAGTTACGATGAAAAACGGCAGTTGAGTTTGGACATCAACAAATTACCTGGGGAGAAACTGGGTCGAGTTGTGCACATAATCCAGGCCAGGGAGCCTTCTTTACGTGACTCAAACCCAGAAGAGATTGAGATTGATTTTGAAACCCTCAAGCCATCCACGCTTCGAGAGCTTGAGCGCTATGTCCTTTCCTGCCTAAGAAAGAAACCTCGGAAGCCCTATAGTGAGTATGAAATAAATTGTACCATATTAATCTAGTAATCCTCATGTAGTTGGAGAAGGGGTAGTGAGCCGGGTATGCTTGATGCACTCATGATTGTCCACTTCCAGGGAGGTGGGATATGTTTGTCACTTCCTGCTCTTCGAGAAAGGAACTTGAGAACAACACTAGGTGCACTACAACTAGATACTTGCAACCTTAGGCCTGAAATGTTTCTTTTTCTAGCCATTAAGAAACCTGTGGGAAAGACAAAGGAGGAGCTGGCTTTGGAAAAGAAGCGGGAACTAGAAAAGAGGTTACAGGATGTTAGTGGGCAGCTCAATTCCACCAAAAAGCCCCCCAAGAAAGGTGAGTATCCTGAAAGCTAGCACAAATTTGCTATATTCCCCTCTAGTCTTCTTGATAAATGGAGATCAGACTTCCAACTCTTTAACCTTCAACCTTATTCTGCAGCAAGTGAGAAAACGGAGTCCTCATCGTCGGCACAGCAAGTAGCAGTGTCTCGCCTCAGCGCTTCCAGCTCCAGCTCAGATTCCAGTTCCTCCTCTTCATCATCCTCTTCTTCAGACACCAGTGATTCAGACTCAGGCTAAGGGGCCAGGCCAGATGGGGCAGGAGGCTCCGCAGGACCGGACCCCTAGACCACCCTGCCCCACCCTTTCCCCCCCTTGCTGTGACACTTCCTCATCTCATCCCCCTCCCCCCCACTGTAGGAGAGCTGGCTCTGCACGGGGGAGGGGTGCAGGGACATTTACTGAAGGAGGGACATAAATGGACAAAATAAGATTGAGTTCCCAGCCACATTGAGAGTGACCTCTTGGGCTTAGAGCCCCATTCAAAATGACTGGGGTGGGGCAGGGGTACAGGGTGGGAGTGGGCAAAGGCCCTGATACGGGGTTACCTGAGGCCATAGCTGCCCTGTTCACTTGTAAAGGCCCTGTTTTGAGGTTGTTTGTTCTAATTTATTTTAAGCTAGGTAAGGCTGAGGGGTGTGGGGCCATGGTCCCCTCAGCCTCCATGGGGAGGGAAAAAGGGGGAGCTCTTTTTTTACGTTGACTTTTTTTTTTCTACTCTGTTTTCCCTTTTCCTTCTGCTCCATTTGGGGCCCCTGGGGGTTTCAGTCATCTCCCCATTTGGTCCCCTGGATTGTCTTTCTTTGTCTGTTGATTCTAACTTGTAAATAAAGAAAATATTATTCAAATTTTGAGTTACCTTAATAGCGTTTGCTTTTGTAGTGTTACAAAAGGAGAATGATATAATTGAGAAATTTGAGGAAAATATTCCTGAGGTGACAAAACAGAAGAGCCCTCCTGTAGTTGGATTGTCTTTTAGTTTTTAAACCAGGTTGGCTGTTCCTGTGGTAAATTCATCTGCTTTTTGTAAAGTAATCCTTGGAAATAATCTTGATAGGTTTAGAACTCAAGATAGGTTCTGAGGTTTTCCTCTTTAGTGCTCTATGTGGATTATTTCCTGAACACACAAACCAAATGTAAACGGAATGGATGGTAGCCAATGGCAGGTATTTTTTTGTATTCTGCATCTGACTTGAGAAGGCAGTTGTACTTGCTTTTGAAATTTTCTCCTTACCCTCAAATTCCAGATTTACAGAGCCCTGCAGTTTATTAATAAAATGCAATCCAGCAATTTTTGCCAAATTCAGATGATAAAAACTCCTCTTCAGGGCGTCTGGGTGGCTCAGTCAGTTGACCATCCAACTTCAGCTCACATCATGGTCTCCTGGTTCATGGGTTCAAGCCCCATGTAGTCCACTTCAGATTCTGTCTCCCTTTCTGACTCTTCCCCATGTGGCATGCACTACTCCCCACCCGCCCCCCAAAAAAAAAACATTAAAAAAACTAAACCTCCGTAAATTTAATGCCCTGTCTTAACGAGAGACTGTATATATAGTTCAGGGTACTGTGATACATGGGTTCTGGAACTGGGGACTAACCACAAAAGTAAAAGACCTTTATAGCTTAGTATAACAGACCATCATAGCAAACTTGATGTAAGGTCTGGATGTTAATGTAGAGAAAATGGTCTATTCTGCCATAAGTGTTGCCAGAAACAAGGTGTAGGGTATAATCTGGTTTGGAGAAGGTAGAGAAGATTTTGGAAGCAAATTGAACTATAGCAAGGGGTTTTCCACCCTTACCACCTACTAAGTCTCCAGTAAAGCTTTCTTAAAATACTGTAATAATTTCGGGATACTGTCTTTATGAATTCTCATTAAATTGGGGTTTGGGCAATGTTTGGAAGTTCAGGAGACAGTGATGCCCAAGTTAGGGTTGAGAACCATTTTTTAAGATTTTTGGAAAGCCCTTAGTTTAAAGGAGAGGAGAACCCCTGATTTGGCCTTTAGCCAACTTAATTGTGGAACTCAGTAACTCTGGATTTCTTTGAGCTCTGGTTCTCATGAGGAGTGATAGAAAAGATTTGGGAAATTTGGACACTTGTTTTTTAATGTTTATTGTGAGAACATGAGCAGGGGAAGGACAGAATCCCCAGCAGGCTCTTGTGCTCCTGGTGTGGAGCCTGACATGGGGCTTGATCTCATGAACTGAGATCATGACCTGAGAGCCAAAATCAAGAGTTGGAACTTAACCAACTGAGCCACCCAGGCGCCCCTGGACATACTTTTTTATTGGCTTATTTTTGAGAGGAAGTGGGGGAGGGGCAGAGGGGGAGACAGAATCCCAAGCAGGTTCCATGCTGTGCTGTCAGTGCAGAGCCCAACATGGTGCTTGAACCACGAGATCATCACCTGAGCCAAAATCCAGAGTAGGACACAACTGATAGAGCCACCCAGGAAGCTCTGAATGTTCTTAATAAAGTTTGTTGTGGAGGTAGGATAGGAATTAAGTCTAAGAAGGAATAAATAAACATTGAGATGATGCATGTCCAAATGTGCAAGATTACATCTTGTTTCAAAAATACAAGGTTTGAGGGGCGCCTGGGTGGCGCAGTCGGTTGGGCGTCCGACTTCAGCCCGGTCACGATCTCGCGGTCCGTGAGTTCGAGCCCCGCGTCGGGTGCTGGGCTGACGGCTCAGAGCCTGGAGCCTGTTTCCGATTCTGTGTCTCCCTCTCTCTCTGCCCCTCCCCCGTTCATGCTCTGTCTCTCTGTGTCCCAAAAAAATAAATAAACGTTGAAAAAAAAATTAAAAAAAAAATACAAGGTTTGAGTTGGATTAGTTTGGGGGAGGCTAGTTGCAGAATCTTAAGGCAGTATGGCTGCATCCCCTTCTGTGCATTTACTCCTAAGACTTTTATTATAGTCTGGGAAAATGAATTTTAACCATCAAAAGGTGAGTTTCCAACGTAGTGTCTTTGGTGGTACCTTAGTATACCTCAACCTAAAGTGAGAACACCACTAAAGGCAGTTAAGCAAAGGTGAGGGAGCTCATTGCCTGGATTGCAGAACAGCCAGAGATAGACCTGCGTTAACACTTCCCACCCTGCCACATTGGGCCATTTGCAAATGTGTATGGATTTCCCAAGACTCAGGTTTTTGATAATCCTTGCTGTGGTCCCTGACCTTTGCTTCAGTTTGGGCCATTCTGTCCTTTGATTTACTTTTAACCTTAGATTAATTTACTGATCCAAGCCCCAGGTGTACTCTATCCCATAGTACCCTTTCAGCATGTTATTAAATTTCAGGAGTCAGATTGAGTGCTACCTTGGTTGAAATTCCTGTCTTCCAGCATAACCAATCTCCAGCCTGACTAGAGGGACACAAACGTGGAGCCTTCCTGTGGGTGTTCCTCCCGTGCTCTTCCCAGTTCTTGAAGCCATGGGTTCTACTGCCTCTAATGGCTCCTGTGGGAGCTTTTATTCAGTCAACATTTTCTGGACTCCCCGGCTTGCCTCTTATTTTTCCATAAACTATTAGGTCAATAGACCTAGACACTGCCAAAGTCGGGTGATGTGGGGTGAAAATAGAGAACAAGCCCTGCCTGCCTTCACGAAGCTTGCTCTGTCAATAGAGTTGAATTACTAACTCTCATGGTACATGGTGCTGATGGGCTCCAAGATAAGGGCATGACAGCCGTCCCAGACACTTAATCCTTACTGTTTGCCACTGGTAGGGAACTGATCTGATGTTTCGATGATCTCACATCTTTGCTTCTTTCCCCTTTCCTGGATCATAAGCTTAGTTCAAGCTCTGCAAAATCCTGCTAGCTGATCTCCAGCACTGAATGGGATAGCTTGCTGGCCCCCTAGTTTATGGGGGTGGGGACAACATTAGGCAACAAATGAGGTTTGTTATTTGTTTTTTTTTTTTTTTTTAATGTTTGTTTTTGAGAGTGCAAGCAGGGGAGGGGTGGAGAGAGGGAGACAGAGGATCTGAAGCAGGCTCTGCGCTGACAGGCTGACAGCAGGGAGTCTGATGTGGGGTTTGAACTCAAACCGCAAGATCGTGACCTGAGCTGAAGTCGGATGCTCAACCAACTGAGCCACCCAGGTGCCTCCAATCACAGTTTTTAAGAAAAACCGTAAGTACTTCTTCTAGCCCCACAATATGCAAAGATTTGTAAAAAGCCTAGAGGGTGTTTATCTGAGAGATCTCTAAGCTCAGATCCATTCTGACATCTCAGAAGGATGAGAAGTGGTGTGCTGTTTCCAGGAGGAGGGGAAACAGGCAGAACATTGCCCGAAGAAAAAATAATGGAGATAAACTGCAGAATGCTGAAGCAGCATGAATGAAAGGGTGAGTGCTTCCAGGTAAGACCAGAAGGCAGAGCTAGACCAACAGGCAGAGCATTTAGGCCACAATAAAGATGTGAAATTTTATCCTAAAGGCTTTAATTATAGCTCACATTTATTGAACACTCACTATGCCAAACAGTATACTGAAAACAACTCATTTTGTCTTCATTATGTCCGATGAAGTAAGTCTAATCTCCATTTAACAGATGAAGAAATGAGGCACAGACGGCTTAAGGAACTTGCCCTAAGTTGCAGCATGAGCTAGTGAGTGCTGAGGTGGGAATCGAACCCAGCAATCTCTGGCTCCAGGAACTACTACCCTCGAATTCCAATACTGTGGGCTGGTGAGGTGCCAGGAGACACATCTTTTGAATAAATTGCAGCAGGAAGAACCATGTTGGGTGGGTGGGGCATCGAGAAGGAATGAAGAGTGATTATTTAGAAAGCAGTTGCTATAAGAAGATAGAGGTTTGGAGTGGAGAGACGGCAATGTAGGTGAAGAGAGTGGAAAAATGTGAAAACTATGTAGGAGATAAAAATGGATGGGATCGTTCTCCACACACCACAGGAAGAGCAGAGTCGTGGAAGTTTAATAGTTCGTTGACTAAAGGCATGCCACCTGGCTGACTGGCAGGAGTGAAGGAAACCAACAAGGCTGCCCCAGCAGCTGGAGTTCAGAGGCACTTGTTGCCAGTCACGGAGGGTCTTTGGCGCCCCCTGGTGAGCATGATACCCATGACTTACTCCTGGATATTTCAGGTATTCTTGTGGCCACCCTCCCATCTTTCTGTTCTTTCCTTCTTACTTTCCTATACTTCAGGTCTTGAAACATGAACTACACCTTATGACACAGAGGTCCTTGTCTCCCTTGACCTCTGAAGCATCCCATGTGGCTTCCCCTGGCTCTCCTACTTTTCAGACAGCTCCTCTTTTCTTCTCAAAAGCCTACCTCAGCCAACAACTGAGAAGTTATTGTCCCTCACGTTACCTTGCTTGGTCCTCTTCTCCTTTATTTGCACAACACTTCTAGGCAATTTTACCCATTCTTCTGGAGGCAATTCCCACCCATAAAATCTGTTTCTGTCCAGACCTTGCTCCAAAGTTCCAAGTCTGTTCTCAGCTGCCAAATGGCAATGTCCTGGGGGGCTCCTGGCACTTGGTACGTGTTCCAAAGACATCCCATCTTTTCCCACACACGCGCCTCTGTGAGTTATCTATTTATGTATCAAGCACTCCTAGAGAACTCACTAGTGTGCCAGGCACTTACGAGTGCCTTTACGGTCAGGTCCTCACAAGAACACCATGAGTTAGGTACCCATCACCCTTTCGTAGATGAGGACACTGAGGCTCAGAGCTACTCAGGAACAGTTGCACAGTAAATAAGTAACAGAGCCAGGGTTATTAATGTACCATCATTCTCCCAGTCACTGGAGCCAGAGCCCCAGTGATCTAGATCTAGATCTAGATTTCTCCCCCTCACTCTCCTCCTCTGTTCGTCCGTCAAGGCCTGTTGACCCTTCCTCCATCACTTCTCTCCTATCAGTGCCCCTGTGAGGCTGATCTGTCACAAATCTCCGCTCACTGGTTTTCTGTCCACAGTCTCATTTTCATCGTATCCATCCCCCACACTGTAGCTGCCAGAGAGATCTTTCAGAAAAGAAATCTGATCATGTTGCTTATTATTACCCTTCAGGTTTAAACTCCTTTGCAAGGCCTCTATCTAACCCTTGTGACCTCTACAAGGTTATATTTCTCATTTTCCCTTCCTTGAACTCTGTACTCAACTCAGAGCAAAAGATAGGCCTTCCCAGATTCTCCCATGCTGCTTAGCGCCATTGGGCCTTGGCACATGCTGTCTTCTCTGCCCGGAATATCCTCTTTCCCCCATCAGCAAATCACACATAATTTCGAAGAGCAACTTGTTCCCTCCGCTATAAAGACCTTTCTGACTGTCCCTCCACCTCCCATGATACATACACACAATTTCCAAAGGACCTCATTGAGTTTCTGACTGTGCACTACCCACCCCCAATCCAACCACAGCCCTGTCTCCAGACTCCAGTGGGAGTGTCTGGCGTTGAGTTAAAGTGGCCTCTCTATTGTAGCTGATCTGCTCATCAGCCTTGGAGGGAGGACTCTCCCTATGAACAATTAGACAACTTCAGTTTTTCAGTTCACACTTAAGCGCTTCCTTCCTCCTCAGTTTTACCCCCTATGTCTCTTACATCTCCTTTGTGAGGTGGGAACTGTGTTTTGTTGTTTGTTTGTTTGTTTGTTTGTTTGTGTGTTTTAAGTAAGCTTCACACCTACTGCAGAGCCCAATGGGAGGCTCGAACTCACGACCCTGAGATCAAGACCTGAGCTGAGATCAGGAATCAGACACTTAACCACCTGAGTCACCCAGGCGCCCCTGTGTCTTGTTCTTTATAACCTTAACCTGCCCAGTGCCTGGGGAAATAATTTAAATATAAGCATAAATGATGGTTAAACTACCTCTTGGCATTTGCATCCATCCCAGGTACCTCAGCACAGATCCCAACAAGAGGATCATCGGCTCTGCCGTGGGGCTGGCAGGCCTGGGAGCTGAGGTTGAGACGGGCGTATCACCAAGGTGTGGTAAAAGTAGGGTCACCAGCCACCCCTGGCTTATCCAGGACTGAGAAGTTTTAGCTATAAATAGGGGAAAATCTCAGGCAAATTGGGACAGGTGGTCACCTCATAAATGGGAGACAAAATCACTCTGGCCATACAGGGAGATAGTAAGAGCTAACATACTCTAGGCATTTTCTATTTTCTGAGCCCTGTGCTTATTACATTACATACATCGTCTCATGATTCCTACAACATATAATGCTTTATCATTAGATTCTATTATGCCCACTTAATAGAAGAGAAAGCAGAGGCTCACAGAGCCTGAACTTGGCCTGAATCATGGTTTCCAAAGTCCATGTTTCTCTGCTATACCGTGTTGTCTCGGGATTCCATCAACCACCTTCTCCCCTCATGCCCACCGTGCCAGCAGACCCCTCTCCCTGAGGTACCAGGCCTGTCACTTGCAGTGAGGCCTCACGTCAACCTAAGGTGGCCAAGATAAGCGTAGTTCCTTGTGCAAGTGAGAAGAGCTAGGAAACACTCATACATAATATTCCTCGCTTGTGTTTACCAAACGAGGACATAGCTACTCTCATCAGGTAGGCTAATGCAGGATTTGAGGTTGGAGTAGAAAAGGAATTTATTCTCCAGGGATAAGAATTTTTGCCAGGTGTTGGTTTGAAAAAGGAGTGTTGCTAAAGTACTCTTCTGTCAGTTCAACTGTCAGACCTCAGAGAGTCAGCTTCTGTTACGATTTCTGAGACCATGACAATGTAACAGGATTCAATCAATGAATACTTTGTCCTCTTCTGCCCCCGGCAGTGTGTATGTTGGAACTGGCTTCCCCATTCAGGCAGGTTGTAGAGACAGAGAGTTCCTCCGAAAATGATTATTACCTCTCCTCCTGCCTAGTCTTTGCTTCTCACCCAGAGTTGCTACAAAAAGGAGACAGTTTTGCTCATCCCTTTTCTTCTCTCTCAAAAAGACAAAAACAAAGACAACCCCAGTTTTTAAGGTTCCCTAAGTTTGCATGTATGCTTTTTTTTTTAATTTTTTTTAAATCTTTATTTTTGAGAGAGAGAGAGAGAGACAGAGTGTGAGTGGGGGAGGGGCTAAGAAAGAGGGAGACACAGAATCTGAAGCAGGCTCCAGGCTCTGAGCTGTCGGCACAGAGCCTGGCGTGGGACTCGAACTCATGAGCCGTGAGATCATGACCTGAGCTGAAGTCGGATGCATGTATGCTTTTAACTCCAACTCCAGGGAAATGAGAGCTGAAAAGTTACTAGGAGAGGGCCAGCAAGTCCTGCATCCCTGTCAGAGGGGACCTTCATGCCCTTTAATGGGACACAGAATGATGGGTGTTCTCCCAGATCCGTGGTTACCATGACACTGTGTTCTATGTCCTTGATTTGAGAAAGAACAAACACTACTCAATCCCCCTACACCCTTTGGTTTCTGTGTCAGGTTTCTGGTTCACCTACTGCCTTCCATAAAGAGTTCTCCTTACTTGGCCCCCAGTTCCCTGGGATCTAGTCAGCGACCTGGTGCTGAGACTGGCCATGACACTCTGCTTAGATTTCTTCCCCTTAAAATTCTGCATCCTTTTCTGGACTTCATTCCAACCACAGCGACCAAAGCCACTGATCTGCTGTTCTTGAATGCATCTCCCCCCACTCAGCCTGATTCCCCAGTATCCTCCTGCTTTTCCATCGTTGTCTGGTCTTGCAAATAGACCCTGCAGAACCCCACAGTGATTTCACCAAAGGTTTGGCCAGAATTAAAAGTTGAGTGCAGAGAGAACACTGAGCAGCAAGGGGGCAACTTGGGGGTGGAGAGGCTGGTTCTGAGAGCAGTTCTGTGGGTAGGGGGTCTGCTTCCAAATATGGGAGAAAAACAAAACAGAAAAAAACTTGCTTCTACAGAGTCTGTGAGAAAGCCAGGGAAGGGAAATTGACACTTGCTGGCTCTTGCTAACTGCCAGGTATTTTGACAGGTACTTCCCTTGTCAGTCCCCACAACATCTCTATCACACATGCATTATTGTTCTTATTTTAGAGATGAGGAAACTCTGACTTAATGTGAAGAACACATTAGCTAGTGAGACAGGATAAGGCTAATTTCAAAGTTTATGTTCTTTCTTCTATACCAAAGGATTAGGGTTATAGTCTGGATATAAGCAAGAAAGGAATTCACAGGTGAAATTTAGAAAACATCCAGAAAAAACATCCAGATAGTAACTCCACAAATCTAAACTGAAGAATAAGGCTAGAGGTACACACACACACACACACACACACACAAATTTCTATCTATCTATCTATCTATCTATCATCTATATATCTATATCTATAACTATATCTATATCTGCTATCATCTATCATATCTGTATCTTTTTCAATGTAGCTTTTCCCCAGTGTTTCTCCATGAGGTAGAAAATTAATTTTTTCACCAAACCCAAGGAATTGAGTTTAACTCAAGAATTACTAGGAAGTGTGAAGACACCCAGACGAAATGAAACCACCTTGTTCCACAAGTATAGATGAGGGAATTCCCAGTGTTAGCTTTTTCTGTGTGAAGAGGAACCAGCCTGAGTAGAAATCATTCACTCTGGGCTGAGTAGTATCTGGTGTCCTGAAGCCACCCCCTCAGGCTTGGCTTAAGTATTGGAACCTTGATGAAGGACGAGGTCTGTGGGAACCAGAAGGTAGATGATGGAGGGCATGGATGATGTGACAAGATGGACAGGTCCACAAAAGGAAAGTGTGGGGTGGGGAATATCTGGGGTTGTACTGACCAGGCAAGAAGGACAGAAAAAGGGTAACAAAAATTAAAGACCAGGAATAAGAATTATGAGAACTTGTTTGGGGTTTTAGAAACTTTGCACGGTCTCCATTTTTACTATTTTTTATTAATCTTGTCTATTTCCTGATTGGAATTGTCAGTAATATCTCAACCATGGATAAAAGTACAAAATTACAAATCATTCTAATATTTTATAGTTCAATTTATTCTTGGTGTTCCTGATTTGACTATAGACACCACTGTAGTAACCTATGACTACAGAACATGTTTTTTAAAGGACAAGACATTGATGAAGCCATTGTAGGACTCCAGAGATAAAATGACACTGTGCTTTGAACCCACCAATGAAAAAGTGGCTAGAAGAAATGATCAAATTTTATGTAGGTATTTTTTTTTATGTAGGTATTTAAATAACCATGTAATGAACAGAAAATTAAAGGCATTACACCATGTTTATTTCATTTTAGTTAAAATCATAGAACAAAATATTAAAATTGTTCATACTTAAATTTATAAATATCTATTCCAGAGCAGTAATTATTCAGTAGGTGACATACATTAACTCATGAGTTCAGGAATCCGGTACGTCTCATTTAATTTTTCACTGCTTTCAAATACAGCATAGCATCACAAACACGCACACGCACGCACACATACACGTCTTATTATGAAAATTCTAAACATACAGAAAAGCTGGGAAAAACACAAAGAATACTTGAACCTAGATTCAACACCCATCAAGATTTTACCATATCTGTTTTAATTATGTGTGCGGTGTGGGGTGGGGATCTGAATCCATTTCAATATAAAGACCTCATGGCATTTCGTCTCTAAATGCTTTAGCATAAAGAGGTTTTGCTATGTAACCACAGTACTACAATCATAGTGAACAAAACTGAAAATAATTTTCTAATATCATTGATTACCATGTCTACATTCAAATTTCCCCATTTGTCTCTAGAATGTCTTTATATCTGTTTTTCCCTAAAGATGTTGTCAAGAATCACCCATAAATCTGACTGTAATGTCTCTTGGTTCTCTCCTGATACTCCCCAAACCCCCATCTTTTTTCCACATTGTCTTTTTAAAGAGACCAGACCAGTTGTCTTGTAGAATATTCCACAGCCTGAGTTTGTATGATTGTTTCTTCATGGTTTCATTTGACTTATTCCTCTAATCCAATGTATCTTCTATAAACTAGAACTTTGAACTAAAGGCTTGGTTATATTCAGATTAAAGATTTTTGGCAATACTTCTTCATAGGTGATGCCACATACCTCCTCAGGAGGTATATATGATTACTGTCTTGTTATCCCATTGTTGACAGAGCCAAGTTTGATCGCTGAGTTGAAATGGTGATAGCCAGATCTCTCTCCTCTGTAAAGGTATTTTCTCCCTTTTGTCAATAGCAAACAACCTATGGGCATGATACTTCATTCATCATGATGTGACTCATTAGTTCTCCATCATCTGTTCCCCTAATGATTTTAACATCAGTGATGCCTTCCCTGAATCAATGATCATCATTTTTGAATTCTATTTCTTCTACACTTATTGTCTGGCAGTCACACAAAAGGGACAACTTTTCTCATCAAGGGAACCATAGTTTCTTCTGAAAATCAGGGAATATTCTTGTTTTCAAGTACCAATTTTCCAAGTTCGGAATTAGAATATCACATCCAGTGATAACAGAAACGTTTTGTTGTTTGTTTATTTTAGCTTTATCTGATTATTATAAGGGCCTTGTGGGTTTTTAAATATTTGACATGTTTGATTATCGTCATTTTTTGATACTTAAATTGTCCCAGATTTGGCCAATGGGAGCCCCTTCAAGCTGGCTGCTCTTTCCTTTTGACAAGCCCCTATTAGTCTTTGAACACTTACCTGTTTTCTGAAACAAGTTTGCTTTGTATTTTCCCTAACCCAGACCTGAAATCAATCACTTCTCTAAGAAGCTCCATTTCATTTCGTTGGGTATTTAGAAAACACAATCTGTGCACTTGGGATGCTCATTACTACTGAGGTATCGTTGCATTCAGTCTCTTTCATTCACTGGAACTAAGAGATACATATACTTACGAATCATTAATTAAAATTGGCATTTCTAACTAAAATGCAACATTAGTGATTTAATTCAGATGCTTTTTTACATTAAGTTAATTCATTCATAATTAATTAAATTTAATTCAGATACATTAAAAGTCTTGGTTCCTAAAAAAACAAATCTTGGTTCCTAATTACATGACAACAGTAATTACTGATTTGTTTCGTCCTATGATATACATAACATAGTTTCAAAATAATAATATAATCTTACTATTAACGATAAAACTACTGAATGACATTCAAGGTTTTGGTAATTCTTTTTGTCCTTAGGATATGTTCCACTAAGAATATATAGTACTGTCTTCTAATATTAATTAAACTCTTTTCTTTGTGTAGTATGTTTCTGTTTGTTTTAAATTTTAGGGGTTTTTTTGTTCAATTTTTATAAAAAGCGTAAAGTATTTATATATTTCAAAAGTCAATATTCATTTTTATCCTTATTTTCTCAGACTCATTCCCTCAGTTCTATTCTCCTCTCCCAATCCCATTTTCATCAATTTTTAGCTTATCCTTCCAGTATAGCTTTTTTCAAATACATACCTCTCTTCTTTCTTACCCCAAAGGCAGCACATACTATATATAATGCCTTCATATCTTGCATTCTCCACAAAATCCTAGAGATCCCTCCATATCAGCTCAAAGAGATCTTCCTCATTCTTCTAACAGCATTATGTTACACCATTGTGTGGAAGTACCATTGCTTTTCAACCCTTACTAGACATGTTACCAATCTTTTGCTATTACAAAAAATGACATGACAGTCTTAAAAGGCAGATGACTATATAATAAAGACTGCATGTTTGACATTTCCTTATGCATATTAAAGCATGTTTTCAGGGCTCCTGGTGGCTTATTGGTTAAACATCCGACTTCGGCTCAGATCACGATCTTAGAGTTCAGGAGTTCGAGCCCCACATCCAGCTCTGTGCTGACAGCTCAGAGCCTGGAGTCTGCTTCAGATTCTGTGTCTCCCTCTCTCTCTGCCCCTCCCCCCACCCACATTCTGTCTCTCTCTCAAAAATAAATAAACATTAAAAAAAATTTTAAGTATATTTTATGTACACTACCAAAACTGAAACAGGAAGAAATAGAAAATTTGAACAGCCCCATAACCTGTAAGGAAATAGAATTAGTAATCAAAAATCTGCCAAAAAACAAGAGTCCAGGGCCAGATGCCTTGCCAGGAGAATTCTACCAAACATTTAAGGAAGAGTTAACACCTATTCTCTTGAAACTGTTCCAAAAAATAGAAATGGAAGGAAAACTTCCAAACTCTTTCTATGAAGCCAGCATTACCTTGATTCCAAAACCAGACAGAGACCACACTAAAAAGGAGAACTATAGACCAATTTCCCTGATGAACATGGATGCAAAAATCCTCAACAAGATATTAGCCAACTGGATCCAACAATACATTTAAAAAATTATTCACCACAACCAAGCGGGATTTATACCTGGGATGCAGGGCTGGTTCAATATCTGCAAAACAATTAACGTGATTCATCACATCAATAAAAGAAAGGACAAGAACCATATGATCCTCTCAATAGATTCAGAGAAAGCATTTGACAAAATACAACATCGTTTCTTGATAAAAACCCTCAAGAAAGTGGAGACAGAAGGAGCATACCTCGAGATCATAAAAGCCATATATGGACGACCCAACGCTAATATCATCCTCAATGGGGAAAAACTGACAGCTTTCCCCCTAAGGTCAGGTCCACTCTCACCACTGTTATTCAACATAGTATTGGAAGTCTTAGCCTCTGCAATCAGACAACACAAAGAAATAAAAGGCATCCAAATCGGCCAGGAGGAGGCAAAACTTTCACTCTTCACAGATGACATGATAGTCTATATGGAAAACCCAAAAAATTCCACCAAAAAAACTGCTAGAATTGATTCATGAATTCAGCAAAGTTGCAGGTTATAAAATCAATGCACAGAAATAGGTTGCATTCTTATACACCAACAATGAACCGACAGAGAGAGAAATCAAGGAATCGATTCCATTTACAGTTGCACAAAAAACCCCATAAAATACCTAGGAATAAATCTAACCAAAGAGTTGAAAAATCTATGCACTGAAAACTATAGAAAGCTTATGAAAGAAATTGAAGAAGACACAAAAAATGGAAAAAGATTCCATGCTCCTGGATAGGAAGAACAAATATTGTTAAAATGTCGATACTACCCAAAGCAATCTACATATTCAATGCAATCCCTATCAAAATAACACCATCATTCTTCACAGAGCTAGAACAAATAAATCATCCTAAAATTTGTATGGAACCAGAAAAGACCCTGAATAGCCAAAGCAATCTTGAAAAAAAAAAAAAAAAAGCAGAAGGCATCACAATCCCAGACTTCAAGCTACATAACTGTAATCATCAAGACAGTATGGTACTGGCACGAGAACAGACACTCAGATCAATGGAACAGAATAGAGAACCCAGAAATGGACCCACAAACGTATGGCAACTAATCTTTGACAAAGCAGGAAAGAATATCCAATGGAATAAAGACAGTCTCTTCAGCAAGTGGTGCTGGGAAAACTGGACAGCGACATGCAGAAGAATGAATCTGGACCACTTTCTTACACCATATACAAAAATTAACTCAAAATGGATGAAAGACCTCAATGTAAGACAGGAAGCCATCAAAATCCTTGAGGAGAAAGCAGGCAAAAACCTCTTTGATCTTGCCTGCAGCAACTTCTTACTCAACACGTCTCCAGAGGCAAGGGAAACAAAAGCAAAAATGAACTACTGAGACCTCATCAAAATAAAAAGCTTCTGAAAAAAAAAATCTCCTGCACAGCGAAGAAAACAATCAATAAAACTAAAAGGCAACCGACAGAATGGGAGAAGATATTTGCAAATGACATAACAGATAAAGGGTTGGTATCCAAAATCTATAAAGAACTTATCAAACTCAACACCCAAAATCAAATATTGCAGTGAAGAAATGGGCAAAAGACATGAATAGACACTCTCCAAAGAAGACATCCATGGCCAACCGACACATGAAAAAATGTTCAACATCACTCATCATCAGGGAAATAGAAATCAAAACCACAATGAGATACCACCTTACACCTGTCAGAATGGCTAACGTTAGCAACTCAGGCAACAACAGATGTTGGCAAGGATGTGGAGAAAGAGGATCTCTTTTGCATTGTTGGTGGGAATGCAAGCTGGTGCAGCCACTCTGGAAAACAGTATGGAGGTTCCTCAAAAAACTAAAAATAGAACTACCCTACAACCCAGCAATTGCACTACTAGGCATTTATCCAAGGGATACTGGTATGCTGTTTTGAAGGGGCACATGCACCCCCATTTTGGTAGCAGCACTATCAACAATAGCCAAAGTATGGAAAGAGCCCAAATGTCCAGCGATGGATGAATGGATAAAGAAGATGTGGTGTATATATACAGTGGAGTATTACTTGGCAATCAAAAAGAATGAAATCTTGCCATTTGCAACTATGTGGATGGAACTGGAGGGGATTATGCTAAGTGAAATCAGTTAGTCAGAGAAAGACAAAAATCATATGACTTCACTCATATGAGGACTTTAAGAGAAAAAACAGATGAACATAAGGGAAGGGAAACAAAAATAATATAAAAACAGGGAGGGGGACAAAACAGAAGAGACTCGTAAATATGGACACACACTGAGCGTTGCTGGAGAGGTTGTGGGAGGAGGGATGTACTAAGTGGGTAAGGGGCATTAAGGAATCTACTTCTGAAATCATTGTTTCACTATATGCTAACTAATTTGGATGTAAATTTTAAAAATAAATACATAAATACATAAATAAATAATAAAATTTAAAAATAAAAAAAATTAAGTATATTATAGAAAAAAATATTACTTGTATTTATTCATTTTTGGTTCAGTTATTAGCATTCTTTGCAATACTTGTTTCATGGAACAATTTAAGAAATGCTAGGTGTACTTCATGATGAGTGTGCAGACTAATGGATTTGACAAATGTAAGATGTTCAGACTAGTGCATGGCACATTGGCAGTGTCCAATAAATGAAAGACAATAATCATAATAAAACTAATAGTGTTATTAACAGCAGAAAAAGTTTAATTACAGGCTAGCTTCCATTAGCTCCTGAGTAGTGATGGTGCGATAGAAAGAATTTGGGCTCCAGCATCATATAGACCTCCCCAGCCACCTTCTAAATGTCTGACCTTGGGCCAAGCTGTATAATTTCAACCCCTGTTTCCCCCTCAGTAAAATGGGTATAATTATTCTAAGCTTTCAAGTTGACTGTAAGAGAGAAATGAAATAACGCATGGTGGCAAAATATTGCTTTTCTTTTCTTTTCTTTTCTCTGTACTCAATTTTGTGACATAGAGCCATGGCAGGTGTCATCATCAAGACTCTTCCTAACTTCCAGCTTTGAATCCTTAAAGCCTGAAGCATGCTTGATATTACCCCAGGTATCCCAGACATTATTCTAGGGAGAGAATAATGCCTTTGAGAGGCAGTAAGGCAAGCCAGAGAGAGGAGACTCTCCCAAACTGTGGAAAGCACAATTATCTGTGGATCCTAAGAGAGCCCCGTTCCCTTGCAGCACCCAAAGCAGGTGGGGTGGCCTCTGGGGAAAAGGAAAGGTGTCCCACGTGGTGCATTTATCCAGTTCTGCTCCCGTGCACTGGGGCTTACTCCTCACCAAAAATTTCTCTATCCCCCACCTGATGCAAAACAGCAAAGCTGCCACTGTGAAAGACCATGTAGGCTAAGACCCAGGCATCCTAGAGAGAGCCAGTCTGGACATATGCAAGAAGACAGAAGGGGCTTATCTAATGTTCCAGTGTGGTGTCAATGCCTTAGAACAACCATGAAAGAGGGAAGCCCCAATAATATCTGAGGCTGAATTTACCAACTACTTAATGAGGGAGAGGCTTGGTTTTGAGTACAATTTAAGACTTTTTAAAAAAAAATTTACTACTTGCAGGGCATCTGGGTGGCTCAGTAGGTTAAGTGTCTGACTCTGGCTCAGGTCATGATCTCACAGTTTGTGAGTTCCAGCCCCTCCTTGGGCTCTGTGCTGACAGCTCGGAGCCTGGAGCCTGCTTCAGATTCTGTGTCTGCCTCTCACTCTGCCCCACCCCCACTCATGCTCTCCCTCTCTCTCTCACAAAAATAAATAAATATCAAAATTTTTTTTAATTTACTACTTGCACTTTCTGCATGATTTTCTAGATTTTGTGGACCACAATTCAAACTCACTATGTATGAAAAAGCATTTATATGAAGGCCTGGCACATTATTTTCTTTAATGGGTAGCCACTGTTATTAACACCAGCTGCAGAACAGTGGGATAAGGCTCAATCTGCAGCAAATAAAATGGAATTTAGTAGGCGTCCACAAATGTTTTAATGCCTTGTGTGTTCCAGATAATAGGACAGGTGTTGGAAATATGAGATACCGACTTACCTTGTTGTAGTGAAGCAGCAAAGGAAGACACACAACACAGCTAGCTCTGACACGTGGGAGAATGTCGTAGGTCCTAGTGAGAGAATGGGCAAAATACTGTGGCCTGGGATTGGAAAGGCTTCACAGAAACTGCATTTAATTGGGACCCGGGGAAGGACAGGTAAAATGTTGATTGATTGGCAGAGGAAGACAGGTCTAGCACAGAGATTAGTATGTGCAAAGGCAGGGAGGTGTAAACATATCTTGAGAATTCTGTGTGACTTCACACTGACTGTTTTCAGGGGAGCTATTAGGAATACGGTTAAAAATGTACATCAGGGACAGTTTAAGAAGGATCTTCTTCACCCTGTGGGTAATAGAGCATCCATGGAATTTAAAGCTGAAGGAAGAGAAAAGAAAATATCTGAGAAGCTTCTAGAGAGAAAAAAAAAACACATCATCACATACAAATTCCAGGATTATGAATATCTTTTGGCTTCTCAACAATAATGTTAGAAGCTAAAAGACTACAGAGAAGTGGCCTAAAATTTCTGAAGAAATGATTTTGAATCTTGAATTTTACACGCAACTGCTATCATTCAAGTGTTTGAGTAGAATAAATATATTTTCTGACATGAAAAGCATAAAAATTTGCTTCGTATGTACTCTTCCTCAGGAAGCTAAAAGAGGGTGTGCCTCTCTAAAATAAAGCATTAGACCACAAAAGGGTAATTACTGGATTTAAAAAACAGAAGGCCCAACACAGAGGACAGGTAAATCCTGACAAGGATGGTGAAGGGTGATCCCAGGATGACAGCTGTGTCATTGAGGGCAGTTGGTTAGCAATGGAGCAGACAGAAGGTCGTGGGAGAGTTTTATCTGACAATAAAATAGACTGATTGTATTGTCAGGAAATTTGTGACACACTAATAATAAGTAGAAATAAAACCAAGCAAAGAGAAAACAGGACGATTATTCACTCCCAGGAAAACAAAAAATTGTCTAGGAAAGGAAGAGCGTGATTTACTCTATGGTTTGGCTGTGAGTAACTTTTACATGGTCACAATAATGTAAAGACTGAACACTGACATAGCCAAAGTAACAATATAACTGTATTAAAGATGAGGACACGGGAAGAGGGCATGTGTGTGGTATGAAGACGAAAATCCTCATCTTCCGCAATGGGAAGTAAAAGAGATGAAGCCTAAAGCTGAAAAATCAAGACAGAGCAACACAAACATGTTATTTAAGAGACAAGAGTTAAGGGGCGCCTGGGTGGCGCAGTCGGTTAAGCATCCGACTTCAGCCAGGTCACGATCTCGCGGTCCGTGAGTTCGAGCCCCGCGTCAGGCTCTGGGCTGATGGCTCAGAGCCTGGAGCCTGTTTCCAATTCTGTGTCTCCCTCTCTCTCTGCCCCTCCCCCGTTCATGCTCTGTCTCTCTCTGTCCCAAAAATAAATAAACGTTGAAAAAAAAATTAAAAAAAAAAAAGAGACAAGAGTTAATACCAATAGAATCAGTTCAAAACAGTTGAAAGTTACCACTGCTGGGGGTGAGGACATTGTAGGAGAGGGGGCTGGAGACAGGACATTTGGGGGAAATCTTACATAGAACTATTTGACAGTTCAAACTATATGTGACATGACTTTGTTAAAAATTAAAATTATTCAGTATTATCTGAAGAAAATGAAAACATTAACTCAAAAAGATATGTGCACCCCAGGTTCATTGCAGCATTGCTTACAATAGCCAAGATATAGAAATGACCTAAGTGTCCACCGATGGATGAATGGAAAAATGAATTGTGAGATATATATATATATAGTGATATATATATAGTGATATATGAATGGAAAAATAAATTGTGAGATAGATATAGATATAGATATAGATATAGATATAGATATATGCAATGGAATACTATTTCACCATTAAAAAGGTTGAAATCTTGCCATTTGTGACAACATGGATGGATCTCTGGGGCATTATGTAAAGTGAAATAAGTCAGACAAAGACAAACGCTGTATGATTTCACTTCTGTGTGGAATCTGAAAAAAAAAACCAACAAATTCATAAATACAGAGAACAGATTAATGGTTGCCGGAGGTAGGGGTGAGTGGGGGAGAAATGAGTGAAGGGGGTCAAAAGGTAAAAAAAAAAAAAAAAAAAAGAATAGAATAGTAAGCAAATGAATAATGCACTTAGTTATAAGGAACAAAACTGCAGTCATGTGGAAGAGAAGAAGCAAAGTTCTGGGTAAAGTAGCATTGCTTAACTCTCATCTTGTGAGCCCAAGAGTTTGTTCTGCCCTTAGGACCACAGTGCTTCTTTCTTACAGAAACACTCATTCCTCAGATCTCCGCCTGTCGGTCTTCGTAAATAACATCTCAGTTCTGGTGTCACCTCCTGAAGTAGGATTCCAGCCCTCTTCTTCAGCCACTCTTTATCAGATCCTTTATTCTGCTTAATTTTCTTCATAGAACTCAACACAACTTTCAGGCCTCATATTTCTCATTAAATATCCTTTTTTGCTGGTGGTTTGTACGTTTCCTTCACTAAGTATAAGCTTTTGGCAGTAGAGACTATGTCTGGCTTTTTCACTCCTGCCCCCCAATCCCACAGCTAGAGCAACACAAGAGGTGCTCACTCAGTATCTGATTGGACGGATTGATATGTAATGTAGTCAAGCGATTTTCTTGACTACAATGGGTCTGTTTCATTAAACATAAATTAGAGCTATGAGTATCTTCTCAAGCTCCCTTTGCAACACTATACAGACATTCCTAACATTAGGAAGTCAAAATGAATAACTGCATTCAGCTCTTAGTCTTGTGAAAATTCTGAGTGTGTCCATATCTGCCCTGCCACCTCCTGGTCCATGCAGTGCATCATTTATCTGCAGTGAACCTGATAAAACATGAAGGGCATGGGCTTTGGGCTCAAACAGACTTGAATTCTGTTCCCTGCTGTGACACTTACAGTTGTGCTACTTTGAACAAGTTAGTGAATTTGTTCAAGCCTCAGTTTCCTTTTATTTAAAAATGGAATGATATTAGTGTTTACCAGATCAGATTACTGGGGATTAGAAAATACAATGTATGTGCACTATATGATACAAGCTCGGGGGGGGGGGGAGAGGATAGAAAGAGAGAGAGAGGGAGGATGAGTAGAGGGAATCTGGAGGCAGCCCACACAGAATACTCTTCCAGAGAAAGTGACTGAGGGTAACCTGGAGGAGTGGGGAGGCTGGGGTATAGGACAAAGAGGCGATATGATGCCCTCAACAGATGAGAAACATGATGTGTTCATCATCTGTAGAGGCAACCCTGAAAAGAAGGAGAGTATGAAAATACAGAAGAGGATATGCCTAATATCTATTCTAAAAGACACAGAAAGGGATCATTCAAGAATATAGGAGGACAATGTTTTTAGTGAGAGACTGTTTACTTTGAAACTAGAAGGAAAAAATATGATTATGAAGGCAGATACATAAATCTGAATGATTTGGAATTTTTCCTAAAAGTTCCAATGACTTCTGTGTAATATATGCATAGTGAAAAAAGCACACTTCTGGTCAAAAGAAAACACTTTATTTATTTATTTATTTATTTATTTATTTATTTATTTAGAGAGACAGAGAGCATCCGCAGGGGAGAGGCAGAGAGAGAGGGAAAGAGAGAATCCCAAGCAGGCTCTGGGCTGTTAGCACAGAGCCTGACATGGGGCTCCATCCCATGAACTGTCAGATCATGACCTGAGCTGAAATCCAGAGTGGGACGCCTAACCAACTGAGCCACACAGGTGTCCCAAAATGAAACTTTTAATGACCTTATTAAACCTAGGGCAGAGATCAGAGAAGCATCTTTCTGAGGATGATCAAGTTAACTTTTGAAAAGCAAAAGATCAGCAGAGATCAGGGCATGTTGGGGACAAACTTATGTTGAGATGTCTTCTGAGAACCAACCCATTCTTCTTTCTCTGAGAATGATCCAACCCCTCTCCTCAGAGGTGGGTGCTCGGCAGCCATGTTTGTACTGTGGATCTTGTGCCTCTGGTTACAGTACTTCGGACTGGGATGGGCAACTGCCTCAAATGTGGACATCTGTTTGTTTTTTTAATAATTTAAAATTGTTACTGGGAGATAGTGGTGGATGGGTAGAGCTGAGGTGATGTACAAACTCAGGAACTGCAGGTGAACATATTAGCTGAAAAGGGTAGTCCACAGAGAGAGAAGAATATGGCTAATATGGCTAACATTAGAGGGATAACACAGACCATATGGCCCAGAGAGAGAGCAAGAGAGATTGTTCTATATTCTACTGGCTTTTCAGTCTGAGTTCTGTTCCCTTAGGCTTGGCTAAAACCCACCCTTGGTTCAGGCACCACTCCTGTATCTTTATTGTGAACATCCTCTCCTTATGTCTGTGATAATTTTAAGAGGGATTCTACTACTGGAAAACAAAAGTCTTGACTAGGACAATCCTCCCCCACTTCCAATAGGGTCTTCTTCTGGCCATCGATTTCTTTCAATTTATTGTCTCTTGGAAAGTCTACATGATCTCTTGGTTTCTTTCTTCTCCAGGACTAATGCTCACAATGCCAATCCCCATCTTGCCCTACTTACTTGTACCTGCCTCAACTTTTATGCCCTTAAAGACTTAGGTTCTCCAGAAAGGCTTCCTGGACAACCTCAGACCTCAAGGATCCCCTCTTCCAATAGCATCAGGCTATGTCAGTGGGTCTCATGTACCAGACCACAGTCTAAGTCTAGGATGGCTGCATCAGCATCATCTGGAACTTGTTAAAAATTACAGACTGTTACCACTCTCTCTACCTCTAAGATGCTAATTCAGTAGATCTGGGTGAGGCCTGCGCTTATTAAAAGGCCCCCAACTGATTCTTACATACACTCCAGTTTGAAAACCACTAAGAGAGAGATCCACTTGAACTTTCTCTAAATATGTGGCCAGGTCTTCTACTAATATGATTGACCCCAGGTTAAGGGAGTAACCATGTTATCCAAGCCACCTGGGATTCTAGGGGATTTGGAAAAAGGAGATGACACTGTAGATTATGCCTGGACACCAAAGGCCTCTTCATTATGGAGTAAATCCAGACAAGAGTAGAATTCTCATGAACCTTTCCTCTCCTGGCAACTCCTTTGAGGGCAAATCTGAATTCAGAAGGTAAATTGCATGAAGTCCTCATGAAATGGCCCATTCACAAGTAACACACGACAGGCCCCAAATGGATGAGTCAAATGGAACAAGATATAGCTGGACTGGCCTGAGGATGGCTGCCAATCCCAAGTATGAAATGGTCATGCTAAATGGTCATCACCTGGAATCCCCTCTTCTAGGTCCTAGTATCCTTCACACCCTGAGAGAATTGGCCAAGACCTGGTAGAAAGCATATAGTCCAAACACAATTAAAAAATTTACTGCTGCTAGCCAGAGCTTTGAGTAGAGCAAAATGTGTGTGTGTGTGTGTGTGTGTGTGTGTGTGTGTGTGTGTTGGGGTGAGAAGGGGCACTAGTTGCTGCCCCACAAGTCCTGCAGTGAGTACCAGATCCAAGAGAGGAGACCTATAGGACAGAGGCTGATCCCATCCAAAGTCAGCACAGTGGCGATACACTTAGCAGACGGAGGCACTGAGTACACAAAGGCTGTCAGAAACTTGCAAGGAATCCATCAGTTGTCTGTCTCCTACAATCTGTTTTTCTCAGAAGGTTCGTTACCTAAAGTGGTGAAAACCATATGACCAAGGTTGTTCGAGCTCACAGTGCCGGGGTCCTGTGTGATTGCCCACCTCCCCCAGACCTCACCCCCTCACTCACCTGTACTCTTCTATTCCCTGCCCACTACTTGTCTATGCCACCCTTCTCTGAACTTCTTGCTCCCCAGAGAATGATCCTCCACCCCATCCTGTTCAGAGTCACCCATTCCCCTGCCCCCAGACTCCCGGGGCCTCTGTACCTGGGGGCACTGGACAAGCATGTGCCTCTGATGATGAGAATGGTGCCCACAAGAAAGCCCACCAGGCCGAGGGCTAGGCCAAGGGCACAGACCAGAGTCTCAGTGGTGTCTGGCAGCGGGATAGGCATCTGGGGCTCTGGGGGAGAGAGAGGAAGGGTCAGGGGGTGCAGTGAAAGGATTCTAGAGTAAAGGAAACATGGGTCTGTGAAGAGTAAGCTGGGGAGGGGGTTCCATACCCCAGTGCCTGAAGAGCGGCTCGTCCAGACCCCAGTGCTCCACCTTGCAGTCATACATGTCATCTGCTGAAGGCACGAAGGTCAGGTAGTAGAACTTGCGGAACAGATGGTCAGGCTGGGAATAGAAGCTGGTCTGGGCCACCCCCTCGGTGATTATTTGACCATTGTGCAGCCAGGTGATATTGATCACAGGGGGGAAGATGTTGTCCACCATGCAGATGAGGACGTTGGGCTGGCCCAGCTCCACTCGAAACTTGGGGAATACAGTCACCCTCGGAGGCACTAGGAGGAATGAGGCCCTGAATCCCAAAGGCTCATCCCTGCAGCTGGGCCTGACTAGGACTGGGATTCAGGGACACTTCCTCCTATTTGGGATTTGCAGGCAGGGGATTCTCTGGGACATAACTGCAGGGGTGGGAGGGAGGCAGAGGGAGAAGAGGCTGAGGAGGGCAGTGGGGACACCAGGGGCTCCTGTATCTGACAGGTTCCTGAGGGGGAGTCCAGGCGGGAGGGTCAGTCTTCAAGAAAGAAGAGGGCACTGAACGGCCCTCCTGGAGAGACACGGGCTGAGAGAGAGGGTGCCAGAGAGAGGGCTGAGAGAGGAGGCCTACGAGGTGGGAAGAAGCTTCTCTGGGCCTCCTGTGCCGACAGGGGGTGGGGCAGAGGGAGTGAGGAGAGGAAAGGCCGGTACCGTTGGTGGCTCTGGTGCGGTTGGAGCGTTCCACCAAGACATCCAGATGGGCTTTGATCACCGCGATGCTGGCCAGCCCATTCTGTGGGTCAAAGTAGGCGAAGTTGCCAAACTCAGGCAAACGCCACACAGCCTCCCTCTTCTTCAGCTCCACAGAGAACAGCTGTTCCCCATCAAATTCATAGGCAAACTGACCCGAGGCACCATAGGATTGGTAGAAGGCTGGTCCATAGGAGCCCATGTGATCAGCTGTATTGGGTAAGTTCAGGGTCAGAGACAGAAAAGAAAATCTATCAGTCTCACCTAAAACATGTGCCCCATCCTGGGTTCTCTGTGGGGACAGAGTTGAGCTGTTAAGACGGTCCTTGGACAGTGGGAGGGTTGCTGGGGGTTAACAGAGGGAAACAGGCACATGCCCAACACACTGGCAGGAAGAGAGACACAAGTGCGTCTGGCATACCAGGTTGGGAAGAAGAGAGGCCGCCTAAAATCACGCTTGGGATTCCCAGAGTTAAATGGTAGCTGTGATCATTTGCCTTAGTTGTGCTATCGGGTCCTGTGTGTGACATGAGTGGTGGGGGAGGGCGGGGTGAGGGAAAATGATTAGGATGTGTCTAAGTGGAGCCTTGGGCACAGAGCTGCAGTATAGGTGGGCGTGAGGACAGAAGGTGATGGCTGGCAGAAGTAAGAATTAAGATTTGTGACAGAGACCAAACAGATAGCAAAAGGCAGCCTGAGGTATCGCAGAGAGCACTGGAAAAGGAGTCCAAAGTTCAAGTCAAGATCATGCCCTAACTCTTCCACCTCAATGGATTATGATCAAACGCGTCTCTTTCCAAAACTGAAGCTCAGTTTTCTGAAAACTCAGGTTAGATTTTAATGGGTAAGGGGCCTTTTGAATTCTATGAAATTATATGTTCAGCAGTCATTGAGGCACTACTATGTACCCAGCACGATGCCAGGCCCCAAGGAAATACAGCTAAACCAGCTGTGGATCCCTCACACACACACACAAGGAGCTCATGTCTAGAGCAGGATTAAGACAGAAAAACAGTTAACTATCCACATGGTGATAAATACTGCAGTAAAACTGGACTCGAATGGGCACACTCCAAGCCAGGAAGTGGCACAGAAATCACGGTGCTAGGTGACAGTAGGATGGAGGTTTGGATCTCAGAAAGAAGGAAGGAATTGGGCATGCACTTGAACCTGACAAAGTCTGAACATGCAGCTGGCATAGCTGGACTGAGCTGCACCTGTATTTTAGATCCACAGTGGACATGACAGAGGAAAGAGACCGGAGATCTCTTGGTAAAGGAAGTTGCCCATAAACCAGAGAAGGAGAACAATGCAGGCTCTATACTGTCTCTCGTGTAACCCTAGATCTTCTCTCCTCACCCGATCCCCCTCAGCACTCACCCTTGATGGCCCCGGCTTCGTGGGGGCTCAGGAGGCTCATCAAGGTGTGGAGTCCTAGGACTAGCCCCCCACTGAGGACCATTGCCCTGATGCTTTAACCAAGTAGGACTTAAAGGAAGGAGGCGGAGGTAAAGAGGAAGAAAACAGATTCCAGGAGGGGGAAGACTCCCTGCTGTATTCAGCCAATCAGAGACATTCTCTGAGTTAATGCAGCTGTTGCTGGGTAAAGAAGTACGAAGCCTAGGTGAAAGGTGGAAGAATGCATTGGGCCCTCATGCACCGAGGAGGCTTGGCCCACAGGGGAGTCAAAAGGAGGTTTCTGTTTGGGAGGTGGCAGGGGCCTAGATGAACCGTTACTACAAACTCCAAGAAAAGAACCTCTGGAAGGAGAGGACAGGCCATCAGAGAACCACAGAGCTGAGCTCAAAGGCTCTAGACTGATCTCTGGCGTAGAGAATCCCAGTCTCTCTGTAAGTTTCTACAGACAACTTTGGACTCAAAAAGTAATATACACCATACTAAGAAACTTTAAAAGGGACATATTGGATACACAGTAGAATCAAAATCCTTTAAACCTTTAAATCACTTTGGAAAATGTTACTTTATTTCATTGTGTGAGGAAAAAGATGTGTAATTGTCAGAGATGTCTAGAGTAGGGAGCTTCAGTGGACTATTGTGAGGAGGACAGAGGGTGCTGGATAACCTCCATTTGTCCTTGGGCACCCTTCTCCATGCTGCCTGCGGGCTGACCCATGCGGACAGCATCTCCCTTCCCTCTGGCTTCTGCTTGGGCTCAGCGTTGGCAGAATTTAGTCCAACATAAAATAATACATATATAAAGATAGATATTTTCCAGATAAGGAAAAGTCTAACCAAATATCTAAAGGCAGTTTCTGAAAGATCATGAAATAATGATTTTCAGTTTGGAAGGGAACTAAGAAATCATCTGAGTCTATGACTCCAAACCTGGCTACACAGGAGAATCACCTGGGGAGCTTGTTAAACATACCGATTCCTGACCTGAGTTAGAGCAGCCTTTCCAAGGGTAGGACCAGGAGACCTGGGTTTGCAGCATGCTCCCTGGGTGAGTAACATCACTACTGAAAAAAAGAACTATGCTTCCAGCCTTGCACCCAAGACAGAGCCTGCAGAAGGCATACCTGATCTGATGGCTTTGGACCAGAAACCACATGCCATTTGTACTCACATTCTATTGGCAAGAATTAAATAATGACCCTGCCTGGGCACAACAGGGCTAGAAAAAGGTATTTTAGCTGTGTGTTCAGGAAAATAGTGGTTTGGCAAACATGTGGCACTCTGGACCATCCTAGCTCTATTAACCACGATTATTGACATTTTTGAACTTGTTTCTAATATTTTACTTATTTCAATATTTCTTTTTTTTAAGTTTCTTTTTTTAGTCTTCATCATCTTTAAAAAAGTGTTATCTAGGGGCGCCTGGGTGGCTCAGTCAGTTAAGTGTCCGACTTCAGCTCAGGTCATGATCTCGCGGTCTGTGAGTTAGAGCCCCACGTCGGGCTCTGTGCTGACCGCTCAGAGCCTGGAGCCTGCTTCGGATTCTGTGTCTCCTCCTCTCTCTGCCCCTCCCATGCTCATGCTCTGTCTCTCTGTCTCTCAATAATAAATAAACGTTAAAAAAAATAGATAAATAAATACATAAATACATAAATACATAAATACATAAATACATAAATAAAGTGTTATCTATACCTTACCTATCTTCCCTCTCACCAGATAAGAACTTTAGCATGCTTTCAAATTATTCATAGACTTCCTCTCTTCCTCACCAAGGTGTTTGATCAATGTTACTACTTCTGGTCCTTTTTGTGGTACCTCCTGACATTTTTTCTCTTATTGGAATAGAGAAACTTCACTTCTTCCAAAAATGCTTGAAGCATGAGCAGTTGCGTGGCAAATCTCCTGAAACTTTGTATGCTTGAGAATATTTTTATTATATCATCGCTTTTGAATAATGTTTAGCTATGTATTAAATTATAAGTTGGAAGATGTTTTTCTTTTATCCTTCTTTCTTTTTTTTTCAACTAAAACACACTTTTTTCCCCTTTGATTGAAAGCCTTATGGGATACACAGGTTTAATGGAGCTGACCTCAGTTTTGTTCACACTGACTCCAATGAGTTGCATTCGGGTTTCCTATGCTTGACCTTGCTCAATTGCTACTGTTGCCCTTGGTCGGTTCTCTTTCAGGATCAAGGTGGGTGCTTTCATGTAAAATCTTAGTTTTAATTCCTCCTCTGGCAGTTCTTTCACAGATGCTTAGCTTTGCATAATTATACCCACAGTGGAACCAACATCATCACATCACCAAGATAAATCCTCCTACTCCAACATGATCTTCTGCTTGTTAACAAAATATTCCAAGGCAAGCCACAACAGATCCTAATGAACCATACAATATTGAATCCCATGCATAGGGAATGTTTTCAACATTAAAATTCCTAGGAGCTTAGGGGCACATGGGTGTCTCAGGCAATTGAACGTTCGACTCTTGATTTTGGCTCAGGTCATGATCCAGGGGTAGTAGGATCTCTCTCCCTCTGCCCTTCTCCCCTACTGGCACATTCTCTCTAAAATAAAAAATAAATAAATAACATAAATAACATAACAAATATAATATAAAAAATAAAATAAAATCCCTAGGAGTTTAAAGGGCTGGGATAAAATTAAAAAGAACCTTGCCCTTGGCAGGCTCACAGGGCTTAGGTCAGGCAGTCCTGGGCTCCAGCGGGTGTTTTCCTCTTTAATACCATCCCAACGTCTTTTTGCATCCAGTGTTTCAGTTAAGAATTCAGTCAATCTTTCTGTCTGGAAGCTTTTAGAATTTTCTCATTACCTTTGATCTTTTAAATTTTTGTTATATTGTATCTAAAAAGGGTTTTTCCTTCTCTTGCCATGGGATATTATGGATCCTCTGTAGATTTTCATTCTGAGATTCATCTCTTTATTTCTATAATACTTTCCTCCTCTCTGTTTTAATTTTTTCTTTTTTTTTAATTTTTTATCTTTATTGATTTTTGAGAGAGAGAGACAGACAGACAGACAGAGTGCCAGCAGGGAGAAAGAGAGAGACACAGAATCGGAAGCAGACTCCAGGCTCCGAGCTGTCAGTGCAGAGCAAGATGCGGGGCTCAGGGCTTGAACTCACAGACCAGAGATTGTAACCTGAGCCAAAGTCAGACACCCAACCCACCGAGCCACCCAGGCGTCCCTAATTTTTTTCTCTTCATGAAATTCCTATTGTCTCTATTTAGGCACTTCTCTCCCCAATCTCTTTTGACATCTCTATTTTTTTTTCTTCTTTTTAAATTTTTTAATGTTTACTTATTTTTGAGAGAGAGAGATAGGGTATGAACAGGGAAGGGGCAGAGAGAGAGGGAAACAGAAGCAGTCTCCAGGCTCTGAGCTGCCAGCACAGACCCCAAAGTGGGGCTCAAACTCACGGACTGTGAGATCATGACCTGAGCTGAAGTCGGAAGCCTACCCAACTGAGCCACCCAGGCATCCCATTGACATCTCTATTTTTAATTTTGTTTATTCTAGGAGAGTTTGTCAGTGTAGTCCTCCCACTTACTCATTTGTTTTTCCATTGTATGTCTCCACTATTTATTCCTGTTGGTGGGGTTTTTTTAAAATTTTTTTTAACGTTTATTTATTTTTGAGACAGAGACAGAGACAGAGCACGAATGGGGGAGGGTCAGAGAGAGGGAGACACAGAATCTGAAACAGGCTCCAGGCTCTGAGCTGTCAGCACAGAGCCCGACGCGGGGCTCGAACTCACAGACCCCGAGATCATGACCTGAGCCGAAGTCGGATGCTTAACCGACTGAGCCACCCAGGCGCCCCTGGTTGGTGGGGTTTTTATTTTGACTTTTACATTTGTTTTCATGCCTAGAACTTTTTATAGCTTTCCCTTATTCCCTATGTTTTTTCACATTATAATAGCATTTCTTATTTTTTAATGCACTTTTCATGCTCATTTTATGTGGCTGTTCTATATTTTCTAATACTTCTTTAAGGACACATATGGGCCTGTTTGTTGTTTTTCTCCCAAAGGGAGGGAGTTATTATTTTGGACCGAGAGTGCCCATCTGTGTCAGTATCATGAATGTAAAGGGAGGGAAGGGCTGGAGTCCTAGGACAGCACAAAACCAATTACCACCCTTTTAATGTCACCTTGCTGGTGACAGTTCAGGTCAGGGCTTCAGGATAAAAAGTGCTGGAAGAGGCCAGTCCTCTCTCTTAGTGACCCAGCCCTGGGGCTGGTAGATAGAGTGCTAAAGAGTGAATGGCTATGGCATCAGGGGCACCTATTGTCCTGGCCCCTCCCCACCCCAGCAAGGATTTCAACCTAGACTTTCTCCCCAACCCTCTACAGCAGTATGAGCAATCAGGATCTCACCACTGTTTTTTGCATTGTGGGGCAAACAATAATTATTCAAGCCCAATGCTGGAGAAGAGCAAAAACAGTTTGCTTCTAATGAATCTTGTCACAACAAGCAACCCACCCTAAAACAATTGACAGTGTCATTAGGGATTCCCACTGGTTTCCCTCCACAGTTTCTCCAGGGTTGGTTTTTAAGAGTTGGGAGCCAAGAACACATGCAAATTTATCTTGGCAGGAAGCAGGTCTCTCCATTATTTTCCTATAATATTTATGTATGAATTACATCCCCTCATACAAAAATGTCAAAGGGTCGTGGTTCATTGACTCTTTGTTATATAACCCCCTCTCTTCCTGCAGATGCTAACACGGTATTAAATAAATGCTTGTCAAATAAACAAATAGATGACAACAAATAAAAATCAATGAGGTGATACCAGTGGTCCTAGAGAGAGAGAGAGACATTCTAGTACTGGAAACAAATTCTGAAAATAAAAGACAGGGTTAACATCTGAGTAAAGTGTCTGCTCTTTGAATATGACATAAATTCAGTTACTCTAAATCATCTAACACATTGACTTTGAAGTAAACATAGTTGTGTCCATCATGTTCTCTGGAGTATAGGTTGAGGTAGGTGTTGGGAGATATTATTCATTGAACACATATTTATGGAACACCTACTGCGTCCTGGACAGAGGAGAGCAGGACATGGCCCCTTCCCTTAGGATTAGTGCTGGCCTATATAGTCAACACCGCCATGTGTGGTCATTGAGCACTTGCAATATGGCTAGTCCTGAGATATACTATAAATAGAAAACCACAAGGGGCATCTGGGTGGCTCAGTCCATTGAGCGTCCGACTTCGGCTCAGGTCATGATCTCACGGTCTGTGGTTTGGAGCCCTGCATCGGGCTCTGTGCTGACAGCTCAGAGCCTGGAGCCTGCTTCGGATTCTGTGTCTCCCTCTCTCTGCCCCTCCCCCACTCATGCTCGCGCGCGCGTTCTCTCTCTCTCTCTCTCTCTCTCTCTCTGTCAAAAATTAATAAAATTAAAAACAAAAAAGAAAACCACTGAATTTCAAAGACTTTGTAAAAAAATGTATGTATTATATATTTAAAATTATATATAACGGAGAATCTGGGTGACACAGTAGGTTAAGCATCCGACTTTGGCTCAGGTCATGGTCTCACAGTCCATGAGTTAGAGCCCTGCACCGGGCTCTGTACTGGCAGCTCAGAGCCTGGAGCCTGCTTCAGATTCTGTGTCTCCGTCTCTCTCTCTCTGCCCTTCCCCCATCGCGCGCGCGCGCGCGCTCTCTCTCTCTCTCTCATAAATAAACATTAAAGAAAATTTAATTATATATAAGTAATATAATCTCATTATTAGTTTTTATATTAATGTTTAATTGGCAATATTTTAAATATGTTTTATATATGTGTGTATATTTCATGTTTATTTTTGAGAGAGTGCAAGTCGGGGAGGGGCAGAGAGAAGGGGACAGAGGATCCAAAGAGGGCTCTGCGCTCACAGCAGAGAGCCCAATGCGGGGCTTGAACTCACAAACCGGGAGATCATGACCTGAGCCGAAGTCAGCCCCTCTGAGCCGCTCAGTCAGCGGACTGAGCCACCCGGTGTCCCTACAATATATTATTAATTTCATTCTTTCTTATTACCTTTTTAAAGTGGCTCCTAGAAAATATGATATTGAATACATAACTCATTATATTTTTACCGGACAGTGCTGCTCTGGTTACTCATGGTTGGCTACCAGTTAGCCATTCAATTAATTATTTTCTTAGATTCTTCCATTTCAGCAGCTTCCTTGCCAGGGGCTGGGGGTCCTTTCCTGTGACCACCCAGAGATTCCACCAGAGGGCGATCTTACTTTTCACTGTTTCAATTTTGGACCTTAGATCTATTTTATGTATGTATATATGTATTTAACTACCTTTGGTCTGTTTTGCTTCAGGCACCATGCTACACTCTGGGACCACAATTACGGTTCCTGTCATCCCAGCTATTTCAATTTATCAAGAAGTCAACTAATTATGATGTGGAAAGCAAGAAAAATCAAAGCCATTATATTAATGTGCAACATGAATGTTCATATGGTCTTCAACTTTCTGGGGTGATCCTTTCTTAGTAATTAATTAAGTAGTTCCGACCCAGACAATTTCAGGATTTCAAGCGGTCTAGTTCTCTCCCCAGAGTTTCCTGGACAGAGAAGTGACACAAGTGTGTGCTTCCAACATGCCAGGTCCTCGGTGCCTCTTGCTCCAACCTCCTGCTCCGGGCACACTGTACCAGTCATTTTGAGGCTGCTCCCTACCATAGCTGGTCTCTTGGTGGCCATGTTTTCAGGCTCTGAACTTCTGTCATGTTGCTGGAAGCTGCTTGCTTCGCCAAGAACTTATCCCTCCCATTCCCTGACTTCTCTAAATCCCAGAACCCCAACCTCTTATCCCCTGGGAAGAAATTGAAAATTTTAAGCCCAAATCACTCTTCTTTTGTATCTGTAGATAGTTCAAAATATAAAATTAAAACTCATATGTGAAAAAAAATTAAATATAGATATAGATATAGATTTCTTTCACCATTGATTATGCTGTTAGGTGTGGGACTCATGGCTTTTATTATGTTGGGGTCATTTCCTTCTACTTTGAGTTTGTTGAGTGTTTTCACCATAAAAGAGTGTCAAAATTTTGTCAAATGCTTTTTTGCATCAATTGAAATGATCATTTGGGTTTTTTCCTCCATTCTGTTAATGTCGTATATAACATTGATTAATTTTTGTATGTTGAACCATGGTTGCATACCAAGAATAATTCCTAATTGGAGTGTAATTCTTTTCATATACTGCTGGATTCAGTTTGCTAGTATTTTGATGAGGATTTTTGCATCGATATTCATAAGGGATATGGGTCTTTAGTTTTCTTTTCTTGTAGTGCCTTTGTCTGGCTTTGGTATCAGGACAATAAGAGCTTCATTGAATAAGTTAGGATGTGTTCCCTCCTTTTCAATTCTTTTTTAGTTCTTTTTTTTTTAATGTTTATTTATTTTTGAGAGAAAGAGACAGAGACAGAGACAGAGTGTGAGTGGGGGAGGGCAGATAGAGAGGGAGACACAGAATCTGAAGAAGGCTCCAAGCTGTCAGCACAGAGCCCGATGCTGGGCTGGAACTCACAAACTGCAAGATCATGACCTGAGCCGAAGTCAGACGCTCAGCCAACTGAGCCACCCAAGCACCCTGCTCCTTTTCAATTCCTTGAGGAGGATTCATAGTAGTTCTTTACAGTTAAGTGGGATTCACCAGTGAAGAGCAGCTTTCCTTTGTCCAAAGGTTCTTTCTACTGACTTAACCTTACTATAGTTCTACTCAGATTTTCTATTTCTTGTTGATTCGCTTTAGCTAGGTTTTGTGTTCCTAGGTGTTTGTCCATTCCATCCAGGTTATCTAATTTTTAGTCATCCAATTGTTCATGACATTCTCTTTTAATCTTTTTTGTTTCTGTGAAATCAGTAGTAATGGTTTCTTAATCTTTTTGAAGACACAATGTTTGGTTTTATTTATTTTCAGTATATTTGTCTATTCTCTATTTTCTTTATCTCTGATTTAGTCTTTATTGTTTCCTTCCATCTGCCAGCTTTGGGTTGTTTGTTCTTCTCTTGCTAGTTCCTAAGGTTGTGAAGTAGGTGATTGGTTTGAAGTCTCCCTTTTTTTAAAATTTTTTTAATGTTTTATTTATTTTTGAGACAGAGAGAGACAGAGCATGAGCAGGAGAGGGGCAGAGAGAGAGGGAGACACAGAATCCAAAACAGGCTCCAGGCTCTGAGCTGTCAGCACAGGGCCCGATGCGGGGCTTGAACTCACAGACCACGAGATCATGACCTGAGCCAAAGTCGGACGCTCAACCGACTGAGCCACCCAGGAGCCCCTGAAGTCTCCGTTTTTAATGTAAGTGTTTACAGATATAAATTTCCCCCTTACTGCTGTTCTTACGTATGTTGCACTGTATGTTGTGTATTAGTTTTTGTTCATCTAAGTATCTCCTAATTTCCCTTGTGATTTCTTCTTTGATCCACTAATTGTTTGCGTGTTTTAGTTAACTTCCACAAATTTGTGACTTTTCCAGTTTGCCTTCTATCGTCTCTAAATGATATTCTAAATCAATGCATTACATTTTTTAAAATATTCTGCTGGTATTTAGGTTAAATGCTACCTGGAGGTTGTGATTATTTTCATGGATCAAGGTACATTCCACACTTTTGAGGTCAAGTCTCTCTACAGCAGCACTTGAAAAATGAAAAGATATGTTGGGGCGCCTGGGTGGCTCAGTCAGTTAAGCAGCTGACTTTAGCTCAAGTCATGATCTCACAGTTTGTGAGTTCAAGCCCTGCATCAGGCTTTGTGCTAACAGCTCAGAGCCTGGAGTCTGCTTCAGATTCTATGTCTCCCTCTCTCTGTTCCTCCCCCACCCCTCAAAAATAAATAAACATTTAAAAAAAATTTTTTTAAGAAAAGTGAAAAGATATGTTAACTTGCAAGCTAAGAGGCCTTTCTTACACCAGGCTTTAAGAAAGCTTTACGAAATTTACTTCTACATTTCCAGCAGCAACACACACAAAAAAACAGAGGTATATTTAAGATATAATACTGGCACAGAAGAGAAAGAAGCTCACTGTGAAAAAGAGAAAGAAATAGGCAAGGCTTCCCAGAGGAGGTGACGTGAGCCAAGACTGTAAACCCGCACAGCAGGAAGGCAGTCAGAACAGCATCATTCTCCATTTCCCCAACTCTTTCTGTCCTGCTATGCCTTCTTCTGAGGCCTTTTCCCACTAGTGGGATTCTGCTTCTCCCTGGATCCGACAGGAAATATCACCTCCCCCTTCCTCCTCCAGCTGCCAGCAGAATTGATTGCTTTCTCCTTAGTATGACCATTGCTCTCTAAAGATCACTGAATCTCCTTTAGCATTGAGCCACATTTTATATATTTATGTATCTGTATGCGTGTTTATTTACTTAACTTTCTTCTGTTCCCTGTGAAGGCCCTGTTGTTTAAAGGTAGAAAGAACTTCAGAAATCATTGAGTTAAGTCCTCTCCTTTTTATAAGTGAGAACACCAAGGCCTAGAAAGCTTCTGTGACTAAGGTCACCTAACTCACTATTTTAAAAGATAGTTTTTAAAAATCCAGCCCTGAGGTGAGACTTTGAGAAGGATAGCTAGAACCGTGCACATTAATATAACATGCTGTCAAAAGTTCGAAATAGCCAAGATAAAAACCAATGAATCACTAAAGTAATTAGTAAAAATGTATTGTGCACACACCAAAAATACAGTTTGCAGACCAGGAGCTCTCAGACCAGAGCATGTAAAGAGTCTCGGGGGTATATTGTTATAAGGCAGCTTCTGCCGTGAGAAAGCAGTGACTGTTTATTCTTCACAAATTGGCTACAATATCAGAATTTTCAGGGGTTCCCTCATATCAACCTTGGGACACAGCTCAAGTTTTGCTTATTATTTCCGAAAGCACAAGCCAGAAAGATCCAGGTCAAGTTAGCCTTGCAAAATAAGCTAAATTAAGCTTTGTATGATCAAACTGGTTTGTCAGTTTATAATTTTCAAGGCTGGCCTCCGTTCGGCTTTGATTTCCACAGGCCATCTCTCAATAAATGCAAGACAGACGCTGCGGAAGCTCAAGGAATACAAAGCAGCGCAATCTAGTCGGCACTAGGACCCCGGGGGCGCCGGGTCAGCGCTCTCCGCCGGCGGGAGGTGGCGCGGGTTTGAGGTCGGGCGGGAGCTGGGAGCCAGGGGTGGGGGGGAGGCCGGAGGTCGGGGAACGGCGGTCCTGACCGCCCTGGTCCGCCCCGGGGGGTCGTCGGGTTTTCGGGGAGTGGGGCCGGGTGCCCCCAGCTCTGCGCCTCTGCTGCTCGCAGCGCACTTCCTGTCGCGGGGACGCCGAGGGCGCCGGCCGTCTCCCGGGGCGCGGCGTCTGGACGGGCAGGTCGTAGCCGGGAGGAGAGGGCGCGCTTCCGCGGGGAACCGGGGAAGGACACGCCGGTGACCGAGCTGGTGCTGCTGAGAGGCCCGGAACGGGGCGAAGCGGGTCCCGGCGCGGACGCGGGCCGAGGGGCGGGGCGTGCAGACCGTGTGTGCAGGAGCGTACGGGCTCCCTCGGGCTGTTGTCGGTGGCGGGAAGGGGGCTTTGGGGCTGCGGTTGAGGGACAGGGAGCCAGGTCTGGAACGCGAGGGCAGGGCCAGGAGGGGCTGGGCAGGAGACAAGAGAAAGCGAGGTCCTCCGGCCTCGCAGACCTGCACCCGGCTGGCCGTGGGGGCGAGAGGAACAGAGGAGGCAGGGGGTGCAGGCGTGGCCTGTGGGACTGGCAGGTGCTGACCCGGCCTCCAAGCACAGCACCGCCTCCAGGCGCTGTAGGAAGAAACGCTGGTGGGGAAAGACCTTTGGGTCTGAGACGCTTGAGGGACACAGGTGAACAGTTACTATAAAATAGGGTCTGGAGCCGATGAGAAGGCTCTGGCTTTCGTGAGATCATCGAGGAGAGCGGATCCTGGGAGAGGAGAGCAAAGGACTGGCCCTCAGAAACCTAGACAGTTGTGATGTTGGCTAACAGACAAAAGCCTGGGAAGGAAACCAGAAATGAAGAGCAGGTATTAGGAGAGTCGGACAGAGAAGTGTGCCAGAAGCTGAGGTCGAGAGGGTGACTAAACCAATGGGAACAATGACTTGGGAAGATGAAGTGAAGACAGGTTGAAATGTGGGTTGGGAAATCAGGGAGACTTGGGGAGAGCAGGCTGGCTGCAGCACCGGGAGCAGGAGCTGAGAAGTAAGGCGGGTGAGTGTGGAGCCTAAGATCTATGGGGGCTGAGATGGCATTTTAGTTGTCTTTGATTTCCCATCGCTGGGCATAGAGTAGCGTTGGGGCTCAATGGTGCTGTTCTTTAAGGAATCAGTATACAGAGAAGAGAGCTGAGCTTCTTTCTGGCAACTTGTGCAGAGGAAGAGACTAGCGAGCATAGCATTGAGGAGTGGAGGAGTGAGCTGTGAACAAAAACAAGGACTCTTGTCACAGAGACAAAGGAAAGGGTGAAGGGTGAGAGAAGGGGCTGGTTGTGGGTGTCCCCAGCTTTTGTTTCTTCTTGGGAAAGTGGAAGACAAGGTCATCTGCTGAGAATGAGATAGTGGACAAATCGGGTGGGAATTAAGACAGTGACATCTTTTTTTTTAGTTTTAGTTTTGTTTTTTTTTTAACTTTTGAGAGACAGAGCCCCCTGGGCGAGGGGCAGAGAGAGAGAGAGAGGGAAACACGGAATCTGAAGCAGGCCCCAGGCTCTGTGCTGTCAGCACAGAGCCCAACGCGGGGCTTGAACTCATTGACGGTAACATCACGACCCGAGCTGAAGTCGGACACTTAACCAACTGAGCCGCTCAGGTGCCCCAAGAGAGTGACATCTTTTAAAACTCAAGTTGTTGGGGTGCCTGGGTGGCTCAGTTGGTTAAGCAGCCGACTTCGGCTCGGGTCATGATCTCATGGTCCGTGTGTTCAAGCCCCGCGTCAGGCTCTGTGCTGACAGCTCAGAGCCTGGAGCCTGCTTCTGATTCTGTGTCTCCCTCTCTCTGCCCCTCCCCCATTCGTGCTCTGTCTCTCTCTGCCTTTCAGAAATGAATGTTTAAAAAATAATAATAGGGGCGCCTGGGTGGCGCAGTCGGTTAAGCGTCCGACTTCAGCCAGGTCACGATCTCGAGGTCCGGG
This sequence comes from Lynx rufus, assembly GCF_022079265.1. Lineage (NCBI taxonomy): Eukaryota > Metazoa > Chordata > Mammalia > Carnivora > Felidae > Lynx > Lynx rufus. The sequence continues at coordinate 114,279,026 of NW_025814878.1, read as the reverse complement.
AGTTCGAGCCCCGCGTCAGGCTCTGGGCTGATGGCTCGGAGCCTGGAGCCTGTTTCCGATGCTGTGTCTCCCTCTCTCTCTGCCCCTCCCCCGTTCATGCTCTGTCTCTCTCTGTCCCAAAAATAAATAAAAAACGTTGAAAAAAAAATTAAAAAAAATAAAAAATAATAATAATAAAATAAATAAATAAATAAATAAATAAATAAATAAATAAATAAAACTCAAGTTGCTGGAGCACCTGGATGGCTCAGTAGGTTGAGCCTCCGACTTTGGTTTGGGTCATGACCTTGCGGTTCGTGAGTTCAAGCCCCACATCAGGCTCACTGCTGTCAGCCTGTAGCCTGTCGGCGCAGAGCCCACTTCAGATCCTCTGTCCCCCTCTCCCTGCCCCTCCCCAGCTTGCACACTTCCAAAAACGAAATAAATAAATTTTTAAAAAGGCAAGTTGCCGAGTTAGTTAGGTGGGAGAAATGCCCAAAGACAAGAAATAGGAATGGTAAATTATTGAGGGCCTCGTACAGACTTTGTAGGGTTGCAGATCTGCTGAATGGCATCATTTTCTCTAGCAATGATCAGCTGCCAGATAGCAGAGAGTGCTGGATGCCAGCCTAAGGAGTTTGGGTTTATCTTCAAAGGGCCCCAAGCCCTGCTCACCAGAATCTCCTAGAAATCTTCCCTAAAGCACAGATTCCCCAGACTCTCTGCCCAGAGACCCAGATTCAGTGGGTGGTGAGGTCTGGAAATATGTATTTTTAATTAGCTCTCTACTGACTCCCATGTAGCCAATTAAGTGATGGCAGACCCTGAAGATTTTTTTTTCAGTTTTATTGAGGTATAATTGACAAATAGGAATTATATATATTTAAGGTGTTCAACTTGATGTTTTGATGTATGTATGCATTGTGAAGTGATCGCTACAATCAAGCTAATTAGCATATTCATCACCTCACGTGGTAGCCATTGTCTTTCTGTGTATGCGCACGCACGTGTGTGTGTGTGTGTGTGTGTGTGTTGAGAACATGAGATCTACCCTCAACAAATTTCAAGTATGCAATACGGTATTGTTAACTGCAATCACCATGCTGTACATAAGATCTCCAGAACCTATTCATCTTGGATAACTGAAAATGTATACGCTTTGACCAATATCTCCCCGTTTCCACCTCCCCTTAGCCCCTAATTACCACCATTCTTCTCTCTGCCTCCATGAATTTCACTTAGATCCCACGTGTAGTATTTGTCTTTCGGTGTCTGCCTTATTTTACTTAGCATAGTGTTAGCCATATAGCTAATTTAGCATGTGTATTATGCATAATAATATATATATACAATATATGTGTTCCTACATACATACAATAGATATATGCTCAGAAGTGAGGTTATTAGATCATATGGTAGTTCTATTTTTAATTTTTGAGGACACTCCGTACTGTTTTCCATAATGGCTGTGTCAATTTCTACTTCCACTACCAGTGTACAAGAACTGCCTTTTGTCCACATCCTTGGCAACACGTATCTTTTGTCTTTTGATAATAGCCCTTCTAACAGGTATGAGATATCTCTTCTCGTTGTGAAGGAGCTTTCCCCCGATGTTTTCTTCTGGGATTTTATGGTTTCAAGCCTATGTTTAAGTCTCTAATACATTTTGAGCTGATTTGCATATATGGTGTGAGACAAGGGCCCAGTTTCATTTTTCTGCATATACGTACCCAATTTTCCCTACAATATTTATTGAAGAGACTCTCCTTTCCCCATTGCATGTTTTTGAAACTCCTCTTGAAGACCAATTGACCATAGATGCGCTGATTTATTTCTGGGCCCTCTATTCTGTTCCATTTGCCTATATGTCAGTTTTTATACCAGTACCATACTGTTTTCGATTACTTTGTAATATATTTTGACATTAGGGCCTCTCTCCCATGGGGCTGCGGGGGGCCCCTTTTCTCCTTGGCCAGGTCTGGAGGGCAAGATCAGCCCTTGAAGATCATTGTCAGGACTGCCACAAGCTGGCAGCCTTGTTTCCTGCCTCAGACATCTGTGGTTGCTGGGAGCCCTCACTTGGTCTATACCAGGCATGCCAACCCCATAGCCAGACTAGGGTCTGAAGTGGCAACACTGGTCATGGGGCCTACAGCTCTCCTCAGATAGTGCTGGGTTCTCATGGGCTGAACCTGGCCTGTGTTGCCCCAAAAGTAGCTTGGCCCCTTGTCTGCCCCATAGGCAACACCTAACAAACACCTAAACAGGTAGTGATCTACAACAAAGATCCCTGTGAGGGAGTGGGGCCTCTCACCTCCTGCTCTCCTACTAAACAACTGCTTTGGCCCCGGGGGATATTACTGGGAGAGGAGAGGGTGCCCACAAGTGAGGACTTCTGTTGTAGAAGGGGCATCTGAGGCCACCTAACTCAGAGAGGATCACCATTTTTTCCTATGTGGATTAGCTTGGGTGCCAGCCAGGCCACTCCATCCACCCACTCAGAGCTGTGTCTCCTGCCATAGGGTGCTGTACAGGATTGTGAGAAGCGGGGTGGTGAGGAAGAGCCCTGAGTGAGTGCTGGAGAATAAGGAGCAACACAAGCATCAGGGCAAGGAGGTCAGACCTGGCACTCAGTACACCGGCCATAAGCACGAGCACCACTTGCAAGCAGTTGCCTCTATCTAATCGGACAGCTCGGGCTCCACACAGTTGCAAGTGGGAAGTTTTATGTGTTGAAGTGCCTACTTCATCAACTAACAAAATAATGTTTTAGAAACATTTAGAACTAACAAAAGTTCTGAAAGCATCTTACTGTGTTCTAAAAGCAATAAACCACTTTCTGTGGAAAAAAAAATTAGGAAATGTGATGCCTCCAGATTTGTTCTTGCTCAGATTTGTTTTGGCTATTTTGGGTCTTCTGTGTTTCCTGTGATTAAGATTATTTTTTTTATTTCTATAAAGAATTCCATTGGGATTTTGACAGGAATTGCATTGAATCTGTAAATCACCTTGAGCAGTGTGGACATTTTAACAATATCCTTCCAGTCCATGAGTACTGAGGTCTTTTCATTTATTTGTGTCTATTTGGATTTCCTTCACCAATGTTTTATAATTTTTGGTGTACAAATTTTTCATCTTTTTGGTTAAGTTTATTCCTAGGTATTTTAGTTTTCTTTTGTTGCCATGTGATTGTTTCCTTAATTTTCTTTTCAGATAGTTCTTGTTAGTATATACAAACACCACTGATTTTCATATGTTGATTTTGTGTCCTGGAACTTTACTAGATTTGTTTATTAATTCTAACAGTTTTGTTGTTGTTTAATCCTTGGAGTTTTCTACATATATAATCATGTCATCTACAAACAAAGATAAATTCAGTTCTTCCTTTCTGTTTTGGATGCCTTTCATTTCTTTTTCTTGTCTAATTGCTCTGGCTAGGATTTCCAGTACTATGTTGAAGAGAAGTGGCAAGAGTGGGCATTGTTTCCTTATACCAGATCTTAAAAGATTTCAGGGGTTCCTCATTGATTATGGGGTAGGTTGTGGGCTTTTAATATATGGCCTTTTTTGTGTTGAGGTAAGTTCCTCTACCTTTATTTTGTTGATAGCATTTATCCCAAATGGATGTTGTCAAATGCTTTTTCTGTGTCTATTCATCTATCATGTGATAATTGTGTTTATCTTTCATTCTTTTTTTAATGTTTATCTTTGAGAGAGAGAGACAGAAAGAGTGTGCATGAGGGAGGGGCAGAGAGAGAGGAAGACACAGAATCTGAATCAGGCTCCAGGCTCTGAGCTGTCAGCACAGAGCCCAACACGGACTGTGAGATCATGACCTGAGCCAAAGTCAGACGCTTAACCAACTGAGCCACCCAGGCACCCCTCTTTCATTCTGTTAATATGGTGTGTCACATTGATTGATTTGCCAATATTGAACCATCTTTCCATCCCACAGATAAATCCCACTTGGTCATGGTGCATAATCCTTTTAATGTGCTGTTGAATTGGTTTACTAATATTCTATTGAGAATTTTAACATCTGTGTTCATTAGGGATACTGGCCTGTGGTTTTCTTTTCTTGCATTGTCTTCATCTGAATTTGGTATCAGGGTGATGCTGGGCTCATAAGTGGTTTGGAAATGTTCCCTCCTCTATTTTTTGGAAGAGCTTTAGAAGGATTGGTACTAATTCTTCTTTGAGTGTTTGATAAAATTCACCCATGAAGCCATCTGGTCCCAGGCTTTTCTTTGTTGGGAGGCTTTTAATTATTACTTCAGTTTTCTAATTTTTTATTGGTCTTTTCAGGCTTTATTTCTTCTTGATTCCATCTTGTTATTATCTAGGAGATTCTCCATTTCTTCCAGCCTACCCGATTTTTTGGCATATAATTGTTCATAAAGTTCCCTATGATCTTGTTTATTTCTATGGCATCCATTTAATGTTTCCTCTTTCACTTCTGATTTTATTTATTTCAGTCTTTTCTCTTTTTTCTTAGTCTACTAAGAGCTTATCCATTTTTTTAATCTTTTCAAAAAACCAACTCTCAGTTTTGTTGATACCATCTATTCTTCTATTCTCTATTTGGTTTGTTTCTGCTCTAATCTTTATTTCTTTCTTTCTGCTAACTTGGAGTTTAGTTTGTTTTTTTCTAGTTCCTTGAGGTGTAAACTTAGGTTGTTTACTTGAGATCTTACTTCTCCTTTTTTTCTTTTTTCTTTTTCTTTTTTTCGCTAAGAATTTCCTTCTTAGTACTACTTTTGCTGCATCCCATAAGTTTTAGTATGTTGTGTTTTTATTTTCCTTTTCTCAAGATATTTTTTTTAAAATTCCCTTTGGCCAACTGTTGAAGAATATGGTCTTTAATTTCCACATATTTGTGAATGTTCCCATTTTCTCACTGTTATTGAGTTCTAATTTCATTCCATCATGATTGCAAAAGATACTTGATATGATTTTGATCTTCTTAAATCTGTTAAAACTTATTTTTTGACCTAATATGTGGTTTATCCTGGAGAATGTTTTGTGTATGCTTGAGAAGAATATATATTCTTATGCTGTTGGGTGGAAAATACTGTGTGTATGTTTTAAGTCCATTTATTCTATAGTGTTGTTTAACTCCACTGTTTATTTATTGATTTTCTGTCTGGAAGTTCCACCCATTGAAAATGTATTGAAGTCTCCTACTATTATTGTATTTCCATCAATTTCTCCTTTCAGATCTGTCAGTATTTGTTATATATACTTAGGTGCTCTGATGTTGGGTGCATTTATATTCACATATCTTCCTATTGAACTGGCCCTTTTATCGTAATGTAATGACGTTCTTTGTCTCTAAAGACAGTTTTTTACTTAAAGTCTATTTTGTCTGATATATTTATGGCCATCCTTATTTTCTTTTGGTTATTATTTGCACAGAATATCTTCTTTTCATTCCTTCATTTCAGCTTATGTGTATCTTTAAATCTAGAGTAAGTTTTTATAGACAGTATATAGTTGGATCTTGGATTTTTTATGTATGTCTTTTCATTGGGGACTTAAGCGACTTGCATTTACAGTAACTTTTGATTGGGAAGGATTTTTTTTTTAATTTATTTATTTTGAGAGAGACAGAGACAGCACATGTGGGGGAGTGCAAGAGAGAATACCAACTGCAGCAGAGAGAGAGGGCAAGAGAGAGAATACCAAGTGCAGGGCTCAAACCCACTAACTGTGAGATCATGACGTGAACCAGAACTAAGAGTCTGATGCTTAACTGACTGAGCCACCCAGGCACCCCAGGAAGGATTTAAATATTGCCATTTTGTTAACTGTTTTCTGTTCATCTTATAGTTCTTTGTTCCTCTTTTTCTTTGTCTTTTGTGTTCATCTTTTTAATATACTATTGATTGGTTTTAATTCTTTTCTCTTTTGTGTGGCTTCTGTAGGTATTCTCTTTGTAGTTACAATGGGCTTATACAAAATATCTTCTAGTTATAACACTCTGTTTTAAGGTGACAACTCATCTTCACTTGCATACAAGTACTCTACACTTTTACCTCTCCCCTTACCTCCACATTAGATGTTATTGATGTCACAATTTACATCTATTTATGTTTTATATCCATTAATATGATTTTAGTTATAGTTATGTACAATGCCTTTGTCTCAACTTTTATACTAGAATTAAAAGTGATTTGCTCACCACTGTTACATATTTACCAATGTTACACCTTTACCAATGTGTTTCATACTTTATTATCATTTTGCTGTTAGCATCCTTTCATTTCACCTCCTTCTAACATTTTTTATAAGGCAGATCTAGTGATGAACTCCCTCAGCATTTGTTTATCTGAGAAAGTCTTTATCTTCCCTTAGTTTTTGAAGGACAGTTTTTCTGGATTTGGCATTCTTGGTTGGCAGGGTTTGTTTTCTTTCAGCACTTTAAATATCTCATCCCACTCTTTTTGGCCTGCAATGTTTCTTCTGAAAAACCTACTGATAATTTCATTGAAGTCACTTTTTTCCTGCTGCTTTCCAAATTCTCTCTTTGTATTTGACTTGGATAATTTAATTATAATGGGCCTCAGTGTGGGTTTCTTTGGGTTCATCTTTAATATTCTTTAGGTTTCTTGGATCTGAATGCCTATTTCCTTCCCCAGATTGAAATTTTCAGTATTATTTCTTTGAATAAACTTTCTGCCTCTCTCTTCCTCTCCCTCTCTCTCTCCCTTTCTCCCTTTCCTCCTCTTCTTCTTCTTCTTCTTCTTCTTCTTCTTCTTCTTCTTCTCTTTGTCTTCATCTTCATCTTTGTCTCCTCCTCCTCCTCCTCCTCCTCCTCCTCCTCCTCTCCCTTCTCCTCCTCCTCCTCTCCTCCCCTCCTCCTCTTCCTCCATCTTATTCCTCTGGGATTTCCATAATGTGTGTATTGGTACATTTGATGACGTCTAAAGTCCCTTAAGCTATCTTCACTCTTTTCATTACTTTTTCTTTTGACTCCTCTGACTAGATGATTTCCACTGACCTATTTTCAAGTTCATTGATCCTTTATTCTACTTGATCTAGTCTCCTATTGAACACCACTATTGAATTTTTCAGTTCAGTTATTGTATTCTTTAGCTCTATGATTTGTATTTGGTACTTACCATTTTTTCTTTGCTGAAATTCTCACTTTGTTCATGCATTGCTCTCAACTTCAGTGAGCATCTTAATGACCAGGAAGGTCCTTTGATTTTCTCCTTTTATTTTAATGTAATGAGGATCTTGAAAACCAGGTAATACTCCTGCTTTGTAGGAAGTGGGTTGCAGAAAGTCCTTTCATTGCATTGTGACTCTGAGGTACCTACTGGGAAAAGGGTCTTCAATTTCATCCCTTTAGTGAGTGTGGAAAATGAGTGTGACTTTGTTCCATTGATGAAGGAAGCCCAGAAAAATCTTATTTTTCATCAGGCTAAGACCCTATCTGTCGCCAAATTTTTCTTTCCTGATACTTAGAGGAAGAGAGATCAGCAACCTGAGATAACTTTTCTTCTTACCTCCATAGGATTCCTGATGTGACCCAAAGACCTGTATGTGCCCTGGAACAAGTATTTTTCTAAGTTTCCTCAGTCCCAGAGGCTGGTTCTTGGACAGACCTCAGCCTCCTAAAAGGATGAAACTAGTTTCTACAGTTCTCTTTAATTCCATGCACACTTTCTCTCAGGGGGGCCCTATCCAAGTTCCCTTTTTATAGTTCCATAGGTAATAAAAAGCCAGTGTTATTGTCTGTTTTCTCTTAAGAATATGCGCACCAAATCATCTCTGCCATTGCTTTTTTTGAGGATATTGGTAAGCAGTAGGAGTTAATGAAGAAGTTCATTATTGTGTATACATAAGGCAAGAAGGAAAACATGGAAAGGGGATATCCTAACTATTGGGAAAGGCGACAAATTGGACATGGACCACCTCTGAATTCACACTCTATCTTTGCACTGTCCCATATTTATGTTTTCTACCTTCATCCCTGTAGATCTGAGACCATCCTTAGTTATTCAAGGATGAGCCCACAGTGAATTTTGTGTTATACAACCTATACTCATGCAGCACTGATTCAACATGATTGCCAAAAGCATATTTTACCATTACCATTCAGAAATCAAATTAAAACCAGAATTTTAAATTAGGAATATAATGTAATAAACTTAAGCCCTTTTCTTTGCATACCGTGATAAATAGTCCTTGACCAAACAAGGCTTAGCCTCTTTAATGCAACAACTTATCAAAGATACGGATTTATCCTTTAAATAAGTCTGTAATCATCAGATCGCCTAGGCCTCCTGTCCTAGTAATTCACGCGTGTTAAAATGCTCAAACCAATAGACGCAGTTCTCTTTTTTAAACATAGACCTCCTTTTACAATCCAAAATGATTATGGGTTTTCTGTTTCATATGAAATTATCCTGAAGGTCAAGATAGGGTCTAAGTGTTCCTTCTTGCCTCAAATATGGAGTATTACCTCCTGAGGCACATACTGAGCTCTCAGAAGATCTCGGACACACCAAGGTGGAACCTCCTCTCTCCCTGGCTCCTTACAAGGGTCTCCGGCATCTTGTTAGCCCCCGGGCCCCTGCCCCCTCTCAGTTCCCACTGCCTGTTCCTCTCACGCTGCTCCCTTCCCATCATGGCCTGCATGGGACCAGCTTCTCCCATTTCTAAGAGAGGTGGAGGCTGAAAGTGCAGACCTGCGTGTTACTGACCCCGGAGTGCTTGCTGGGGTCTGTAGAAAGGATGGGATCATTCAGTGAGGAAGCCCAGGAAGACGGCCCCGGGCATGGTGAACCAACCGCGACTCCTATAACCCGTTATGTGAGTGCATTGCTTCGTTTAATCCTCCTAACTCAGGGATGAGGACACGGTTTTTCTTTTCCTTATCTACTCCAGGTGTATCTGCAGTGGCCACTGTGATCCAGACAGCAAGGAGAAAATGAGGCAGCGCAGGGCAGGGCGGAGCTCTGAATCCAGGTCTTATTTCCCTATCTGGTGGAGGGAGAGGAGGCGGAAGTGAAATGGCTCAGTGGGGCTCAGCCGACCAGAAAACACCAGTAGGGACATCCCGGTGTCTGGGACAGAGGCTAGAACTGACATGCCGCAGAAAGTCCCAACCTGTGTGGGGTTCAGGGATAAGAGGAAGAAAACCAAAATGGAGACATCATAATCACTTTCCTGGGATCGATGGAAATATCTTTGGAATTGATCCTTGAGTATTTTTTATTTGTAGTGACTTCTGTGAATGGATAATTTTCTTCATAATTTCGTGTTGATTTTTTGTATCATATAGGAATTCACTGATTGTTATTAAGTAATGATATATTTTACCCTTTCATTCCTTTGATATTTTTGGAAGTCTGATAATAATTTGATCGTTCCAGATATGTAATCAGAATGCAAAAATATTATTTTACTCCTAATTATTACTATTTTTATTTCTTCTTGAAATTTTTATCTTCTTTATATGAGATTTCTCTGATACTTTACCACTCTGTAAAATTAACTCTCTGCTTTGTAAAGTCTTTTTCTTTTATAAATTTGTCATTTTCTTGGGGCGCCTGGTGGCTCAGTCCATTAAGCATCTGACTCTTGGTCTTGGTTTCGGCTCAGGTCATGCACTCACAATTCGTGAGTTTGAGTCCATCAGGCTCTGGGCTAACAAGCACAGAACCCACTTCAGATCCTCTGTCTCCTTCTCTCTGAGCCTCCCCTACTCGTGCTCTCTCTCTCTCTCTCTTTCTCTCAAAAAATAAATAAACCTTAAAGAAATTGTCATATTTTTATAAATTTGTGTAGAACTATAGTAAACACCTCTGGTACTTAATAACAAAATGATAGAACTTATATTGTTAAAATTGTTTCAACTATTTCTCTGTTTTGAATTAGCCTTACACTTATAATAATGAACATTTTTTGATTCCTTACTATGTGCAAGGCTCTGTTTCAAGAGATTCACAAATACTGAATATTATCCCAGTTAGATTTCCCAATAAACCAATGACATAGGCTCCATAATAATCTCCATTCTACATGAGAGGAAACTAGTCACAATGGGTTAAAAAAAAATGAGGAACACATATCAGGAACCACATATAAATTTGTTTGTAGGGGATCATTTGGTGTTTAAAACTTCACTACCACCCCCCAAAAATATTGAAATGCAAAGAAAAGATGAACCCTGGGGTTTAACAGTAGGGAGTCCAATCCCTCTAGATCTTCAACACATTGTTTAGGATTTGCTCCATTCCAAAACACATCCAGGTAAGGGGGATGGTGTTCACCATGGAGGGGGAATGACATTCCTTGGGATCTGTTCCTAGGAAGAAAATATATAAAACAATCAAGCCTTATGACTCAGCCAGTTGCTCAAAATGAGAATCTCTCTCCTTATGTTGTCTTCAGTGAATCTTACACCGTAAAGAATCATGTGCTTTACCGCAAACTTCTGTCTGGTGAGTGACAATTCCTGCTTATTGGTTCCTTTTTCAGAATCTGACCACAGCCAGGCAATACAGAAGGCTGCCCAGGCTCATCATCTCTAATATTTTAATATAGCATATGCTATATTAATATATTTTAGGAGTGAGGCTTATTGAGTGAGAGCTGCTCTGACTGCAAGCCTCTCAGCCCCTGTCCTTTCCCAGGCTCCAGGATGGCGGTCCTGAGGATCACCGGGGCCCCAGGGATGGCAACTTCATGTCCTTGGTGATGCTGAGCTCCCCTTTGATTCAGAGCAGAAACACCCCAGGTAAGTACAGAGCTGCATTCTTGGAGAACCTGCCTCAGGGAAATGGCCTTGGGGGGCCTTCCATGTGGGCCCACTCCCTGAGAAAGGCTTTGGGGCTCTGATACCATGCAATGGCTGCTAGTCTCACGAGAGAGAAAAGGAAATCAGGGCATGCGTGTATGATACCTGGTGGTCTGGAGTGATTTTGAAGGGACAAGTGTCTCACAGAGGGGTCATCAAAATGGTATTTCAAAATCTATCAAAGATCAGAAAGGGGAAATTATGGTTAGTCTGAATTGTTCAAGATCTGAAGATCACTCGATAGAATCAGTGCACCAGGTAGAGGCCCCTTCCACAGAACCAGGCAGGAACCCTCATTCCATGACCAGTGATGGCCAGAGCAGCAGAGGAGGGTGATGAGGACAAGCTTTGGTTAAGCCCATAGGATACATGCTGCAACTGTCACCTCTGCATCTTCCCCCCTCCACCCCTGCACCTTGTCCAGAACTCCCACATCCAGCACAGTAGGATAGGGCCAGAGAGGAAGCGAGAAACAGGAAGTGGCATCCTTCTTAAGATGCCCCTTATGCATAATTTAATATTATAACTTCTGGGTTTCTGTATCAAATCCTCATAGCACCTCTGAATTTCTAGTTCCAATTCACCACCAAGAATAGAATGGTGAAACAGTTTATGTTAAAATTCTCCAACTGAAACACATACTCATCCATATTCCCATATTTTGTTCCAGGCCCACAGACCCAGTAGGCGATGTGACCTTAATTGACAATTGGGACTTGAACATCAGTAAAGTGGTTAACAAACTGGGATCTAAAGTAAAGCCTGACAGGATGGGGCAGGTGTATCAGAGGACTAATGAGTACAGCATGATTTGGTATAAAAGAACATTGAGTCACAAAGAGCTTAACAACTTTATTATAGGAAACTCCTGCAAAACAGTGTGTCTACTGAAAGATGGGTCTTTTCTGATGCCTAGAGGAAGACAGGAGTGCTGAAGGTCAGAGTCCAGAAGTGGTCAGAATTCTGGGTGAAATAAAGGGAGGTGATCAAAGGAGGTTAGCATCAGGATAGACACAATGAGAGGAATAGTTCAGGGCAAATCAGCCCCACAGTGACACCAACAATCTTGTGCCCTCTACCCCATGCTATAGGCTAGGGAAGTACATTCTCTAGATCTGACAGGCACAGAAACTGCAGTAACTACATCCACATTACAGGTCCAGGATATGTGCTCCTAGGGAATTGAAGATATAGAGACTGGGGAAAGGCCTTAGAGTCTTAGAAGGCACCAGAGATGTCTAGCATACGCAGGTATTTATTAGTCCTTAGGATTACTCTGAAAAGATGCTCTATGGGGAGGAGTCTATAGACCAGGGCCTATAGACCATCCTGTGTGGGAACCAAATTATCACCTACATCAAATTTCAACATTTATTGAGTACTTCCTATACGTCAGGCCCTTTTCAGGTGCTAAGTGTGAGTAGAATCACAGACAGGAAGTAATTGGAGGGGTGTTTGGGGACATCAGTCATTGGTGCTGAGGAGGACAGAGATTCAGAGGCACTGGAGCTTTAAAGTAGATCTGATGTTGGGGACTCCCCTATGTCTTCTGCCACATAAAGATTGTCCCCTGTAGTAGGGCAAACATAGTGGGGTTAGGATACCCAGTTTGGCATCGAATTCTCCATCCCTTTATGCCTGTCTCTTTCATTTTCTTTCTTCATCAGCACTTCAGGAGAAGGCGGTCTTCCCAGCAGATGTTGCAGGCCAGTGAGAAGTCAAAGGGCACCGTGAGGAGATGCCATTTCACTCTTCTGCTCTCGTCAGCCCACGTGCTCTGAAACTCCTACGACAGTGAGGCCCAGCAACGAGATGATGAAAGTTGAAGGAGGTAGGAGTTGGGCTGCTCTTTAAAGGGTCACCAATAACCCTTCAATATCGGCCCAGTGGATACTTACCATACCTGCCAGATTATAAACACGTAACATCATTAGCTACTTCCTCCTTCCTGAAACTTCTGCTCCCTTGCCTTAGGCGATGAAATATTCTTCTAACTTTCCTGCCACTCTGCTCCTTTGAAGTCTCTCTGAACACTTCTCTTTCTTACATTTTATATAATGAAAATAAGATAGGCGGTACCGATGTACAAATCACAGGGTGTCTAGTTTTCACTCGTGCTACATGTCCAGTGTGCCAGGAGGGTAGCTCTGCTAATTGTAGTTGCTCAGGGAGATGGGTTGAGAGACCTTCTTCGACACCTGCCCCCATAAGTTCCCAAGCAGAGTAAAGGGCCCCAATGAATCATACACTGGCTCTTAATGATCCCTCCCAGAAATAACATGTCACTTCTCACATTTTGTTATCCAAAGTAAATCACATGGCTGTATCTAATTTCTTTTTTTTTTTTTTTTAATTTTTTTTTCAACGTTTATTTATTTTTGGGACAGCGAGAGACAGAGCATGAACGGGGGAGGGGCAGAGAGAGAGGGAGACACAGAATCGGAAACAGGCTCCAGGCTCTGAGCCATCAGCCCAGAGCCTGATGCGGGGCTCGAACTCACGGACCGCGAGATCGTGACCTGGCTGAAGTCGGACGCTTAACCGACTGCGCCACCCAGGCGCCCCTGCTGTATCTAATTTCAAAAGAGTTGGAATCTTTGGCGGTAACAAAGTACTCAATAAGTACACATTAAATAAATAATATATTACTCACTTATACCAGACACCTGTATTGAGGACCTACTTTGTACAAGGAACTATGCTAGGCTTTGTGAGTAAAAGGAGCTTCCGGCTCCTAAAAGGTTTACAAATTACCTACTGACCTAAGGGCCTCTGGGGTGTTGGCAATGTTCTATTTCTTGACAAAAGTAGTAGTTACATGGGTGTTTGCTTGATAATCATTGGCTGTGCCTTACTGTTTTGTGTATTTCTTACATATGTCTGCCGGTTCACAAGAAAAGGTTTTAAAAAGAGAGGCAAAGGAGAATATTTGTAATTTGAGGCAAAAACAAGAAATCAATAAATCAAGCAGAAAAACTGAGTTTTAAGAATGGTTGGAATAAAGAATATTTACATGAAACAACTATTGTCATGTCCACAACTGGAGAATAATTAATAAAGAAGAGGCCCAACAGAGGAATGCTCTCGAGGGCAATATGAAAAATTAAACAATAGGAAATATAAAAGAAAAGCCATGAGACATGAAGGATAGAAACTAACATTCTGGCATTTGGATAATTAGACACCTAGAAAGTGGGGAAAATAGTAAAAAGAGATGAAAAGATTTCCAGGCTTTATAGAAAGATGAAATCGCTTTGGCATGGTGCATTGATGACAAATAGATTTTTTAAAAACATCTCTTTTAAAAACATATCTAATTACATTATAAGAAAATTGTAAGAACTTCAAAGACAAAAAGAAAATTCTCAACATTTGCAGAGAGAGCAGTTGCACCTATAAAAGAACAAAAGCAGGGGTGCCTGGGTGGCTCAGTCAGTTAAGCATCTGACTTTGGCTCAGGTCATGATCTCACAGTCTGTGGGTTTGAGCTCTGTGTCAGGCTCTGTGCTGACAGCTCAGAGCCTGGAACCTCCTTCAGATTCTGTGTCCCTCTCTCACTCTGCCCCTTCCCCACTCATGCTCTGTCTGTCTCTGTCTCAAGAATAAACATTTAAAACAATTTTTTTAAAAAAGTAGTGCCTAGGAGAAAATGTTTAGGTTTTAAACAAACTTTATCAGGAAAGGAAGCCTGAAAACAAATGTGCTAATCATTTCCATTAAGAGAATGGAAAAGTAGAAAGACAGCAAAAGAAAAAAAAATGTAAATGATAGAGACATGGGCAGAATTTAGTGAGCTAGAAAACCAAAAATAGGGAAGATAAACAAAATCAAAATTTGATTCAGTGGAAGGTTTAAAGAGGTTGATAGATCCATCTGGCAACACTCTTAAGGAAAATGTAGGTGATTCACAATGAAAAGGAGAAACAGACATTTTTAAATGAAAAATGCTTGTTATGAGCAATTCTATTCCAATAAATCTGAAAATTTAGATTAGATGGATACATTTCTAGAACAACACAAAGGTCAAAACTACAGGAAGGAATAGGAACCTGAAAAATAGAGTAATGAGCATCAAAGACAGGCTTGGGAAGCAAAGACTACTTTGCCCTGTCCTAATGTGCCAGCTAGGGCATTTCAAAAACAAATCGTTCCTCTCTTATACATGCTGTTCTAGAACACAGAAAAGGAGCAAAAGCTTTCTAAATCATTTTCTGGGGCTGGTGCATCTTTATTCTCAGAGCCAGCTATTTTCTCGTAGTGCATGAGAAGAAAATTATGGATTAATGTCAGCCATGTCACTGAATTCAACAATGTATTACAAGCATGATTCATTTCGATCAAATAAGGTTTATCCTAGGATAGTGTTAAGTCCCTGACCATTAGCTTATTTTATTGTAATGTAAGTGCCGGACATTAAGCTTTTGATTGCCAAGGCATCCATCTCAAACACATCCATTGAAAAGACAAGGGTGGACTGATACACAACTAGATAAAGAGCCAGGTGGCCCTGCCTGATGAAGTTCCCCTTTTAGAAAGCCCAGGGTGACCTAGATAACCACTTGAGTGACGCTGCTTTTCTCTTCCTGCACTTTATTTTTTTTTAATTTTTTTAATGTTTATTTTTGAGAGAGAGAGAGTCAGAGACAGAGAGACAGAGTGTGAGTGGGGGAGGGGCAGAGAGGGATTGGAAGACACAGAATCTGAAGCAGGCTCCAGGCTCCCAGCTGTCAGCACAGAGCCCCATGCGGGGCTCAAACCCTCAAACTGTGAGATCATGACCTGAGCTGAAGCTGGAGGCTTAACCAACTGAACTACCCAAGCACCCCTGCTTTCCTGCACTTTAATTCCAGCTCTTATGTTTTAAATTCACCAACAAAGAGTGACCCTGTGAAATCAGAGGCACCCCTTCCTCAACCCCAATAATGGCAGATCCCCAGGTGTCTCCCTCCCCCCACACCTCACTTTGTGGCTCTGGGCATGCCAAGTGCCTTCCAGGACTTGTGAGTAATAAATTAATAAACCTTGTTTTTTTCAAAGTTCCCTAATGGTTGTTGCGGAGGAATGTCTTGCAGTCATAAGAACCACAAGGGCCAATAGGGCCACAACATTGGCTCCTTTCACTACAAGTAGTAGGGACCCAAGCGAGTGCCCCTAGGCATTCCTAGCTGATCACCATCATTACTTTATATCAGTAGGCTGCGATCACACAAAATACCTAGGAATGCAGTGAGGTTTCAATGTTAGAAAATCTATATATGACCCAAAAAGTCAATAAACCAAAAAATAACATTCATATTAACTTCAAATGAATTCAACTCAATACTTGCATAAACAGAATTTGATCAATTTTACCACATGGCAAGGATTATAAACGAAAAATCTATAGCAAATATATCTATGGAGAAATTAAATCCATTCCTTTTAAGATTATGCAAAAGGTAGGATATCCTTTATTATTACAAATGTTTAACATAGTATTGAAGGTTCTAGACATCACTACGACAACAAAAGAAAATCAAGGCTATGAAGATTGTAAGGGAGAGAGAAAATGGCCGTAGATAATATAATCTACATATTGCAGAAGACGGAGCTCTGGAACCCCAATGCCCGAGTCCAAATCCAGACTCTGTACCTTTCAAGCTGTGTGACCTTGGACAGATTCCTTCACCCTCCTCCTGTCTGCTTCCCACTCTGTATGACGGGGAAATAATGGTATCAACCTCCAAACATAAATGAATACATAAGAAGCCTATAGAATAGAGCTTAGTAAATAGTAAGCAACTCAACTAATGTTCTTTATCATTGTATTATTTTAATCTAGGTCAGTGATTCTGAAATGCAAAGTTCTCAAAGAACCCCTGTTGAAGTGTTTCTCCTTCCCACCCACTACCCATACCATGTTGCTCCTCTTTTGCACTGTGTCCCTAGTACCCCCAGCTCTGGGATAACTCACAGGGGCCCCTGCACCCAGGGATGTTGTCGGGCCTCCTGGTCTTCAGGATGATGGTGCCAGTGATGATGCCCGCCACGCCCACCACCAGGCCCAGGGCACAGACCACAGTCTCCATTGTCTCAGGCACCTCGATAGGCTCCTGGGCCTCTGGGGCACAAAGGAAAAACAAGAGTTAGAAAGTGCAGAGAGCAGGAGCTGGCCTCAGGTTTGGGGGTATAAAGAGTTAGAAACAATGAGACCACCGGTGAAATTTGGATAAAGTGGCAATAAAACACATGGGATTAAGAAAAGCAGGTGCTGTGGAAAGATGGATCCTGGAAATAGAGAGGGTGTCAGGACAGTGCTGGCAAAAGGAGGGGGCTCCATACCCCAGTGCTGAAGGAGCGGCTGGTCCAGGCCCCAGTGCTCCACCTTGCAGTCATAGACATCTTCAGCCGTGGGAATGAAGGTCAGGTAGTGGAACTTGTGGAACCTGAATTCTGTGCTAGGCAGGAAGATGCTCTCAGCCACACCTTTGGTGACCGTCTGCCCATTGCACAGCCATGTGACATTGAGCACAGGCGGGAAGAACTTGTCCACATGGCAGATGAGGGTGTTGGGCTGTCCAAGCTCCACAGGCTCCTTGGGAAACACGGCCACCTCAGGTGGCTCTGAGAAAGGACAGAACCTGGTGAATCTGCTGCCTTTGGCTGTATCTCAAAGGACCCCACCACCCCACCACCTATATTCTCCAGGTTAGGGGCCACCTCCCTCAGGCTGACCCTTTGCCCCCCACAGGCTTCCAGGTCAAAGTCATAGCTTCTCATACTCCTGACTGGCCTCCTTCAGCCTTCTTTTTCTTGAATAAGAAGAAAATGTCTCCTTCGATGACATAACCACCCAGCTTTGTGAGCCGAATACTGTTCACTCACAGGGAGAGAGAGGTTCATTCATGAGTGGACATCTAGGTCTCCCATTCTCTATGCAGCAGATGGGCTCTCCCATCCCTGCAGTTGGGTAGTAGAGAAATAAGCAAGAGCAAGCAGTACCATTTGTGGCCCTGGTGTGGTTGGACCGTTGGATCAGAGTGTTCAGGTTCTTCTTTGCTGTGACAATGTCAGCAATACCCCTCCAAGCATCAAAGTTGAAGGCATGAATAAACTCTGGCAGATGCCAGATGGTCTCCTTCTTATCCAGATCCACATAGAACTGCTCATCCTCAACAAACTCAAACATGTACTCTCCAGAGGGTCTGTGTGTCTGGACAAACTGGACATATGTTGACACGTGGCCCACTGCACGAAGAGGAAGAAGGGAGATTGAAGAACAGGTGACTATGTAAGAAAGTAAACAGAACACAGGAAGCAAGGAGATAAGGAAATAGTAATAACATGAATGAAGAACACAGAAAATGAGAAATGCAAACTGAAAGAAAAGAAATGGGAAGAAACAATGAGAGATATGACTTACTGAAAATTCAGGTTGTTTCCCTTTATTCCAGAAAATTTAAGCATCCATCACTCCAGTACAAGAATAATCACAATGAACACAATAATAAGGTAATATTTATGGAGAACTTACTATGCATTCAATTTATTCTTTGCAACTTCATACCCCCAGGTAAAGCATTCTTTTGCATATTAGGGACCTGCCCACAGAGGGTAAATAACTAGCCCAAGTTAGCACAATTCATGCTGAAAGGAAGATGGAATCATCCACTCCATCCACACCCACAACATCTCAGAAGCCTTGCAGAAAAGACATATAAAGTTAATGATAAAGTCACAGAGTGGGGTGGGAGAAAGGGGAGAGTGGAATAAAAATCTTCTGGAGTGGAAAATTTTTTAAATTGTGAAGGAAATGAAAAGACATCCAGAGTCTTGGTGCTACTTACAGACTTCTAGTTACTGTTTTAGCTTTACATGATGGTAGATCATGTAACCTTGTCCACAACACCTTCATTTAAGGCATTTTAAATTTTCAAGTATTATTCACACAGCATTCACAAATTTTCTTGTTGACTTTATGTTTTTAAGGGTAGTTTCCACTGGAAATAATAGTTGTTGCGTTTGAAACACCTATGGCATAGCATCTTAGTTTTACCTGATGTGTAAGAAACAACAAAAAGTTATACAATAACAAAAAATCTATTGGTATTACAGTAAAACAATAAAAATGAGACAGTTTGGGGCTAAGAAAAGGAATTAGGAGGAAGTGACGCTCCAGGGCTCACTGGTCTAGCATCCGAATCAAAGATTCAAAGAGTATCCCTGCAGCTCCAACACAAGAACTAATCCTCTCCTTGGATGCTTCTAGTGACAGGATTCATTGTCTCATGCAAATGCTTGGGGACATCCACTGAATTTAGTGACTACAAAATCCTCACCTACAGAAAAGAAGATAAAAGAAAAAGAAAGAAGAAAACATACAGGCAACAGACATGGCTACCCGGACATAGTTTGTTCATCCTAAGATATCTCATTTTTATTGTTTTTGCAAAGTCTTAAAACTAAAGGTCTGTGCATTGTGAAGCAAATTATATTCTTACAGATGTTCACTTTCATTCAGTCAAAAAAAGCCTTAATGTGAACCTTGACTCTCTAGGCATTAAGGCTATAACTCAAAAGACATGGTCCTTGTCCTCAAGCTGAGATCGAAAGAATGAGAGAGACAAAGACGATTCATATATATGTGGTCATCACTACTGCATTATCACAGGGTACATACAGGTGCTGCTTGGGAGCAAATGGAGAGCATTAAAATGAGATTGAAGTAAGGCTTCCTAGAGATGGTTTTTATGTGAGGTTAGCAGAGACAGAGAGAAGTGGTGTCTCTAGCAGGAGACGTAGGAGCAGAGAGGCATGGGACTTCTTGGAGGAGGGTCGGAGGGTGCTACGGCAGCTCGGAGGATATGGAGAGCTTACTTTAGGACCTGCCTTGTATGATAATTGCAGGTGTTTGAATTTGATCCAGAGCCCCTGGAAAATCACTGAAGGGTCTTCAGAGAGTAACACAATCAGATTTGTACATGAAGGTGGCAGCTATAAGGATGATAGATTAGAGGAGGCTCGTTTGTAAGCAAGACCAGTAGGACTCTTCAGCAATCAGGTGGCAAGTGATGAGGGTGTAGATAGGGCAGTAACATGGGGTAAGAAGAAGAGAGGATGGATTAGAATGACACTGAAGAGATGAGAAGCCACAGGACTCAGTAAGTACTGTGGTGGAAACAGGGATATGAAGGAGTCCAAAATATCCAAGCAACATGGAGAATTGTGGCACCAGTGACTGAAAAAGTAATGAAGGACAAGGAAGTGGTTGAGAGAAGAAAAAGTGTTCTTTGGGGGACATAATGAGTTTGAATTTCTGGGTGACCAAGTGGAGTTGATTTGAGAGCAGTTGAAATAATGGATGGATCTCAGGCTAGACTGGGCCGGTGACATAGACTAGGAGTCCTCATGGTAGGTGAAGTTAAAAGCTTGGATTGAGTCACCCAAGAAGTGTACAAAGTCATCATAGTAGGGTCGGAGTGTGTGGTCCTGCGTCCTGGCAACAAATATGGACATTCAAAAAAGAGGCTGGGGGCACCTGTCTGGCTCAGTTGAAAGAGCATGTGACTCTTGATCTCGGGGTCATGAGTTCAAACCCCACGCTGGGTGTAGAAATCACTTGAATAAATGTTTTTAAAAAGAGGCTGTAAAGGAGACGACTAATGAGTGGGAAGAAAACAAGGAGGAAGTGTGCTCCTCAAGAACAAGAGAAAAATTCCAGGAAGGAGGAAGTGGTCATGTCGCAAATATTACTAGTGACACAGGTAAGATCCACACGGACAAGTGACTACTGGTTTTCATTGTAGGGAGACCACTAGTGGCCCCACTGAGAGCAGCATCAGATGTGAGGAGACAAAAGGGAGAATGCAGTGGGCTGAGGACTGAGTGAAGCAGGGGAAAGTCCAAAACAGGCATTGCAGACTCCAATTTCAAGAAGTTTACCTCTAAAATTTAAGAGAGACACACAGATTGTCCAGAAGACACAGAGCCATGGCTCTTCACTCATCCACACTGTGACATGGAGCTCATGAGACATGTTCTCTGCCTTTTAATTTCTAGGTTGAGAATAATAAATGCACTCCTGCAAAAGCTGTTGTGAAAATGAAATGAGAGTTGGCACTTGGTCAGGTTCAATAAACACTGGTTCTTGCTGCTGTCAGAAAGAAAAAAGCAGAACACCTCATACAAGAGGAAGAAGGAAGGGGAGAAACAGGAGAGAAAACAGCACCTGTGGGCTACAAATCTCCTTATAGTCCACACCCTCTCTGGCCCACCAGAGCACTCACCCTTGATGGCCCCAGTTCCATGGGGGCTCAGAAGGGCAGCCAGGGAGATGACTCGCAGGATCATGACTTGGGTCTGGAACCTTATGTCTTCAAGGTGCATCTGCAGTGACTGCTGTGAACCAGCCTGTGAAGAGAGAATGAGGTAGTGCAGGGCAGGGCGGAGTTCTGAATCCAGGACTTACTTCCCTATCCTGTTGAGGGAGAAGGGGTGGAGGTGAAACAGCTCAACCAGAAAATGTCAGAAGAGGCATCTCTGGCCAGGAAAGAAAATGATAGAACCACTGGGAGAGGAAGGGGGAGAGCTGTCAGGATGAAGGTGGCCCGGAAAGTCCCAACCTCTGTGGGATTTGGGAATAAGAGAAAGAAAACTAATGAAGAGACATCATAACCATCTTCCTCTTTGCCTGGCTGGCTCAGTCAATAACAGCATGCTACTCTTAATCTCAGGGTTGTGAGTTCAAGCCCCACATTGGGCATGGATCCTACTTAAGGTCCCTCCATAGTGAACACCATCCCCCTTGCATGGGCGTGTTCTGGGACAGCACAAGTCCTAAGCAGTGTGTTAACCATTTAGAAGGTTAGACTGTCGATCCCAGAACTCAGAATTAGTCCTGGGAGCTGTACAGGCAGTCACTCAAGATGTGTGGTGTGTATTTTCTCCTCTCAGCAGTTCTGTAGATCTTAGAAGTAAAAAGGGGATTGACTAAGGGTCTCTGGGTTATACCAGATAAGGCATGGAAGTAACTGTACCACTTTATACAAATTACTTGGCCTTTCTGGGCCACAGTTTCTTCATTTTTGAAATGGAGATGGTAGCACTTGTGTATCAGTAATTCTGTGAGGGTGACATGGGAGCATCCATATAAAATGCTTCAGAAAGTTACAGATCTGAGAGTTTTGAATAGACCAATGAAGTTATCAAAGACCATTCTTTTTTTTTTTTTTCAGTTCAACATATATATATATACTTTTGGTAACTTTTAAACACCAAATAATCCCAACAGACAATACAGATAGTTCCTGAAATATACTCCCCCAGAACACACAACCTAAAAAGACAATGACAAAACAAATACAATTTCCAACTAATGTATTAAGTCCTTAAATAAAGTGCTGATGAACTGAATAAAGGCAAATAAAATTATTTAAGGTTTCTATTAGGAAATTGTTCCTGATACATTATAGCAAAGCATCAGGCCCTTTCTGCTACTTCCTGCCTTTTTTTAAAAACCCACTGTGACTTACTGCTTCTCATGTAGAATGGAAATTATTATGTCATTGGTTTATTGTGAGATCTAATTGGGATGATACTCAGAATTTGTGAATCTCTTAAAATAAAGCCTTGCACATAGTAAGGGATCAAGAAATGTTAATTATTACAATGCAGGACTAGTTCAGAACACATGAAATTCTTTATCAAATGCAAAGTATTATTTGCTCCACTAATATAAATTCTGTAATTTTAACAATAAATACCAGAGGAACTTTCTGTAGATCCACCCTCCTTTATTGTAGCTCCAAACCCCTCTATAATAAAACAACACGTCAGAGAAAGATGTACCATTAGACTTAATGTGAAATGATTAGGGAAATTGTCAACAGTAACATTTAAATGTTTAACATTTAAATAAAGGTGCCTTATATCACCACATTCTATATGAAGAGGAAATAAAAGAGTAACAACTAGAAATGAAGCAATTAAGTATTTTTTGCTTTCTGCTTATCTGCCTGGAAACATCAAACAATTCCTCTAAAATTACCAAAGGTATATATAAAAATTATCAAAGGCATAAAATGGTACACATATCATTTGATAACAAATGAATTCTTGTATGATACTAAGAATCAACATGAAGTTTTAAAGAAAAGTTATCCATTCACAAAAGTCACTACCCATAAAAAATACAAGATAACTTCAATGACATATTTCAAAACAATATCATTAAGAGGAAGATGATTTGATTTTTTAATTTTAAATAGGGGATGGTGTTCACCATGGAGGGGGAACAATGTTCCTAGGGAGGAAAATATATAAAATAATCAAGCTTTATGGCTCAGCCAGTTGCTCAAAATGAGAATCTCTCTCCTTATACTGTATTCAGTGAATCTTACACCTTAAAGAATCATGTGCTTTGCCCCAAACTTCTGTCTGGTAAGTGACAATTCCTGATTATTGGTTCCTTTTTCAGAATCTGGCCACTCCCAGAGGCTATAGAAGGCTGTCCAAGCTCTCTGATATCCCATTGAGTGAGAACTGCTCTGACTGCAAATATCTCAGCCCCCATCCTTTCTCCCAGGCTCCAGGATGGTGGTCCTGAGGGTCCCTGGGGCCCCGGGGATGGCAGCTCTCATGATGTCCTTGATGATGCTGAGCTCCCCTTTGGTTCAGAGCAGAGACACCCCAGGTAAGTGCAGAGCTGCTATTCTTGGAGAACCTCCCCTCAGGGAAATGATCTTAGGGGGGCCTTCCATATGGGCCCACTCCCTGAGGAAGGCTTTGGGGCTCTGACATCGTGCAGAGCTGCTAGTCTCACCAGAGAGAAAAGGAAATCAAGGGACAATTGTACCTGGTGATCTGGAGTGATTTGGAGGGACAAGTTTCTCACAGAGGGATCATCAAAATGGCATTTCAACATCAAAGATCAGAAAGGGGAAATTATGGTTAGTTTGCATTGTCCACAATCTGAAGATCTCTCTATCGAATCAGTGCTCCAGGTAGGCGCTCCAGAACCTAGGCGCTGGTAGGTTCTGTGGAAGGATCCGCAGAACCAGGCAAGAACCCTCATTCCACGACCATTGTTGGCCAGGGCAGCAGAAGAGGGTGACGGGCACAAGCTATGGTTAAGGCCAGCAGGATACCAGTTGCAGCTGTCCCTCACATCAGGAGTCGGGTCAGGGCACATCAGGACAGAGCCAGAGAAGAAGTGAGAAACAGGAAATGGCCTTTTCTAGTTCTGATTCACCACCATGTGTGATAGAAAGGTCAATCTGTTTATGTTAAAATTTCTCAGCCTCTTCATCCCCATCCATAAGGCCAGCCCCACTTCCTCCTGAGGATCAGGTACTATGGGGCTCTTTCCTCAATTTCCAGAGGTAGTAGCATCTGAAACTCCCAAATCCATCTGCTCAGACTCCATCCCGATATACCCATTTCTCAGATAGAGGGAAGAGAAAATTTCAGACATTTATGACTCAGATGGACAGAGAGTTGGACAGGGCATCTCAGCCATGCACGTGTGCTTGCACATAAGAGAAGAAATGGAGAAGCGAGAATCCTAGACTGCTGGAGGGGCTGTGGAAGTAGCTGGTGAGATGGGACAGTGTCCCACAGGACGTGAGAGGAGAGGCATCACCATTCTGGTGTGGTGGGTAGTGATAGCAGTGGACGTTGATATGAGTACATTTGAAATCAGGTCTGGGGTCTGCTTTGGAGTGAACAGAGAGTGGTGGGTGGTGGGAGGGGTGGGGTGAAGTGGAGAAGCCAGTGGGTTCAGACATAAGAGGAACAAATGGAATTTCCCTGCCCTGCAAGAGAGACCACTGGGGGGTGGGAGCAAGTGGACCCAGAGCTCTTGGCACAGTTTTGATGCTGAGGAACTCACTGCTGGGTGAAATGTGGAGTCTAGGAAACTTGGACCCAATGGGCCCGGGCATATTCCTCCATTTCCTTCATATGCTTCCAATTCCTCGGGGTTTCCTCAACTTCCAACAGAGCAGAAATAAAAAGAGAGAAAAGGGGAGAACCTCACTTAATGGGACCTGGGTGACACTGAGATTGTTGAGAAAATACTAGTGCCTATTGGATCATGAAGAAAATTGTGGAGAAAGGAAGCATCCAACTCATGGATGAAACAGCTCTAAGAGCCGCTTGAAACATCCTCTGTTCAGGGCATTCTCCATCCTGGCATTTAGGCCCTGGGACTCCGGCCTACCACACACCTGGGCAGCAGAAGACACCTGGGGATTTAAGCTTTTGTTTACTCCCCTTCTTCTGCCTCCCTTTCCCAAGTGAAAGAAGAGGTGGAAAGAAAAGCTATCAGTACTGTTAATAAAAGCTCCTTTTCAAGCATTAATGTCATGCTTCAAAGGGCAGCTCCTTTTGAGCCATTCTGAACAAACCAGGCTCTCTCCCTCATTTCTCTCTGTCTCCCCATAATCTACCCCATCACAGCTTGACAAGGGGAAGAGCTCTAGCCTCCAGTGACCAGGGCCAGACTCTATGCTCTAGGTTTTATTTATATCATTTTATTGAGTTTTAAATTAAATCAAAGTAGTCCTTCAAGGTAAAAAAATAATGATAACAACATCCTTTTTCATAGGTAAAAAAGTTGAGACTCTGAGAAGTTAATTACTTGCCCAAGGCCACACAGCTGGTCTGTGGACATCTTTACTGCCCTGTCCACATTGCCTTCCTTATATCCTATAGTAATTACATAGTCTTAATATGTCCTATTCTGAAAAGATGATTTCTTTTATGCCAGAACTCTTCTAGCTCTACTCTAGAAAATTCAGATGTTTTCAAGAGTTTTACAAACTCTGTGATACTTTTCAAATACACATACAAGACAGTTTTGAGAGACCCTTTGTATGACATTTGTCTGCTTTGAAAACAAGATCTCATTATGGGAAAAAGAAAGTCAATTGCTTTACTTTAAAAAAAAAATTTTTTTTAACTCCAGTACAGTTAACATGCAGTGTTATATTAGTTTCAGGTGTACAATATAGTGATTCAGCAATTCTATATATTACTCAGTGCTCATCAAG
Organism: Lynx rufus; assembly: GCF_022079265.1. Classification (NCBI taxonomy): domain Eukaryota; kingdom Metazoa; phylum Chordata; class Mammalia; order Carnivora; family Felidae; genus Lynx; species Lynx rufus. The sequence goes on along the minus strand of NW_025814878.1, from coordinate 114,253,208 downwards.
GTAAGTGTACTCTTTAATCCCCTTCACCTGTTTCACCCATCCCCCCATCCACCTTCCCTCTGATAACCATCGTTTGTTCTCTATAGTTAAGAGTCATTTCTTGGTTTGTCTCTTTTTTCCCTTTGTTTATTTGTTTTGTTTCTTAAATTCCATATATGACTGAAATCACATGGTATTTGTCTTTCTCTGACTGACTTATTTCACTTAGCATTATACTGTAGCTCCATCCATGTCATTGCAAATGGCAAGATTTCATTCTTTTTTATGGCTGAATGACATTCCATTGTATCTATACACCACATCTTCTCTATCCATTCATCTATCGATGGACACTTGGACTGCTTCCATAATTTGGCTATTATAAACAATGCTGCATTAAACACAGGGGTGCACATATCCTTTTGAATTAGTGTTTTCATATTCTTTGGGTACATAGCCAGCAATGCAATGAGTAGATTCTTATTTCTATTTTTAACTTTTTACTATTTCTGTTTTTAATTTTTTGAGCACTCTCCATACTGTTTTCCACAGTGGCTGCACCAGTTTGCATTCCCACCAACAGTCATAGCAGCATTTTTCTAGAGAAGTCTTCTGAGGCAAGGAAAATAAAGCAAAAACAAACCATTGGGACTACATCAAAATTTTTTTAAGTCAATTGCTTTAAAAAAAGAAAGCATTGCAACCACTACTGAGAACTAGCAGAACCGTGTTCTGATTGAAAAACAGGTGGGGAAACCTCTTAGTGGAACAGGGAATGGAGTTGGATGTGGGGGAGGAGAGCAGGCAGGGCAGGTAGAAGATAGATATCACAGACTCCAAACTGGATGGGGCCAGGGGCTCAGAGGCTGAGAGGGCAGAGCATAGAGCAAGAAGACAGGCTCAGGAGACTGAGAGAAATGAAGTGCTTCTGTGGCACAGCCACTAAAAGTCAAATGGGGCTCCCTGAGGCTTGTGTGGTGGCTCCTGAGGCTACTCTTCCTCCTCCCTGCCTGAGCAACCAGTTGAGCAACTTCAAACTGGGACACATGGAGCCCTGAGGAAGGACAAGGACTCTGAAGAGACCACCCAAATCAACTCTAGTCATCTCTGCAGTGACAGAGACAATGGCCAGACCCCCCCCCCCCCCACACACACACACACCCTTCTCTGACACTTAGGAGGGCCTGTTAAGGCCCCTTGACAGCCACTCAGAGAGGGTCTTGAGCAGAAGGAGAAGCTTCATCTGGAGCTGGGCTCCCCGAGCTCAACCCTGAACTGACATGGTGAGCCTCGTGTTGACATGCTCTTCAAACATCCTTTACTTCTGCCACTGTGCCGCATTGCCCTCATTTCTGTGGTCTGGGAAGTTGTGCCATAAATTCATTCTGGAGTTTCCATTGATGATACATTTTAAGTCACATAGAGAAGCTGCAATTTAAAGACTCCTTCAATAGACAATTGTGGACCTCCAGTTAGATTCCAGGCAGCCAGTAATGTATAATCAACTCTTTGCTGACCAGCATTATGCTGATAACAAAACCAGACAAAGACAACACAAGAAAAGAAAACTGCAGGCCAATATCCATAATGAATATATATTCAAGATCCTCAAAAGAGGGGCACCTGGGTGCCTCAATGGGTTAAGCATCCAACTCTTGGTTTTGGCTCACGTCATGATCTCATGGTTGGTGGGCTTGAGTTCCGTGTTTGGCTCTGCACTAACAGCACAGAGCCTGATTGGGATTCTCTCTTTCTCCTTCTCTCTCTACCCCTCTCCCTACATGCTCATACTCTCTCTCTCTTTCTTAAAATAAATAAATAAATATATAAACATGTTTTAAAGATCCTCAAAAGAATACAAGCAAACCATATTCAACAGCATACTAAAGGAATTATACACCATGACTAAGTGGGACACATCCCTGGGATGCAAGGATAGTTGAACATAAACAAATCAATCAGTGCGATACACCACATTAATAAAACAAAAAGGAAAAACAATACATGATCATCTCAACAGCCACAGAAAAAAACATTTGAGAAAGTTTGGCACCCATTCACAATTAGACTCTCAACAAAATAAGTATAGAGGGAACTCAAACTCAACACAGTAAAGGTCATATATGAAAAGCCCGCAGCCTACCTTATCAATGGAGAAAAACTGAGAGTTTTCCAAGATCTGGTTCAAGGCAAGGATATCCACTCTTGCCTCTTCTTTGCAACACAGTTATGGAAGTCCTGGCCAGAACAATTAGACAAGAAAAAGACATAAAAGATATCCGAACCAGAAACAGAGAAGTAGAACTATCTCTGTTTGTGGATGACAAGCTCATATAGACAGAAAACCCCAAAGACTCAAAAAACAAAAAAACAATTAGAACTTTTCAAAAAATTCAGTAAAGTTGCAAGATGTTAAGTTAACATACAAACATCAATCACCTTTCTATACACAGACAATGAACTGTCTGAATAGAAGTTTAGAAAACAATCACACTCACAATAGCAACCAAAAGTGTGAAATACTTAGGAATAAACTTTACCAAAGAGGTGAAAGACATGTACACTGGAAATTACAAAACATTGGCAAAAGAAATCAAAAAAGACTGGACTGGAAGAATATTCATAGTACCCAAAATGATCTACAGATTCCATGCCATCCTTTTCAAAACCCCAATAATATTCTTGATGGAAATAGAACAAAATAACTCTAAAATTCATATGGAATCACAAAAGATCCTGAATGATCAAAGCAATCCTGAGCAAGAAGAACAAAGCATCACATTTCCTGATTTCAAAATATATTACAAAGCTACAGTGATTAAAACAGCATAATCTATGGGGCGCCTGGGTGGCTCAGTCGGTTAAGCAGCCGACTTCGGCTCAGGTCATGATCTCGCCATCTGTGAGTTCGAGCCCCGCGTCGGGCTCTGTGCTGACAGCTCAGAGCCTGGAGCCTGTTTCAGATTCTGTGTCTCCCTCTCTCTGACCCTCCCCCATTCATGCTCTGTCTCTCTCTGTCTCAAAAATAAATAAACGTTAAAAAAAATTTTTTTTTTAAACAGTATAATCTAAGGTGCCTGGGTGGCTCAGTCGGTTAAGCATCCAACTCTTAATTTCAGCTCAGGTCATGATCTTAGGGTTTGGGGGTTTCAGCCCCATGTCGCGCTCTGTGCTGTTAGCGCTTAGGATTCTCTCTCTCCCTCTCTCTGCCCCTCCCTTGTTCTCTCTCTCTCTCTCTCTCTCTCAAAATAAATGAATAAAGTTTAAAAAAAAACAGTATGATACTGACATAAATACAGACGTATAGAGCAGTGGACCATAATGGCCCAGAAATAAATCCACACATCTACAGTCAACTTATACTCAACAAGAATGCCAAGAACATACAATGGGGAAAAGATAGTCTTCAATAAATGATACTGAGGAAACTGGATATCCACATGCATAATAATAAAATAGGATGCTTATCTCACACCATATATAAAAATCAACTCAAAATGATTAAAGACTTAAATGTAAAATCTGAAATTATAAAACTTCTGGAAGAAAACATACAGGAAAACCTTCTTGACATTGGTTTGAGCAATGATTTTTTGGACATGACATCAAAAGTACCAGCAACAAGCAAAAACAGACAAACAAAATTTCATTAAACTAACAAGCAACTTACTAAATTTACTAAATTTATTTTCAAAGTACAGGAACTCATGTAACTCAATAGAAAACAAACAAACAAAAAACTGATTAAAAAAACCAGCAAAGGACCTGAATAGACATTTCTCCAAAGAAGACATACGGTTAGCCAACATGTATATGAAAAAGTACTCAACTTTACTAATTATCAGGGAAATGCAAATCAAAACCACCATAAGATACCATCTCACACCTGGTAGAATGGCTAGTATCAAAAGATGGAAGAAGATTAATGATTCTAGGATGTGGAGAAAAGAGAACTCTGCACGCTGCTGGTGGGGATATAAGTTGGTGCAGCCATTATGGAAAACAGTATGGAGGCTCCTCAAAAAAATTAAAAATAGGAGTGCATGGGTGGCTCCATTGGTTGAGTGTCCGACTCTTGATTTCAACTCAGGTCATGATCCCAGAGTCCGATGAGTATGGAGCCTGCTTAAGATTCTCTCTCTCTCTCTCTCTCTCTCTCTCTCTCCCTCTGCCCTCTCTCCTGCTCACACTCTCTTGCTCTCTAAATTAATTAAGTAATTAAGTAAGCAAATAAGTAAAATTAGAACTACCATATGATCCAAGATCCAACAATCCCACTTCTGGGTATATATCCAAAAGAAATGAAATCTGGATTTTGAAAAGATATCTGCACTTCCATGTTCACGTCAGCATTATTCACATAGCCAACATACAGACACAACTTAAATGTCCATGGACAGATGAATGAATAAAGAAAATGTGGCATATACACACAGCGAAATAGTCTTCAGCCTCTAACAAGAAGGAAATCCTGACATTTGCAACAACATGGCTGAATCTGTAGGACATTATGCTCAGTGAAACGGGCCGGATGTAGAAAGACAAATACTGCATGATCTTACTTGTATGTGAAATCTAAAATAGTCAAATCCATAGAAGTGGTTACCAGGGGTTAGGGGAGGTGAAAATGGGGAGGTATTTTTCAAGGAGTACTAAGTTTTATGCAAGATGAGTTAAGTTCTAGAGAACTATGTACAGCAATGTGTCTATAGTTGACAGTATCATATTGTGTACTTGAAATTTAAGAAGGTAGATCTTGAGTGTTTTCACTACAAAAAAAAGAAAAAAAGGTAACTGGTAACTGTATGAGATGGTGAATATGCCATTTGGCTTGTGACTATTTCAAAATGTACACGTGTATCAGGCCATCAGGCTTTATCATGATTTTTTAAATTTTAGAGAGAGAGAAAGCATGCACAAGTGGGGGAGAGGGGGAGAGGAGGTGGATTGAGAAAGAGAGAGAGAGAGAGAGAGAGAGAGAGAATCCCAAGCAAGCTCCATGTTCAGCCTGGAGGCCGGTGGGGCTTGATCCCACAACCCTGGGATCATGACCTGAGCCGAAATCAAGAGTCGGACGTTCAACCAATTGAGCCACCCAGGCACCCCTATGTGGTTTTTTATCATCAAATATATGTCAATAAAACTGGAAACATATTTTAAAAAACAAAATCAATTATCTGCCCATTCTCTGATTCATAAGTATTTACTAAGACTAAGGTTAGATGCTGTATACAGATACAAACAAAAGAGTAACTTGCTTTAAAATGTTCAAGTGTAAAGAACAGGATAAGACATGGGAAAAAAATCACATTGTCTGAGTGTCCCTAATGTGATCATTGTGATAAGATTCTAAAACACACAGAGAATGTACTCACCCATTCTTTTTTTTTTTAAGTTTATTTATTTATTTTGAGAGAGAGAGTAAGCAAGAGTGGGAGAAGGGCAGAAAGCGAGGAAAAGAGAGAATCCCAAACAGGCTCTGAGCTGTCAGCACAGATCCCCACATGGGGCTCGAACTCATGAACCACAAGATCATGACCTGAGCTGAAATCCAGAGTCAGATACTTAACCGACTGAGCCACCCAGGCGCCCCACACCCACCCATTCTAATGGGTTTCCTACATAGTTTTTGTTCCTATGCATTCTTTCAAAATATGTATTTCTCATGTGTCTATATATATTTTTTTAACATTTATTTTTGAGACAGAGAGAGACAGAGCATGAACAGGGGAGGGGCAGAGAGAGAGGGAGACACAGAATCTGAAACGGGCTCCAGGCTCTGAGCTGTCAGCACAGAGCCCGACACGGGGCTCGAACTCACGGACCGTGAGATCATGACCTGAGCCGAAGTCGGACGCTTAACTGACTGAGCCACCCAGGCGCCCCCCATGTGTCTATATTTTTAACATTCCTACACAATGTTATAAAGTATATTGTTTTCTTTTTCTGTCACTCAGCATAATAACAATACGATCTGACAAGGGAGTGAAGAGTACAATCATTTGGTTTCTTCTAAGGGTTGCATAATATTCCACGGTGCACATGACAACAGTTTAGGTATTTGCTGTCCCAGGGATGATCACACCGACTGATTTCTGCCAACTCCTCAGTTTCACAAATACTGCCACAGCCAGCAGCAGCCCCTAGCTGTCTCTTTATGGACCTGTGTGAACATTTTTGACGTCTAACAAGTTGTGGGAGTGCTGCATCATATGACATACATCTCTTCAATTTGACCGAGTGTCCCCTGAGTGCTATTCTGACCATCTGAGGCAGCTACACTCCATCAAGCAATATGTGAGTTTTCTCCATACCCCCAGGCACCAGTTTGGAACTATCCAACTCTCTAATTGTTCTGAGTCTGATAGATTTCAGTCTCATTTCCTTCTGAATTTTCGATTTTCTTTCCACTGATGAGCCGCAGTCTGCCTTGCAAGTTTCCTCTCCTACAAATCCCCATCCCGCTCCTTACCTACTTCTCTATCACAGTCCTTTATTTTGCTTGTGTTTGAGTTGCTTATATATTTTAGATATGAGTCCCATGTCAATTGTAGGCATGGCGAGTCTATTCCTATTCCCTAGTAACTTCTTAGTGGTGCACTTTGCTTAACAGAAGTATTGAAATTTAATGTCATTCCTTTCATTCTATTTTTGCCTTGTGATTCACATTTGCTCAAGAAATGCTTCCTCACCCCCCTATTCGTTATCACACTCAGCTATCCATTCTGATATTAACCTCATAGTCTACTCCTCATAGAGCTTTACCTCTACCAGAGGCGGAGTGTCTGCTACGAGTTGAACGGGACACACCGCTTCCTGGAACAATACGTGTACAACAGAGAGCTGTTCGTCCAGTTCGACAGTGACAGCGCCGCGGGGGTGTTTGTGGCGGAGTCTGAGCTGGGCCAAGAAACTGCCAAGAACTGGAACATCCAGAAGGAGTTCCTGGAGCTGAAACGGAGCGCCGTGGACACGGTGTGCAAGCACAACTTCGAGCTGGACGAGGGTTTCACGCTGCAGCGCAGAGGTGACGGGCAGGTGGGAAGGTGACGACTCTGGAAGGGGTGGGCTTGGGCAGCAGAGGAGAGGGGACCCCCCCCATCCACCCCCGAGAGGCCACCCTACCCGGGCTCAGAGCCCGTCATGGTGCACAGGAGCCAAGATCTGTGCGGAAAGGGCCAGACTCCCTGCTAATTAAACACGAAAGAGCGAAGAACACTAGGTTTGTGGATCTGGCTACAAACTTTTTTTTTTAATGAAAATATCAAACTGCAAGATCAAAGGAAATCTATTGACTGACTATAACGTGATTCCGAGATAATATTTGTCAGGATTATACATCCTTTTGAACAAGATGAGAAAATGTAAATTCAAGACATAGCCTGTTCAAACATTTCTGATCAAAAAATATTAGTTACTGTCTCTTACATTTCCAGCAAAAGTGTTAGCACCAACTTTGACCCTCTCCTGTTCTTCTTTGCTCTTTCTTTATTGGGTATGACAAGGTCATTCTTAGAACAACTGAATGTTTCATTCTGTTTTTCCTACTATGTGCTCCATCTTCTGCCTCTAAATACCTTAATAGATATGATTCACAGTTAACATCTAAGAAGTCATTTTGGCAAAAAAAAAAAAAAATCGCTAAATGCACTGTTTTTGGTGGTCTCAGCTGTCATAACAAGATTCTTGTCCCCTCCTAGTCCAGCCTAACGTGAACGTCTCCCCCTCCAAGAAGGGGCACCTGCAGCACCACAACCTGCTTGTTTGCCATGTGTCAGATTTCTATCCCGGCCACATTCAAGTCCGCTGGTTCCTGAATGGACAGGAGGGAACAGCTGGGGTTTTATCCACTAACCCGATCCATAATGGAGACTGGACCTTCCAGATGCTGGTGATGCTGGAAATGACCCCCCAGCAGGGAGATGTCTACACCTGCCAGGTGGAGCACCCCAGCCTGGACAGTCCTGTCACCGTGGAGTGGAGTGAGTTGCTCCCTGAACTCCAGGCTCTGAGGGCTTCTCATTCTGTCTTGTGTCACTCACTATACATTGGGGTCACACCACCCCGTATTGTTCCTCATCAACCTAACCGCCATCTTTGCTGGAGCAGTAAAGATCTGGCGATTCGAGCACACATGTATCCTGCCCTGGGCAGGTCTAAAGGATCTCTCCTTGTCAAAGCAAAAACTCAGAAAGGCAATTGCATTCATGACTGGCCCTCACACATGGGAACTGCCTCCCTCTTCCGTCTCCATTCAGTCCCATAAGCTCGGACTTAATGGGCTGAATAAAACCAGCATTTGCCTCCTGTGGAAGTCATCACTCTGAGGCCCAAAACATTAGCGTGCTGTCCATATCTGCTCCTACTCCATAGTGGCTCCAAGCTTGGCCTTATCCTCTTCCTTTTCTCTCCACGGTGGCTTAGATCAGGGTCCAGGCATCAGACAAGGCCTTGGGGTTGTGGCAGGTGAAGATGGGACTGACCCTGAGTTCATTCTTCTCAGAGGCGCAGTCTGATTCTGCCCGGAGCAAGATGCTGGCTGGAGTCAGAGGCTTCGTGCTAGGGCTCGTGGCCCTCGGAGTGAGCCTCCTTCTCCGTTTTAGAAGCCACTGAGGTAAGAAACTTCTTGAAAGTGGTTGCTACTGTCTTTCCACTGTCTCACTCCCCTCTTCTTCAGTCATGAAGTTGTGACAGAAAAACAAAACAACAGAGCAAAAGAGGCCACTGAAATCAGATTCTGTTAAGGCAAAGACAGCCTGTAGGGAGGAAGACAGCTAGACCGAGATCTGACCCAGTAAGATACCTGAGGCTGTTGGTCACCCTATTCTGCAGGGTGTTCTTTGAAGCCTGGGGTAGACTCACACCCACAGAGTGGGCCCTGCTTTCATTCCCGGTGACACAGGGGCCGCAGTGCAAACATTTGGTTAATTTTCTCACGTGTTGTCACTCTTTACTCTCTCAGTGACCAAATTCATCTTCCCCTCTTACTTTCATTTCAGGACCACAGGGACCTCAGCCAACAGGTGGTATTTCTGTTTCCTTCTTCCTTCTTGGGATATAATTCATTTCATTGCAACATAAGTTTGGGAGCATTCTATAAGGATGCTGTGTTCAGGATATGTCATGGGCAGTGCCCTGAGAATGAGGAGAAACTCTCAGAGGCTGCTCCTTTTTTTTCAAGTTGAGTCAAATTGCCCCCAACTCTTGATCCCATTTTCATCTGTAAGTGGGTGTGGCCACAGAGCATGACTTTGCCCCATTGCTGAAGGAAAGTCCAGAAACTTTTCCATTTTTCTTAGGCCAGCATTCAGCTTCTCTCTATAATATTTTTCTCTCCTGGGACTCCAGAGGGAAAGGGAATGTAGTCTTTGAGCTTAGATTGTTTTAAATTCTTCTTCTTCTTTTTTTAAAGTTTATTTATTTTGAAAGAGAGACAGCACAAGCGGGGAGTGGGGCAGAGAGAGAAGGAGTGAGAGAATCCCAAGCAGGCTCCACACCATCAACACAGAGCCTGCCACGGGGCTTGAACTCACAAGCTGTGAGCAGAAATCAAGAGTCGGACGCTTAACCAACTTAGCCACCCAGACACCCCTTACGTTCTTCGTATTCTTCACAGGACTCCGGAACTGATCTCAACTATCACACGTAGCCTTGGAACAAGTGATTCTGATACTCCTGTTGTCCAGCAATCCCCCACTTCCAAAAAGGATATTATGGCTAAATTGTGCCCCCGACACCAGTTTCTGAATGTCTGCATTTTAATTCAATGTACTTACTCTTTCTCAAGTTCTTCCAGTCTATTGAGGGACCTTTCCTGAGGAACATAAACCATCTAAATCGAATATTGTTGTTCTTTCTTTTTGAGAGGAAGGAGATGATCATGTGGCCATGTTTATGGTTGAAGGGTTTGGTGATCACTGGACAGGTCATTGTTGTTTTACCCAGGCATGGAGAAATAATACACTTCTTGATGGTGATCGATTCTCCTTGTTGAATAAGAGGCCAACTGATAGAGGACCTCCTAAAATTCGCTTTACTTCATTGTAGATGACCAAATTCATTCTGCATTTTTACTAGTTGAGGGGTGGAACCATCACTCCTAGAAATCCCAGATGGAACAGACACTGAGCCTGGATTTCACCACTGACATTCATACAGGACTGATAAAGCATGTCAACCATGAAGAATATGCTTTCCAAGTGCAAAAATCAACATAAGATCAGAATGGCAGCAAATGATATTTGCTCACAGGTGTAGATCACAGGTGTAGTATGTTAACATTATAGTTCTCTTTTTATATTATTCACATCAGGGTATAGAAACAGACTTACCCCATGACTCCATGTTTATCAGATCACCCTAAACTTCCCTTTGAGCCATGCAGTAGGAAGTACATCTCCAGTTTCAAAAGCATCAAAGAAAGGTGATACCAGGTTTTTCAGACATAGGCCTGCTTTATAGAATACAGTTTCTTATGATTTTTGTAAATCTTTTTAGTTGATGTTTGAGACCAAGATAGAAATCATATTTGCTTCAGTCATTTCATGGCATGATGTGCCATCTAAGCCCAAATTTTATATAATAGTAACCAGGAAAACCTCTAATTCCTGTAATATTCATAGATTAGTGTCATTTTTCAAAACCAACAAGGCCTTAACCAAACTTAAAGAATTTTCCTTTCTTAACTGACCTTCTTGCATGGGACTATGTAAAACCAGGGTTTTTTTAATGTTTATTTATTTTTGAGAGAGAGATTGACAGAGTGTGCGTGGAGGAGGGGCAGAGAGAGGGAGAGACAGAATCCGAAGCAGGCTCCAGGCTCCGAGCTGTCAGCACAGAGCCCAGCACGGGGCTCGAACTCACAAACTGCAAGATCGTGACCTGAGCCTAAGTCGGACGCTCAACCTACTGAGTCACCCAGGCGCCCCCCGTTTGAGCAAATATCATTATAAACTATGACCACACGTCAGTTTTTGGTGATTTTAAATATCACAAGATAGACATCTTGTGATCAAGTAAGAGGCCATTTCAGGGGTCTCCAAAACCACCCAGATTAGGTGAATCACTAGGAGGATTCATATAATTGTACTCATGGCTGTGACTTATTACAAAGTTTATGAAGCAAAGTCATTCAAGGGAAAAGGCACATGGGACAAAGCCCAGAAAAACCAGGTGCAAGCTTCCAAAAGTCCTCTCCTGTTGGAGCCGCAGGACACGCTTAATTCCTGAAGCCATGAGTGTGACCACAGGTGTGAAATACTGTCTGCCAGGAAAGCTCAGCGCTCGGCGCTCAGGATTTTTACTGGGGCCTGGTGGTGGAGGCACCCTCTGCCTAGCACGTTCCAAAATTCCAGACTCGCAGAAGGAAAGCAGGTGTTCAGCATAAACCAATTTTTATACAGTTTAGACACAATTTAGGCATATTCTTAATGGGTCTGGGAATGGTGGGAACCCTTTCAAAATCCAAGTTCCCAGATGCCAGGCAGGGACCAACCTTGTAAGCAGACCTTTCAAAGAATGTTACTGCTTTTCTGCACAGGAACAAACCATCCATTTTGCTGACAATTTTCAAAATCACACGAGTATCCATTTTTATCAAAGAAAGACATACACTGATACAGAAAACACCCTTAAATCCTAGTTTCCTGGAAACACAGGTTATTGCAGAAGACATGGAGCTAAATTCATATAATTATTTTTCATTCTTGTTATCATGATGTGAAATTATTATTACAAATGTTTTATGAATTTCTATTAGCATTTAAGCAGTTTTTAAAACACTTTTTTAATGTTTTTACTTATTTTTGAGACGGAGAGAGACAGAGCATGAGCAGGGGAGGGGCAGAGAGAGAAGGAGACACAGAATCCAAAGCAGGCTCCAGGCTCTGAGCAGTCAGCACAGAGCCCAACGCGGGGCTCGAACTCACAGACTGTGAGATCATGACCTGAGCCGAAGTCAGATGCGTAACCCACTGAGCCACCCGGGCGCCCCAGCACTTAAGCAGTTTTTAAATAGTAATCCCTGTGCCCAAGATGCGGCCTGAACTCATGACCAAGATCAAGAGTCACATGCTCCACTAACTGAGCTAGCCAAGGGCCCCTGGATTTAACAGTGTTTGAAAAGCTGAAGTACAAAGGATGCAGATGAAAATATTCTATTCTCTGAAGGTTTTGGGTTTTTTTGTTTGTTTGTTTGGGGTTTTGGTTTGGTTTTGGTTTTTATTTTGTTCAATGCCATGAGAAATTACACGTGTCTTCTAGTCTGTGATGTTTCTAGCAGAGAGTATAGTCTCCCAACTCTCGGTGTCCCAAATGAGAAAGTGAAGCTGTAATTCAGTATATCCACTGTCAATCATCTTGGAAAACAGAGGGAGGCAATCCAAAGAATTTCACATCCAAGAAGTTTGACTCTGAATGAGACTCTCATTGCCTGCCCCTGCCTAAAAAGGAGAGACTTCACTATTTGGGATGTTTTTAACATTTATTTTTGAGAGAGTGCGTGCATGCAAGCCAAGGAGGAGCAGAGAGAGAGGAGACAGAGGATCTGAAGCAGGCTCTGCACTCACAGCAGAGAGCCTGATGCGGGGCTTGAACTCATGAACCACGAATCATACTTATGAACCATAAGATCATGACCTGAGCCGAAGTCAGAGGTTTAACCTACTGAGCCACCCAGGAGCCCCTGGAATTTTGATAAGAAACAAACAAACCTTTTCAGCAGAAGACTGATAAACCAGCATTTATAATGCCTAATAGTTAATTTAATATTATCTTCTGGATCCCTACAGATGCATTATGTTCTGCCTTTTTAATAAATATGAGCAGTATTTCAGCCGCAAATATATATTTACATATATTTACATATATATGTATGTTATCTTGAGTCATAATTAAAAGGGACTTAGTTTACCCTCTGCTTATAAAGCAGCACCAGTACATTAATTTAGGGTTTGACAAGGAGAAGGAGGCCTCCCTGATTTTTGGTTTGGCCAACAATTCCTCCTAACATGGTATCATCAGAGGACAGTCATAACACTGTGAGTTAACTCTGAATTCTTACCATTGAGTAGGGTTCTGAAGCTTGCCCTCTTGAAGGTAGAGGACTGTCACATGTAAACATAATAGGTAATTTTTTTTATAACAGGTAAATTATTTAGTGCTTCTGTCCTTTCCTCTTTTTTTATTTTATTTTTTATTTTTTTTCAACGTTTATTTATTTTTGAGACAGAGAGAGACAGAGCATGAACAGGGGAGGGGCAGAGACAGAGGGAGACACAGAATCTGAAACAGGCTGCAGGCTCTGAGCGGTCAGCACAGAGCCCGATGCGGGGCTCGAACTCACGAACCGTGAGATCATGACCTGAGCCGAAGTCAGATGCTTAACCGACCAAGCCACCCAGGCGCCCCTTTTTTTTCTTTTTTAATCTACATTGATGCTGTATTTGAAACAGTTCTGAGTTTAAGCGTTCTTTCTTGTATCAAATGAGTGAGGACTCAAAGCAGAGAGAGAGAAAAAAAGGTAAAAAAGTACTTCTTTAGTTTGAAAATCACAGATGGAGTGCCTGGGTGGCTCAGTCAGTTAAGCATCTGACTTTGACTTAGGTCATGATCTCGTGATTCGTGGGTTCAAGCCCCACATCAGGCTCTTGTAGTCAGCACAGAACCTGCTTTGGTCCCCCTCTCTCCACCCTTCCCCTGCTTTCTCTCCTCTCTCTCAAAAACAAACATAAAAATATTCTTAAAAGAAGAAGAAAATAAAATCACAGACAGTTTATCTTTCTACAACTAAATTAGGAGGGAAAAAAATGAAGAACCCACTGGTACCAGGTAGAAGCAAGAGGCTTCTAGGGTTTGGCATACATATTCAGTCACTGTGAATTTCCACTGTTTTTCCATGCCAGAACGTACAACAGAGACTTGGGAAGGTATTTTTAATCCTCATGAGTAATGTTCTAAGTTTTCTGAGGAAAAAGCCAGATTACCCATTGCAAGGATCCGAATGACTTTTAAATCGTCTCTGAAGCTCAAGAATGTTAAATAAGAGCCCATTGCCACCTCGTGGCCAACAGTGGAACCTACACTTGGAATAAGAAGTGAGGGAATTTGTCAATTTGGGAATACTCCAACATTTTTAACAAAAAAGTTAGAGAAAAAGTTAGGCGTACAGAAACCAAAATAAATGTGGCCAAATGTAGATGCTTTGGCAGCGCCAGCGCTTCTGTGCTTTGGCTATGCCTTTAACAGCAGCTGTGAAAATATGCTAATCATTGCTCTGTCACTAAACAAACCCTGATCACATTTCTACATAACTGAATATAAGGAAAACATACCAACAGAAGGAAACCCTTCAACATCAACTTTGGAAAGGAGAAGGACTACATAACTAGAGAGCGCTAGTATCTGTAAAGTTAGTGGGATCATCGGAAAACACCTAGAGAGAGCAGTACTGTCCGATAGAACTTTCTGCTATGGTGGAAATGTCCTGTGTCTGAGCTGTCCAATAAAGCAGCCACTAGCCACATGTGCTCTGAAAGTGCTAATAGCATTGAAAGTGCTAATAGCTAGTGCAACTAAGGAGTAGAATTTTTTCATTTAATTTTAAATTATTTAAATTTAAATTATCATAGCCATATGTGACTAGTAGCTACCATTCTGGACTCGCCGAGTATGGTTTACAATCTTTCTCTAAAAATATGTAGACTCCCTCTTAGTAGCTTTCAGTGGAGGCAGGACCACCTTCAGGCAAAACTGCTAGAAAATTGAAAAATGAAAAGGGATTTGAGAAGCAAGGGAAGATGCAAATAAAATGCCTGGTCAGGTCACAGCTCATTAGATTTGGGGATATCAGAATTCCAAAACCAGACCCACTAGCAAGTTTAAAAACTCACAAAAGAGGGGCGCCTGGGTGGCTCAGTCGGTTGAGCGTCTGACTTCCACTCACGTCGTGATTTCGTGGTTTGTGAGTTCGAGCCCCGCGTTGGGCTCTGTGCTGACAGCTTGGGGCCTGGAGCCTGCTTCGGATTCTGTGTCTCCCTCTCTCTTTACCCCTGCCCTGCTCACGCTGTCTCTCTCTGTCTCTCAAAAATAAATAAATAAACGTTAAAAAAAATCACAAAAGAGGTTAAGGAAGTATCAACAATCCAATTCTACCACATACAGACGCCACAGACATAGAAATAATCTTGGCAAACCTTCAACTCACGTGGTTTAAAAGTGCTGGGAACCAAGCCAAAGGGAATCACGAAGACAAAGAACTCATAAACGTTCCCAACACATTTCTCCTGGTACACATGAAAAGGGGGCACTTTAGCACACCTCCGCTGATTCGCCCTGTGAGTTTAAAGAGCTCTGCCTTAAAGATCAAGCCAGATCCTCCCGTAGGACAGCACAAACGGCCCCAAGGTCTGTCCCTCCAGACCTGTTGCAATGTTAAATCTGTCTGGAGACACCCTAGACTCTATTAAAACACTTCTGAACTAAGGAAAATATCCTAGAATTCTAGGAACCTTGGGATACGGATCAAGAGCAACTTTCAATTAGGAAAACCTAACCTAGTAAGGGGGCTATTTTGAATACTGGGGCACGTGGAGGAGAAAGTATCTAAGATGATGGGTTGAAGTAACATTAAAGGAGATTACAGGAAACCAAAAAAGTTTCAGTGGTGACTTCACCCTTCCCTGGGTGTTTTATTTGAATTTACTAATGCAATTCTGGAAATGGGAAAAGCTTCCGCTTTGAACCTCTGGGATCCCACTTTCTACCAAAAAAAATACATATATATGTAAATCTGAAAGTGTCAAGTCTCTAGGAGAATATGTAAAATATAAATCATGATAAAATAGTTGGAGAAACTGGAGATGCCAATCCTACCAATAGAACTCGTTGACAGCTTATTCTAGCCAGTCAAAAGGTAGGTGGATCTCGGGTTAACTGTGAATTATAGCAATATTAGGAAGATTAGCTAATCCTTACTTAAGCAGTACTTACCAAGCACCAGGAACTGTTCTAAGTCCATACATTTAACTCACCTAGTTGTAAAAATAAATAAATAAAATGTGTTTAGCCCTGTACCTGATATCATTTCCTCAGTAAAACATCTTGCCAAATCAGTCCCTGATCAGCATGCATGCATCCATCTGGCTGATGTATTCTTTTTAATGCCAATAAATTATGTTCACCACCAGCCGTTTGCTTTCACTCGGCTGCCCCAACAAGCCACGCTGGCTATATTACCACAGTAAATTCTTCTACCCTGAGGCATAATCCCATAAAACAGAATTTAAACAGATGACCTAAATCCACCTCAAGTATTAAAGTTGTTCATTATACTTAGTGACACGTTAACCAGGGTTCACTTGAAAACAATTGTGCCCATGAGGAACTTCTTTTGAGGGGGAGAGGAGCTATCTTTCATCTTGATTATGGTGGCAATTACACAATGAATGTTTGTCAAAACTCATAGAACAGGGCGCCTGGCTGGCTCAGTCGGTTGAACGTCTGACTTTGGCTCAGGTCATGAGCCCGTGGTTCGTGAGTTCGAGCCCCACATTGGGCTCGCCCCTCTGCCCCCTCTCTCTCTCTGCCCCTACCCCACTTGTGCTCTCTCAAAAAATAAATAAACAAATAAACATTTTTTAAAAACTCATAGAACAATCCAGTTAAGAAGGATAAGTTTTACTGTGCATAAATTATATCTCAGTAATCCTGATTTTTAAAAAGCACTGCACCCCAAAACTCTGTCTTCCCCTATCGATTTTATGATTAAATTTTCAGTAAACTTTTGGGAAGAAAAATTCTTCCCTTTGTCCTTGAAACTCCCTACCCCCAAAAAAGAGGAACATGAATTAATTGGTATGTTTGAATTCTGAAAACTGCATACATATCCCACATCCATATTAACCTTGGGTCTCTTCACCAAATTCGTAAAAATGGCTCCAAACTTAGATGAGTCCTTAAACCACAAGATACCTTCAAGCTGTGCTAATACAGCAGCCACTAGCTACGTTGGCTATTTAGGTTAATTAAAATTAAATGAAATTAAAAATAAAGTTCCTTAGGGGCACTAACCACCTTCCAAGTGCTCGATAACCTCATGGCGTTAGTGGCCACAGTATTAGATGGCACAGATGTAGCATATCTCTGACATCACAGAAAGTTCCATTGGCTAGTACTGCCTTAGAGGCCAAACAGGTGTATAGATCACTGGAGTTTTGAGCAAGGAATACATAACTATACGGCATATATCTCTGAGAATTCAACTGGATGGCATTGCTAACAAACTACAATCATCTTGAAAGGATACACACTGGAGCTATTCTACTGATGTTCTAGTAAGGCTAATGACCTCAGACCCTCAAAGACAGGCGTATTAATAGAGGCAACTCATGGCGGAGACATGGAGGAAAGTGTGTTGCTGTGTCTTAGATACAAGCTCCAGGTGCCTCCAAACCAGCTTCCAAAGACTTCAAGGAATCCCTAGTGGGAAGTTTGCCAGCAAAACAAAACAGGCAGCCTGTTTGTTTTTAAACTCCCGCTTAATGCTTTGCCTAGAACCGGTAGGTAGATTTCATTGGAATGTCCTTCCCCCCCCCCCCACACACACACATAAAGGCAAAAAAGATGTTTTTAAACTATTGATTTGAATGGAAATTATGACACCGCTTTACTGGTAAAAGCCACCGCACAATCCCCCGGTTTCTGGACCTTACTCAAGAAATTGTTCAGAGACAGGGGCGCCTGGGTGGCTCAGTTGGTTAAGCGGCCGACTTTGGCTCTGGTCATGATCTTGCGGTCCGTGAGTTCGAGCCCCGCGTCGGGCTCTGTATTGACAGCTCAGAGCCTGGAGCCTGCTTCAGATTCTGTGTCTCCCTCTCTCTCTGACCCTCCCCTGTTCATGCTCTGTCTCTCCCTGTCTCAAAAATAAATAAAACGTTAAAAAAAATTAAAAAAAAAAAGAAATTGTTTAGAGACAATGGCAAGACAGAGAATTCTAATTGTTCCCCAATATCCATAATCCCTGATTCCTTGATAGAACTTTCCATTTTAAGAGGGCACATGGGCTTCCAGAGTAAGCACTAGTTTTCCACCCTCCTCTCCAGTTAGGTACAAATTCTGTCCAGCAAACCGTAAGCGGAACTGCTGTGTGCAACTTCTGGAAAGTGGCCTTATAAAAAGGGAGAAGTGGGTCCTTCTTTGCCGTTCCCCCTTTCTGCTGATTGGAATACAGACAACGAAAGCTGGAACTCAAGCAGTCACATCGGCCGGAGCAGGAAGAGTAATGGTGAGGCCGGCCGAACAAGACAGACGGAATCTGAATCCCTGGGGTTCTGCGTGAGAACGAGATAAACGTCTGTCTTGGTTAAGCCATTACTGCTCCCGGGGTTTTCGGTTTCTCCCAGCTCAACCCAAGCCGAAGCGGTACGCACCTCACGTCTGGCTCACAGCCAAGACGTAACAAGAGTAGACGCCCAGACATACAAAATGGCGCTCTCACTGTGTGTGCATCACCCTCCAGCATCAGATACAGGAAGATGACGGAGTGCCTTCCTCCAGTCCTGGCACAGGCCTCTCACTGACAGCCTGCTCAGAAGCTCTTCATCTTCTCGGTAATCACACCTTACGCGGTGCCTTGTCCCACGCCGCACGCCACCACGGTGCTTGTTAGTAAGGAGCGAAGAGGCTCCGCGAGCCTCAGAAACGGGACGGGGAAGGGTATCACGCACTGCCGCGCGTGCCGGTGGGCGGGTGCTGAGTGTGGGCCAGCCCTCAGGACCTGCTGGAGATTTATTTGTGGTCATAAATCAATAGCACGCTTCAGTGGCAGTTATACTTTTCCCGGGCCGCATCTTAGCGCGCTGGATATGAGACTTAGTATCTTCAAAATACCTGCAGTACCCTGAAGTTGCTCTTTAAAGACGCAACAATGCGGTATTGGGCGTCCCTACCGCCCAAATGGTGTCAGATACTACTTTTTTTTTTTTCTAATTTGTTTATAGCTTTATTTTATTTTATTTTATTTACATCCAAATTGGCATCTAGGGGCGCCTGGGTGGCGCAGTCGGTTAAGCGTCCGACTTCAGCCAGGTCACGATCTCACAGTCCGTGAGTTCGAGCCCCGCGTCAGGCTCTGGGCTGATGGCTCAGAGCCTGGAGCCTGTTTCCGATTCTGTGTCTCCCTCTCTCTCTGCCCCTCCCCCGTTCATGCTCTGTCTCTCTCTGTCCCAAAAATAAATAAACGTTGAAAAAAAAAATTTCAAATTGGCATCTAGTGCAACAATGATTTCAGGAGTAGATTCCTTAGTGCCCCTTACCCATTTAGCCCATCCCCCCTCCCACAACCCCTTCAGCAACCCTCAGTTTGTTCTCCATATTTATGAGTCTCTTCTGTTTTGTCCCCCTCCCTGTGTTTATATTATTTTTGTTTCCCTTCCCTTATGTTCATCTGTTTTGTCTCTTAACGTCCTCATATGGATGAAGTCATATGATTTTTGTCTTCCTCTGACTAATTTCACTTAGCATCATACCCTCCAGTTCCATCCATGTAGTTGCAAATGACAAGATTTCATTCTTTTTGGTTGCTGAGTAATAATCCATTATATATATATATATATATATATATATATATATATATATACCACATCCTCTTTATCCATTCATCCATCGATGGACATGTGGGCTCTTTCCATACTTTGGCTATTGTTAATAGTGCTGCTATAAACATGGGGGTGCATGTGCCCCTTAGAAACAGCACACCTGTATCCCTTGGATAAAAATACCTAGTAGTGCAATTGCTGGGTCCTAGGGTAGTTCTATTTTTAGTTTTTTGAGGAACCTCCATACTGTTTTCCAGAGTGGCTGCACCAGCTTGCATTCCCATGGTGTCAGATAGTTCTAACACACCTTCTCTTAGTTGACGAGTGTCATGTTTGACAGTGACATAAAACAGAACAACAGTTATAACCAAAAAAAAAAAAAATGTGCTTATAGTTTAGCCAAAGAAAATATGTAAGAATCTGCCCAGTGGTGCCATACTTTGCTGACTTAATGGCTAACCTGGTCTAAAATTAACACCATTGTTCAGCTTTGCAAGTCCTGCCCGGGGAAGGAAGTTGGATATTGACTTCCCACATACTGATTCAACTAATGTGTGGCAGACACTGTGGTTTGGCTGACCCCACACCACACTCGTCCTAACCCCTTGTTCCCTTTCCCAGACTTCCTTGCAACTAGGGATGGCTGTGTGACCCAAAAGCAGAAACTTGCTAAAGCGATAGATGTGGCTATCCCTATAACTTACTTCTTCCATCTTGGGTGATGGAGGAAGTGATAGCTAGAGATGCAGCAACCACTTTGGAGACATGAAGTGACAAGCATATGGAAGGAAGGGTAACATTGTGAGATAGTGAAGTACAAAGATACAGTCTGGGGTCTGATAGCATCGACCGACAAGTGGTCAAACCAACACTAGCAGATGTCTTCCTCAGATTTCTTGTGTTATGAGAAAAATTAATTTCTATGTGCTTTTGGCCACTGTTATTTGGGTTTTCTGTGCCTGCCTTTGCAGGCATTTCTGCTGGATGCAGCAGGTCCCAAGAGGCCCTTTCAGACCTAGGGCATTTGGTGGCCTTTCTCCCTCTGTTCCTTTGCTTATTTCTTACATGCATGTCTCTAAGCAGAGGTTTGCAACCCAGGCTGCATTTTGGAACCCCCTGGGGAACTTGTACAAAAGTACCTTTGCCCGGGCCCCATGCCAGATTAATTGAATCCACATCTCTGAGGGTGGGGACAGGGCATGAGTAATCTTTATAAGAGTTCTTTTAGATTAGTGATTTTCCATTTTTACCCCCTGAGGATCCTCTTATACTCTTAAAAATTATTGAGAACCCCAAAAAGCTTTCCTTGTGTATATGTTATGTTATATATATTTACAGTATTCAAAATGGAAACTGAAAAAAGTAATATTTAAAAAAAAAAAAACTTTAGGAGCACCTGGGTGGCTTAGTCAGTTAAGCATCCAACTTCACCTCAGGTCATGATCTCATGTTTTGTGAGTTTGAGCCCCACGTCAGGCTCTGTGCTGACAGTGCAGATTCTCTCTGCTTGGGATTCTCTCTCTCTCCCTCTCTCTATGCCCCTCCCCCACTTGTGCTTTCTCAAAATAAAAAAATAAACTTAAAAAAGATAGAAAATGAACTTTTAGGTTGAAGAAAATATCTTAATATATCAATATATAATATTGATAGATTTATCTGTATATGAACACAGTCATAAAATAGAGTTTTGCTTTTTTTTTTTTTTTTTTGAGGCAAGGGTCCAGAAAGGCAAATGTGCATAGAGCCCACAGAAGTCATAATGCAGCCCTCGATATCATGGTCATGGTCATGTGCTAAAGAGCAAGTCAGCAAAATACAAACAACAGAGATGCTGGACTCTGAGATTAGACAGCTCATGATGTTGTGGCCGCAATGGCGGAGTGTGACTTTGGGTTGGCCCTTTGGGGCAAGGATGAGTCAAGGAGTGCAAGTGTGGTCATGAAAGGGCTGGCCGGATCATGCTGGTCAAAGGCATAGAAAGTGGTCTGTATAGGGGCACCTGGGTGGCTCAGTTGGTTAAGCGTCCAACTTCGGCTCAGGTCATGATCTCATGGTTCATGAGTTCGAGTCTCACATTGGGCTCTCTGCTGACAGTACAGAGCCCTCTTTGGATCCTCTGTCCTCCTGTCTCTCTGCCCCTCCCCTGCTTGCGCTCTCTCTCTCTCTCTCAAAAATAAAAAAATAAACATTAAAAAAAAAGAAAGTGGTCTGTATAGAGGGAAAGACAGCAAACACCTCTTGGGGTGTCTTCTCAGTAATCCTACCTTATGTGGGAAGAGTGTCCCCAATACCTCTCGTACACCCACCCTAGTGCTTCATATAAATTATCTGTTTGTTGTTATAGTGGGCCACCAGCCATAGAAAGTTGGTTCTCAGGGAGACAGCTGACCTGTCTGCAAGCTAGGCCAACCAGACGGGACTCCAGGAACCTGAACCACGGAGCCCAGAGACACAGAGGTTGGAAGCAGATTGACCAAGTGGTGTTTGTGGCCACACTCAGGGACAAAGTCCATGAAGCTCTGAGGTCTCAAAACTGCCCTTTTTCTTCTGTACTAAGTCAACCCTTCCTTCAAATACTGAGTACCCTGGTATTTTTGTAAGAAATTTCCTTTCGAGGGAGCCTGGGTGGCTCAGTCGGTTAAGCATCCAACTTCGGCCCAGGTCATGACCTCACGGTTTGTGGACTCGAGCCCCACATCGGGCTCTGACCTGACAGCCTGCTTGGGATTCTCTCTCTCCCTCTCTCTCTGTCCCTGTCCTGCTTGTTCTCTCTCTCTCAAAATAAATAAACTTTTTTAAAAAATCATTAAAAAAAAAAAAAGAAATTTCCTTTGGGTCTTAAGCTGTTTTAATCAGATTTTATGTTTGGAACAAAGAGAAACTTCAGAAGTACGAGGTCTTGACAGCACTAGAATCAAAAGTTGAAAGGAGAGCAGTGTGCCCCAATCACCAGTGTGTCGCCAGTAACCAAGGCAAGGCGTTTGAACCAGGGGGGTGTGGCCAGTTCCCCTCCCTTGTCACTACAAGGGGGATTACTGCCCTGTAAACCAAGTGCTATCCCACTTCACAGACGGGAAAACTGACGCTCATAGTAAATAAGCACCCCAGTTAGAAGCAAAACACCACTGGCAAGCTAGATGCAGGAGAAGCCCTTGTTAGGAATGCAGAGAGGGGCATCTGGGTGGCTCAGTCGGTTAATCATCCGACTTCAGCTCGGGTCATGATCTCACCGTTCGTGAGTTCGAGCCTGGCATCGGGGTTGCTGCTATCAGCACAGAGCCTGGTTCGGGTTCTCTGTTCCCCCCTCTCTCTGCCCCTCCCCTGCCTACTCTCTCTCACTCAAAAATTGAAAAAAAAAAGGAATGCCGAGAGATCTCCTGCCGGCTATCATCAGCACCACCCTCAGCCCTAAGTCGGCTCAACCCTACCCAGCCTGGACCATTTGCCGCTGCAGACTCTTCTGTCTGACCCCCTCTGTCTGTCACCAGGGCTCCAATTAAAAGTACGGTGCTACTTCCCACCCTCTGCTCAACCCTAATATGTCTGAAACCTGTTTCTTAATTTGTAATTTTTACTTATGTGTTTCTATAGATTTTCAATTCTGAAAAGTAGGGGAAATACTGAGGTATTAATAAAAAGACGGGAAAGTTGCAGAGCCATAAGAAACCTCTACCAGCCCTTGTGGTACAGGTGTACCCGAGTTAGTGAGCACTTACCCACCACGTGACCCACCAACAGAGCCCAGACCATGGGGAGCCATGAACGTAACACAGGAATATACCACCACGACCCACGTACTCTGGCCCCAGACCCTGCGGAATCCCAGCCCTTTAGAGCTGAAATGGCAAGACCTGGAACATGACCTTTACGCCAGCTGCCATAGTATCCAACATGGCTTCTATCTGTTACTCTTTAGAAAACCACACACCGAGTTCATGGGATTCACAAGGCCTTCCGCGCAGATGTTATTGAGAGGAAGAGAAGCCAGAGCGAAGTAAACAAATGGATTGTCACAACAATTTGTAGACCAAATGCCCATCACCTGAGGGAAGGCGGTGGAGGGAAGGCGGTGTGGTGGGTTGGCTCTCAGGCTTATTCTACACTCTTGGCTGCTTGAGGGTAGCCCTAAAGGAGGTGTCCCTACAGATGTCCCTGGTGTTCATTCAAGGACCAGTGGACAGTTCTTCCCTACTGAGATGGCAGTAGGGGGGAATGTGAGGGGGGGAAATAAGAAAAGAAAGCCAACTGCAAGCACCCAGGGGGTGATGTCAGCTCACTTGAGCAGATGTGGGCTGGGAAATGTGATCCTGGCCTCTGAACTGCATAGCTGGTTAGGAAAAAACTAGGATGTGTTCCTAACCCTCCCTGCCGACCACACCGAACTTTCAGGAATCGGGGCTACATAATCACAAAACTGGGTCACCACCCCCTACTGCTCTGGAACTCCTTTCTGAGGCAACTGCAGCCTTGTTTTGACCCACTCCCTTCCTTATCTGTCTCTACTCCCACCTACCCTGATCCATGTAGAAACTACAAATCCCAGCATGCAACATAGCCAAGGAGGGGGAGGTCTTCTGGGATATGTAGTGCTCTCAGGTGCAGTGATCTAAGTGGTCCAAATTTTACAAGCTGTTTTTTGACCATGAGGTAAGATGCCAAAAATATCAGCCCAAGGCTAAGAAGTAGCTCCAAGGCTGTGACAGGCTACAGCATCCATCCCCACAGCCTTCCCACTAAAGCTCACTAAACCCCCGTGGCTGGCCGTGTGCCTGTGTCCAGGCCCTTCACAGCCTCATCCAACCTGGGTGGGGCCTTGCTAACGCACAAATCTGTCATATCCCTTCTCTTTCCCAACATCATCAGTGACTTCCTTCTCCTTATTGGGTTCAAGTTAAACTTGTTGGAGGGGCAGTCAAGAGTTTCAGAGCCCAGCGTTTCCTGCAAGAGTTCGTGGTTCTGACCCAGTCAAGCCCAAAGGAACTCCCCAAAGTCTCTGCCTCTCTCTTCTTTATCTACTCCCCAGCCCATCTGGAAGTCTCCTCTGCCCACAAGCCACTGGAGCCACTACCAGCACCCGCATGTTTAGATACCAGGGGACCTGCGCTACCCACACCCCAAAACTCCCGCCTCTGGAGCCCTGCCCTGCAACTCCTCCCATCTTTCCTTAGAGCCAGGGCTTGGCTCCCCCCCGCCCTGGGGAGCCAGGAGGCAGAAGGAGAGGGCTGTGTGGTTCTGGCATCCTCGTCTGCAACTTGGCACAGAATCGCTGGTAAAACGGTTGTCCGGGGTTGGTTAGCATTCTAGCTAAATAGGCTTTTGCGGATTGGCCTGGGACCCAACTGCCGTGTATAAGTGTTATTTGAGTGAATGTATGGCATTGTTTTCATGGAGAAAAGCCCTCTAAGCTCAGAGCATCTGACCAAAAGTGACCTTTGGGGACATTCCCCTTTGGGTTCTGGGGGCAAACTCTGGGTTTGGCTCCAATTGCAGAGAAAGCACGGAAAAGCCTCAGCGCTGGCCCAGCTTAGCTGGGGGTGAGTGCGGGCAAGATCTATTTCCGTCTGATCTTCCTTTTAGCTGAGGCCCAGAAGGAAGCTTCCGGAAGGGGGTTGTCGGAAGCCTTCAGGACTTGGAGATTAAGACCGAGGGCGAGTGATCCCAAAAGCCCGTCCACCGCCTGACCCCGTAAAGATAAGATCAGGGGGCTTCCACTCGGCCTTTTGGGCTGAGGGAGTGAGGAGGGTTCAGTTGGGGACGAAGAAAGGGACAACGTGTTAGGAAGGTCTTACTCCGCTTGCCCTTTAGTTGGCCGAGGGCTTGGCGCCGGCACCAGGGGGCAGCAGAGGCGGAGAGATGCGCGGAGGGGCTTTTCACCTGCAAACGGTTTCCCTGCCCACCGTCTCTGCCAGGCTGGCCCTCTAAGCCCCATAGGAGAGCTTCTTTGGATCCAGAATGAGCTAGCTCCACCACTCCAGGGTTTCAAAGATCGGGGTTCTGTCCTCAGGGGACGGGGACGATCAAGGCTGTGCCGTCCGGGATCCGCCAAGAGAGGCGGGGCCCTGCCTACCGGGGCCCTGGGTCCCTCCCAGGCCCGCCCCAGGGGGTCTGCGGCCACCGGGACACCGTACACACGCTCGCTCGGACACCCGCAGCCGGACGGCGAGCGAGGAAGGGGTGTCCTGATTGAGATGAGGCCCTGGAATAAGTTTCATTCTACTGCCAGGATGGGCAGGAGCCAGGAAATCCTGTGTGAGGATGAGCAGCCCCAGGGGAGGTGGGGAGGCCAGCGAGCGATGCCTGGCTGAGCAGCTGCCCTGAACTGAAGGGACCTACCCAGACACCTGACCCGGAGGGCACAGAGCTGCTGAATAAGCCCTAAGAGGGGCCCCTGGGGAAGGAGGAAGCGGGGGCAGCACAGCATGCGATGAGACTAGGACCGTGCACCTTGACACAGAGAAAAGCCCGGCACTACATAGCTGGGAATGCACACAGGTATGGGCAGGACACGAGGTGACCAGAGGTCCAGGGGCAGGAAACGCTGTCTTGGAAGGAGCCCAAGGTCCTTATTTGCAAAGAGTTTAGACCAGACCTTCTAAGCACCCCCTTCCAGCCCTGATGTCCTAAAAATGGGGAATTGGGGTGCGGGGGAGGTTGTGCTGGACCTGGAAACAAGGAACCCAGAAACATGCCAGCACCTGTGTGGGACAGAACCCTGGGCTCCCACCTGATGTCACCGGGAGATCAGTTTGGCGGTCCGCACTTGTCAGCCAGGTTTTATGAACTCTTTTCTGGGCCCTGACACCGCAAAAGGACAGGCCCTCTGGGCATAGGGATTAAGCCTTCCATTTCTGGTAACAGCTCAGCAGGCAAAGAGGGGTTTTGGATGGGGGCCCGGGTGGGGATTGAAATAACAACACAAGCACCACACTCATACGCCCAGGAGGGGACAATCACATTATTTAACCATCAGTCAGAAAGGACACTGGGCATGGGGCTAGACAAGGTCCTGGGAGTCCCTTCCATCCATATGCCACACATTAGCCCTTCCATTGCGGGATCAGGGAAGGCGGGGGGGGGGGGGGTGGAGGCTCAGGGGTGGGACCAGGGTGGCCAGGCTGGCGGTGGAACACTCAGCGGGCTGAGTCGTGGCCATTTACCAGCTGATGAGGAAGAAGCATTTCGATATTTCAACAGCGCTGAATACAGGCCCTGCACTCACCCCTCACTCTTCTGTTTCGCCCCTGGGGGCTCGGCCTGCTCCCCAAGTAGCAGGCGGTTCCTGCAAGCCCCAGACCAAGTGAGAGACAGCCGGTGTGGGGGTCAGGGAGCCAAACACCCGGTAGGGGGAGATGAGAAAGCCCCACACTGGACAGAGAGAGTCAGACCCTGAGGCAAAGGAGACCATATATTCCAACATTCACAGTGGGTGCTACAGGCGGGCTGTGAGGGAGGTGGGGTTTGGCCTGAAAACCTCCCCCCACAGTCACTGAGGAAAGCCCTGAGGCAAGGAGGAGGGTGCCGGGGCTCACCCCTGGAGAGCCCTGTCTCCAAAGTCCGCTGATTTTTGTTGGCATTTCTCTCTTTATCTTGTTTGTTCTTTTGTTTTCCACTCTTTAAATAATTAATATAATTACTTTTAAATACAAAATACACAGTGTCCTTTCTCTTCTCTTCTGCTTGTTTGGGGTGATTGGGAGGTGCGTTTTAAATAAGGGTCTCGGCTGTCCAACGGGTCACAGGCTCCAAGTGGGAGGACCAAGAGCCCCAGATGCCACCCCTCCCCTGGGGCGTCCCGGCACCCGCTTCACCCCTCCCCTGGTCTGCCCCTGGCTGGGGGCTCCCGGTGCCCTGGCCCGGAGCCACCTAGATGGTGAGGAGCCCTCTCGGGAGGTGGCACAGAGCTGATGCTGTGGGATTCCAGGTGGGCCTGGTTTCGACGGACAGGGTCAGACAGAGGAGGACCTAGCCCATGAAGCAGACAGGCCCCAGCAGCACCCCTCCCCGCTTCGGGGGGGCCCCCAGGTCTGAGAAGGAGGCGTCCAGCACTGGTAGCTGCTCCAGCACAGGTGTTCGCACCTCCAGCACCGTGCGGCCTTGCTGTGTCTTGAGGGGGGAGACGGGACAGAGGGAGCAGTGAGCGTGGTGGAGGCGTGCACACGCCCCACGGGTCCCCCAGCCTCAGGCCTGAGCGCCCCTAGCTGCTATTCCCCCAGTCCCTGTCACATGATCCAACTTGCTAGATTTTCTTCTTCAAATTTCTTCCAGAGCATCAGGATTGGGAACGTGTGCGCGTATCTGTGCTCCTGAACGAGTCTGTGCAGCCTTGGGTTTGTCCTTGAGATTGTCTACGTGTGGTGGTTGTGTGAGTCTGTGGGACTCCATAGCGATGTGTAAACACGTGTCCGTGGTGTAATCGTGTGATAATATCTGACATGATTCCACATGTTGTGTGTCCCCGTGTGACCCTGTCCAGACAATTCTGGGGATGTATGTACAGACGATGGGTGTCTGGGTCCTCCTGTGCCTTCCTGGAATGGGTGATTTGCACCCCCGTGTGCCTCTGTTGGGCAGCCTGTGTAAATGAGTGCACGAGCCTGCACGACTCACTCTGGGTGATGCTGGTGTGTGCGCGCAGGTGAACCCCACCTTCCATCCTTTCCACCCCGCCCCCCATCACCCCCGTCTGAGCTCCCTCAGGCATATCTGACACCGAGAAGCTGGACTCCTCCTGCTCTTCCTGGTGCCTCTGCCCAAAAGGTCTTCCCCCAGCCTGACTCTGGGATCCACCCCCACCCAGCTCTTCCGGTTCCTACCTGACAGCCGTCTCTGAATTCCTTGACGTAGGGGCTGGTCTCCAGGCTCAGCTCATCCTCGTTGGCCCCCCGGAGCTTCAGGGGACCATCTCGGGCCATCCCAGAGCACGGGTAGGAGACATCCTGGTGGGCTGAGACGCTGAGCAGCCGCAGGAAGGTGAGCTGGACCACACCTACCGGGGAGCCTTCTGAGTCCACGTAAGAGAACTGGCAGGAGAGAGGGCCACAGTCAGGGGCAGACAGAGACGGGCTTGCGGGGCATCTACAGACGCAGGGTAGCTGGGCCACGGTCAGGGGCAGGGAATGGGTGGGCAGAAAGGGCTGGGGGAGAAATGAGGGGCCAGAGTGGGAGCCAGGGACTGACTGAGGGTAAACAAGAGGCAAACTTTGTCTTGGGTTGTCAAGGGAAGGAGACACAGTGAGCGGCAGAGGGCCGGTGAGAAGGAAAGAGTCAAGGAAAGAAGCGGCAGCAGGCTCCGCAGGGGCGAGGGTGCCTGTCACATAAACCTAGAAACCACTAGGCCCTGACTGGGCCATGCTATGGGGCAGGGATGAGCAGTCAGGCGCCAGCTCTCACTTGTGTGACATCATCCCGGGGTGTCACACATGTTTCCCCTCCTGCTGTAAAGTTGCAGAAAACCCGGAAGGCGTCCCGAGCACAGCCCTGGTTGGGGTCGACCCAGTACTCTCCTGTGGGGTGAGGGAGAAGGAAGGATCAGCGCCCCAACAGGTGGGACCCAAGGTGCTCCTTGCCTCCCTTCCCACTTCTCCCCCGATGCTGCTCCAAACCCCAGCACTCCCTGCCACGCCCTCCCCCCTTGACCTCCTCCCCACATGCTTCCCTCATGACCTCACCACCATGCCCTCCCCCCTTGACCTCCCTCCCATGACCTTCCCCCCATACCCTCCCCACCATGCCCTCCCCGCCATGCCCTCAGTCTCCTCGTCCCATTCTCCCCCAGAGCCCCACACCACCACCCACCCTTCTTCACATTCCATCATCGCTTACACCCCTGCCCGTCTGTGGCACCCCTCCCCCCAGCAGCACCCCCAGGCTCCCAACGGAGGAGGCAGGAGCGCTGACATCCTCACGGGGATACAACACGTGATTGTAGATTCGCACACACGGCCATCCGTGTAAATGCGAGCACATGTGTACACGTGTGTATGTTTGTCGCTTCCCGTAGGCAGCAGGTTGATGATGAGCTGCCGTGCGCTGGGAGGACCAGATCAACTGGGAAATAGGGAAATACTTCTGACCTAGTTGGCAAAGAGCTGCCCTTCCAAGCCCCTCAGCGCTCACCCCCACCCCACACCTTCCCCAAGAACCCCCTCCATCCATTCTGCTTTTCAAGCCCACCCTGTTATTTTTGTTTCCTGAGGCCGGCACTGACCATCAGGCAGCTCCGGGTGGCAGAGCTTCAGGTCCTGGCAGGTGCGAGCGGGGCTGTCCTGGGTCCCTGTCGGCCGCCTCATCTGCTCAATTTCCTCCCGCAGGGAGTCCAGCGAGCCAAAGATCTCCTCCAGCCCCCCAGCACTGCCCGGAGCCCCCCCAGCCGGTATGGCCTCATCCTCTTGCATCAGGCGGCTTCCGTCCACCGAGCGCCGAGTCTTTTTGGGCATCTGGATGGGCAGGGGCTGGATCACCTCGCCCGGGGGGCCCTGGGTGGAGAGACAGATGGAAAGGGTGACAGGCAAGGTCGATATGAGGGTGAAATGGAGAAACACTGGGACAGAGAGGGACAGAGAAGCGAGCCCTGGCTTGTAACTTACCGGGTGTCCCGGAGGACCCTGGACGCCCTTCTCTCCCTTGGGTCCAGCTGGGCCCTGCCAAAGGAGTAGATAGGTCATGGAAGGGTCAAGAGGTCAAGCATGTGATCAGGGTCACAGAAGGGTCAGTCTCCAGGCCAGGGAGGAACTCCACTGGAGGGAGCACATTTGCCCGGGAGAGAAAGCGTCAAGTCCAGCTGGGGGAAGGGGGCAGAGCTCAGAGCTGGCTGGGGGTCACTCACTGTGGCTCCTTTGGCTCCTTTGGGGCCAGCAGGTCCCTGTGAAATGAGGTTACAAGACAGAGATGGTCAGCACAGGGGACGGTTGGGATATGGAGGAATGGAGATGCAAAGTCATGAGTTCACAGACCCTGGCTTTACCGCAGGAGGGGCAGGCGTGAGGGAACACGGGGACATTTGGGAGGCCCCGAAAGGACGGGGGAGGAAATGCTGCAGATGTAAGGACATATGGAGGACCCTGGGACCTATGCTGGTTAGGCTGGTGGTCGCCATGGAAGCCATTGGGGGATTATGGAGGGGGGAGCAGTGGGGTTTAGGGGATTTTGTGAGGAACAGATGGGGTACTCACGGGGAGGCCAGGGGGCCCTCCAGGACCAATAGGCCCAGACGCTCCTGGAATACCCTAGGAAGGAGAGGGGCGTGGTTCAACTGGGTCCTCCTCCACACCCCCTCCCTCACCCCTTTCTCCACCTCCACCCTCACCCCCAACACGAATCCCCACACTCATCCTCCCAGACCTTTCAGGACCATGTCCTCACCGTCTCTCCCTTCTGTCCAGCGGAGCCCTGGGGGCCAGGAAGTCCCCGATCACCCTTCTCTCCCTGCTCCCCAGGGGGCCCAATCAGTCCGATGAGACCTGGGTGACCCTGGAGAAGGGACAAGTGGTCAGGGGGGTGCAGAGAGGAGACACGTGGATGCAGAAGAAGGAGCCCATGGGGGTGAGAGCGCAGAAGGCAAGAGAGACTTAGGCACAGGGTCTGACAGAACAGGGCCTGTGAACGGTCGTCACTGGGTAAGGACCCCCAGAGATGGTGCTGGAGCCCTGAAGCATAGTGGTGGGCACTCAGGGTCCCCCTAGGCTTCAAGGGTGAGGGTGAGGGGAGATACTTGGCCGCATATCTGTGTCACTCACCTTCTCTCCCTTGGCTCCGACATCACCCCGGAGGCCAGGAAGCCCCGGAGGTCCCTGTGGGGAGACAGGAAGTCACTCTCTCCAGGGAGGGGTGGGACCAGGCCCTCCCGCCACCACTTCCCACTTCCTCTAGGGCTTCAGCTGGATTCCCCCTGCCCCAGGGAACCAGCTTCCTCACCCCGACCCACCCCACTAATCCACAGTCACTCACCACAGGACCTGGAGGCCCAGCCTGGCCCGGGGCCCCAGGACGGCCTTGCTGACCCTACAGATTCAAGGAGGCCACAGAGGTGAGGAAAAGTGTCCCCACACAGGTACCCCTCAAGGCCCCTCACCCCTCCTGCCCCAGCCAAGCCTTTCCATTCCATTACTCACCACTGAGCCTGGGAGACCTCTTAACCCATCAGGACCAGGTTTCCCTGCTGGGCCTGCAGGGCCCACGGGGCCTGTCTTCCCCGGGGCACCTACAGCGCCAGGATCCCCCTGAAACACATACAAGGAGTGAGCCTTAAAGGGCAGAGGAAGGGAGTGTGGGTGGTGGTAGGGGGTCCAAGGCAGACTGGATGAAGCAGAGAGGAGGGGCCAAACCCCAGGAGCCCCTTGAGCAGGAGTAAGTATAAGGAACGGAACCCCCATCCGAACAAGAGGCTCAACGTAGAGGAGGTCAACACAGGGTAGACATCTAGAGAGAGGAGTCTGAGGAACCAGAGGTGCCAGGAGATGGAGGGAATATTCCAGCCTCTCCCTTACCTTGGCCCCCTTCTCTCCTTGCCGCCCCTCAGGACCAGGTGTGCCAGCGGGACCCTGCAGATGGATACAGGAAGGAAAAGTCGGTGAGGTAGTGAATAGCCAGGCTCAGCCGCTTTCTCCTCCCTGTCCTACTGGGCTCCAGCGAGCATGCACGCGCACTCACACACACACTTGGGCGTGCACAGACGCGGTCACAGAAGCTGAGCCACAGACAAGCTGGTACAGCTGCACCCGTTGTTAAAATACCGAGTAGTTCTGTGCATCTCGCAAAAAGCCACTTGCCCACACACCATCTGGTGCCCCACCTCCTGCCCCAGCAACTAGAGGGTTAATCTTTGGCCTAGCAGGGGCCCTCCAGGAAAGCTAGCCCCTTCCTCCAGTGTCTGTTCTGATCGGTTGGTGAATACCACCGCCCCTGGCAAGAATATATATAGCAAAACCCAAGAACAGACACACTCAGTTATACACAGACACTTAAAAATATAAATGTTCACACACATGTGCACCCCACCCAAGGACAGCCTAGATCCCAAGCACCTCCCTGACCATCCCATGTGTTACTGTCCCATCCTCTATCCACCCTAAGGACCGCCCCACAAGTTCCCAGGTGTCCACCTCACTTACCCGCTTCCCAAGTGGTCCAGGGGGTCCATTCTCCCCAGTGGGACCAGGGGATCCCTATGGAGGGAGAAGAAGGGGTAAATGAGTGGTTAGCCTCCAGCCAGAGGACCCCTCAGGAGTAGGGCATAAAAAGGGGGCAATGGGCCTGAAGGCTTGGGCTCCATGGTGGAGGGAGGGGTCACGGGTCACTCACAGGCTGTCCTGGCTCGCCATCCTCTCCTCGGTCACCCTTTGCACCATCCTGGCCCTGCAGGGATGAACCAAGGTCAAGGGTTGCCCCAACCCGGCTGGCATCAGCCCAAAACTGCTAATCCTCCCATCCCTCCACCTGCCCTGCCCCGCCCCCAGCTTCTCACATTCAAAACGCATCAGCCATACGGAGGCTCCGTACAGAAGCCCACCCTCTTTCCCCTCTTTCTCTGAGGAGGACTCACCCGAGGGCCACCTTCTCCAGGAGGGCCAGGATCACCAGGAAAACCAACAGGACCCTAGTCCAGAAAAGAACAGGGCAAGGTCACAACCCCCTAAGCCTACCCAGAGCCAACACAGACCCCCATGGGCACATGTGACACCCTCCCTCTCTACAGGCAAGGCCCGCCTGCACCCCTTGAGAAGATGGTCTCCTGCACCCACTTTTCTCACCTCATGCACTTTATGCCTTCTAATGCTTTCAGGGAATTAATTAGAAGGCATCTCTCACTTTCTGTCTCTGGATTCCAGACCCCATACATCCCTCCCAGATCTCATTCCCAGAGACTTCCGCCCAAGTACTCCCCCCATCCCTGGGCTCTCCCCACTCCAAGACCCTCCCACTCATACACACCCATATTCCCAGGTCTCTCATTCCCAAGACCCTCCTGCCAGCCCTGCCCCCCCCCCCGCCAAACTCACAGGGTTCCCTTTGGGGCCATCATCACCGGTGGGGCCTTTAGGCCCTGGTGGTCCGGCCTCTCCTGGCTGCCCCGATTCTCCTTTCTCCCCACGCTCCCCACGTGGGCCCTGGAAGATGAATGGAGGGTACAGATGGTCCCAAAGGGGTCTTGAAGATCAAGGATGCAGCCCCTGCTTCCAAAACACCTTCAGCCTCCCCTCTGTCCCCTCAGTGACAGCAGGATGCACACAGAAAGTCAAGCCCACAGGGAATCATCTGGTCCCTCTTCCCTTCAAAGAAAGAGTGTGGGGCTCACTCAGACCCAGGGGTCCAATCTCCCTGAGTATGGGGAGCACAGGCTCCTGGGCTGTAGAAGAGCTCCAGCTCTAGCAGATCACACATCGGGGGTGGGGCGCTGAGGTTGAGGAAGGTGATGGGGATTAGGGAGCAAGGCCTCAGAGCTTTCATTCACCTTGACACCTGGCTCGCCCTGGACCCCTGGAGATCCTGATTCTCCTGGCTCCCCCTGAAAGAAGACTGGGGTCAAACACCTCCTTCTCCCCCAAAATCCTGCTATTCCCCCCCATCTCATTTTCTTTTGCCACCCCCAACCAAAACTAACAGACGATGCAACCCTCATACCCCCGCCAAGGTAAGTCCATTCATTCACCCCCTTCCCAGTTACCTTCTCTCCAGGGGGACCCAGGTTCCCAACACCTCCCGGGGGACCTTGCGGACCCTGAAAGAGGAACAGAAGTTAGGGTAACTGCTTAAGGAAGGAGGTGCCATTCCAGGGACAGAGCCTGGATGAGCGCCCCAAGGTCACGGCAGTGAGACAGTGGGAGGCCTTCCAGGCCAGAGGCTTCTCTCGGCAGCTGAGATGAGACTAGAGTTTATAGTCTGAGGAAAGGGAGGCAGGACTGGCCACGTTGATCTGAAGGGACAGAGGCTAAGAGGACTCACATCAGCTCCATTGGGTCCAGCTGGGCCTCGAGGTCCTGGGGGGCCCGGAGGTCCCTGGGGAAAGCAGATAGGGCAGAGATGGGGAGGGAAGAGAAAGAGCATTAGGCACACAGAAATGGCAGGGGGCTGGGTGAGGCAGACATCCTGGGGGTGGCAGGGGATGGGGACAACCCTACCAGGGAGCAGGGGCATTGTTGGCAGTGGGGTGTTGGGGCCGCTGGATGGGGGGGTGAGTAGTAAGTGGGCTTAGGGCTAGGGGGTCACACTCACCATAGGGCCCACATCTCCTGTTTCTCCTTTCTCCCCCGAGGGGCCTGGCAAACCCTGTGTGGGGGTACACAGCACGTGCCCAGATGACCAACCCCCTAGAGCACAGCTCCAGGTAGACAGTGCCCTTCCCTCCAATCCCACACGCCCCCTAGTCCTCAGCAGCAGGGGATGGTGGGGGTCTGGGGCAGACATCAGACCCATCCTGACCCCACCTCTCAGCCCCTGCCTCTACCTTCCAACTAACCTGTAGGCCAATGGGTCCCGGGGGCCCATTGAATCCTCTTGTTCCTTCATCGCCTTTGGCTCCAAAGTGTCCCTGGGGCCCCCGAGCTCCGGGCTCCCCATCTGCTCCCTGAGGTGGAGAGAGGGCAGGGACAAGGACACAGAGACGGTCATGGGTCAGATGTTCTCTATTCACAAACTCCACACTGAGCTGGGCACCAGGCCCAGAGCCCCCACAGGGCAAAGTGGAACTGAGGGCAGACTAGAGGCTGCCAGTGCCCCTGGTGGGGGCAGACAGGGCATCAGTCACTCACCGCTGCTCCAGGTTGCCCCACGGGACCAATGGGCCCAGGGGGTCCAGGAGGGCCCTGCAGGGGAAAAGGAGAGTCAAAGACACCAAAGACAGGAAGAGAGACCAGGTGGAAATGAGGCTAAAGGTCAGAGGTCAGAAGTCAAAAGTCATGGCCACTTACATGTTCACCCTTATTCCCTTTAGTGCCCTTCTGTCCAGGGTCTCCCACCTCACCCTGCAGGGAGAAGGCAGGTGAGATATTAGAGAAAGGACCTGGATGAGGCAGGGAGGTTAAGACAGGAAAGGGGATGGGAGGTATGCCCAGATCATCGATCTCATCTGGAAAGATTGGGTCCAGGGTCTGTGGGTTCCCACACCTTGTCTCCATCCTCTCCTGCCACGCCTGGGGGTCCAGCGGGACCAGGAAGCCCCACAGGGCCCTGCACCCCATCTCGGCCAGTTGGACCAATGGGGCCCTTCTCACCCTGTAGGAAATGAAGAAAGGAGTCATGACCCGGAATCATCACCTTCAAACACCCTCACAGGAAACCCTCCAGAGCCCAGCAGCTCACAGCTCACAGACCCCTCCCCAGTGTGTGTCTCCCCAGGGACCCCACACTCACCGGGACACCTTTCTCTCCTGCAGCTCCAGGGGGACCCTGTGGGCCAGGGCGCCCTGGGGGGCCAATGGGTCCCCCTGATCCTGCTGCACCTCGCTCCCCAGGGGAGCCCTGAAACAGGAAATGGAGTCAGACCCCCAAGGAGGAGACCACAGCCCACCCACACCAGAGGACCCCTGACCATGGTTCCCAGGAGAATAGCCCAAAATTGGATGCACTATGGCTGACCCTAGGCTCCCTCTGCGCAGTCCCACAGTCTTGCCTAGATCCAGATGCCACTCTTCATCCTTCCACACCCACTCTTTCCTGGGTCCTCCCTCCTGTCCCCCAGGGTCCCCAGACTCACTGCAGGGCCAGGAGGACCAGCCGGACCTTCGTTTCCCTTCAAACCGGGTCCACCCTATGAACCAGAGATTTGGAGCAACAGATGTGAGACAGGAGGGTGGGACACAACAAGAATGAGGGTCCAAGAGACATGCAGGGAAGGATGAAAGTCGAGGGGGGGCAGGCTCAGAGAAATGGGAGTGGGGTGACACTGAGGGATGCCAGGACAGCAGTAACTTTTCTCAGGCAATGCGGCTGGGAGATTGGGTTCACACTCACGGCAATGCCCGGGAGGCCTCTCTCTCCTGGGAAACCCCTCAGACCAGCAGGTCCATCCTTCCCTGGGGCCCCTGGGGGACCAGGGTCACCCTAAAATGAAACAAAAAGTGATGAGCCACAGCTATGCTCCCAGATTGGACAGAGAGATTTCTGGCCTTTCTCAAATCCCCAATTAGCTGTTCCCTTCAGCACCCCAACCCTGGCCCCCCAAATTCCCCTCTGCCTGGTCCTTTACCGACCTTTGTTCCTTCTTTTCCAGATGTTCCAGTCAGTCCCTGCTCTCCAGGGGGGCCTGGGGGTCCTGGGTGACCTCTCTCCCCCATGGGCCCAGTTTCTCCTGCTGCTCCCTGGGAAAGAGACAGAAAGACTCCATCTCAGACCCTCTACCCATCTCCCTGCCCAAACAGGCCACCCTGGCCACCCTGAAATAACCCCTCTGGAACCCTTTTAGCTGTGCCCCAAAGCTACTGGGAGACTCCTAGGGCTCTGCTAGGCTACTGCGCTGGTGTTAACTCCCCAGTTTGGAGTAACCACACCACTTGTGTCCCCACTGGGGAACTGCCCCTTTGAGGCTCAAGAAGATGAGAACCGGCCCAGGAACCAGACTGAAGTTGGGGTCCCTGCTCCAAATTCCAGCCCCGGTGGGGTGGGGGGCAGGTCAGGCAAAGCAGGGGCTGGGGCATGTGATTGGAAAAAGGGACAAAAGGGGCAGAAAGACTAACTCCAGGGTCTGGGGTCCATTCTCTCAGAGGGCAGACATACCTGAGGTCCCACCACCCCTGGAGGGCCAGGGGGGCCAGTCTTCCCTTGGAAACCCTGAGAGAGGAAGAGGAGAGAACAGTCAAAGCATATCAGGCATGGACACTGTGGGATGGACCCCAGGTTCCCAGAGGAACGGCAGGGTCACCACCAGGCCCTTGGCCATGGGTCTGAGCAGCACCAGGTTGATCTCTACTCTGCCAGAAGAACCTCCCTGGTGGGCCTTCCAGACAGCTCTGGAAGTTGAAGGTCTCAGGAGGCCAGGGGCATCACTTACCACTTCTCCTCTCTGGCCTGGGTGTCCTGGAAGCCCGTCCTTCCCAGGGGGACCCTGGAAGGGGTTCAGATGTCAGGTGAACTCTGAGCTGGGAAGGAGGATGGAGAAGAAGGATTCACAGAACCAAGGCAGGTCAGAGGTCAGCTTACCGGAGGTCCTTTGGGGCCAGGAAATCCATTGGGGCCTTGAGGTCCAGGGAGACCCTAGAGACAGAGCTGGGTTGAATCAGGAGAATGGGCAGGGGATCCAGATTCCCCCCTGGGGTGAGAGGGCATGGGCTCCACTCAAGCTCCCTGGGGAGCATTAGGGATCAGGAGACTCAAACCACACTCACCCTTTCTCCAGGGGGCCCATGGGGGCCATCACCACCTGATGTTCCCTGTGGGGGGAAAGAGGGTCAGAGAGCAAGAGGAGCTGCTTTCTAGCTATCCTGGAAGTCAGAGGAGTCAACGGGGAGCTGGGCTAAGGGCCAGATGGTGGATGGAGCCCTGCCAAGACCACTAACCTTAGCTCCAGACTTCCCCGTGGCACCTCGGGGTCCCCGCTGACCCCGTGGACCCTAGAGAGAGGGGAGGGGAGTTGTCAGAAGAATCCCAAAGCACCTCTTTGGATCTTGAGCCACATGTCTGCCCCCCTGCACTCACCGTGGGGCCCCGCTCTCCCCGAGGCCCTGATTTCCCTGACAGGCCCTGGTAGGAAGGAAGCAGAGACACCACATCACCCAGGGCATGACTCCCCCAACAGAGCAGCTCTGCCCTCTACACCCTCTCCCTTCCCCCAGCTTACCCGGGCTCCCTTCTCTCCACTGGCGCCAGGAAAACCAGGAAATCCCAGGGAGCCCTGGTGAGGGTAGAGAAGGAGAAAATTGAAAAGTCATAAAAAGGGAGGACCTAGAAGAGTCAATAGGGGGTCAGAACTGGTGACAGAGGCAGCAGGAAGGGAGAACTATGCTCTGCCAATAACTAGGTGTCCTTGGGTAAACGCCTGCTGCTCTCTGGCCCTCTGTTCCCCCATCTGTGGAATGGGGGTGGACTAAATTCACTCTAGGGTCCCCCACTGCTCTGTCAGTCTGTGCTTCCTGGAATCAGGGGTCAGAGAAGGGAAGAGGAAGGTCACAAAAGGGGCATCATATCACCTTGGGACCCTGGCGTCCAGGGTAGCCAGGCAGACCAGGAACACCCAGCTTGCCCTGTGGAGAGATAGGGAGCAGTCAGGAGCAAGAGGAGCCACAGATACCACTCCATCCCTGCCCCCAAGAGACCCCAAGCCCCAGAGACAGGAGCCAGCCCCTACCCGGCAAGGCTCCCCAGCAAACCTCCAGCCCCTGACCCCTCATCTCCTGTTCCACAGGCTGCCTGGCTTTTGTAATCTCTCCTTCCTGAGAGATTTTCCCCAACTCTGGTGGTGGGATCTCACCCCTTCTGTGTCTT
Organism: Lynx rufus; assembly: GCF_022079265.1. NCBI lineage: Eukaryota > Metazoa > Chordata > Mammalia > Carnivora > Felidae > Lynx > Lynx rufus. The sequence continues at coordinate 114,214,224 of NW_025814878.1, read as the reverse complement.
TAAATCTGCAGTTCCATCAAGTTCCTCAGGACTGTGATCTAGCCCCTGCCTACCCTTCAACCTCAGCTCCCTTTGCCCAGTGCACACTTCTACTCCATCAAGACCAGTACCCCTGCAGGCCCGCACACACCACACTCAGGAACGCCTCTGCCCCCACCCATGCTCTGCATCACCCCTAATCCCCCTGACATGCACCCCTTCCTCCTGATGCTTCAGGGCCCACCTTGCCTGGACAACTGTGAAGCAGAGGCTGGGAGCAGGGATTCTACAGCCTGACTGCCTGGGTTCAAACCCAGGCTATGCCCCTCACTGGCTGTATGACTAACAAGCATCTTAACCTCTTGGTGCCTCATTGAAAGCTCTCCGCAACACAGGGCTGTAGTGGAGCCTGCCTTGCAGGACTGATAGGACAAGCAGGTGGGGTGTTGGCACTCGGTGAGTGAGGGCTTGCTGGAGTTAGCTCTGCAGGTCTGGCTCACCTCCTCTTTGACTCTCCCTTCTTGGAATTTCTCCTGCTCTGAGTCCAGACACATTTTCACTCTGCCTTGCACCCATATACCTTATGCCAGCCTCATGCCTTGTCCTCACCTCTATGTCATGTAAATTCTCATGACAGGAACTTTTCCTTGACTTCTTATACATCCTCACCCCCACCCCTAACTGTCAGTGGCCAGGAGGAGCCTTCTACAGAGAGGTGAATAATTAATGGTCTTCAAATGACTAACTGACTCCAACTATTGGCACCCTAAAGTCGATCCTGATCCTAGTGCCCAGGCCTTCATCCCCTCCATGTCCCTAGAGCATGTAGGCACAGACTCCCTCATCCCCGGTCACCTTCTCGCCCATGAGCCCAGGGGGGCCAGGGTCTCCAGTGGGTCCAGTACGTCCCTTTGGTCCCTCAGGACCATCTTCTCCCCTGGAACCAGGAACTCCAACCTCTCCCTGGGTAAGAGGGTTGAAGAGGCAAGTGTCAGGGACTGGGGGTATGGGCTGGGCTCCAAGAGGAGAGGTAGGCCTCGGTGAGGCTGAGTAGGGTCCCAGAGCTACTGCAGGACAGGGAAAGGGAGAGTGCTGTGATCTTCGGGCTGGTGGGACTCAGCTGTAGGGTTGTCATTCTGCGGGGGGGCAGGCTTTAAGGGGAAAAGACCACTGGATGGGGACTGTGTGGTTTCAGGAAATAGGCTAGTGATTGGGGGCTCCAAAATGGAGGAGGATCAGGACTTAGGACTGGGGGGCCAGTGTGTGGGCTTCTACTCACCCTGTCACCTTTCACACCCATGTCCCCTTTGAACCCGGGAAAGCCATCCTCGCCCTGAGAAAAATGGGGGTGAGAACTCATCAGCGATGATGTGGAAGGTGGGGGGGGGTCAGCAGGTAAAATGGAGCATTTTAGAAAATATGGGTGTAAGGGTGGATTTCAGAGCTGGAAAGCAGCACAGGGCAGGCTGGAGGACAGGAAGCAGGGGAAGAGCTGGACGAAAGGGGTGGTGCTGGGCAGAATGGAGGGAGGTTCTGGGAAGCTGGAGGCACGCTGCTCACCTTTTCACCCTTATGGCCCTTCAGACCACGAATTCCATCCACACCCTAGAATTAGAAGGGAGATAGAGACAGGGAGATCAGGGATGGAGGTTGGGAAGGATTGAGCTCCTGAGATCCCAGCTGCCTCCCCCAACCATAGTGCTTTATTTCCCAGCCTGGTTGTCCATTACCTTGACACCTCGAGGTCCCGGATATCCTAGAGGACCCTGAGGTCCAGATGGACCCTGGAAGAAGAAAGAGAGATACCTGTAAAGGGGTCTCAGGGTGTGACTTATGGAGGCCTTGGGGGGTGGAAGAAATGGAAGAGACAACATTGGAATCTGGATAGGGATACAAGGCATGGGACCAAGAATACTTCAGCCATACGTGAATGATAAGCCAAGGAAATTCCAAGGATTTTGAGGCCCCAGAGTCTGGGTAAAGACTCCTCCAGGGATGAAAGCAGGCATGGACCATCTCACCTGGTTTCCTTTGGTTCCAGGGGGACCTTCCTTCCCAGGGTGACCCTGCAGGTAAAGGAAGGAGAATGTGACATCTGGCCACTGTTACCTTCCCTGCACCCTTTCCTTCACTTCTTTAGCCCAGCTTTCCCTTGTGACCCTAATGAAGCCTAGTGACCATGGGCAGGCACCACCAGTGACCTCCTGGTGTAAGGAACACACTATGTAGATAGTCACCAAAGGCACTTGGAGGTCATTCACTGGGGTGGAGGGTCATGTGGAATTTGGATTAAGAGGTAGGGACCCACTCACCGGAGGTCCATCTGAGCCAGGCATGCCAGGGAGCCCTGGTTTCCCTCGGGGACCCTGCAGGAAGACAAGGAGGCTCAGGGTCACCAGTGGGATCAGGTCACACCATGGCTGAAGCCCCAGCCACACATTTAAGGCTCTCCCTACACCTCCCCCGGTGTATCTCCTGTCCCCCAAATCACTTAGTCACTTACCTTCTCTCCATGAGGGCCAATGGCACCCTGGGGCCCAGGGAGACCCTATACAGAGAGAGAGAGGAGTCACAGGAGCCCCACAGGGGTGGACTACTCTCTCCTATAGCCAGCATCCCCATTCAGAGCATTAGTGGTGAAGGCTTGAGACCTTTAATTTCCATCCAGGGTCTGAACCACTGTGGAAGCCCAGGGGAAGTTGCTAAAGATGGGGAGGGGTTGGACACGACAACTCACCTGGGTTCCAGGAGTGCCCTGTTGTCCAGGAGGTCCTGGCTCTCCCTGGGGTCCCTAGAAACAAGCAACCAGGCAAGGGTCAAAAGAAGATGGTGACAACAAACTTAGGGCCAAGAGCTGAGTCACAGCAGGGGCAGCAAGAGGGCAAGAACCAGAACCAAGCAGGGAGTCAAAATGGAAACAGGACCTTGGCTCAGGGCCAGGTGGTGTCTCTGTGCCCATTACTCACCAAGCTCCCTTTGGGACCATGGGGACCATCCATGCCTCGGACTCCCTGAAACATGAGAGGGGCGTGAGCAGGCTGGAAGATGGGGCCAGGGCCCTGGAAGGACCTGTGGTTTCTGAGAGGCCCGGTCATTCCAGAGGGTGGGACGGGGCAGCCTGACATCGGTCAGACCTCCAATTCATCCCAAACCTAAGCAAACATAGCCAGCCCAGATCCACAGGGCGTAGGTCTATGGGTCTGTGGGTTTGTGGGGTTTTGTTTTTCTTCAGAATTTTTTTTAAGCTACCCTCAGAGCCTTTAGTACAGTGCACCGTACGGCCCTGTAAGAGCACCTGGGAGTAAAGGCTGGAGCAGAGCTGGGGGCTGGGGGGGGAAGGGATAGGGAACCAGAAGTGTGGGAGGAAGAGGCAGCTAGAAAGGTTGGAGAGTTGGAAAGGTCAGGGGGTGAGGTCAGGGTCAGAAGTCAGGGATAGTCACATACCGGGGGTCCAGGAATACCAGGTGGGCCTTTGGGGCCAAGGAGACCTCGAGGTCCCTGCAATCAGGTGAGGGGAAGATATGGCATGTGTGGGCGAGAGGTAAGGTGTCTCCTTCATGCCCATGCCGCTCCCCTGACATCCCCAGAGACCCCCCTCACCCAAACCCCTAGACACTCACTGATTCTCCAGGCAGTCCCCGAGGCCCAATCTCCCCATCGTCTCCCTGGAGGAGGAAGACATGATGAAGCAGCCTCACCTTCCCCACTTCTCCCATACTGACCCCTGCCCTAGCCACAATACTTACCCGCTCTCCATCCTCACCAGGGGGGCCAGGAAGGCCCTGGGCACCAGTATCACCCTGGAAAATGGGGGAAGAGATAAGAGGGGCCTCAGAACCCCCAATTCAGGCAGATACTGACCCTCTTTAATTAACCAATCAGTTTCACCCATTGAGTTCCTCCTGGGACCCTCAGCCTCCTCCTCTTGCCTTGAGATCCCTACCTCCCCACCCCTCCATGGAAGGTCTACCCCTCGTCACAATGCACTACCCCCAATATACTCACCCTATGTCCCTTCTCCCCAGGTAGCCCTGGGAGTCCATCAAAACCTCGGTCACCCTAGGGGAAGAGGGCAGCCCAAGTGAGGTCCCAGCCCTTTACCCACCCTATCCATCCCTACTTTGTCCTGAGTGTCGCTTCATGGGGAAACCTGGGGAATTCAGTAATCCCCAGAGCTTAGATAGTGCTAGAAGCCACAGACATCAGAGAGGGACCCATACTTGTTACCTTCACTCCTGGTTCTCCAGGCATCCCTCGAGCTCCATCAGCACCTGCTCGGCCCTGGGGTGCAAAGGAAGTGTCAGAGCAAACAGAGGCACATTCCTTCACACTTTGTGTGTGCCCTCTCTCCCACCCACACCCACCACACCCCCACTCACCCTTCGCCCAGCCTTGCCAGGAGGGCCTGTGAGGCCTTGAGGTCCTCTGGGACCCTGGTGAGGGAGAGTCAGGGCCAGGGTTAAAGGGCATAGACAGAAAGGGAGGCCCTGGATAGGGGATCAAATGGGTGGGGCTTGTCACCTGAGGTCCTAGGTCTCCAGATTCTCCTTTCAGGCCAGGGCTCCCAGGCTGTCCCTGTGACAGAGAAGAGAGGTGGCTATGTTAAATGATACACCCAACAGTGACTTCAAAGCCCTCCCCAAAATAAGCAAAATAACTTTCAACACGGTCCCTTTCTAGAACTATCCCTACTCCCCCCCCCACACACACAAAGAACTCCGTACCCCAATACCTCACTCACTCACCAAGGGTCCAGGGCGGCCTGTGTATCCCATGGGGCCAGGGGGTCCTCGGAGCGCCAGCTAGGGAAGCAGGGGACACAGCAGAGCTGAGGAAGAGGTAGCTGGAAACTCCCAACCCCAGTACACCTTCCACCTTCCAAATTTGCACTTCCACTCCTTGTATTCCCCCAAACCTTACTCTCAGCCTCAAACCAACCCAGACCTTACCCTCCTCCACAGTTACTCCAACCTACCCTTCCAATCCCTCCTAAAGTCTTCATTTGCCCTCCATGCCCCTCCAGCCTTATTTACCCGTGCTTGCTGCAGAATCGCCTGGGCCTGAGCCTCCTGGGCTGCTACCACAGGGCCCTTGTCACCCCCACCACTGCCAAACCGGAACTGAGGGGCAGAGAGAGAGGAAGGTGTAGGTTCTCTTCCAGGAAACCCATGTGACTCTCCCAACCAGAGGCTTCATCCAGAATTTCTGCCCCATCTCCCAGGTTCGGGGACAGCCCCACCCCATGCCTTCCTCCACTGTCTCCCACAGAAGTTTTCCAGATAATCACATAGAGATTTTCAGAAACTACTCGCATCTTCCTCCCCTACTCTCTGGCTTCTTTCTCTGGGAAAATTCTCCTAGAGTTTTTAGAAGTTCTAGACTTCCTGAAATATAGGATTTTCTGCCCAGTTCTAGATGATCCATGTTTGGTTCCAGGTCATCTAATGAGATCTAGTCCATCCACCTCAAAGATCAATCTCTTTGAGTTGATGGTCTTTAGAGAATCCTCCTTTGCTCTCCTGGTCTTCTGGTTCTTGGTGACAGAACATGATTCCCCTACCTTCCCCATTCCAAAGCCCAGAAGACAACTCACTGGGAGCATGAGCGATGTGCCAGGAGGTCCAGGGGCCCCATCTGATCCAGGGAGCCCTGCTCGGCCAGGGGGGCCCTGGAGTGGGGAGAAAATGAGGATAGGTGATAGTTGGGGAATGTTAGGGTCCTGGCATCATTGTGAATCCGTCTACAGGATAAATGTAGACTTTTCTAGATCTTTCCTGAACCCTCCCACTCCCACAGAGAAAAATGAGAGTGAGACACCAGATTACTCCCCTCCCCATCCAGAGCCTGTCCTCCTTTCTGGGTGTTGGAGAGCACACCAGCCCTTTGTTCATTAATCAATCCGCTAATGAGGAGTTATTGAGCATGGTGCCCCCATTGGGTTCTAGAGGCTCCTCTGCAGCCCTTCCCTCATAACATACACACACACACACACACACACACACACACACACACACACGTGTGCACGCGCACACACGCTGCTCCCTTACCCTCTCGCCAGGGTCTCCAACTGGGCCTGGGTTGCCCTGGATGCCAGGGGGACCAATCAACCCCTGAGGAACAAATGAGGAGTGGGTCAGGTGTGGGCATTCACATAGAAGAGGGGTATGTGGCTGAAGAGTGGTCTCTATAAAAGAGATTTGAGGATCTGGGAAGCTTTGGAAGGATTCTCCAGAGTTCCAAGAAGGAAGCCTGGTCATATGTGGGGAAGGCAAAGATGATTGTGTAAGTAGGGTCTCTGAGAAAAGAATGGAGGCTAAAGGTCCCAGCTAGACTCACCGCAGGGCCTTCTGGGCCAGGAGGCCCCTCCACCAGCATACCCTGTAGAGCCAAAGGTTGAAAGTCAGAGGCTACAGGGCTAGCAACCCACCTCTTTTTCTTCTTCCCTCTGCCTTCAGCTCAGTGATCAACAGACCAACTTACAGGTTCCAGCACCGCAGGTTCCCCCTTCTCTCCCTTCAGCCCCCGGGGTCCACGGGCAGCCTGAAGAAGACACACATGTAACCCCCAGTGGGACCGGTGAGCAGCCAGGACACCAATACTACCCCCATCCTAACTCCTACTTTCTTTCATTCCCAGATCCTCTGGACACCTCCCTAACCCTACCCCCAAAATCTCCCAGCCCTCTCCTAATACTCCCTCTTCCCAGACCTCCCAAGCCTTCCAAGGAGACCTCAGGGCCCTCCACCTCCCAATTCCCAGCCCCACCTTAGCAAATACACTTCCTCATCTCCCTTAGGACCTCTTTCAGGAAGGTTTTCACCCCAACCCTTTCTGGGATTCCAAACTCCCCAACCTCTCCCAAACTCTCTCTGACCCCAGGAATACTTAGAACTTTAAGAAAACATCAACATCCTTACCCTTACCCCAATCCACCAAATAAGAATCTCTCTAAGATTGTGGATTGATTTTATCGGGGTTTGGAGGGAGGGCATGGATCCATATGAGAATCAGATATAATCCATGAAGTCTTTTCCAGAAAAGAAAAGGTGTACGCCTTTGTGCACAGAATTTTTCTTAGAATTTCAAGGGGTTCACAAAGTTCAAAACTCTCCAGGGATTAAACATCCATACTCTAAATAGATTTGGAGATCAGGCCCCCCTGATATGCCAAACTCAGACCTCATAACTGGTTTTTTTTTTGGAAAAATACAGCTCTTGGACTGTTGCTCAAGCCCCAGAGCAGACTCCCCCGGCCCCGTTCTTCTCCCAGCAGGGACACTACACCCTTCCTCTGGCCCTCATATATACTCCAAGCCCACCAGTTCTTGCTTTTCTACACTTCTCAGATGTCCACTCCCAACACTAAGGCCAAAACCAAGATAAGGATGGGAAGAATGGAAATCATTCCCCAACACCCCCAACTCTCCCAGCAAAGATCTTCAGAATGTACCCCTCCACCTCCATCCTGCCAAACAGCAATGACCAACTTCTGAACTTTCCCATATCCCAGATCAACCCCAAATTTCCAAAAAGCAGCAAAAGGGAAAGGCAGCAGAGGGTTCAGAGTGGCAATATTAGAGAAGAGAAGTGTGGGATGAGGCAGCAGTGTAGAGGAGGCAGCTCTAATTGCAAGGCAAGCAAAAGATGAATGGAGTAGACAGGAAATATCCCAACTGAGAGGGAGTGGTCAAAGACCTGGGAAACAATTAAGGGAGACATTTCAAAGGGACAAACACTTGGAAACAAGAATGATGCCAGGGCCAAGAAAAATTAAACATGGCCAAGATGGCTAGAAAATGAACTCGACAAACAGGAAGTGGTTGGACAGACAGGAAACAGCTAAGAAAAGAGGATCCAGGAAGTGGACCTTCAACAACAACATGGCTACCATGACCAAGAGAAAGAAGAAGTTCACAAAACAGATAAAAAGTGACTCCTGGAAAGGGGATTATGACAATGAAATGTGATTCTTCCAGAAAATACAAACATTGAGGCTAGAACACACAGGAGGTAGCCATGACAAATATCTAGGCCCACAATGGAAACTTTTTGGATTTGGATGACCTGAGACACACAGGAAGTGGCTTATTAGCAAAGGAAAGCTAATGAAGACAGCATGAAAAACTAGAAGCAAAATATAAATAAGTCCCTTTCAGTACAAATTTTCACAGTCACCAAGATGGATGCCATGGCCAGAGAAGACAGGAAAGGGCAGACAGGAAGTGGCTGTAGGTTAGAAAATATGACACAGGAAGTTAGATCATTTGGCAGCAACACGGATAAGAAATTGTTTTTACCAAGAAGAAATGATGGAGGTCTAAAACGGACACAAAGTAGGGGCTTAGTGACCAAAAGCTTTCTGAAATACAGCTTTATTAAGACAGAAAGTGGCCAAGAAAGACAGGAGGTGGCCATAGGATTAAAAAAGAAAGAAAATACCAATTTCCCTGGGAAGAGGAATCCATGAGGAGTCACAAGGCAAGGTATTTGGCAAGAGAAAGCAGAAAGTAATCCTTTCAAGCAACATATACAACTTATATGAACAGAAAATGGCAAATCATCAATGGGAAGTAGCTTGCAGCCAACAGACAAGAATCAAAAACAACAGGAAGCGATTCTTAGAGCTACCACTGGAGGTCAAGAATGGAAGAGGAGCTCCTTTCACTTACGGCTCCTGAGTGGGCTGTCTCCGCAGACAGGGCAGGGCCAAGCTCCGTCTCCTCACGATAATCGTCCCCATAGCCATATGTGTAATCGTAGGGCCCTGCTGGGGGGTCTGTGCCACCCTCCCCATAGTCCTCTGTCAGGAACCTGTCGGCTGTGGAGGGGACCTGGAGATCTGTCTGCTCCTTCCCGGGGATGGGGAGGGAGAGGGGTAGATGGGGGCATTAGGGCTGAGAGGAGGTTTTCCCTGGACCCGAGGGTGTGGCAACTTCTAGCCTTAAAGGATTCTGAGGGTAACTGGGACTGGAGTTTTTCCCCCAAGAAGAGCAAGGGAAGTGGTTGCATAGAAAGGGGATGGCCATCAAAGACCCAAAATGAGGAGGGATGCCCCAAAAATGGGCCTGGTGGGAAGAAATGATAAATTACAAGAAGAAAGAAGGATGGCCGGAGGGCTGGACACAGAGTAAACAGTCCATAGAGACAATGGTAGACAAAGGATTCCAGAGAACAAAGAAATGGATGGAAAAACGGAGACAAGAGAAAATGTGACAGCACTGGACAGAAAGTGACTCCTGGGAAGAGAAATACAATACAGAAAATAAAACTTTTTGACATCAACATGGAGAGGTTACTCCAGAATCAAAGAATGGAAGGAGACATGGACACTGAAGAAAAATGGCTATACTTAGAAAGACAAGCAGACCAATAGGTCTGGAGTGACTGGAAGGCCACAAATGGACGTGACAAAGAACCCTCCGGCCAGAGGAATGGCTGATTCACCAAGATGACATGGGGCAAGGGGGGTGGGTCACAGATGCCCACCGCCCCCAGCGGGGGTTAGGGTTGGGGATGAAGTTACCTCCTCATGGGGTGGCAAAGGGCTTGGTTCCAGGGTTCCTTCCTCTCCACTTGGGGTGGGATCCTAACCCCAAGGGGAAGGGGAAGAGTAGCATGGGGTGGGAAAGGAAAGAGAAAGGTTAGTGGGAAAGGAGGCAAAGCAGCACCTTGTCCCCCCACCCCCTCACCCCGTGTGCAATGTCTGTCTGTGCTGGGGGGTGGGGGTTATCTCAGATCTTGCAGCCCCTTCGGAGGGGGGACAGTTTGGGGAGAGTGAATCTCCGAGGTCATAGAGGTTTGGGGGCACAGATCTGGATGCCCCAGCTCTACCTGCCGGTAACCGCTTCCTCTGGTCCTGGGGGGGGCCCGGGCAGTGGGGGGAGCTGCCCGCCGAGCTGGGCGTCGGAAGGGGGGAGGCTGGCCCCGTGCTTGGCCAGAACCTCCAATTCGAGAGGGCCTCCGGCCTGGTGAGGGGGGCGCCTGCCGGGCTGCTGACCTCTTGGCAGGTGGGGTAGGCTTTCTGGGAGGGGTCCGACGCCCCCTGGGGGAAGGGAGCGCCCTGCGGTTGGGGCTCGGTGGCCTCTGCAGCAGAGAGACATGGGAGGGGGCAGTGAGGAAACTCCTATAATCTAAATATATAATGTCTCTTCCCATATGTTAAGAGGGGAGGAAGGTGTCATAGGAGATGTTTGCAAGGGGTGGCAGGAGGAAGGGGAGAACTGATGGGGTCCCTCAAGTTTACCTGATAATCAGGGGTCGTCCCTGTAGTCATCTCATCGTAATAGGGGGTCTCGTAGTCATAGAAGAAAGACTCAGTGGGCTGGGGTTCGGGAAGGGGCAGTGGGAATAGTAGGAAGAGGTAGAGGTGCAAGAGTGAGGAGAGGGAAATGAGATAGTGTGGGAGTTTGGAAAAAGGGTAGGAGTTGAGGATGAAAGGAGAGGTCAGGGGGTCAGGAGAAGATGGGGAGAGGTGGGAAGGGGGGGTGGATCCCACATGTGGGACAGAAGCAGAGACATGATTAAGAGATTGACCATCTAAACTTCAGACCACTGACCCCAGATCATATCTCACCCCTAACCATCTGGACCCTACCCAATCCAGAATTCCTTTCCCTCCCCTCCCCCACAGCCCCTTACTCTGCATCTCCCTGTGCAGGGGGCCAGAGACTGGGCTCCTACACAGAATTCCATAGACCCAGCCCTCCTCTGGGATTTTCTCTATCTCCTGCTCCTTCCCATTTCTCTTCCTAGGTCTTACCATAACAGCTTCATTCTCACTCGTTCTGTCTCTCCCCTTCCACGCTCTCCCATCTGCCATCCTCTGTCCCCAAATCTTCCCACACACACACATACACACTGTCCCCCAATCTCTTAATTCAAGGAAGGGATGGGAAACCCAAGGACACAGTCCCAGAAAGACTGGCAGAGGAAAGGAGACATGAGCAGGGGACACAGCTCCCAGCCATGAATTCTTCATAATGACACTTTTTATTTTTAATTGAAAATAAAAACGTTTATGAATGAGGACTGGGAGGAGGGAGTGATGAGAATAGGGAGGTATGGTTAGGGAGCAGCCCTAGTGGAGGGGAGGATGGGAGCCCAAAATAGTATTGGGAGCTCTGGAACATTGGGGGAATTGCCCTGGGGAGGTGTATGGGTATCTTCCCTCCCTGGGGTATGCTGTGGTTTGGGGTTCACCCAGTTCTCTCACCTGTCGCTGTGGTTCCTGATTTTGTGGCCTATGAAGTCTTGGTGGCTGCTGCTTTGGAGATCTCTGGGCCCTGTGAGAGTGTTGTTTCTGAGGTCTCTCCCTCCAAGCTCCCTCACACTCCAGCTCCTTCTGTTCACAGGATTCATAGGCAGCTTGCACCCCTGGGACAATGACAAGCTCCTGGATGTCACCCTGCAAAGACACAAGGAAGAAACACCAATGGAGGGAGGCAGAGAGGGCCTCAGAGAGAAACAGAAGGTAGAGTTTGGGACACAAGGTAAGAGCCAATCCTATGTAAAACAACATAATGGGAGAAGATCGTTGTCAGCCTTTTCAGTTTTCAAAAGACCTTCTCATCCATAATCCCATTGGACCTTCACAACAACTGGGAAAGTCAGTAGGATAAGGATATTTATGCCTATTGTCTGATATATTCCATTCAGAAAAGCTCAAAGGGACAATGACTGCCCCCAAGGTCACTTTCAATGGTAGACTCAAGACTAGAATTCAAACATTCCAACTCTAAGTCCAACACTGTTTGCCTACCTCCTGCCCCTATGGTAATGCATCAACTTTTTCACAAAGGCCCTGGAAACAATGGCCCAACCTTAGTTGCTTTGACCTGCCAATGGCAGTGATGATGATAATTCTCAGAACCTCTAGAAATGGGGGAGAGGGAAGCCATTTTTGAATTCCAATGGCATTTACTTATGCCCACACATGGTACTTAGCACAAGGCTGCCTTATATTGTAGTTTGGGGTTATTGTCTCATCTTCAAAGAGGAGCCAGGAGCTGCTAAGAATAATAGAGACCTTATATTACTCTTCTGTATTCCCCCTGAAACTGGGACAGCAGGTATTCAGAGAATATTGATTGGCTAGGTGAGAGGATGGATGGATGGATGGATGGATGGATGGATGGATGGGGGCTCAAATGCACCACTGGCTGGAGGGTTGGTGGATAGTGAATGAGCGAATGAATGAATGAAAGAATTGGTGGGTAGATAAATGGAGGTGAGAAATAGAGAAAACAGAATGGTAGGTAGGTAGGTGGATGGAAGGGAACATGTGAATGAATGAATGGTTGGATGGAGAGTGGTTGGGTGAGGATATAGGTGGGTGAATGAGTGGATGAATGAATACATGCATCCTCATATGCATGGGTAGATGGGCTGGGTGGGTGGATGAATGAGGGAACTAATGGATGGGTTCAAGATGGATAGATTGATGGATGAGTGAAGAAGAAAGTGGCAGGGCAGAGGAAGATGGGCAAGCGTGTGGATACAAACCTGAATGCTTGATTAGTGTGTGAGCACATAAATGAATGGGTGGGAAATACATGAGTAAATGAATGGGTGGGTGCAGATAGAGATATTAGTTAAAGAGATGAATGGATAGGCGGACTGATGAAGACTGATGGAGACATCTGTCCTGCCATACACATGGGCACCTATTTCTGCTACATAGAAAATCAGCCCTGAGGATAGGATATGGAAATACAAACTCATAAGAGGTCAAATGAAGGGTCAGGGCATAAGAAGATGGAGTACTGGTCCCAGAAGGGGAACAGACACAAGATATGAGACCAGAAATACCTCTGTTCTCTGTTCTCTGTTCTCTGTTTGTTACCTCAAACACTTCTTCATCCAGGATACGGGCACCAAAGATAATCACTCCATGGGTGTCCAACAGCGGACGAGCACTTCGGGGGAGAGGCCGGGTGACTCGCTTCTTGCAGTCAACTATGAGGGTGACAGACTGGCCCTTCACAGCCACTGCCACACGGTGCCACCTGGTCATGGAGGGAGCGGTTCAAGTGACTGATGGACGGGGGGCGGGGAGTCAACAGGGCTGGGGAGCAATTGATGGAAAGGTTGGAGCCAATGACAGTAATCATAGTAGCATCATAACAGCTACCATTTGTTGAGTGTTTACAATGCACCAGGCACTACTTTTCTCATTTGATTCTCATGATTCTCATCCCTATTTTACAGCCCATAGAAACTGACACTTAAAACAGTTAAGTAACTTGCCTAAGGCACAGGCAAGGATTTAAACTCTAAGGCCCAAAATCTGGGCTTGAAGTAGCTGAAGCCCAAAACCTGGGCTTGAAGTGTCGCTAGGTTGGTGACATGTGGCCAAAAACGTTGGCAGGTTTCCTAGTTTAAGGAGTAGGGGTTCTGGGGCAGTGGCCAGAGGGGAGCTCCTGAAGGTGTAGTCCAGGCAGACCAGAGGAGCAAACTGACTTACTTGCCATCTGCTAGGCTGAGGCCTCGGAAGACTGGCTGAGCGGGGGGTCGAGGCCTTCCAGTCTGGTCCTCATACAGGAAGCGGAAGGGTCGGCCAAGCTCCAGGCCCAGCTGTTGGACACCCTGGGCACTATAGAGAGTCAGGAGGGGAGCCTGGAGGCCAGGGCGGGTCCGGACAGCAGTCAGCAATGAGAAATCTTTGGGAAAACCTCCTGGTACCCGGGAGAGACATAACCAGGTGGAATGAGAGGCACAAAGAGCCAGAAAACCCTTCCCTTCTGGTGTCTGATTCCAGACCCCACCCCATGACCTACCCCAGCTCTCACTAGTTCACCATGTCACCCATACCTGGGAAGAGCTGGCGGGTGGGTGCACTGAGCTGGGCAGGTCGGGACACTCGGTAGGCCACATCAGCTGGACAGATGCCTCTCGCCCTCCGGACACCATCAGGAAGGGAGGGGAACCTCAGGGCCCGGAGCACATCCACAGAGGGTGCACCTGGGAAAGTCCATAAGGATCAGGAGAAAGGACACACCCTCAGGACGGCCAAGATATGGGGGTATTTGGGATCTAGAACTCAGCTTCTTGGGGCTCAAACTCCCTGAAAAGAAAGGTCACCTCTTCCTTACTTGTCTCTGAATGCCCCTTATTTGGACGGGAAATCAGAGTCACCTGGGAAAGGGCAGCACTGGCCCTGTATTTAGCTCCATGTGACCCCTGCCCCTCTCCCTCTCAGTGTGTCTCACTCGGTCTCCTCTGATCTTTGTCTTTCAGCCTATGAATCTCTCTCTACTCTCCACCATCTCCCCTTCTCTCTCTCCGTCTTACTCTCCCTGTCTCCACATCTGTTGATCTTTGTGTCTCCCTGTCTTTCTCCCTCTCTCACTCCCTTTCTGTATCTCTTGGTCCCTGGGTCTCTGGCCTCTTTCCCATATCTCCAGCACAAACAACATCTGGGCAATCGATCATCCTGGGCACAGGAGGTGCAGGGGGGCCACCAGGCAGGGAGCAGAGAGGCAGATCTAAGGGAACGGGGCTTCAGGCTGCTTCAGTTCCGTGTTTGGGGAGGTGGGGAGGACCACGCTGAGGAAGGAGAGAGCAGAAAGAGCCACCCCAGGAGTCTATACCCCTGGCTGGGAGATGGGCTGGGGGGGCGGGGGTGGGAGCTGAAGCTGCCACGAGGAGCCGGAGCAGGTCCAGGGCCCTGAGCCACACATCTGTGGATCCCATCAGAGTCCTTGCCCAAAACCCGGGCAAGCTCCCCACACCTGGAACTTCAACCCTGCCCCACCACCCCCACCTCTTGGATCCAAAGATTCAAGACCCAGGCCATCAGCCCTATCCACCTTGAATTCAGCTTCCCAAGGCTCACACTCCCGGGAAGACAAAGGTCACCTCTCCCTCGCACTCCTCACGCCATCAGCTCCAGATTGGAAAAATTCCAAAAAAAAGTCCAGCAAAATTTTCACAGAAGCATGGGGCAGGGCAGGGGCCAGAGTGATCAGGAGAGGAGAGCTGGGTGGGGTGGGTGAGGTGGGGCGGACAGGCAGAGAAAAGGCCCTTTGAGTCCAGGCACGGGGAAACCACGGCCGTGCCCTCCCCTTCACCAACATCCCCCCCCCCCCGCCCTAGCCTGGCCCCTGAGTGTGGCAGCTCCGCAAACACCAACACACAAGGGCCGCTTTGAGAAAGGAAGGGTGAGTGAGACAGAGAGACAGAGACTCACAGAGACCCCAGGCCAAGGAGACCTCAGAGGCCCCCGCCTTTCACCAAACCCCACAGGAGTACAGTTCCATCCTATAGACGGTCTACCCACAGGTCTGCCCACCCATCTGCCCACCTCAGGCCACATACGTGCCCCACTGACTCCAGCCTCAGTCTGCCCCACACGCTCCCCACTAGTAGCCCCATCACCCCCACCATTCTACCTTTGGCCCCCAAGTGCCCCATTTTTTACTCTAATGAAGTCCACACTAGCCTATCTACCTACAGAGTCCCATCTCTAGCCCCTCAGCCCCAAAACAAGAGACAGTCATCTCAGCCATCCCCTGCCTCCATGCTAGAGGGTTCCTTTCCTCCTTAAGAAAGATTCCAAGAGTCCAGAAACATCACACACTTCAATTTCCAGTCCCTCAGCCTCATCCTCCTCACATCTTGAAAGTTTTTCCTTCTGTAATCTAATCTAAATCCTTTATGCTGCTATTCTGACCATTTTCTTTCCACATCGGAGAAGAAATGAATGGTGGAGTTACATGCAAATTATCCTCTAGTGTTTCTATGAGTGGGAGGCTGGCTCCTGCCTGCTTAGGACCCAGGTGCTCCCAGCCCCCTCCTGTCTGACATCAAATCCCTTTCCTAGGTGCCAGGACTTCTGGATCCTGGGAAAAAGAAGGAGAAGATTGGGGTTGTGGACACCAGGGTCCCAGGGGAGCCCCGCTGGCCAGAGGGGGAGGGGTGGGGCAGGAATGCAAAGAGTTGGCTCTCGCCTCAGACACCTGATCCCAGCCTGTCCAGCGGCCGTCCTGTTGGCAGCCAGCCCCAGTGCTCCCCAGAGCCAGCCGCGTGGCAGCATCGAGGGCACAGGGAGGGGGAAGGGGATCCTGTCGGGGAAGCCAGTGGGACAAACAGTCCAGGCATCCCTTCTTTCTCTCCTCACTAGGCTCTGCTCTGACCCACAGATGCTCGCCCCTCACCCCAGACATATAGATAGAAAGCCCGGAAGATATACACACCGTCCTCACCCATCAACACTGGCATCTACCTGGCCACCCCAGCATTGGCTGGACTGCACCAGCTTTGGCCAGCTTTGGCTCTCCCAGAGTACCTCAGCATCCAGTCCCCTCTTTAGGTGAGCCTCCACCTTTCAGCTTTACCTGCCCTCTCCCAGTTACTCCAAGGAGGCAAAGAGATCCCTATCTTTGTTCCAAGGGAACCGAGTGACCTGCCCTCGAGTCTGGACCCTTAGCCCCCTAAATCCCCTTTTTGAACTTAGAAGCTCTGCCTCGGGCATCAGCTATCTCCTACCCAGGGGGGTACTCAGAGCTGCAGCCTGACTCCAAGAACCCAGGCGTCGGATTCCTCTTACCTGCCCAGGCAGGGACGGCGCTCAGCCCCAGCACCAGCGGTACCAGCAGGAGGAGGCGATGACAGCGGCTGCACCGCTCCATGGCTGGCGACCCGAACGCCCGGTCCCAAGGACCTACGGGCGGCCGGAGGCGCTGAACGCCCCCCAAGGCTGACAGGAGAGAGCGAGCAGGCTTTGAGCCTCGGACGCCCGGGTCCTGCGGAGGTCAGAGGCTGTCGGGTAGCAACAGCTCTCAGCGGCCCAGCCTCGTCGGGGCTCTGGCGCTGCTCCTTCCTCAGTGGCCGCCGCTCCTGTGTGTCCCCGGCCACCCCGGCGGCCCACAGCCCCCACCCCGCCCCCGCCCCCGGCCCAGCCCCCGCCTCCAACCGCCCGCCCACAGCCACCGAGGGGAAACCCCACCCTCGATCTCCACCTGGTTGGGGGGGGGGGGAGCGGTGGGAGACAGCAGCCCTCGTTCGCTGACCCTTGCTCCTTGCAGAGGCTGAATGGCCTATACCCCCGATTCCTTTTTCGGGAACCCCAATATCTCTTCCTCTGCCCCTTCCTTTTCTAGGACTCAGACGTCCAGTCAAAGCCCCCACCTCAATTCCCTCCCCGTTAAGGGCCCAGAGCCCCTTTTCAGCAGTCCTGGGCGGGATTTAGGGCACTGTGGGAGGAGAGAGGCGGGCCTGGGGGTCTCTACCTCCCCCCAACAGGTCTCCATAATTACTTCCCCTCGCCCCGCCCAGTGTAATTACAGAGCCGGCCTGGGGTGGGGGTATTTATAGACAAGGCTATAGATAGCGACTGGAGACCTGCAACCCGACGGCTGCGGGGGGAGGGGGGGGGGCAGGTGGTTAGAGGGGAGGCAGAGGGACTTAGTTTGGGGGCGGAGAGAGCCAGAGACTGTACAGCCCGACACACACAGGATAATCAGGTCCAAGGAGATGAAAATGGGGGGACGAGGTCAGGGAGTCCGGGAGCCCAGGTGGCAAGGGACTCAGGGGGCCGTCGACGCTAGTTGGAAGAGTCCGGGGAAACAGGGTCACTCAGGGACGAGAGGCCGCCTCCGGGCGGGCAACGCCTGAGGAGGCCGCCGCGCTCAACGCCCAGTGCGCCCCCACGGACGGGCACGGCGCCGGGTCTGCCCGGAGCCCGTGGCGCGGCCGGAGAAGACAGGAGCGAGCCGAGGCGCCGCCGCCCGCTGGCGCTAGGAGGGCGCAAGCGAACAAGGCGCCTTTGAGAATCAGCTGCCCCCCTCTTCCTCCTCCGGCCGGCCCCGCCCCCAGCCTGGCACACCCTCTCCCCCCCTCCCCGACAAAGCGCGCCTTGTGTCCCCCACCCTGTGCCCGCCTCTCAGGCCCCGGGGAACCTCGGCGGCGGCGTCAAGGGAGCTCGTCCGGAGCTCCCGACCGGATGCCCCCCCCCCCCCACACACACACACGCGGCCAACGCAGTGCTGCCCCCCCCAACACAGTCACCTCAGTCCAGAAAACAGCGATTTTAATTTGAAAGCTATTTTATGTGTGAGTGAAAGAGAAGGGAAAGGAAACCCAGAGAGAAGGGCTGCGAGGCAAAAATCATGCAGCCCCAGCACCCTATCTCTGCAGGCTGACCATCCCCCCCTCAATTCTCAGGCCAGGGTCCTGTGTCCCCAGTCTACACTGTGCCCAGGTCTGGGGGAAGGCTGTGAAAGGAAGGGCCTGAAGACTACTCACCAAACCACCCTGCCATCACATCCCAGGCCCCTTCCCCAAGTTAGACAAGAGATGGGGGAGGGGATAGGGAAGGCCAGTGCTTGAAGGGCCCCAGGGACAGACCATCTCAGGGCCCTGCCTTTCCCAAACACCACCTCCACCACTGGCATTTCTTAGTCAACCTGGGAAAGTACAGTACTTCTTTGAGTCTAACTGCAAGTCTCTATCCTCAGAGGAAATTAAAAATAGCAGATCGGTTCCTACATCTTCACCCACCCTTAACCACCACCACCTTTTTATTCAGTCTGACTGCAGCAGGAGGTGAAGTGTGAGGGGGGCTCTGGACAGGAGACAGTGACAGGGCTCCTCCCTCTTCCAGAGTAGCCCCCACCTGCTGGGCTACTGTCAAGGCTCTCAAGGCCTGGAGGAAAGCCTGTCAGAGTGCTACTCCCATGTCCATCAGTTTGGGGGGCCTGCCCCCCAGTATCCATCTCCGGGAGAGTTCCCATTTTCTCTCTTCACATGGGTAGCTAAGTGAGGCAAGATGAGAAGGAAGCAAGGTCCTGTGAGCAAGGCCAGTGCTTTGTGCTGGGGGAAGGAGAGATCGTTCCAGGCAGGGGGTAAGAAATCACCCCAAATCATGACAGACCCAAGACAAATTCAGAGACTCAAGGTCACTGAAGGATGAGGTCCAGCCCTCACAAGGATCTGGGGTCCCCTCTGACTTGGGATATCAAGCAAACCTCTTGGAGGGTTTATGGATCCCCTTGGAGGTCTCAACTCTGCCCCGTACTCCTCACCCCACCAAGATTCTAGGACACGGCCCCTCCCCACCGTGCCCCCAAGGCTGGAGTCCCTCTCAGATGTGTACTCCTCAAGTGTGAGGAGCACCACGTGTAGGTCTGGGCTCAGGCCAGCTGGTGGGGAGCCTCAAGCATCTCCATGAGGAAGGTGTCAATGGGGGTGTCTCCAATGAGCTTGAAGAAAAACAGATGTTCTAGACACTTAAGGCCGATGGACCTGAGGGCAGGAAGACGTAGCAGCAGCTTGGCAAACCTGAAGCAGAGGTGGGAGAAGACAGCTGGAACCACACAGGCCCTGAACACAACTTCATGGCACCCCACAACCCCACACCCCCACAGCTCCTTCTCACCGTCCCTGCTGCTCAGGGTACTTCTGTTTGCAGTAGGTCTCCAGTGATGCGTACACTTTCTCCCTCAGAACCTCCACCTCACTGGGGTTGGAGAGACCCTTGGCATCTGGGATGGCAGGGAAGAGAGGAGGAAGAAGACAAATCAAATCAGGACAAATGTGGAGATGTGGCCCACACGATGTCCCTTTTGGGCCCCACCTACTGGCCCTTTAACAGGTGCCTGGCTAAGTTGTGGAATGGGGCCAAAGGGGAACGTATCAGTGCATGTGGGTTTTTCTTGGTCAGCTGGGAGAGTTCCAGATTGAGGGGGATAGCTGGGTAACTTAGGAGTCTCCGGAGAAGAGGAGGCTCCAAGGTTGCCTTGGTCTTGAGAAACAGGGGTAATCCTCCTCTTACCTGGATTGAACAGAATGATTGCCCTCAGGCAGCCAAGCTCTGTCTTGTCCATCCTCATGTCACGCATTTTGGACACTAGCTCTGTCAGCACCCTGGAGAGGGACCTGCAGGTCACTCAAAGGTCACAGCTCAGCCAGCCTTGGACACGGACCAGCCTAAAGCCCCACCCCCTCTACCTACAGGCCAGCCTAGCCGAAGGCCACTGACCGATCAAAGATGGCTCCCACGCCTGCAGAATGGGCTGAGTTGCGGTGCACATGAAGACCTGTGGCGAGGAGGATGCCATCTCGGACATCAATGGATCGGTGGGAGAAGGAAGCAATGAGGAGCTCGTTCCAGCCTGCGTGGGGGGCGGCAAGGGTCAGGAGCCAGAGCTCAGACCATGGGATTCAAAGCATATCAGGGGAAGAGAAGAAGTGAGGAAATCAATGAACTTGGCTCCCTTGGTATGTAAGTATGCACTGGGGTCACTGAAGGTCAGAGGTCAAACAGGGATCAAATATCAAGAGGTAAAGGGGATCCAAGGTCACTGACCTGCCCGTAGCAATATGACCTGGTCATCCAGAGGCAAGGAAGAAAAATGTGGGATCCTCTTCGCCCACTCAACAAGCGTGAATAGCTGTTTGTCAGCTGCCTGACAGATGTTAGTCACGGGGTCATTTGGCTGCAGGGGATGGGGAGGTAAGAGTTACGGAAGGTCTGGAGGTACACTGGAAGTCCCCCCCTTGTAAGAGGTTTCTGACACCACCTCCTTATCTAGAGTCTCCCTTCAAACCCATCTGAACCAATCCCCATTAGTCAGGCTTCTCTTCTGGCATTCGCGAAAACAATTATTTATTTAGGACTAGCCCATGGTTCTACCACTGGGTTGTTTTGGGACGGGGACAGAGAAAGCTATCACACCCACCTCAGATGTTTGAGAGACCTTGTTTGGCAGCACTTCCAGTCCCAGGCAGTGTTAAGGGGGATGGAGGGTAAAGGGAGGGGAGAGGGAAATAGAACCAACCTAGACTCCCGTCCCCCATCCCCCATCAGGAGAGAGAGTGGATTGACCCCATCACTCACGCTGCTGCCGCTACCCCCGGTTCCCCCAGGACCCTCAACGCCCTGGTCACTCTTCTGCTCCACGGCAAGCTCTGCCTCCAGGATCCTGTCCACAGGCATCTCCTCGGGGGCTCCCCCAGCCCCCTCCCCATCCCCGTCCTTGTCCTTCCCCCGCTGACGTTCCTCCTGTACCGCTGGGGTGAGGGGAGGGGAGGAGAAGAAAAAGTAGAAAGTCAACAGTCAGCCGTGAAGGGTTCTGAAATGTCTTTAGGGCCTTATCAGGGTTCTCAAGGCCCTTAGGAGATATTTATAGAAATTAGAGAAGTCACTAGAAATGGTAGACTAGGGAGTCTGGAAGCAGGGGCTATAAAAGAGCATATAAATAAGCCAAGAAGGAGAAGAGGAAGGCAGGATAAAGGAATTAGGAAGAAAACTAACATTTAAACCTAGGGTCTAAGAAATGGGCCAAATACATTTCAACATTCACTCAATTATGATGAAAATTCCAGGATCTCTTATCTTTGTTATTAAAGATGAAAATTTTAGGGCTTGGAGAAGTTAGACAGCTTGTCCAAGTTCACATAACATAGAGCAAGTCGTCCATCTAAATCCAAGTGTGCCTGGCTGCAAATCTGGTGCTCTTCCGATTCAACAAAGTCACAGTGAAAGGATCACTGGCCCGGGTCTTCAAACTTGTGGGTTCTGATTGCAGCCCTGCCCCCTCTTTCGTTGCATGACCCCAGAAAAACCAGGCCTCAGGCTCATCTTCTCTAAAATGAGGCATAGGACCAAGATACCTTAAAGTGTCTGAAAATTCCAGAATTAGACTTAAGAAGATAAGAGAAAGAGAAGGGGAGGCAGCCCTGAGGTCTTCAGTAAAGTCTGCAGCTTCAAAGAGTAGAGTCCCAGACTTTGGAGGAGGAATCACAGATAACAGGGAGACAGAGAGAGAGGGAGAGGTAAATCACAGGCACACAAGCACTGGTCAAAAGAGGAGGAACTATTCAGGTTAGTGAAGGGGAGACAGAGAAACTCATCATGGGTAAGGAATAGTTATCCTACCCTAGCACCAGATGGGAGGGGTCATGGGTGCCGGACACAGAGAAGCAGCCCCATTAAAAAAAGGAAACTCAAGAGAACAGAGCAGAATTCGAGAGACAAGAGCTGATGAGGAGGGAAGAGAGAAATCAAATATCGCCCTCTGGAGGAGGAGGGAGAACAGTCCAGTCCTGAGAGGTACAGTCTGCAGTTTCCTGCAGTCTTCCCTCCACCTCCTCCCTCCTCTCCCATAGGGTAGCCAAGGAAGCCCGGCTGACGCAGGCCCTTACCCTCCCTCTTCATGCCAGTGGCCAGGCACTTCTGATAACGGCAGTACTGACAGCGGTTTCGCTGGCGCTTGTCCACTGTGCAGTCCTTGTTGTCCCGGCACGAGTAGGTCAGGTCCTTACGGATGGTACGCTTGAAGAAGCCTTTGCAGCCCTCACAGCTGTAAACCCCGTAGTGTTTGCCTTGAAGGAGATGGGAACAGCAACAGCAAGGCCGCATGTAGACCCCTCACAATCAAGTCCCTTGCCAACTTCCCTCCCAGCAAACTTAGTTTAAATCCATCCACACAGATGGGGAACCAGGATATGAGGGATGACCCAGTCCCACTCTCCTTACTGTTCAAAAACCCTATACCAGCCCCCTCTTCCCCCTGACCATCCCCCATCCCACATCTGAGCTTCAGGTCCCTTAGTCATCACCAGGCTTCCTCCCATCCACTTGCTCCAATGCAACCCCATGAGCCCCTGGGAATCCCACAGGTGATGGTAAATGTCAGATACTCTCTTTCTTCCTTGCCGATGATCTCTGAGCCCCATACCTGAGCTTCGGTCCCCGCAGATTGCACATAGCCGTTTACCAGCCCCAGGGCCACCTGGAGGGGGTGGACAGTGCAGGCCCCGGACCCCTAAGACTGGTGGCTTCACATCTTCAGGGGGGCCAGACCCACCCCCAGGGAGCGACACTGTTGAGTTAATCTGGGATGGGGGAAATAGGGAAGTCACAGGGAGACTCACTGGGAAGGAGAATCTCTCAGAGGTCATGGAAATCATCCCCTACCACCTAGGCAGGGCCCTGCATTGCACATCACAGAGGACATTATTTACATTGCAGTCTATGTGAAGGGCCACCCTTGGAGCACAACCCCCCAAAAATTAGACATACAGTTCTCCTTGAAATTGTGCAACACAGGGGCCCCGAAGGGCATATATCTCAGGACGGCAGATGGGATAAAAAGGGCAGAAAAATAACCGATAGATGAAAGGGACATCAGAATATCGGGTTGTTCTATAGGGCTGGGAAGGAAGCATGCACTGAAAGATCAGTCACCTCAGGAAGGGCAAGGGGTCTCACAAGGACCACAGGCCTGCCAGGATTAGAGGACTGGAAGGTCAGTGGGCCATGGGGAAGTTCACACAAGGATCTGGGGTCACAAGGAAAACAAGGAAATGAAAGTGGAGAGGCAGTCAGTGAGCCACGACCTCTCACCTGGGGACTGCTGACAGGCCCGGAGAATCCTGGGGGAGCTGGAGGGGGCAGACCAGGGGACCCCATGGAAGAGCTGATGACTGGGAAAGGGGAGCCCAGTGGAGGGGGTGGCATCGGGGGTGGGGGTGGGGCCCCGGAACCTCCAAGGGTTGGGGCTGCTGAAGGGGGTAGGGGTAGGCCAGGAGGAGAAGGGGGAGGGGCCCCCTGGGGAAGGGGATTCGGGGAGGAACTGTCTGGGCTTCGGGAGTCTGAGGGAGGGGTACGTACAGGCACAGAGACACACAGACAGAAAGACAAAAAGAGAAAATGAGTCTTAGATCATCCAACTGGAGACTTTAATTCTCTCTAATCCCCCGCCGCGCCCCACCCCAACCCAACCCACCCCACCCATCCTCAAGTCCAGAAACACCCTGTTGTCAAACAACGGTTTAACTCCTAATTGTGGTGAGGGAGGGGGTTAACAAAAGGCAGGATAGTTCAAGTGAGGGACAATTCCAAGCAATCCGTTTGGTCACCCCAAGCCAGACATGTCTTATGTGGGTGGGGCAGCACGTGGGGTGGAACTGACAGCCCCTCCATTCCCAGCGTGTAGCCAGAGCGTGCAAGGAAAACAGGTGGAAGGGACCCTTCCTAGGACGCAGAATCTGCCTTCAAACGACCAGAGTCCCCAAACTCGAGGACTCAAATCCCATGCCCAGGACCTCTGGATTGTAGGGCCTCAAACAGCCAAAGCTAGGAGGGCGGAAGCTCCCCCGCCCCGCCCCGGTGGGGGAGGGCGCTAAGGCCCTCGGGAGGGAGGGGACGCATGTTTACAAACAAGGGGGCGGGAGCGCCAGGGAAAGAGCTCCAGGGGACGGGGGGGAGGGGTCGCAGATAACGCGGTGACTGGTTCGCCGGTCCGTCCGCTAGGACACTCACCCCGCCCGCTGTCGCCCATCCCGTCCCGTCCAGCCTCCCCTGGCTCCGGCTCCGGGGTTTGTTGTTCTCCGGCTGCTGCCGCCGCCGCCGCCGCCGCGGGATCCAGCCAGGGCCGTCGCCGCCGCCACCGGGAGGCGACCCCACAATGCATTTCTTTTCGCACCCCCACCGGCCCACACTGCCCTGCGGCATGCCGCTGGGGGAGGAAGGGCGGGCGAGCAGCCCAAGACATGACTCTTGGGTGAGTGCAAGGATACCGTAGAGGTACCAGGGATTCCCACGTATTGACCGGGGGACTAGCTGAGCACGAGGAAGCCCCAGAGAAAAAGACTCTGGCCTGAACCGGGTCGAATTAAGCGCTTCGCTCTGCTCTGTACCAAAATGACAGCGCCGATATGGCAGCCATCTTGGTATAGACGGGAAGTCTCCGTGCTAGTTCCCGCCCCCTCGTCTAGTTGGAAACGGAGGAGGCGGTCTCCTCAGCCCAGTTAGCCGGCCTCGCCCAGCCTCCCCTCAAATAACCTCCACACCTGCGCATGCGCGCCAGAGCAGCGTGGCCTCGCCGCCACCGGTGTGTCGCCATCTTGGTAAAGGTATCGGGACGGAGGGGGAGCGGAACTTCCTGTTCTCGCGGGAGCTAGAGGCGGGACTGCCACGTCCGAGCAAACCGGGAAAGGAGAAGATCCTAAAGCCGGTGAGAATTCCCTGCTTTACCCTACCGTCCTTTCCAGACCTTTTCCATCTTCTAGTGGATCATAGAGACTAGGGCCCAGAGAGTCCGTAAAGTGGAGGATCAAAGCCTAGAGCGGTGTCCCAGGGCCCTACATCCGGGAGGGGGTTCGAGATAAAGAGACCGAGTCTTGGGAACAATGTGGGTGGGGACAGAACGGAATCGGGGAGCGGCCCATAGAAGTGGACGGAGGGCACAAACGGAGTAAAACTGACCCTGCATAGGTGTAGAGTTGAGGGTCAAGTGGAGTCACTATCTCTGTCCCTCTGGTCAGCGTGATGGCCAGGGGCCTGGGGGCTCCCCACTGGGTGGCCATGGGACTGCTGACCTGGGCGGCCTTGGGGCTGCTAGTGGCCGCACACGGGGGTCATGGCGACCTGCACCAGGACCTGCACGAAGACTTCCATGGCCACAGCCACAGGCGCTCACAAGAGGATTTTCACCATGGACACAGTCATGCCCATGGCCATGGCCACACTCACGAGAGCATCTGGCATGGGCATACCCACGGTCACGAACATGGACATTCACATGAGGATTTGCACCATGGCCATAGCCATGGCCAATCCCATGAGAGCCTCTACCACAGAGGACATGGACATGACCATGAGCACAGCCATGGAGGCTATGGGGAGTCTGGGGCTCCAGGCATCAAGCAGGACCTGGATACTGTCACTCTCTGGGCCTATGTGAGTCCCCAGGGGATGGGAGAGAGAGGGGCCGGTTCTGGATTGTTGGGAAACCCCACACCACTTGACCCCTGACTCTCCCCTCACCAGGCACTGGGGGCCACAGTGCTGATCTCCGCAGCTCCATTTTTTGTCCTCTTCCTTATCCCTGTGGAATCAAACTCCCCCCGGCACCGCTCTCTGCTCCAGATCTTGCTCAGTTTTGCTTCCGGTGGGCTCCTGGGAGATGCCTTTCTGCACCTCATTCCTCATGCTCTGGGTAAGTGATTTTTGGCCACTACTGCAAATCTTAACATATTTTATTCTCTGGGCAGAAGGGTTCTTCATCCTTTGTGATCCTTGACCTTCCAGTATTCCCCCAAATGCATGCCCCTTGGGCAGGGTATTCACTCATCTGGCTTTTTCTCCCCCTTCCTCTAGAACCTCATTCTCACCACCCTCTGGAGCAGCCTGGACATGGACACTCCCACAGTGGTGAGGAAGGGGTGGATGGAGATGTATTGGGATGTTGAGAGAGGTCTTTCCCTCCCTGTTCTCTTCCTGCACTTGGGGAGGAGGAGTCTGGAATCCATATTTCCCTTAATGTCTCAATGCCTCTATTCCCAGGCCAGGGACCCATTCTGTCTGTGGGACTGTGGGTCCTCAGTGGAATTGTTGCCTTTCTTGTGGTGGAGAAATTTGTGAGACATGTGAAAGGAGGACATGGACACAGTCACGGACATGGACACGCTCATGGTCACACACAGGGAGGTCATGGGCATGGAAGACAGGGTGAGTACAGGAACAGCTTTCCTTGAAAGCCACCTTGCCTGCTGCAGAATCCCCTTACCTTACGGCTCTTCAGCAGGAGGGGACTTCCCTTTTGAGGACATTTCTGGAGATTTCTGTTCTCCACTCTACTAACTTCTTTCCTCAGAGCGGTCTTCAAAGGAGAAACAGAGCTCAGAGGAAGAAGAAAAGGAAGCAGGTGGGTCTCGGAAGAGGAGAGGAGGGAGCACAGGGCTCAAAGATGGGCCAGTGAGACCTCAGAATTCTGAAGAGGAAAAAAAAGGTTCAGGTGAGGGCCAGGGTTATCGATAAACTTGGGCAAAGGATATCACAAATCACATGGAATATACACTGTGGGTAATGGCAGGTGTCTGAGAAACATGAAGGGGCTGGATGTGAAGTGGTCTCTGGGGGGAGATGAGATAATGGCTGAAGGGCTGGGACAAGGGGTGGTAGATGACTCTAACCATTGTCTTCCTTTTTACTTGTACAAGATCTGCGTGTATCAGGGTACCTGAATCTGGCTGCTGACCTGGCGCACAACTTCACAGATGGTCTGGCTATTGGTGCTTCATTTAGAGGAGGTCGGGGGCTAGGGATCCTGACCACAATGACTGTTCTGCTACATGAAGTGCCCCATGAAGTTGGGGACTTTGCCATCCTGGTCCAGTCTGGGTGCAGCAAAAAACAGGTTGGTAATGATGTGCGCGAGACACGATTGCCTCAGTCTTTACCTCTCCTGTTCACCCACCCAAAACCCAAGATCGCCTCGCATTAGTTTCAGACAAGTTGGTACTGTTACAAACAATACAGCCTCTAGAAACGAGGGAGAAGAACTTCTGTTTCTTTGTCCTGTGGCTCAGTATTTCTTGAATTCTAGTCCACAAACCGTCTGAATGGTTTATGAGGGTGTTTTACACTGCCCCCCACCCTGACCTTCCAAATCAGAAGTTCTGTGGAAAGGACCTCTTTGACATTTTTAGGTTTTTCAGAAAGTGTCGATTCTAGATCCTCCTCTTTTTGCCTTATTCTTCAGGTCCCAAAGACCTGCACCCTACCCATATATACCTGTACCCCACCAAACATGCCTAACCACTGATCATCTTTAGATGTTGTTGAATGCCTTTCTGTCTTTTCTGCCCACCAGGCGATGCGTCTGCAACTACTGACGGCAATAGGGGCACTGGCAGGCACAGCCTGTGCCCTCCTAACTGAAGGAGGGGCAGTGGGCAGTGAAGTTGCAAGTGGTACAGGTCCTGGCTGGGTTCTGCCATTCACTGCAGGTGGCTTCATCTATGTAGCAACGGTGTCCGTGTTGCCTGAGCTGTTGAGGGAGGCATCACCATTGCAGTCACTTCTGGAGGTGCTGGGGCTGCTAGGGGGAGTTGTCATGATGGTGCTGATTGCCCACCTCGAGTGAGAGGTGGGGTAAACCGTCCCCACTCCAGCCCTAAATCTCTAGTGTGTAAGCCTTCCAGGTCAGGGGTCTGTGGAAGTTGGGGACCCTGGCCAGGGATGTCTGCTGAAGGAAGTTGTAAGCTAGGGAAGTGGTAACGTTGTCATTAGGGCCATCAAGATTTTGCAGTCTTATAAGAGCTGCAGAAGTGAGAATGAGAAGTCAGAGGGACCATAGTGTTAGTCATGTGCTGACCATGTTGTTGGGTTTAGGGGGTTAAATGGGGCCATGAAGAAGGCTGGAGAAGAGAGGTGATGACAGCCTACCCCGTGTTCCCTACCGAACCTGTTTGCAGAAAACCAAGCTACCAAGAGCAGGTTTATCCAAGGTCCGCCCTCCCTTCCCACCTGTTGGTGGAAGCTTCAGGGAAGACCAGAGCCCTGGACAGAGTGGGTAGCAGGAAGAGTGGGGGATATACATCAATTAAACATCAATCGTGTGTCCTGATTTGGGAGTGATTGAGGGGGGGAGGTGGGCTTGCCAATCTCATGGCCTGATTTTTTTTTCCTATTCTTTTGATATCACTGAATTGAGGGGTAGGGGTGGTAACCGGAAATAAAGTCCTCGGATCTTCCGCCCCAAACGCGGTCTTTGTCTTTTTTGAGAGAATGAGGGCCCCTCATCTTCCCATTCCCCAGGCCCCCAAGCGGTGGCGCGTGACCACGCCCCCGCGGTGGAGGGTCAGCCTGTGCTGGTGGCCTCCGAAGACTCAACGCTGGCCGGGCTTAGGTTGGCGCGGCTTTGCTCTTGCCACGCCTCCTCTGCGCTAGGATTGGTTCAGTGCTGGGTTCAGTGTCCGCCCACCCGCCGGCGGACATGGCGTCTCAGCTCCGTCTCCGCTCGGCGCTGGCCCTGGTCACAGGTTGAGGGAATGTTCTTCCAGGGCGGGTCGGGGTGCCGGAGTGTTGTCCTTGGGGTCTGCAGCCGCTGTGACCTCTGGCCCCTGGTCCGAATTTTACTACTTTGCGCCCTGTTGACCCCTGACCCTGCCTACTCCTCCCTTTCTCCCCTTCCCCCCACTCCGTGTGTTCTCTCCCACCTCAGGCGCGGGTAGCGGCATCGGCCGAGCTGTCAGTGTGCGCCTGGCCAGAGAGGGGGCCGCCGTAGCCGCTTGCGACCTGGACGAGGCGGCGGCAAGCGAGACGGTGCGGCTGCTGGGCGGGCGGGGGAGCGAGGAGGTGGCGCCCTGCGGGGACCACGCAGCCTTCCAGGCTGACGTGTCTGAGGCCGGGGCGGTCAGGCGCCTGCTGGAACAAGTACAGGTGAACGCGAGACGACCTCGCCCCCTTTAAAGAGCCAACATTGATTGTCTTCACTAACCCGGCTCTACTTGGGTTTTGGTGTGTAACCGCCCCCTTCCATAGGCCTGCTTTTCTCGCCCACCGTCCGTCGTTGTGTCCTGTGCTGGGATCACCAGGGATGAGTTTCTGCTCCACATGTCTGAGGATGACTGGGACAAAGTCATAGCTGTCAACCTCAAGGTGGCGACTTCTGAACCTGTGACTTCTGGTTTCTCTAGCCTGGGGGAGGGAGCTGGAGGAGGACTGTCACCCAACTGTTCCTTTCTGCCTTGTTACTCTTTCCCCACCAGGGCATCTTTCTAGTCACTCAAGCTGCAGCCCAACTCCTGGTGTCCAGTGGTTGTCATGGTTCCATCATCAACATCAGTAGCATCACAGGGAAGGTCAGGTTGAGTTAGGAGAAGGTCAGCCAGCCAATTGGGCACAGAGAGGAGAGCCCCTCCTTGGGACTCCTGACTCATTCCAAATCTCTGACTCACCTATAGGTGGGGAACATGGGACAGACAAACTACGCAGCATCCAAGGCTGGAGTGATTGGGCTGACCCAGACTGCAGCTCGAGAACTTGGCCGGTTAGTCAGACACAGCTGGGGGTACAGAGGGATTTGCTGAGCCATGTGGGAGGTCTGGGGAGGGGGTGTGTCAGTGTTCAGCCCTTTCCAGAGTCAGCAGCCACTATCCCTTCCACAGACATGGGATCCGCTGTAACTCTGTCCTCCCAGGGTTCATTACAACACCCATGACACAGAAAGTGCCACAGAAAGTGCTGGACAAGGTAGGAGGCTGTGGGTAGAGGGCAGAGTTATTCAGACACCCAATCTCTCTGGGCTTCAGAGAGAATGCTGAGCACAGGGCCTGACAAATAGTAGATATTCAATAAGTGTACAAGGAATGAAAAAAGAAAAAGGTGCCACAGACAGCCTACCAAAAAAAAAAAAAAAGTAAAAGAAACATTTACACATGTATGAGTGTTTTCTTACAGGTGACTGGAATGATCCCGATGGGGCATTTGGGGGATCCTGAGGGTGAGCACTGAATAAGGAAAAGGAGTTAGGGAGGGGGCCTGAATGAAGAAATCCCAAACTTTGTGGGATCTGAAAGGATCTCACCAGGATTGGTGGTTGGTGTGTGTGTGTGTGTGTTGGCGGGGAGGGGTTCTGGTGGGAGGTGATGACTTTGGATCTATGAAAGTGAATAGGATTCTGCCTTTTCCCCACCATTCCCATAGATGTGGCAGATGTGGTCGCATTCTTGGCATCTGAAGACAGTGGATACATCACAGGGGCCTCAGTGGAAGTCACTGGTATGAGGCCATCATGGGGAGGGAGAAGGCAGAGAAGTGGAACCTAGATGATAAGAGAAAGCAAGAGAAGGGAGTCTGGAGCCACTAAGGGAAGAGCAGAAGTTCCCATAGGCGAGGGACTGAACTGGGCACCCCCCCCCAGCCCATTTGTCTCCACCTATGCATCTGTCCAAATGTTTCTGCCCCTCCCAGGAGGTCTTTTCATGTAACTGCTTCACGGACCCTGGATTCTGCTCACTCCCCCACCACTCCACCCGGCCTCCTGCTGATGAGGACTCTGAGTTCCCAGGCTACAAAAGGGGTGGCAGTGTATGGCTCTGGAATGCTGAATATGGGAGGCAGGGGTGCTTGTGACCCTAATAAATTCCAAATCCTCTTCCCTGCCACCTCCGGTTCTTCTTGTGTCTAAGCCCTCAGACCCTTCCCCACCTCCCCCTCCTTTCCCTTTCCCGAAGGATTGTTCCCTTTCACTGCCTGGTCTCCCAGGGCAACCCCCGCCGCCGGGTGTGAGAGGAGAGAGTGTATGTCACTGTGTATGCGTGACATTCTGGGTCTTTATAGAGGGAGGGGGTCTCGGCCCCCACCCCCTTCCACTGTTCCTACAGCCCCAGTACCCTCTCCCCAATTCCCTGGGTCCTTATGGTCCCCAAGGGTGGTTTGTTCATGGCCCCATCCTGGTGTCCAGTCTGGCCTTGGGAGGGGGTCTTGGAACAGGTGGCCCTCCCCTACCCCCTCCCTTTTCTGAGTCCCCCCCCTCCCCTTTCTCTCCACCTTACAATAGCTGCAGCCGGCCTGGGGTCGGGTGGGGGGGATTAGGGGAGGGGGCCAGGATTAGGGGAATGGACCAGCCGATGAAAGGGGCTGGAGGAGAGCAGAAGGGAGGGGGCTGGGAGGAGGAGGAGGAAGGGGAGGGGGTCCGCGCTAATCGACTCTGGAGCCCACATAAGGACTGGCCACGGACTGAAGGAGAGGACAGGGAAGTAGGGGGGAACTGGGGGAGGGGGCGAGGGGACCCACTGCTGCCTTGTCCCAGAAACAGGCTACCCCCTGGCAGCTGCAGCCCAAGTCCGGGAGCCCCAGCTCAGGCTGGAGGAGACAGGACGCCCACTACGGTCTTTCCCCCCCCCCGCCCCCCCACATCTCATCCCCTGCCCTCAATGGGGATCGCTCTGCCCCTTCCTCTTCTCTTTCCTCCCTGTCCCCTTCCTTTACAGAAAAGTCCTGGAGGAGGCTTCTGTCCGCTTCCCACTCCAGACATTCTGCCCCTTGTGCCCCCACCCACCCACACGCGCACACCCCCTCCCCTATAGGGGCCCCATCGTGTGTGTGTGTGTGTGTGTGTGTGTGTGTGTGTGTGTGTGTGTGTGTGTGTGCCCCTGCTTCCGCGTGGTGTCTCCATTCCCCTGTTCCTCCCGTGCGCCTCCCTCCCCCGCCCCGGGCCGCGGCTCTTGATTGTCCAAACGCAATTCTCGAGTCTATGGCTCCGGCCGAGAGTTGAGTCTGGACGTCCCGAGCCGCTGTCCCCAAACCTCGAGGGGAGAGCGGGTCGGAGGGTCTAGGGAGAGCCAAAGCGAAGGGTGCAGCAAGTCCCCAGGGTGGTAAGGGGAATCCCGGGCTCATCCGGATTTAGTTGCGTTCACAGGACTGGAGGACTGAAAAGGCCGAAGATCCTTTCCAGCCTTCCCCCTCCCCTCCCCGGAATGCCGGGCTGGGGTTACGGAGTTGTGGGGAGGGGGGCAGTTGTCCCCCAGAGCCGCTAGGGGACGCGGAGTGGGGGAGGTGGCCCCTTTTCCAACCCCTCTCTACCCTCCCGGGGTCCAAGAGATCCCAGGCCCCGCCCTCCGGAGCGGAGGCCCCGGGTGGGGACCTCGGGAAGGGAACGGTGGCTAAGGTTGGCAGCGCGACGGTGCCGGCCCGGGAACTGAGACCGCGGTCCCCACGTAGCGGGGGACTCCGGGGACGCCGGCTCCTCACGCGAGGCGGACGCGCCCGAGGGCGGGGGAACCCGGGAGCCCACGTCGCGTCCCACCCGAGCCCGGAGTGGCGGGTGACGTCTCCGCTGGCGGGGCGGGGGGGGGGTGAGTAGCGGAGGGACAAACGGAAGTGACGTAGGGCCCCAGCGCCCGGGCCATGGCGGCGGCGGCGGCGGGAGCTGCTGTCTGAGCAGCGGCTGCGGACCGAGCGAACTGGGGCTAAGAGCCCGGGCCCAGTGAGAGGCGCTGCGGCAACGGGGCGCGGACGGCTGGAGCCCGGTGAGGGGCAGCGCGGCGCGGGGCGGAGGTTGTGGGGGGAGCCACAGGAGGGGCGGGGTCTGCGCGAGGGCGGCCCCCCTAACACCCTTCCCCCCCTTCCCCCTTTCCCCAGCCTACCTCTCCTCCTCCACCGCTGCCGAGCCCGGGTGGGGGGTCTGTGCCCTGTCACCATGACGACGCCGGCGAATGCCCAGAATGCCAGCAAAACGTGGGAACTGAGTCTATACGAGCTCCACCGGACCCCGCAGGTGATAGGGACTTTCCTTTCACAGCTTACTCCCTTTCCCCAAACCCTTCAAACAGACCCCTATCTCACAGCCTCTTTTCCATTTTTCGCCCTATTCTGCCGACCCTGCCGGATGTCACAGACTCCCTTGACCCCACCTTTGAATCACCTTAATCTTTTCCAAGCACTTTCACATTTATCTCGTTTCATTCTCACATCAGCTATTGCCACAGATGTAGGGCGAGTATGACTGCCTTCATCTGAAAAATAGTAAACACATAGACATTACCTTCAGTGTTCCTCAGTTCAGTGTCAAAGGTCAATGCATATAAGACTTTCCTTCCAAGTTTACTAGAAATGGAGCCCTCCCCTGCGCAACCCACCCCCTCACCACGCCTTGCCAATATTCTGATACCATAATGAGATGGGGCCCCAGAATCTGTGTTTTAAAATTTTTTTTTTTTTTCAACGTTTATTTATTTTTGGGACAGAGAGAGACAGAGCATGAATGGGCGAGGGGCAGAGAGAGAGGGAGACACAGAATCAGAAACAGGCTCCAGGCTCTGAGCCATCAGCCCAGAGCCCGACGCGGGGCTCGAACTCACAGACCACGAGATCGTGACCTGGCTGAAGTCGGACGCTTAACCGACTGCGCCACCCAGGCGCCCCCCAGAATCTGTGTTTTAAACAAGCACCATAGGGTATTCTGATACAGGTTGCACCCAGACCACACTTTAAGAAATTAGATTGAAAAAGTCTTCCCCAAACCCCACATCTGTGCCATCTCGGCCCCAGACCTCTGACCAAACCTCAGATCCTCCTGTTGCAAAGCTCCTACTTTCAGTTAATGGACACTACTCCTTTCTGTTCTCCATTCTCTCCAAGTCACTAGCTCCTCTTTCTCAGAATTCCCGTCTTCCTCAAGTGGTCAACACGGGGTACCCAGATTCTGTTATTTCACTGTATTTCTCAAAACTCCCATTCCATTGCCACCTGTTTCTAAAACCCCTTTCCCCCCAACCCACCATCACCTTTCCACTCACTGATGTCTCCAGGAAGCCATCATGGATGGCACAGAGATTGCGGTTTCCCCTCGGTCACTGCATTCAGAACTCATGTGCCCCATCTGCCTGGACATGCTGAAGAA
The DNA here is from genome assembly GCF_022079265.1 of Lynx rufus. Lineage (NCBI taxonomy): Eukaryota > Metazoa > Chordata > Mammalia > Carnivora > Felidae > Lynx > Lynx rufus. Next base: position 114,180,109 of record NW_025814878.1, on the reverse strand, counting down.
TACAATGACCACCAAGGAGTGCCTCCACCGATTCTGCTCCGACTGTATTGTCACGGCCCTGCGGAGCGGGTAATGGGAGGGATGTGTTTGAGATGGGGTGAAGGGTACAGAGTTGGGGCCTCAGTGTCCTAGCGACTGAGACTGACTCGTTGAGGGCCTCCTCTCTCCCACCCCAGGAACAAGGAGTGCCCTACCTGCCGCAAGAAGCTGGTATCCAAGCGGTCTCTGCGGCCAGATCCCAACTTTGATGCCCTGATCTCTAAGATCTATCCCAGCCGGGAGGAATATGAGGCCCACCAAGACCGGGTGCTCATCCGCCTCAGTCGCCTGCACAACCAACAGGCACTGAGCTCCAGCATTGAAGAGGGGCTGCGCATGCAGGCCATGCACAGGTTCGGGCCGGGAGAGAGGCGATAGCAGGGCTGGTGGGACAGATCCGTGGGTCAGACTCCTGGTGCCGTCTTTGCTGCCTGCCAGCTTCTAAACCTTAGCGTCTTAATAGCTAACCACAGCCTGATTGTCAAGGTCTGGAAGCCAGGGGTGTAAATTGCAGCTTCCTAGTTAGCAACTGGTACTACTATTCTTAAGAAAAAATTAGCTCACCCTCTAACTTTCTAGAAGTTAGAACAGTGGAGTGATTTTGAGCATAAACTCTGGATTCACCTTGCGGGGAATTAAATGACCTTCTAGGCCAGCATTGCTCGGTCTTTAATAAGCATCCAGATTACCAGAGGGTCTGTGAAAAATGCAAATTCTAATTCAGTAGGTCTGGAGTTGGGCCTGAAATTCTGCATTTCTACAAACCTATGCGACTGGTTCTTGGAGTCCATGTGGAAAGGCAAGAGGCTGTGGTTGCACAGAAGTTATCTAACATTTCTAAGCCTCAGTTTTCTCAACCATAAATAGAATATAATCACCTGCTTCTAAGATTTGTACTATGTGAGGCGATCAGTGCAAAATACTTAGCAGTGTGTTTGGCGTGTAGTTAGTGTTTAATAAATATTAGGTGTCATCATTAAGATTTCCCTGATCTCTTGTTCTCTTAAGTTTAAAGTTTAAACCCCTTATCTGTGGTGCTTTCTAACCTCAACCACTTGCTTCTACAGGGCCCAGCGTGTGAGGCGGCCGATGCCCGGGTCAGATCAGACCACCACGATGAGTGGGGGGGAAGGAGAGCCTGGGGAGGGAGAGGGGGATGGAGAGGATGTGAGCTCAGACTCTGCCCCTGACTCTGCCCCAGGCCCTGCTCCCAAGCGACCCCGTGGCGGGGGTGCAGGGGGGAGCAGTGTAGGGACAGGGGGAGGTGGCACCGGCGGGGTGGGTGGGGGCGCCGGTTCTGAAGACTCTGGTGACCGGGGAGGGACTTTGGGAGGGGGAACCCTAGGCCCCCCAAGCCCTCCTGGGGCCCCCAGTCCCCCGGAGCCAGGCGGAGAAATTGAGCTCGTGTTCCGGCCCCACCCCCTGCTCGTGGAGAAGGGAGAATACTGCCAGACTAGGTGAGAGCCCTGTCTTTCCCCTGACCTCTGAGAAATCAAAAAGATCATATAGATGTCCATCAGAAGTGGGCTTCACCCAAACCCAGAAAGAAACCCTAACCCAGAAGCCCTTTTGGAAAATCCCCTACTTCCCTTTTCCATTTGCGGCTTCCTGTCCCCTAAACCTGCCTTCTTTCCCACTTCAGGTATGTGAAGACAACTGGGAATGCTACAGTGGACCATCTTTCCAAGTACTTGGCCCTGCGTATTGCCCTTGAGCGGAGGCAGCAGCAAGAAGCCGGGGAGCCAGGAGGGCCTGGAGGGGGCGCCTCTGATGCCGGGGGACCTGATGGGGGTGGTGGAGAGGGTGGGGGTACCGGAGGAGGTGACGGCCCTGAGGAGCCTGCCTTGCCCAGTCTGGAAGGTGTCAGTGAAAAGCAGTACACCATCTACATCGCCCCCGGGGGTGGAGCTTTCACGGTGAGAGCCTCTGAGGGCAGTGCTATAAGAGGGGAGAGGCTGGGAGGGTGGCCTGGGGCCACACAGACCCTGGATCCTGACCTCCTAACTAGCCCACCCTCCACTCTCCCTCTGCATCTCTCATCTCACATCTGTGTCTTATCTTCTTCCTACTCACTCCCTATGCCCCTGCTTTACCCCACCTTTTTTATTATTCCTTTTTCTTTCTTCCTCCCTTGGTCACTTTCTGCCTCTCATTCATATCCTTTACCACCTTCTCCAACTTTTTCTTACCCTGCCTCTCTCTTCTACCCCCTCTGTAGACACTGAATGGCTCGCTGACCCTGGAACTGGTGAATGAGAAGTTCTGGAAGGTGTCCCGGCCACTGGAGCTTTGCTATGCCCCCACCAAGGATCCAAAGTGACCCCACAAGGGGACGCCAGAGGATGGGGACCAGGGGGTGTCCCTGTGTCCTGGCCCACCACCCCAGCTTCTTTGTTCCCCGGTGCCCCCCAGCCCAGCCAGTCAGCAAGAGGACACAAATGAGGACAAGTGGCTTTTATACAAAGTGTCTATATCAGATTCTTCTATATTGTACAGAGTGGGGCATGCGCCCCCATCTACTGCCTTTTCTATTGCCCCTCAACCTCCCATCTCTACAAGATGTTGGGGAAGGTGAAGAACCCTCCCCTTCATGCTCCCCTACCAACAACAAATTTGCTTCTTTTCCTCTTTGAAACCCGCAGTTCTGTGTGTGTTTATCACGGGTGTACTAGAAGGGGTGGGGGGAGATTGGGGAGACAAGCTGGAAATCATGTGGAATCAACCTTGGAAATGGGGAGGAAATGTCAAAGGTTATTCACGGTGTGTAAGTCCCATTTTTCTGAGTCCCCAAATCAGCAAATATGTTTGAAACTAGCGGGGACCAACCTATGAAGTTGAAAGGGACAGGGTGAAGAGGTAAGCGGTGTCTGAAGTCTTCTCAAACTTGCCCCCTAAAAGCTGAATCGCCCAGCTTGAGATCCAGGATTTAAATACCAAAGGGAAAGCAGGAAAGTGGCTCGAGAGTAAGGCATGTTGGTAGACTCCAACGGGACCCACCGTAATGTTTGGAAGGAGGATAATTTTTCCTCACTGCGAGAAGCTAGTTTCCATAGCTGAAAAGACAAGAGGGAGGGAAGTGGGGAGCGCTGCCAGAACCCCCCGAGCTGGACATCTCGGCCGCCTCCCAAAGAAGGCGGACAGGACCAGGGACTACAGTTCCCAGGAGTGAGCGAGCCATGCCCGCCGAGCCGCGGGCTGAGTGGAGGGAGGGCCGCGCGGGAGGTGTAGTTCTGTGCCTGTCCAGGCAGCGGCCCAGAGCTGAGGGGTGGGGGCGTCAAGTGAAGCCATCGCTGGCTCCGGGCCTCGAGTTCCGCGAGCGAGCCGGGCCCCAAGTCTGGGCGGGGGACCGGGTGCTCGGCTGCGCGCCGGGTCTCGGGCACTGCGGGGGTCGGGGAGGAGGACCGGCCTCCCCAAGAGTAACTGATGCTCCTTCTACCCCCTTCAGCCTCTCTGCCCCTCACTTCCTGTTTCCGTTGCCCTTCGCGCCCCCACCCGACCCGCCCCAAATTCCTGCGGCTCGCTCAGTTCTCCGCCCCGCTGGCAAAGAAGTCAGCCTCTCGATCTGATCCACAGACCCGAGGGCATCCCAGCCCACGCTTGGGATTTCTCTTTTCCCCTGATCCCTAACACCTTCAATACCGACTGAGGGGCACCTCGAGCCCCAGCAAGTCTCGCAGACCTGGTGGCCTGGAGCTCACCCCCAGAGCCCTCTCGCCCTGCAGAAATAGACAACACCCACTTCACCCTTGTAGGAGCCTCTTTCTGTGCCCGCTCCCCGGAACCCCTGATCTTGGCTCCCCTCCTCTCCAACCGCAGGTATCCAGCGGCTGGGGAGCTCCCGGGACGGTGGGTGGGGCGGGAGGAGAGGTGGGCGTTGCTCCTGAAGTTTCGAAGAGAGAGAGAAACAGATGCGGAGGAGTCGGGAAGGATGGAAGGATACCGAGGTGGAAGTTGATGCGTATGTAATGAACCCGGCTTCTCTTCTGGTTCCAGGCGCTGCCAGGAGCGTCAGCGCAGCCTCACGTTGCTCGTTCCCTCGCAGCCTCTTCGGTCTCTGTTCCCCCGCCCTCTTGCTGAACTCTGGAACAGCCAGCTGCCCCTGGCCCCTGTATCTCCCTTCCTATGGCTCCTCTGTCCCTCCCCGGCTCCCCAGTCAACACCACCCCACCCTCCCCTTCTGTCCACTTCTCACATTTCGACCCCTGTCTCCTCTCTGCTGCCTCCATGACTGAACTTTGAAGATGTGCCTGTTTATTTGGGTGACATCATATGGGAGACCTAGCAAACCGTTGCCCTAGGTAAGTCTCCACCCACGCGGGAAGGAAAGAATAACTGCCCTACTTGACCAGGTGTTCTCCCTCCCCAGTGCTGGGAGAAGGAGGTGTTGTGGGGTGGGGGTTAGTTCAGATTCTGTTGCACCTCTAGCTTCCCTGGGTTAGTTCCCCAAATCTTTCAGCCTTTCTCAATTAAGCCTGCATATATAGATTAGGCAAAGCAAGAGATACAAAGTATACAAAAAAGCAATGGACTGTTTTGTTGAGGAACAACATACCTGCAGGAGGGTAACTAACAATGCAAAGGAGCAAGATAAAGAAAGGTTACTAGAGTCGGAGAGACCTGGGATGAAATCTTCACCCCACCACTTAAACTGAGGGTGCTAACACATAAAACTCTGTAGGTGGGGCCATTGTGTTCTAACAAACCTTCCATGTGATTCTGATGTGCACCAAGGCAAAGAACCACTGCTGTAGGTGCTCCATGAGATGTTAGCTTTGTCCTTATAGGGTGAACGGCAAATGTCCCTCGAAGGGGCTCCATACCTCTGGAGCAGGGGGATCACTGGGAGCCTGTAGGGTGGTTAGGAAGGGCCTCACGGGGGAGGTGGGACCAGGCCAGCCAGGATCAATGAGAAGGGAAGAAGAAAGTCTTGGGTGGGGGAAGGGGTGGGGGGTGAGGGGGGAAACCTCTCTCTCTCTCTCTCTCTCTCTCTCAATTTCTCTCTCTCTCTGTTACGCATCCACCTCCCCCCTTTTTCCTTGCCCAGGCTTCTCAGTCCCCAAACCGTGGCAGGTCGTGTGTCTGAGTGCAGAAAAACTTAGAACTCCTTCAGGTACAAGTGTCCCAAGGACATCTTCTTCAGTGTGTGCCTTCCCCCCCAGTGTTGTCAAGCCCCAACACAAGCACTTCCTGTCCTGTTATCTCTACTTATTTCATGAAATTGTTTTCTTCGTGTCCTCTTCTTGTGCTGGGAAGCTGCTTCTTGTGCTGGGAACGCTGGGAAGCGTCCCCTCCCCATGGTGCCTCTGGCCCTAGCCTGGCACTGAGGAGGGTGCTGTTATTATTTATTTGTCATTCACCTATTTATTTATTTATTTTTATTATTTTTTTTATTTATTTATGTTCATTCATGAGAGAGAGCGTGCCAAACAGTGTGAGCCGGGAAGGGGCAGAGAGGGAGAGACACAGAAACTGACGCAGGCTCCAGCCTCTGAGCTATCAGCACCGAGCTATTGATTCGAGGCTCAAACTCACGAACCGTGAGATCGTGACCTGAGCCGAAGTCGGACACTTCACTGAGCCACCCAGGCACCCCTACCATTCACTCTTTTAGAAGGTTCTGTTGGGGGAGTTGCTGCCTTGGGCAACACTTGCAGTAAGTTTATTGTTACCATTCACGTTAAAGGAAAAGGTAGACCTTAGTTCTTGGGTTAACTCCCCCCTAAGTATACCCTTTAGAATTTGGCAGATTTCTCCCAATGATGTGTCAGAGAGGCTGATTATTGACACATAAAAGAAGCAAGGAAAGAACCTTTAGAGGCAAAAGGATCACTTGGGGGACTGCTGGTCAGTTTCACCTTTTCAGGAAGTGTGTACTGAGTCCACACCACCTGTCAGGGGCTGTTCTGGGACCTGAGTCTTACAAACAGGCATCCTATGATGTAGCCCCTGCCTTTGAAAAATTTGACGTAGAGGTGTTCATGGCGAGCATGTCAATACTGAATCCACCTCTAGTCTGATCAGTTGTATCCGTTAAAATATGTCTCAGGTCTGTCCCTTCTTGTCCATCCTTCCACCTCCCTGTTCCAGCCACCATCTGGACCATCTGGCTCTCCTCTGAATCACGGCAATAGCTGGAGAGGCTGGGAATGGCCTTCGAGAATACAAGCCCGCCTACCTGTTAGGCCTTTTTGAAATGCAAATCCGATTGTTTCGGGCACCCTGCTTAAACCCATTCAGTGCTTTCCCATTGATTTTAGGTTAAAGACACAAGTCCTTAACCTGGCCTCGAAGGCCCTGCCTACTGTGATCCTGCGGGCCTTTCCGGACTCCTCTCCCACCACATTTCCACTCAGTCTGAAGCCTCCACTTCCTGTCCGCTTTGCACTTCCTCCCGCAGACAGCCTTTGTGCAGGCTAGGCCCTCAGGCCTGAAAGGCTCTTCCTCCCATTTCTCTTTCAGCTAGCTCCTCTTCATTCCTCAGATCTCAGCTCCTCTGCCAATCCTCAGGAAAACTACCCTGACCTTCCTTCCTGGGTCAAATCCCCCTCTTCTGAGCCCCCACACCAAGGTGTACTTTTCCTCTGAGGCACTTGGCATAGTTGCAGTTCCGTGTTTGTTCATTATTTGATGGATGTCTGTCTCCCTGGAAGATGTAAGTGTTCTGAGGGCAGGGATCATGTCTGCAGATGCTCGCTCTTGTCATATTCAGGGGACCTCGAACTGGACACTCCATAAATATTGAGTTGAAATATTGGTTTAATGGATGCCTGCGTGCCAGGATCTGGAGTAGGGGGCTACATATTTCAGAATCTCAGAGAGGATTGTTTGAGGCCACGATTCTCCCTCCAGCAATGCAGCCCGGGAGTCCCATATGCCATTTTCTTAACACCATCACTTCCTCCATACTTCCTAGCATCATTCATCCCCACAGTCCCGGCTTCATCCCAGGCTTTCTCCATCTTGCCCATGAGACCCTTTCCTTTTAACTTTGTAATCCCCTTTTCTGGTCTTGCCTCATTGACTGCAGAAGGCAGCATGGAATAATGTGGCAACAACCCAGGATTCAGAACCGTACTGTGTTCAAAAGTATTAGTGGTGTGGCCTTTCTCAGGCTCTTGAACCACTCTGAACCCAAGCTTTGTTATCTATAAAATGAGAACAGAATCAAGCAAGATGGAGGAATTAAAAATCTAAATGTACCATCACCTAGAAATACTGGATAAAATATGGGGGGAAAGTAAACATGACTGAGTTTTCAAAAGAAAAATAAAATCCCAAGTTCTAGAAACGAAGAGAAAACTGAAAGCCAGAGGGATAAGCTGACCATGGTTGCTAGAAGGGGACTGGGAGAGAATTGGTTCTATTAACTTAGAAATGTTTTACCAGCCACCCAAGGATGGGAGAGGAGGTTTTGGTCCTGAAGAGGTAGGGAAATTAGATGAACAGCGGGGCCAAAGCTGACTCAGAAGAAGCAGAAAACCTGAACAGATCTATAAATTCTAATAAATTGAATGAGAAGTTAACACACACACACACATTTTACAGATGTATTATTCTGCCAACTCTTTTTTTTTTAAAGCAAACTCTACGCCTAATGTGAAACTCACGATCTTGAAATCAAGAATCACAAGCTCTACAGACTGAGCCACCCAGACATCCCTATTTTGCCAACTCTTACAAACCATTTGTTTATTTATAATACGTCTGTCCCAGACGATGGAGAAAGAGGGACAGTCACACTTATAAAATTAAAATCCTAAATAAAATATTAGCAAACTGAATCTGGCAGAATCCGTGCAAGTGTGTGTGTGCGTATGTGTGTGTGTGTGTGTGTGTGTGTGTGTGAGACCAAGAAGGTTTATTGCAGGAACACAGGGATGGTGTACTTTAAAAATCTATTAATGAAAAATAAATGAAAGAAAGAAAGAAAGAGAGAGAGAGAGAAAAGAAAGAACAAAGAAACAAAAAAAGAAAGATATTTACAACTGGATGTAGTAAAAGGAAAAAAATGGGAGCACCTGGGTGGTTCAAGAGTCAGTTAAGAATCAGCTCAAGTGGGGCGCCTGGGTGGTTCAGTCTGTTGAGCGTCCGACTTTGGCTCAGGTCATGATCTCACGGTTCGTGAGTTCGAGCCCCGCATCAGGCTCTGTGCTGACAGCTCAGAACCTGGAGCCTGCTTCAGATCTGTGTCCCTCTCTCTCTCTGCTCCTCCCCTGCTCACGTTCTGTCTCTCTCTCTCTCTCTCTCAAAAATAAATAAATGTTTAAAAAAAAAAAAAGAATCAGCTCAAGAGTCCGTTAAGCATCCAACTCTTGATTTCCACTCAGGTCATGATCTCACAGTTTCATGTGTTTGAGCCCTGTGTGGGCTTTGAGCTGAGAGTAAGAAACCTGCCTGCAATTCTCCCTCTGCCCTGCTCCTCCCCAGCTCATACTCTCTCTGTCTCTCCCAAAATAAATAAATAAACTTTATAATAAATAAATAAATAAATAGGAAAAAATGATTGCCCCAGTAGCTTCAGAGAACACACTGGATGAAGTTTAACACTAATTCATTATTTTTTAAAAAAAAAAATCCAGTTAACTAAGATGAGAAAATAACTTCCAAAGTCAAGACAAGGATACTGCTTTTTACTGTTTGTATTCAACTTGTTCTAGGGAGTCTGACCTGGCACAATAAGAAAACAAAGAAATAAAGCCATCACTACACATAGATACTTGATTAGTGACAAAGAAAATTTATGAAAACCCACAAATAATTAGAACTAATACACCCCTTTCTGGGGACAAGATTAATATGCAAATATCAATATGCCTATATTACAACAACAAATAGAAGATTTTGTTTTTAAAAATTGCCATTTGGGGACACCTGCTTGGCTCAGCCAGTTAAGCCTCTGGCTCTTGGTTTCAGCTCAGGTTATGATTTCGTGAGTTCGAGCCATGTGTTGGGCTCCCCTCTGGCAGTGGGAGTCTGCCTGGAATTCTCTCTCTCTCCCTCTCTCTCTGCCCCTCCCCCACTCAGCACTCGCAAGTTCTCTCAAAATAAATCAATTTTTTTAAAAGAAAGAAAATGTCATTTGTAATAACAATGAAGACTATAGAATACTTAGAAATAAATACAACATGATTTTTATGGAGAAAATGATAAAACCTGATTGGAGAACATTTTGAAAAGAAGACAAAAAATGACAGAGAGATATTCCATGCTCAAGAAGAGGCAAATTCAATATAAAGTTGGCAACTTTTCTCAAATATACAAATTTCAGTATAATTCTAATCAAAACCCCACCAATATATTTTACGGAACTTGACAAACTGTTCTTAACATTTTTATAAAGAAGTAAATGGCCAAGAAAAGCCAATACAAGTTTGAAGTGGAAGAATACCAGGGTGCTAGCCTTAGCACATATCACAACTTTACTATAAAACCAGAGTGATTAAAGCAGTGTAGTCCTGGCACATGGGCAAATAACTAGACCACTGTTACAGGCTAGAACTTCTTGGAATTAGACCTTTAAAGACATGTGAACTTGGCATATGACAAAAGTGATGTACGATCGGTGGAAAAGGATGGACTGTCTGTTAAATTGTCTCGGGGTAATTGGCTACCCACATAGAAAAAAATAGATCCCTACATTACAACATACCCCAAAATAAATTTCAGGTGGCTTAAATATGTGAAAAACAAAATTTTAAACTGTTCAAAAAACCTGTAAGGTAATATATTGATGGTATCAGAGTAGGGAAAGATTTCTTAAACGAGATACAAAGAGCACAAACAATAAAAGGAAATGTGGACATGTACGACTATATCTTTAAAACATTTTTAAACTTCTATAAGATTAGAGACATCACAAAAAAATAAAATATATAAGCTGCAGACTTGGAGAATATTTACAACCTATATAATCAATGAAGGTTTGGTACCCAGGATTTATAAAGAACTCTTGCAGATCAATAAGAAAAGGACAAGGCAGGAGAAAATGAGCAAAAGCCATGAATAGGCAAGTCATCCAATAAATAGATGAAAAGACGCTCAACTTCATTAGTAATGAACAAATGCAAATCAAAACCATGAGATACTATTTTACACACACTATCTCAGCAAAATTAAAATAACTCTGATAACACCAAAGACTGACAAAAATGTGGGACCATAGGAACTCCCACATTCTGCTTGAAAGAGTAAACAGCTATGACAAATTTGAAGGTTACAGTTGACCTTTGAACAATGCGGGGTTAGGGTTGCTGATCCACTGTGCAGTGGAAAATCTGCATATAACTTTTGAATCCCCCAAATTTAACTACTACTGATAATAGCCTACTGTTGACTGGAAGCCTTACCGATAACACAGTCAGTTAACGCATGTTTTGTATGTTATATGTATTCTTACAATAAAGTAAGCCAGAGAAAAGAAAATGTTATTAAGAAAATCACAAGGAAGATAAAATACATTTATAGTACCGTAATATAAAAAAATCTCACATAAGTGGACCTACGCAGTTAAAACCCATGTTGTTCAAGAGTCAACATACTTAATGCTGAAAACACACATACCCTAATACCCAACAAGCTTGCTTTGAGATGTGTTCTTCAGAAAAACATTTCTACATGTGCACAAGGAGACAAGAGTAAGTATGGGCATTGCAGTATGATTTGATTGTCAAGAAAAAGTGGTAAGAACTTAACTGTCCTTAAAGCAAGGGAATAGATAAATATAGTTTATTCTTACAATGGACTACTACACAGTACTTAAAATATGAAATATAGCTATATTCACCAATATAATGAGCAAAAGAAAGTTGCAAGAATGGGTGATGTATGTTATCTATGTAGGTTTTTAAAGACACAAAACAATGATACACCTTTAGGAAAACAAACGTATCTGTAAAAAGTACAAAATGTGCATGGGAATAATTCCAATAGAATGGTGATCACCACCAAGAAAAGGGAAGGAGTGGGATGGGCTTTAGCTGTAACTGTAATGCTCTTTATTATTATTATTATTATTAAGGAAAAGATGTGAAGCAAAGCGGTGATGCCAAAGTGAAGATTTGCTGAATTGGGTTGTTGTAATGATTAAACGAGCTAATAAAAGGGCTAAATGAAAGTTAGTTGTTTATTTATTTAAGTAATCAGTACACCCAACATGGGGCTTGAACTCATGCCCCTGAGATCAAGAGAGGCAAGGGACTGAGCCAGCCGGGCGTCCCAAAGGTTAGTTGTTCATCTCCTTGCAAGACTCCAATGCTGATGGCTATGTATGCGGAGAGATTTATTGCCCCTACCTGTTCTCTCTCTCCTCCATGTGAAGTCTCACTCTTCCTGTTCATACCTGCTTGTCTTAGGCAAGTTGCTTCATTGCTATATGCCTCAGTTTCCTCATCTATAAGATGCACATATTAAAAGTGCCTGCCTCCTGACATTGCAGAGAATGTTAAGTAAGTTACTGGCAAGTGCTTGGAACATTCCTTAACTTAGACTAAGTACTCTAGAAGTTTGTTCTTGTTGACGACAATGATGTTAGTGTTCTTAAGTATCACCTCCAGCTGCATACAATTTCTTTTTTAATCTCAAGTTTTAAAATCTCATAAGAACCTCACTTGGCAATGAAAGTGCCCAGTATCTGAGATGACCCAAACGCTGCCTTCAAGGCCCTAAATTAAGGGCTGCAAACTCCCATTTCTGTGAAGGCCAGGCAGGTAATGTGCCAAGTGCCAGGGTAAGGTTATCTGGGGAGGCAGCAGCTCCTGGTCAGGTGCTGCCATGAAGGAATTCGGAGCCAGCATTACCACATTTAAAGCTTTTTTTTTTTTTTCATGAAAAGCTATAAATCCCAATTTTTCTGTAAAATTTCTCAATTTTTAAGTGTTATAATTTATTCAAAAGAATAATAAAAGCACATTGTGAACCAAATGAAATACTTGAGTGGGTTGTCAGTTTCTGAGCTGTGAGACGGAGGCTGGCACAGAGGCAGATGCATGAGCGGGTCTTAAAACTACAGTGTAATTAGAGCTACAATAAAGGTGAGTGACAGAGTGCCATAGGAGTGGGGGGGGTGGGGTTGAAGATGGCAGCAGATTCTTTGTGACTCCTCCCATTAAGATGTATAGTCTGTCTCCCCTTCCCTTGAATCTGGCTTGGCCTTGTGACCTGTTCTGGCCAACAGAATGTGGCGGGAGTGAATGTGTAACTTCTGAGGTCGGGCCTTATGAGATCTGCAGCTTCCACTTTTGCCACTTGGAACATGCCTCCTTGGACCCCAGTCACCATGCTGTGAGGAAGCCCAAGCAGCCCACTGAGAGACCCACAGGAAGCAGAACCAAGGTCCACAGATGCTGGCAGTGGCTGAGCCCCAGCTGGCAGCCAGTGTCAACTGCTTGCCAAACGATTGAGGCTCTTTTGAAACATCCAACCACCCCACCATCCCAGCCGACACTAACTGAAGAAGAACCGCCCAGTCAACCCGCAGAATTGTGAGATGCAATGCATTTCTGCCAACACGCTACATATTAGGGTGGCTTGTTGAGCAGCAGTAGATAACCCAAACAGGCAGCATTAGAAAACAGAGGTCTCAGGGCACCTGGGTGGCTCAGTCTGTTGAGCATCTGACTCTTGGTTTCAACTCAGGTCATGATCTCACAGTTCGTGGGTTCGAGCCGCACATCGGGCTCTGTGCTGATGGGGCAGAGCCTGCTTGGGAGTCTCTCTTGCCCTCTTTCTCTTTGCCCCTCCCGTGCTCTCTCTCTAAAAAATAAATAAATAAACTTTAAAAATAATAAATAATAGGGGCGCCTGGGTGGCGCAGTCGGTTAAGCGTCCGACTTCAGCCAGGTCACGATCTCGCGGTCCGTGAGTTCGAGCCCCGCGTCGGGCTCTGGGCTGATGGCTCAGAGCCTGGAGCCTGTTTCCGATTCTGTGTCTCCCTCTCTCTCTGCCCCTCCCCCGTTCATGCTCTGTCTCTCTCTGTCCCAAAAATAAATAAACGTTGAAAAAAAAATTAAAAAAAAATAATAAATAATAAAATAAGAGGAGAGGAAAAAAAAAAGAAAAAAGAGGTCTCATTCTACCTAGAAGAATCAAAGATGCCTTCATAGTATTTGAGAGTTGAGCTCATTCTTGAAAAAAGGCATGTGTTGGCTTTTGTGTGTGTGTGTGTGGAGGGGGAGTGGACAGTATGTAGTAAACTTTCCAGATAGAGGAAGAAGCACGCACACAGCATGGACAATGAAAAGTAGGACATAATTAAGAATCCCTAGTAAGTCAGTGTTGTGATTGAAGCACAAAGTACAAAGATGGGAGGGAAGGGAGACAACAATCTTTAACATTTATTGACCACTTACTATGTGCCAGGCACAGTGACAGATGATTCACAAAATCCTATAAATCATGAACCTTTACAACATCCCTGTCTCATTTTGTACAGGAGAAGGTTGCAATCCAGAGTAACTTGCCAAATATCACAGAGCCAAGAAATGGCAGAGCCGAGGTTTAAAGCCACTCTGTAAAACCTGTGCTCTTTCCACCATATTGTGAGGACATTACGGTTTCACAGAGGAAGTCAGATCCTGAAGGGCCTTGCGTGCGAAGTGAACAAGTCCAGTATTTTACCTGAAGGGGAGGGGCAGCCACTAAGGAACTGAGTAGGAGAGTGAGAGGTTCTGGTCTTCACGTCAGAGACTGGGAGGAGCTTGGGCCAAAGAGGGACTGGCAAACTAGAAGTCAGAGGACCAGTAAGGAGACATCTTCAAAGGCCTGGGTGGGGGGGCCCCTGAGCAGTGCTGCCTTCCCTCCTCGTGAGGACTAGCACAGGCCACCTGCGGCTGGCCAAGTGGCTAAGATTGGGAGTCGGGTTCAGGGGCAGAACTAGGATGAAGACTGTCTTTGAAGCACATAGAGCACTAGAGTCACAACCCAGTAGGGGAAACTGAGTCAGACCCTGGAATCCAAAAGTCCAGAGATGAGATTTAGGTTGGAGCCCTGGGCCGAGAGTTGGGAGCTGGAAAGAAGCAAGATTAGGGGAGTAAGTCAAGAACAACCAGGGGAGGTCCTGAGCAGAGACCGCAAAGCCCAGGGAGGTTTGTGATTCACCCACGAAGACGGTGGACATATGGTGCCCGGAGCTGGAGAAAGGCCAGAGGTAGGTAGGCAGGAAGTGGCAGCAGGGTTGCTAAAATAATGATATGGTGATGAGCTAGACAGTAAAATTGCTAGGACTTGCTTATTAGAATGGGAGGTGGGGCGGGGAAGGCAAGAAAGAGTGTGATCTGGGGATCCTTCAAGGTTTCTGGCTTGGGCAACTGTGTGGTTGGTGATTCTGTCTACTGAAACCAGGGATAATGAAGAAGGAGTGGGTTTGGGAGAAGAGACAAGTTTCAAATTAACGAATATTTGGTGCTTGCTCAATAAGTTTAAATTGAAACATTAACTTTAAGGAACTGGGGACATTCAGTTGGAGAGATTCATGAGACAGATACCGGGGAGTGAAGGTCAAGGGAGCAATCTGGGCTAAAAATACACATTGCAGAGTCACCAGCATAGCGATGGGTACGAGAGTGACTAAGATAAGTGTACAGATGAGGAGAGAAGGGAGCCTGGACCAAGTCATGGAAAGTAGCCTGAGAAAGACCAGGCAGAGAGGTAGGAGGCAAGATGAGAGGGAGAGAGAGAAAGAGAGTGGTTTCACAAAAGCCAGCAGAGAAAAGAACTTCAAAGGGCAGTCAGCAAGGCCAAATGCTCCTGGGAAGAAAAGCAAAGCAAAGATGAAAAATGTCCATTAGGGGCACCTGGGTGGTTCAGTCAGTTAAGCACCTGACTTTGGCTCAGGTCATGATCTCGAGGTTTGTGAGTTCAAGCCCCGCATCAGGCTCTGTCTTGACAGCTGAGATTCTGTCTCCCCTCTCTCTGCCCCTCCCTGGTGCTCTCTCTCTCTCTCTTAAAAATAAATAAACATTAAAAATTTTTAAAAAGAAAAATTTCCATTGGATGTGGCAAAAAGATCTAACTGTGTTACCTTAGTGAGAGCAGGTTCAATGGGAGGGAGGGAGGGAGGATGGGAGGGAGGGAGGGAAAGGGAACGACGGTGAATTGAGGAGGTTGTATGACTTATCCATGTTGTTTAACAAAGTACTCAAATCTTAGTGGCTTACAACAGCAATAACCATACTTTATCCCATAGATTCTGCAGTTAGGAATGTGGGCAGGGCACAGGTGGGGCCACCTGTCTCTGCCCTACAATGTCTGGGAACTGTGCTAGAAGTGACTCCATGTCTGGGAGCTGGTACTGGCGGTTGATTGCAACCTTAGACGAAACTGTTGCCTGCAACCAGTGATGCCTGGGTTCCTGGGGAGCAAGCCTTCTGAGGGAAAGAGAGAGAACCCCAGACATTTGAGGGGCCTGCGTACAGACTACAAATAAGGAATATGAAGTTGCAGGGATTTAATCTCCCCGTTCAGCTTGTGGATTTGATAAAAAATGAGCGAGAAAATGACTTCATGAAATCTACAACTTGAACAGATAAAATTCACACAACTTCATATTCTTTATCGGTTTAGTTATGGGTCAAAACAATGAAGATACATGTGGCCTCCATTTGTACGCTTTTCTCAGTTTTTGAAAATATGAGTAGATTGCTTCCTTGAAGATCCCCCATTTTTCTTTGAGTTCCACATTCATAGTTTCTACTTCTATCATGATTTGAGTGCATGCTCATTCTCACTGATTTATAATTAGACAATAAAATAGGGGCATCTGGGTGGCTCAGTCGGTTAAGCATCTGACTCTTGATTTGGGGTCAGGTCATGATCTCACGATCTGTGAATTCAGGCCCCGCACTGGGCTCCGTGCTCATGGGGCAGAGTCTGCTTGAGATTCTGTCTCCCTCTCTCTCTGCCCCTCCCCTGCTTATTCTCTATCTCTCTCTCTCAAAATAAATGATAAATCAACATTTGAAAAACTAAAAATTATATAGTATAGTATAGACAATGTTGAAAAAAATTAAATGTATTTTTACCAAAATATGTAAATGTAAATGTAAAAAAACCCTTAAAATTATTTATTTATTTATTTATTTATTTATTTTGAGAGAGAGAGAATGCAAGCAGGGGAGGGGTAGAGAGAGAGGGGGGAGAGAGACAATCCCAAGCAAGCGCCACACTGTTAGCGCAAGCCATACGTGGGATTCGATCCCAGGAACTGTGAGATCATGAGAGCCGAAATCAAGAGTCAGACGCTTAACAACTGACCTACCCAGGTGGCCCCTAAAATCATTGTAGTAGATGTCATAAAAGTTCTTTTCTTCTAAAATATTCAAACTTATGTATTGAAAAGGGTAACATTAAAATTATAACTCATAAGTATTAATATGCTAAACCAAACTAATTTAAGTAAAGCTTTTTTGCTGACTTTAAAAATCCTTATTACATATTTTTATAGAAATCAAACTATTCATAATCCAGTATTCAATGTTCATCCACTTACCAAATAGAAAATCAATATCATACTTCACAAAAGTTATGCCTAGACCTACATGCAGACACATTTAACAGTAATAATAATCATTTAAAATTGCAAGATATTCCTCAATTGTCATTTGCAACTATTGGGAATGCAGCACCACGTAGACCATACATCGATACCTCCAGAACACAAAGAGAAGCAGGCAAAATGGACATTCAAACTACTGGGAAATGATACTTAATTATGCTACGTGAGAGGTAATATTTTTTAATGTTATTTAATTTTGAGACAGTGCGCGCAGGGGAGGGGGAGAGAGAGAGAGAGACAGAGAGAGAGAGAGAGAGAGGGAGACAGAAAATTTGAAGCAGGCTCCAAGCCGTCAGCGCAGAGCCCCATGTGGGACTCGAACCCACGAACCATGAGATCGTGACCTGAACCGAACTGGGATACTTAACCGACTGAGCCACCAGATGCCCCGAGAGGTACTATTTGACGAATTAATTAAGTTGCATTTGCTCTTGTCTAAGTGCTTCCAACACTTAAATCCTCCCGACACACCTCCGAATCTGGCAGAGGCACAGCCTAAACTTTCACAGAATTCGTTGTAGTCACCTTTTGTTTCCAGGATACAGGGCAAGAGATTGCAGAAGCCTCTCCCTGGGGCCCAGACAGTGTTAATTATGAGAGCACACGTTCAGAGTTGCAGGTTGTGCTGCGCCAGCACTGAAGGCCAGATCCCAAGTGCCTGGGTGTCATTTAATAAGTGTTGTATGTGGTAAGTGAGTCCCCCTAAAGTATGTGAGCCAGGGCAAGGACCTCGTGGTCCAGATTTAATGATGATACTGTTGGTGGGGGGAGACCATGGTTCAGTTTCAAATATGCTAAGTTTGGGGTACCTTTGAGACATCCACGTAGGGATGCCATGTACGCAGCCAGATACAGAAGTCTGGGGATCGGAGGAAAGACACAGATTTGAGAGTGATCAGCTGATAGCAACTGAAGCCATGGGTCAGGTGTGATGGGTCCCCTGGAGGGAGAGTGTAGCATGAGAAGAAGAAGGGTTTGGGACTCACTGCCCTTGACGAACCCCAGCACGGCCAGACAGCACAGGATAAGCCCACCAAGAAGCAAGGAGTAGCCAGAGGGAGAGGAAGAAGGCCAGAGGAGTGCTCAGTCCTGGAAGCCAAAGCGTTTCAGGAAAGACTTGGTCAACACAGTTGACTACCGGTGGGAGTTCAAGCAGGGAAAAAACTTTAAAAAATGGATTTAATGACAGAAAGCCAATGGCAAAAGCAGTTGAGCGGCACAGGACAGCTGGATGCCCACCTGAAAGGGCTGAAGAGTGAGTGGAAGTGAAGGAATAAAGGATTTTCCCCCAACTTTGTATCATGACAAGTTGCAAACATACAGAAAAGTTGAAACTATAGCACAATTATCATTTGTGCATCTGCCACTTTACTTAGACTTAACAATCACCATTTATACGTACATACAGATATTTACGTATTTATATATATTCTTGAACCAGGTGAAAATCCAGGAAATCACGATGTTTCACACTTTACTATAATACTTCAGCATACGGGGACTTTCTCCTACGTAACCACAATGCCATCGTTACAGTAAGAGAATAACCATCGCTCCCTAATACCATCTGATAATGCAAAATATACTCAAATTTCACCCAGGCTTATGTATTTTTCCAAACCAGTATGCAATCAAGGCACACACAACGCTGTGTGTGAGAGTCAGGCAGGAGAAAGAGAGGTGCAGGAAACAGGGGTGTCTGGGCGGCTTAGTCGGTTGAACATCCGACTTTGGCTCAGGTCATGATGTCATGGTTCGTGAGTTCGAGCTCCATATCAGGCTTGTTGCTGTCAGCGCCTAGCCCACTTTGGATCTTCTGTCCCCCTCTCTCTCTGCCCTGCTCACACACACACACACACACACACACTCTCTCTCTCTCTCAAAAATAAATAAACATTTAAAAATTAAAAAACCAAGTGGGGGGCTCCTGGGGGGCTCCTGGGTGGCTCAGTCCGACTTTGGCTCAGGTCATGATCTCGCGGTTTGCGAGTTCGAGCCTGGCGTCGGGCTCGGTGCTGACAGCTCAGAGCCTGGAGCCTGCTTCGGATTCTGGGTCTCCTCCTCTCTCTGTCCCTCTCATCCTCACACTCTGTCTCTCAATAATAAGTAAACGTTAAAAAAATTAAAAATTAAAAAAAAAAAGAGCTGCAGGGAACAGTGGGAAGAGGGAAGGTGGAGGAGTGGTTTGGTTTCTTCAAAGTGAGAGGCTGAAGATTTAGGAGGGGAAAGGGGCTGCAGAACACCGTAGAGAGACTGGCCTCGGATGGGAGAAAAGCAGCCCCCTCTACTCAAGTGGTTCTCAAAGTGAGGGCCCTAGGCCAGCAGCAAGCAACAATCATCATCTGGGAACTAGTTACAGATGAAAATTCTAGCCCTCCCACCCAAACTAATGAATCGGAAACACATAGTTTAACACATGCTCCAGGAACTCCTGGCGCACACAAAATTGGAGAACTGTTGCTCTAACGAGAGGAACACGGAGGTGGTGTAAATTTGGTCACCAGGGGTTGAGGGAGTTCACCTCTGAAGGCTTCGGTTTCCTCTGTGACATAAGTGAGATCATCAACTGAGAGTGAGGTGAGACAGAGAAGAGCTTCAGAGGTTCCAGGATGAGGGAGCTTAAAGTAACAACTGACCAGCATGATGTGGTGGGTCACTAAGGAATTCTGGGGCCTCTTTTAGGGTTGGTGGTCATGAATAAGGAGCGGTAACTATTTCCTGGAGTGGAGACTTCCTCCAACGCTTTTTGGCTCTCAGAGTAAAATCCTGAAGGAAACAGATCACTGAGCTCATCTAGGGGGAGCACTCGGCCAGATAGGGTGAAAGGATGGAGGGGCAAGGAAGTCTGGGACACTGTCAAGGCAGTTGTTGAAATGAACAAGCCACGCAGCTGACACTGGGTAGGACGGGCTGATGGGTTGGAAGAAGGGAAACATCACCACCCTCGAGGTACCGGGAGACTGAAAAAGGGTGGTGAGGGGGTCGACAGAGTGATGGGTGGAAGGTTCAGAGATGGTGCTGAGGCAGGCAGGCTGCTTGAATGAGGGATTCTCAAAGAGGGGGGGCTTCAGAGGACAAAGTCCAGGGGGTGGCCAAGCTGGCTGGCTTTTAGTACAGAAGGTCCTGGGACGAAGTCACCAAATTGTTGAGAGGCCAGGTGGGGACTGGGCCCTCCGTGTGGACGAGAGGGGAAGACACGGTCCGCCTCTCCGAGAGAGGCAAGGACTTCTGGCAGGTGGCAGACGGTGGCAAAGAGGAAGGAAGAAGGCAATTTAGCCTAATGGCCAAACAACTCAATACTGGGGACCGGAGGAGGTGTAGTCTGGAGGCAGCAATCTGGAGCAAGGAAAGCACCCTCCTCTGTAAGAAAACAAACAGCTCTCATTTCAGAGGACTGCAGAGGAGGTAGTGCCCCCAGGGGAGAGTTCCATTTCAGTGAAAGCCGGGAAGTGAAGGAGCAGTTAAGGGTGTGAGGAGGTCTGCAGTTTATTCGAGGGCATGAGGGTAGCTTAGGGAGGGGGCAAGTGGAGGGCCGGTTAAGAACCAGAGCACAGAGGGTCTGGGGACGACAATGCAGTAGAGTCGGTGGGCTAGGGCATTTACATTTCCACTAGCAAAGGATCAAAACAGGGATAGGAGGGGAGGCAGGCTGGATTTCATTTAGTCTCTTGGAAGCTATAAAAAAGTGATTAAGAATGTGGCCTCTAGGGGCGCCTGGCTGCTTTAGTGTGAAGAGCATGCGACTCTTGATCTCGGGGTCGTGAGTTCGAGCCCCACGTTGGGTGTAGAGGGGACTCAAAATTAAATAAACAGACTTAAAAAAAATAATAAGGATGTGGCCTCTAGAGCAGAGCCGCCCGCTTTCAAATCCCAGCCTTGTCATGTTCCAGCTGTCTATTAGCCTTGGACAAGGTCTCTGGGCCTCCATTTCCTCTTCCATAAAATGGAAGTGACAACAGTACCTGCCTCACAGTGCCTGCCGTGATCGTTAAATGACTTCGTGTGTTAAACGTTTGGGACAGAATCTGGGTAGCTGCCCCACATACACTTGGCGGTGGCTCCCAGACCTGGCAGAACAGCCTCTTGGCTCACTTGGACCCTGCCCCTGCACCAGGTGGGAAACATGAGTGGCAACCACGTGGATGGGAAGGGGGAGTTTCACGAGCAGTTGTGAATGCAAGAATTATACGGAGACGCCAAGATCCCGGTGGAAAAATGGAAGCTTTCAGGTTGCAAGCCAGCTGACACCGCCTATCACTGGGATCTGGATAAGGAGCCTTCACTCCCTAAGGTCACGGGAGGTTAGATTGCTACACATCAGGCCACTTATGGCTTCTCTAATGATGACACATCTAGCTCTCCTGCAAGTGTCCAAGGTATCGATGCTAAGGATGCGGAGGAACTCCTGCAAAGAAAAACCCCAAACCCACAGATCCCCAAAGAGGGGAGCTAAGAGAAAGGAAGAATCAAGATGGGTTCAGGTTGAGGAAGATAGGAATACAAATGTATTTTATCTTACAGTGGATGGGTTTATACAGCTTTTCCAAATCCTGCATTATTATGAGAGATCCTCAGAAGGATTCAAGGTCAAGCTTTACAAAGATAACCAAAAAAGTCTTACAGGAGATGGGCTTTGCTGTTACTTCAAGATCCTGACTTGGAGAGGGATCTGCAAACCTCGCATTAAATAAAGATGAGATTAGAGACTACAAAGTTCGGGGCGCCTGGGTGGCGCAGTCGGTTAAGCGTCCGACTTCAGCCAGGTCACGATCTCGCGGTCCGTGAGTTCGAGCCCCGCGTCAGGCTCTGGGCTGATGGCTCAGAGCCTGGAGCCTGTTTCCGATTCTGTGTCTCCCTCTCTCTCTGCCCCTCCCCCCGTTCATGCTCTGTCTCTCTGTCCCAAAAAAAATAAAAAAAATAAATAAACGTTGAAAAAAAAATTAAAAAAAAAAGAGACTACAAAGTTCATGTCAGGGTTGCAAAGTTTCAAGCTGAAGGAAGAATATGATGTCTCAAAAAAGTGCAGAGGCTACAAGAAGACATCCTTACGCACCACGATTAGAGCAGCTCAGACGAGGTGTCCGCTCTTTGCAGGTCCTGGGTGAGGCCCTGTGGCTACAGATCCAAGAATGAGAGAAAACTCAGAAACAAAAAATGGAGACAGTGACACTTCCAGGTAAAATGATGAGAAGTGTTCTGAAAGCAAAGGAGGAAAAAGGAGCTTGGAACCAGGGAGGATTTCAAAAGTCCAGAGATTTCTTGAATGACAGGACACATCTGGAGATGAGGAACAGAAATCATGCAGTGGCAAAAGCAATTGCCAAGGGGCTCAAGCACAGGGGCGCAGGGAAGAGCTGGTGACAATGACCACAGATGCTAAGTTTGTAGAACTTATACTGGACTATTAATGAGGCCAACGACTGATCCCTGTCCTGTCCTGATCCTGTCCCTGCCCCTGAGGGAGGCCCTCCACAGGGTTCTGGGATATACATGGGAGGACAACATCTTTTCAGGTCTTCTCTGTGCAGATATGGGGATCTCCTACCTCCTGAACTAATAGCTCCGGGGGTGACCTATCCGTGTTTCCTTCAAGGAGCTGCTGCTCCCCGTCTCCTATAGGTGGTCTATATTGAGGATCTGCAGGAACCCGATGAGAGCCCTGGATCTGAACACTCCATGAACATCTCTGTAGCTGTGTCCTGATTTCTCTCACCACACCCCACCTCTCAGCAGCAGTGTCTGACTCTGATCAAGATCCTGAACTGAAAGTTGAACCCGGATCCTAATTCCATTTTAAAGACAATAGGATACTGCATTTCCACAAAGTCATGACTCCTTCCCTTCCCCCAAACCAATTCAATATATAGCCAAAACATGTTAAAATATACAAAACAGAATTTGACAAAATGAAATGGAAAAAAAGCCCCAGAAAAATCCACATTCATAGTGAGGGACTCTGGCATACCTTCCTCAATGACTGATGGGGGAAAAAAAAAACACAAGGTAAAATCAGTAAGGATATAGAACATTTGAAGGACACAATCAACAACTTGATCTATTTGACAAATACAAGACACTTCCCCCAGCAGCAAAAGAATCCACATTCTTTTGTAAAATGAATTTTGTTTACTAAAAATTACCCATGCTATGTCACAGAACAAGCTTCAAAAAAATGTCAAAGGATTAAAACCATTCAGTGTATGTTTTCCAGAAGGTAGAAATCAAGAATAAAATAAGAAAATACTGAACTGCTCAGATATCAAGCCATATACTCCTAAATAACCCTTGGGTTATGGAAGACACCACAATAGAAATTAGAACATCTTTGGAGGTGAATAACAATAGAAAGAGACAAAGGATTTTGTGAGCCACAAGTAAACAGTGTTTAGAGGGAAAGTTATAGAATTACGACCATATATTAGAAAAGGAGACAAGGCTGGCAACCAATGATTCGAATTCATCTTAACAACGAAAAAAAAAAAAAGGTTAGCATATCAAGCTCAAACACAGCAAATAGAAGAAATAATAAAGAGATGGCATGAATAAAATAGAAATAGCAATGCTCAGTGAAGAAATTCAACAAAGTGAGGGGGAAAAAGCAGTGCCTTGTACAGAGCAAGCATGCGATACGTGGCAGTCACATTACTGTCACTCAAGAAGGGTGGACACTGGGCTCACAGACAGATGGCTTGGACGCTCACCCTGGAGTAGACTGGTCCAAAAGCTTTCAGACCCCACCCTGAGTGGAGTGAGATGAGATTTGGGATGGGGAGATTGAGGAAGTAAATGCAGTCTTTTCGAAAGCATGTGTGTGTGTGTGTGTGTGTGTGTGTGTGTGTGTGTGTGTGTGTAAACAGGACACCGTTAAACTCCTGCATACCAAGCAGGATGAAGTGCAAGGAGATAGCACCACAAGGAGCAGTATTTTGTCACTAACAATGTTGTAGAATTGCTGTGGCATGGGAACAATAAAAAGTTGGTTTCAGTATCGTCTTAAAATGTTCTACAGACAACACACCCTCTTGCTGCCTGCCCTGGGGCAACCCTCCCTCTGCTCTGCCGTCAGTAAGCTGCAGCCCGGATGACCCATGTGAGTAAACGGTCCACTCCTCCACCAGAATGGGAGCCCTATGGGAAGCCATGGCAAGTGAGGGTTATTTTGCACACGACGGCAGAGTTTTGAGCAGCATAGCTTTGTACAAGAGAGGTGTTTCCTATATAGTTGATGAATGAATGATTGAACAGTGTAATAACGAAGACAAGAAAATATGGGCGTTTTGTTTAAATGTGAAGAAAACCTTCCCAATTACTGATGTTGTAAAAGAATGCAAAACCAGGAAACTATAACCATCTCATGAGAGCTCAAGGAGTTGTTAACCTTCTTGTTTTGAACCCCTTTGGCTATAATGATGAAGTCAATGGAGGGTAAACTGCATAAAATAAAATACATAGGATTACAAAAGAAAACAATTGTACTGAAACACAGGCATCAAAATAAAAAATCAAACGTGTGATAGATACTAAGATTTAGTGTAGGTCTAATCACTATCGTAACTACGAAGTAACAATGAGCACACATGACATTTTGAAATTTCTGCAACTAGAAGGTGATAAGGTGACATAAAAATGACTGTGATGTCTATTGATAACAGTCACAGGTACTGCTAATTCTGCTGTGGTGGTTGCCTACACTTATCATTAGAGGAAATGTTAAGCTGCAGCTCGAGGTTAGAGAAAATAAAATGTAATTTTTCCTGATCCTCATTCACAGAGCCTTTAGGATCTTGGTTAAGAGCCCTGCATTTGAACCAGGGATGTTTCAGCGGAAAGGGAGCCGGGCCAGGAGAACATGTTGCTCTCTGCCCGTGAGCCTTGTGACCCTTAGTCCCTGCTACTTAGATCCTGTAACTGTCCTGGCTTCTGTCTTTTCCAAAGCCTGCCTGTTCACTTTATCCTTCACTTCTGTAAATATCCTCCCAATAAATTACTCTTCTTAATTTGTTGCTTCTCCACAGATAGCTACTTCCTCAGCCCCATGACTCCCAGCCTGGAGTCATGGAACAAGAAGTGAATGTGGGCAGAGAAGATTCAAACCACTGAGGGGCTGGGTGGTGCTGGACTCAACTTATTCAAGCATGAGAAGCAGGAACAGCATCCTCTCACAGGGCAGGTGTGTGGATTTCAGTGAGACGAAATATCTGCTCTTATGAGATCAAGGACTTTGATTTATTCTCTGTTGAATCCTATCAGTGCCTATCACAGAACACAGAAGGGGGTCAATAAATATACCTTGGCTTAACGGGTGTATCTGAATCTGGAAACACTTGAGAAACTCCAAAATGTAACATGAATTGCTGTATCCATTATTCCCAGGATGAAGAGAACAGATTCCTATTCTTACCCTCAAAGTTTTGTGTTGGTCTTGCTTTCTCCTTCTTTCCTTGAATCTTTGCCCTAAGTCTCTGTTGGAATCCAGCTAATTTGCCTTCTGATTTCCTGAAATTAAAAAAAAAAAAGCCACCCTTCTTAAGTGGAGGGAGGATGGGTCAATAATAGGATGGGGAGAAAGAAGGATGTCCTTTATTTCTTTTGTCCTACCTCATTCAGTGGTCCGGAAATTGATGCCGAGATGAGCATGCCCATCTTGCACAGAAACAGAGCTGTGAAACACTAAGTAAATGTTTCCCCGAGAGCCCAATTAAGAGATAACTCAGGGCAAACCGAGGGTACAGTGGTAGAGAAATAGAGGGAAATGATATTTCTTTAAAGGACAGAGATCCCTGAGCAGTGTTGGAGAAACGCAAGGGGCAGTGATGTTCATCAGATGTTGAGTTTCAGCCTGGGGGTCACAAGGTTCTATCTAAGCCAAAAGGCTTGGGTGCCTGGCTGGCTCAGTCGAGCATGTGACTCTTGATCTCTGGGTTGTAGGTTCCAGCCCACCATGCGTGTACAGATTACTTAAAAAAAAAACAAAAAAAAAAAACAAAAAAAACCTTTTGGGATGCTTGAGTTCACTCAGGTCATGATCTCAGGGTTTAGTAAGCTAGAGTCCCTCATCCGGCTCTGCAGCATGGAGTCTGCTTGGGATTCTCTCTCCCTCTTTCTGCCCCTCTCCAGGTCATGCTCTCTCTCAAAATAAATAAATAAACTTACAAAAAAAACCACTTTAATGTTTATTTATTTTTGACAGAAAGAGAGAAAGAGACAGAGCATGAGCGGGGGAGGGGCAGAAAGAGAAGGAGACACAGAATCCGAAGCAGGCTCCAGGCTCTCAGCTGTCAGCACAGAGCCGGACGCGGGGCTGGATCTCACGAACCTCCAGATCATGACTTGAATCGAAGTCAGACGCTTAACCGACTGAGACACCTAGGCGCCCCCCCCCCCCCCGCCAAAAAAAAAAAAACTTTAAAAAGGGCGGGGGGGGGTGTAGGCTGAAGGAAAACTCTCAGTTGCTTCAGTGTGAAGGGAGCATGAGAAAAGCTTCGTAGTCTTCTTCAGCAAGACGAAGCATCAGAGCCTGTGAACTGGGAACGACCCCATCTCCTGGTCGATGCTGCCCCCTGGAGGTCAATGTGGATGTTGCGGCTCCCTTTCACGCAGTTATGTCTCATCCGGGTCCCGAGAAACTGTTGGATGAGCGTTCTTATGGATTCTCCCGGCGAGTTCCATGTCCCCGAAAACTATGTGCATACCTCCGGGTTCCCTCATCAAGGGTCTCCTCATACTACAGCACTGCCCCTCAGTGAGCCCTGCAAAATAACGCGCTTACCGCTCGTCTGAATATTTGGGTTCGGAGATGGATAGAAGTGGTCTGTAGTGCGCGAAATCAAAGTGCCTGCCTGCACAGCCCTTGTCCCATCCGAACATTAGTTGGCTTTCGATGAAGTCTCCTGTCTTGGAGGCAGTCCCCCTCGACCCTTTCTCTGGGAACCCGCTGTTTTGTCAAAGCGGCCTGTGCCTCCCCTGTCCCAAGTCCCAGATCCTGAGCGAACCTCCTTCTGTGCCCCTCACGCTGAGGCTGCAGTCAGATCAAATGTGATGAACATCTGGATCCGCTAAGGTTGAGAGCTAAAAGTGGGGAGGGTGTAGGTGGTTCGAGGAATGAGAAGTGGGAAAGGAAGGCGGAGGGACAGAGAGTTCCGGGGGAGAGCTTGCGGACCCCTCTGAGCCCAGGACACCAACACCACCGCCTAGCATGCGGCAGGCCTCAGGGAATGTGTGGGGCAGAGTCAGGCAGGGTAAACCTGGAAGCACGCCGAGAGCAGGGAGCGAGGGGCGGAGGCGCCGGGTGAGGTCAGTTAAGGACACTGCCCTGGTTCCGCCTCTGAGGTATCTGGGCCAATCAGGAGCCGCCGACAGTCCCCCCAAATCACCCCGTCCCCGCCGCACTTTAGCCTCCGGCGCCCAGGCTCTCAAAGCAGTGAGGAGGCAGCTTTGATGTCCGGCTTCCAATCAGAGTGAGGCTCTCGGAGATGGGGCGGAACCCAAAGAAGGCGGGAGCGAGAGAAGCCACCCCATCCGCCACGCCCCCACCCCGCAGCAGCCAATCCGGAGAGTCTGCCAGGCGGGACAGTTCCTACTCGGCCAGCCCACGCGTGTACCTCTCTCTCCACCTCCCGCGCCCTGGGCGGTTAAGGACCCAGCCTTCAGACTCTGGCGGCGCCCTCCAGGAACCCCCCACCGCGCCCCTGCCTTGGCAGGCCGGGCCCGCATCCAGAAGGCCTAAGGGGGAAGCAGAAATCATTTTCTTTCCATCACTCGCTGGGACCTGGGAAGGAATCCTCAGGCTATAGGGGAGGAGGAAACATCCCCAGTTACCATCCCTCCCACCCCTAGTCTGTCTGTGCCTTACCCCTTAGGACTTGAAGGCGCCTCCGAGTCTCTCCTACCTAGTCTGAGTTCAAACGAGGTGTATAGGTGGAAAGCAGCAGGAAGGCTCCAAGTCAAACATAGAAATGGATGAGACAGACCCACTGCAGACCTGTCCTACACCTGCCTCAGTGGTGTAGGTGCTACAGCCCTCCATCAAGGGTTGTGCCAGCCAGAACCAGAGGAGCTCAAAAGCTGATGTTCAAGGAAAGGAGACAGTCCCAGGGTCAGTTTGGGGCAGGGATGCAAGGACAGACCATAGTGGGGAACCAAGGCAGCCATAGGACAGTGCCGGAGGCTGCACAGCCATGTTCCCAGCACTTGATGCATTAGCCATTTTAAACAGGGGCCACATTCCTCCACCAGGCTGGTTACTCATGAAATAGTTCCTGCCTAAAACCAATGCCACCACTTCTTTGGCCTGAAGTAGTTAAGAGTTTATTATTGGGGGGGGGGGGAGGGCGCCTGGGTGGTTTAGTTGGTTAGGCATCCAACTTTGGCTCAGGTCATGATCTCACAGTTGGTGAGTTCGAGTCCCATCGGGCTCTGTTGACAGCTGGGAGCCTGGGGCCTGCTTCAGATTCTGTGTCTCCCTCTCTCTCTCTGCCCTTCCCCCGCCTGCACTCTGTCTCCATATCAAAAGTAAATAAACGTTAAAAAATTAAAAAAAAAAAAGTTTACTACCAGTACCTCTTCCTTATGGACACCCATCAGAAGGGAGGTAAGCCCAGGAGGTAGCCTGAGAGGAAAGGTGACCCTGGAACAGAGATGGGGCCACTTGAAGGCCCAAGGAGGAAAGAGGAAGGAAATGGGAAAGGTGTGTTACATCATATTAAATATTTATTGTTTTCTGCAAACTGACCTTGGAGTAACTCTCAAGCCAGGAGGGGATTGGTTAGTGTTCAAGTTGCCGAGATCTTAGGTCAAAAAGCCATAGAAAAGGGGCACCTGGGTGGCTCAGTCATGTTCTCTTGGTTCGTGAGTTCAAGCCCTGCATCGGGTTGCTGCTGTCAGTGCACAGCCCGCTTGGATCCTCTGTCCCCCCCACCTCTGCCCCTCCCACCTTACACTCTCTCAAAAATAAATATTAAAAGAAAAAAAAAGCTACAAAAAACAAAACACTGGGGGTGGGGCCAGGGGAGAGGAATCAATGACTTGGAGGCAGTTTCACCTTTACACCAATTCCAAGAGCTGGGGCTTTTGTGACTCAGGACATGGTGACAAGAGTTGAGTAAACCAGAGACCAAGGCAGTGAAGGTTTTACTGGGGAAAGAAAACTTGGGTGTATGTGTGTGGGGGAAGGATGGTGAATGAAATAGGGAAAATGATAAAGGTGTTTTGGAAGGCTAGGGGGAAGTGGTCCTGGGAACCTGAAAACAAGGAAATTCAGCTTATCCTGATAAGGCAGGGTCCGGGGAATGAAGGCAGGGTGAGGCATGTCAAGGACCTGGGAGGCAGAGGGAGAGCTGGAAAGGAAACCCCAGGTGAAGAAGAGTCTGGGATAGGGTACAGAAGTCCATGGAGAAGGCCAGTGGATCCCAGGATCCGAGACATCAGAAGTTGGGCTTGTGCTTCTTGAGCTCCACCATTAGATGATGAATGTTGATGAGCTCAGCCCTGGCAGGGAGAGCTCGGAGCTGGGGCTGAGAGAGCACACGGTGGAACCGATGATAGAGCTGGATCAGCTGGGTCAAAGCTCCCTGGTCAGAGAAAGTCATGGAAGGATCATGTGGGGTGGTGCTAAAGATGATGTTAGGAATCAGGCTAGGGCTCATCCAGAATTCTGGGCATGCTGGTAGTTGACGATCAAGGGTCACTCGGATGATGCGAGCCCAGGGAAAAGAGAGGGAAAACAACTAGTGACAGGGTGGGGCAAAGTGAGGGCTGGGAGTTGTAAGTCACCTGGATGATACTGGTCCCATTTCTGAAGTTGGTGAAACTCCGCATTACATCCTGACTCAGAGACTCCACTGATGATTTCCAGGAACTACCAAAGCCACGGATCAGCTGAGTAACCCGGGCTGATGGCAGGAGGAAAGAGAGAGGGTGTCAGAGAAGGACTTGGCTAGGGTGATCTTTGTCCGAAAGTCCTCCCCCAGGCACAGCCTTCCTCGGCATCCAACCCCATTTTCCTACTCTACCCTCCTCATGGGATCTGCACCCTCTCGTTTTTCTTTTCCACTCACCTTACCACTGAACCCACCACTACCACATCATCCTCATACCTTCTTCCCCTCGAAGCCGCTCAGCCTGTCCACGCTCAATCAAAGCCTCCGCTTCCTTCACAAATGCCACCAGACCTCCAAAAGGGGGAGACAGCAACTCTTCAATGAATTCCTGTAGAAATACACATATACACAGGGTCAAGGGGCCCTGGTGTCAGCACCTTTCCTTGCGGATCATGACTGACCGGGTCCTCAGAACACTCCCAGAGCAAGTTATATACTTTAAGACACCACTGGTCTCAGGGGTAGGGGAAATCTCCAAGGATCCCCTTCTTCAAAAACAAAAACCAAAAAACTAAACTTGAGCTGGAAGCAGAGTAACAATAAATTGGGGTCAGGGCCGGAACCAGAGGGGTGGGCGGCTGGGAGAGGCAAGGCTACCAGAAGGCAAATGGCCATAGCAAATCTGCTATCTGGAAACGGAGAGAGTCTGATGGCAGACTCAGGTGGAGAAGCAGAGCCTGGGTCTCTCATGAGAACCTCAAAGAGGTACTGATGTAGATCCAAGTGGATTGCGTCTTTCAGCTATTACAAAGGCAGAGACAAATCCTCTTGAAAGAAAATATCCTCAGGGTGCCTGGGTGGCTCAGTCAGTTGAGCTTCCGACTCTTGATTTCGGCTCAGGTCATGATCTCAGGGGCATGGGCATCAAGCCCTGCATCAGGCTCCATGCTAAGTGTGGAGCCTGCTTAAGATTCTCTCTCTCCCTCTGCCCCTCTCCCCAGCTCATGTGTTCCCTCTCCTCTCTCTCTCTCAATCTCAAAAAAATAATTAATTAAAAAATAAAATTACTGAAAAAAGAAAAATATCCTCAATCCCATTTTAGGCCCATATGACTCCCCCTGATCATAAGAGCAGGCAATCAACTCAAAGATCATCAGACACATAAGAAAGGAAAAACTACCATAAGAATCAGTATAGATAGTAAGCAATGGACTTAGACCTGCAAAGATTGCCAACATCAGAACTATCAGATACACAGTGGTTGTGCATTCTGTATGAAACATTCAAAGAAGCTAAAAATATAGACACAAAGATGACCACTCAACAAGATTAGGAATGGGCTGGTGAGGTGCCCCCCGATTCTAAACTTTTTTTTTTTAATTTTTTTTTTAACGTTTATTTTTTTGAGACAGAGCATGAACAGGGGAGGAGCAGAGAGAGAGGAAGACACAGAATCCGAAGCAGGCTCCAGGCTCTGAGCTGTCAGCACAGAGCCCGACGCGGGGCTCGAACTCACGGACCGTGAGATCATGACCTGAGCCGAAGTCGGACGCTTAACCGACCAAGCCACCCAGGCGCCCCCTGATTCTAAACTTTTAAGAATTTAGATAAAATAAGCTAAAACTATGTAAAGCAAAATTTGATAGAACTACAGTAAAAAAGTGACAAGTCTACAAATTTCAAAGCATCTCTTTCAACTACTGATAAGTACACGCAAAAAAAAAAAATCATTAAAGATGTAGATAATTTGAACAATACAATTAAAAAGCTTGGATCTCCACACTGAGCAATTACAGAATACACATCCTTCTCAACCATGCATGGAGCATTTATAAAAGTTGATCATGTACTAGGCCACAAGTGAATCTAAACAAATTTCCAAAACTCAGTACCAAAAACCCCACATTCTCTACCCACAATGTAATTTAGACATTAATTTAAAAAAAAAAAAAACCTTTGATAAATAAGAAAACCAGTTTTTGGAAATTTTAAAATACTCCTCCAAAAATCTCATGGATCTAAAGAAGAAATAATTGAAATATTAAAATTCTTAGAACTGACTTATTTCAAAAATGCTACATATTTAAACCTACAGAATTCAATAAAAGCAGTACTTTGAGGGAATTTCATTGTTTTAAATCTTCGGAAATGCTTTTGTTGGCAAGTTCTATGAAACTTTCAAGGAAGAGATCATTTCAACCTTAAACTCTTTCAGAATAGAAAGAAAGAAGGCATATTTCCTTTCTACCTCCTCCTCCGAATCCAGTATGACTCTGGTACCAAAACCATACAAAGACAGTACAAGGAAAGAAACTCAATGGCCAGTATCACCTATGGACAAAGAAACAAAAATTCTAAATGAATTAGATCAAATCCAGAATGGTTTAACATTCTTGTTTTTTTTTAAATTTTTTAACATTTATTTATTTTTGAGAGACAGAACACAAACAGGGGAGGGGCAGAGAGAGGGGGGAGACACAGAATCCGAAGCAGGCTCCAGGCTCCAAGCTGTCAGCACAGAGCCCGATGTGGGGCTCAAACTCACAAACCGTGAGATCATGACCTGAGCTGAAATTGGACGCTTAACCAACTGAGCCACTCAGGTGCCCTTAACATTCTTTTCTTTTTTTTTTTTCTTAAGTTTTTTTAATGTTTATTTATTTTTGAGAGAGAGAGAGCACGAGCATGAGTGGTGGAGGGGCAGAGAGAGAGGGAGACACAGATCCAAGGCAGGCTCCAGATTCTGAGCTGTCAGCACAGAGTCCGACATGGGGTTTGAACTCACGAACTGTGAGATTTATGACCTGAGCCGAAGTCAGACACTTAACCAACCAAGCCACCCAGAAGCCTCTGGCAAGGTTTAACATTCTAAAGTCTACAAATGTCATAAACCATAAAACTGATATGAAGAAAAACCATGTAATTACCTCAACCACTGCAGAAAAAGCCGTTCTTGATTAAAAATTCAACACCCATTCATGCTTTTAATAGACAGTAACTTCTGGCCTACTACAAATTAAACACCAAAGTGTTGGTGAGGATGTAGAGAAAAATGAACCCTCGTGCACTGTTGGTAGAAATGCAAACTGGTGCAGCCACGGTGGAAAACAGTATGGAGGGTCCTCAAAAAATTAAAAATAGAATTATCATATGATCCAGTAATTCCACTACTGGGCATTTACCCAAAGAAAACAAAAACACTAATTTGAAAAGATAATATGCACCCCTATATTTATCGCAGCCTTATTTACAACAGCCAAGATATGGAAATAACCAAAGTGTCTATCAACAGATGAAAGCACAAGGAATATACAATGGAATATCAGCCATAAAAACGAATGAAATCCTGCCATTTGCAATAACATGGAAGGACCCTGAATGTATAATGCTAGCTGAAATAAGTCAGTCAGAAAAAGGCAAATACCATATGTGATTTCACACATATGTGGAACTTAAGAAACAAAACAAAGTCAAAAAAAGAGACAAACCAAAAAGTAGACTCTTAAACACAAAGAACAAACGTGGTTGCCAGAGGGATGGAGAGTAGGGGGAAGGGTGAAATAGATTAAGGAAGTTCAAAGTACACTTATCTTGATAAGCACTGAGACATGTATTGAATCATTATATTGTACACCTGAAACTAATATAACACTGTATGTTAATTATGCTTGAATTTTTAAAAATGAAGTAATTATTGATAGGTAATGAAAAACTAGTAATGATAGTAACTCTTGGCATGCTAGGGATTGAAAGGAATTTTCTCAACCTGAGAAAGGGTAACTATAAAAAGCCTACAGCAATGTTACCCTTAATGGGGAAATGATGAAAACATTCCTTTTAAAACTAAGAAAAGATAAGGGTTCTCACTGTCATCACTTCTACTCAACTATTCAGCTTTGTGTGGAGGTACTAGCCAGTACAGGAGGAGAATAAAGACATAAGAAATTAAAGACTTAAGGATTAGAAAGGAATAACTAAAACTGTCATATCTACATAGAAACACGCACACACTACCTCCAGAAATGTTTAGAAATAAAAAGTTAAGGAGGTGGCTTTGTATATGGTTGATACACAAAAATCAATAGCATTTCTTTTTTGTTTAAATACATCTTTAAGTTTATTTATTTATTTGTCTATTTAGAGACAGAGCGTGTGCACGTGAGCAGGGGAGGGACAGAGTGAGAGAGAGCATCCCAAACAGGCTCCACACTGTCAGCACAGAGCTCCATGTGAGGCTCCATCCCACAAACCAGGAGATCACGTGAGCCGAAATCAAGAGTCAGACACTTGGGGCACCTGGGTGGCTCAGTCGGTTAAGCGTCTGACCTCGGCTCAAGTCATGATCTGGAGGTTCGTGAGATCCAGCCCTGCGTCGGGCTCTGTGCTGACAGCTGAAAGCCTGGAGCCTGCTTTGGATTCTGTGTCTCCCTCTCTCTCTGCCCCTCCCCTGCTCGTGCTCTGCCTCTCTCTCAAAAATAAATAAACATTAAAAAAAAGAGTGTGACACTTACCCAACTGAGCCACCCAGGCACCCTCAAGAGCATTTCTACACGGCAATTCAAACAACAAGAAAATTTCTTTTAAAAATGATAATATTTAAGTAACAAGTTTATTTAAAAGGCAAATTCTAAAAGAATAGATCAGGAAGTCTGAACAATTTGAAAGGAAAAAAGTTAGCAATTATTCCTAGTACTCCTAGTAATTATTCCTGAATGTGGGTTTATTCCTAATAGGAATAACTACAGTAACAACTCCCAGTACACTAGGGATTGAAAGGAATTTTCTTAACCTGATAAAGGGCATTTACAAAAACACAGCAGCATTATTCCTAATGGGAAAGTGATGAAAGCATTCCTTTTAAAATCAGGAACAGGACAGGGGTTCTCACTATTGCACACTATTCAACTGTTCAACATTGTCAGAGAGGTCCTAGCCAGAACAGTAAAAGATCAAAGATGTAAGAAATTAAACACAGAGAATTAGAGAGGATTTATTTACTCCTAGTAGGATGAAATCTATATATTACACCTACCTAGGAATAACTGGCAAAAGATCTGCAACGTCTTTGTGTTGAAAATTATAAAAGGTTATGAAAAGACATTAAAGACAGGGGGCGCCTGGGTGGCTCAGTTGGTTGAGCGTCCAACTCTTGATTTCAGTGCAGGTCATGGTCTCACAGTTTGTGAGATCAAGCCCTGCAATGGGCTCTGCACTAGCAGCTTGGAGCCAGCTTGGAATTCTCTCTCTCCTTTCTCTCTGCCCCTCCCTTGCTTGCTGTCTCTCTCTGTCTCTCAAAATAAATAAACACTAAAAACAAAAAGTTAAAAAAAAAAAAAGACATTAAAGAATATCCTTAAAAATGGGGAGCCAAGGGGCGCCTGGGTGGCGCAGTCGGTTAAGCGTCCGACTTCAGCCAGGTCACGATCTCGCGGTCCGTGAGTTCGAGCCCCGCGTCGGGCTCTGGGCTGATGATGGCCCAGAGCCTGGAGCCTGCTTCCGATTCTGTGTCTCCCTCTCTCTTTGCCCCTCCCCCGTTCATGCTCTGTCTCTCTCTGTCCCAAAAATAAATAAACGTTGAAAAAAAAAAAATTAAAAAAAAAAAAAATGGGGAGCCCATGTTCATGGATGAGACGTTTCAATACCATAACTATCAATTCTTCCAAACTGATTCAAATTGATCAGTGCAATTCCAATCAAAATCCTTAACGGACTTTTTTAAATGTCAAAATTTACAAGCTGACTGTAAAATTTATATGAAAAATCAAGAGGTCAACACTACTCAACATACTCCTAAAAAAGGTAGAATTTGCGTAATAATATAGCATAATATTTGCATAATCATAGAGCATGTTTGCATTGTTACAAAGCACAATAATTAAAACTGCATTGCAGGTTAGACAAATTGATCAATGGAATAGAATAGACAGGCAAGGGGTGCCTGGATGGCACAAGTCAGTTAAGCGGCAGACTCTTGGTTTGGGCTCAGGTCATGATCTCATGATTTGTGAGATCAAGCCCCGTGCTGGGCTCTGTGCTGACAGTGCAGAGCCTGCTTGGGATTCTCTCTCTGCTCCTTCTCTGCTTTCTCTCTCTCAAAATAATAAACATAGGGGCACCTGGGTGGCTCAGTCGGTTAAGCGTCCGACTTCAGCCAGGTCACGATCTCGTGGTCTGTGAGTTCGAGCCCCGCGTCGGGCTCTGGGCTGATGGCTCAGAGCCTGGAGCCTGTTTCCGATTCTGTGTCTCCCTCTCTCTCTGCCCCTCCCCCATTCATGCTCTGTCTCTCTCTGTCCCAAAAATAAATAAACGTTGAAAAAAAAAATTAAAAAAAAAAAAATAATAAACATAAAAAAAAAAAAAAGAACAGAGACAAAGACACATTTTGCTATCTGACAGAAGCACACTGTGTATGGAGAAAGAAAGGGATTTTCTATAGTTCTGCTCCCATCATTTTCTATACATAAAATATTAAATTAGATTCCTACCTCACATCATACACAAAATCAATTCCAGGTAAATTTAGGGCTTAAACGTAAAAACCAAAATTCTACATTAACAGGAAAATGTAGTATAATATTTTTCTGACCCTGGGATAATGTAAGATTTCTTTTTTTTTTTTTTAAGTAGACTTCACACCCAGCACAGAGCCCAATGTGGGGCTTGACTCATGACCCCGAGATCAAGACCTGAGCTGAGATCAAGAGTTGGACGCTTAAACGACTGAGCCACCCAGGCGCCCCAACATTTCTAACAAGACAGAAAAATAAAGATCAGTAAAGTCAATCATATTAAAATTAAGATTAATTTTAAGACAAGACAATTAAGATGGACAATTAAGATGTCCATCTTAAGACAACATAAAAAAAATAAAAAGATAAAACACCGAAAAATATCTACAAACTATATGATCAAAACATTGGTTTCATAAATAAAATTAATACAAAAAAACTTTTATAAATCGAAAAGAAATACACAGGGGCTCCTGGGTGGCTCAGTGTCAGGTTGTGAGTTTGAGCCCCACACTGGGTGTAGAGCCAACTTCAAAAAAGAAAATAAATAAAAAACAAAAACTTTAAAAAAACAAAACTAAATAATTATTGCCTTACCATACATACCTACATATATATATATGTGTGTGTATATACGTATATATATATATTTTTTTTCTTTCTGTTACGTATTTTTAATTTTTTTTTTCCAACGTTTATTTATTTTCGGGACAGAGAGAGACAGAGCATGAACGGGGGAGGGGCAGAGAGAGAGGGAGACACAGAGTCGGAAACAGGCTGCAGGCTCTGAGCCATCAGCCCACAGCCTGACGTGGGGCTCAAACTCACGGACCGCGAGATCGCGACGTGGCTGAAGTCGGACGCTTAACCGACTGCGCCACCCAGGCGCCCCTGT
Organism: Lynx rufus; assembly: GCF_022079265.1. Taxonomy (NCBI): domain Eukaryota; kingdom Metazoa; phylum Chordata; class Mammalia; order Carnivora; family Felidae; genus Lynx; species Lynx rufus. The sequence continues at coordinate 114,143,299 of NW_025814878.1, read as the reverse complement.
TACGTATTTTTAAATTTTTTTTTTTCAATGTTTATTTATTTTTGGGACAGAGAGAGACAGAGCATGAATGGGGGTGGGGCAGAGAGAGAGGGAGACACAGAATCGGAAACAGGCTCCAGGCTCTGAACCATCAGCCCAGAGCCTGACGCGGGGCTCGAACTCACGGACCGCGAGATCGTGACCTGGCTGAAGTCGGACGCTTAACCGACTGCGCCACCCAGGCGCCCCATATTTTTAAAAGCAAGAACATGGTAAACACAACATATAGGTCAAGGGGAGACCGTGAGAAGCGAGGAAATGGAGTGAGGAAGAATTCAGTGTTTGAATGCTGGTTATTGCCAAGGCGTGTAGTGGCTTCAGGAGCACGTATATTATAAAAAAAAATACAAAAGAAAATAAAGCTGACCAATAGTTGCAAGTCTGTGTACCTAAAATACTTTAACTGCCACATCCTACACACACAGACACACACACACACACACACACACACACACACACACAGAACTGAAAACAGCACACAAGACCATCCTTTCTTCTTCCCCACACCCCTACCTGCGTCCGAGCATTGAGCAGCTGCTGGAAACTCTCAACCTCTTTGCTGTCATCTGCAGCCCGCTCCTAAGGGACGACAAAGGGAAATCTCAAGTGTGGGGAGAAGCAGCCCTTCACTTCAGGATATCCTCTTCCTTCCGCATTTACTGTACTTGGCCAGGCACTGTGCCAGACGCCAAGAATAAAACATGGAACAAAACCAACATCATGTCTGTCCTCAGGGAGCTAACAGAGCAGTGGGGGAAGCCAAACTCTCTGGGTGGGGAGGAAGGGAGAAGCAGTGTCTGTACCATCAGCACACCCAGCATCATGTCGTAGTTGTTGATCAGGAACACCAGCTGCTCCTTCCTTGAGGAGAACTCAGCTGCCACCCGGAGGACAAAATTCTCCACTTCCACCTGGAAAAGTCAGAAGAAGGAGGTAACACAAGTGGAGGCAAGGGCGCACGGCCCTCCTCACACTCAGGTGGCTGCGGCAGCTGGGCTGCTGGGAAGGCTGTCCTGCCCGCCCTCACCTGTAGCTGTCCCAGCAGCTGCATCGTCCGCTCGTTGGGAATTGTCTGATTGATGCTGACAAGAGCAGAGGAGAATTCTGCATATCGGCGTGTGATCTTGGGGAGACAAAGTAGGAAGAAAATTCACACCAACCCCCTGCCCAAGTCCCTGGGAGCTGGCCAATTAACCTTTATGACTCCTACCTCCCATCCCTCTAACCAACAGTGCCCAGCTCACCCTGAGTTCACGCGCACTCCTACACTGCCCCCTCACACAGTGTGCCCAAATATCCAGCCAGGCCCACAACACAACTGGACACCTGGCCAACCCCACAGTGAAGCTAAGAGCCCTGCCTTTCAGAACCCCTTTGTTACCCTTGTCCTGTCTTACATAGTGGGGCCGAGTATCCAGCCCCCCAAGGCGCTGAGGGTCAGTGCTTCGGACACTCTGGACGTTCATCTCCAGGATCAGCTCAAACCGTGGCCAGAGCAAGGCAAGCACCTGCTCCCAGTACCTGCAGGCTTAATCAGAATCAGAGATCAGCTGGCAAGAAACAGGGGGGTCGTGAGGAGCAGTGGGTCATGTATGGAATTGTTGAATGACCATATTGTGCACCTGACACTAATAGAATGCTATATGTTAGCTAACTGGAATTAAAATAAAAACTTAAGAAGTCAGTAAGAAATGGGGGGGGGCAGGGGAAGAGTTTCTGTGGGGGGAACCCAATTAACAGCTGATGGCTGGTGGAAGCAGGACTGGTATGAAAGGTGAATCAGAAAGCAGTACTATCTCCAGGCAGATGAATGGGAGTAAGAATCAGGTATCAGGTCAGTAGCAGTCCAAAGGTCAGGGCAGGGTCATGTAAGACTATGGGTTCAAGGGCACTGGGCATCAAGGACCAGAACTCAGTGACCTGTCCAGGGCAGGAACATCCCTCTTCGCTGCAATGTTGCGGAATCGGAGAACAATGTGGATACAGAGAAAAACAGCAATGGCATCGTAGCAGTCAGTGAGATAGGACTCCAGGTGTTTCTATGATTCAGGGACAAACAGAAGATTGGAAAAGAATGTTACTGTGTCATTCCCAGAGGCTATGGACAAATGCATGTGCTCCTATGGGGAGGTGGCACTGGAAGGAAGGGAGGGAGAGGTGTGATCTCTCAGGAAATGCTCCCTCCTTCCCTGTCCACTGGCCACTCACAAGGTCCTGCTGCCTTGCCCATCAGGATCTATGATCACAAGCCCTTCACAGCAGAATTCAGGGCTGAGCACTATTTCGGGGGCCCCTCTGTTTTCAGATGTTACTGCCTGAGTGTGGGTCAGTAGTAAGGGTAACCTCAGGACCCCAAGCTTTGAGGGTTTCATATACTCTGCGAGTACGAGATTTAGACATTTTAGAATAAGGGAATCCTGGTTTCAGTACCACCACAGCTAGGACTCCACTAAGGTGTTAAAGAGGACTGAGGACAAAGAGGTCTAAGGGCACAGGAGCTGGGGATCTCACCAGGGTCATGCTGAGTGTACGGCCCATGACAGCATTGAAGAGCTCGTGCGCAGCCGAGCCAGACACAACAAAGAATTCACAGATGAAAAGATATTCACGGCAGGAATTGTCTAGGAGGGCGTAGTGCTGGCTGCGGAAGAGGGCCTCGAAGGGATACTAGGATGGGAGGGGTAAAGAAGAGAAACAGAAGGGATGGATCCCAACACTGACTCCCCAGAGACAGAGCTGGAAAACCATTGAGCCTGGGTAATGAGAGCTCAGGAGGCCCTTCCCATCTGACCCAAGTGCAGACTGAGAAAGAGCAACCTGAATGTGTACTGAAAGGAGGAGGGGGGACAAGGGGCACAAGAGAAGAACCTACCCCCACCTGCCGTTTTTATGCGTGCATTCACCTCCACAACCTGCCTCATGACATGTCATGCCCCTCAGCCAGTCTCTCCCTCTATATGCCCCAAAGTCAACAGTCTTAACCCTCCTCACATCACAGAACGCTCGGGTGACCTGAGAAGGCCACTCCCAGTTCTAAGGAAATTGATACAGGGACCTACCGAATGGGTGGCTTTGCCCAGTCTGGCCTCCCCTACCCAAGGCTCAGCATCCCCTCACGACAGACTCTTGTGCCTTCTCCTACCCTCTGTTCTCCCCGCTGTGCAGTGTGGGGCACCAGGATGGGGGCCTCCAGTTCAGTGGGGGAGATGACAGAGCCACGAGTCCCCAGGGTGAAGATGGTGTTCCTGCTGCGGAGGGAAGGCTTCGAGAAGAATCGTGAAGGGTCAGGGAAAATAATAAGATCACAACTGTGACATACTCAGAGACCCAGTGCCTTCAGGGACTGGAGGCAGCTAGACACAGCCTAGATGTCCCTCCTTCCCAGTACCAGGACCTCACTCTACCTGATACTTGTGAATGGGCTTCAGAGAGCTTCTATCCTCCCTGATACCAGATGCAAAACCATGTGTCAAAATGATGTGTGCCTTTTTCTGGGAAGGCCACAGCCTTCATCATATTCTCAAAGGTTTTGGTTACAAAGAAAAAGGCAAGAAGCAATGCCTTTGAGGCTGAGCTGGAAGTACCCTCCCTGTCAAGGGCTAGTATGTGGGTTCCTCAGGTCTAGGATATCTTTCTTTGCTGTGTCTTCCACGCCCATTAGATCATCCTTCTCAGCCACTTCCTCGTACTAGAAAAAAGAGAAAAGAGAACTGGTAACCATCTCTTCCTACAGTGATAAAAAATTTTTGTCCACTGTCCAGCCTTGCCCAGAGGTGGTCCCTCTTCCCAGCCCACGTTCCTAGGAATGCCTCTCTCCCTGGCCTCACCTGCACCTTCATGAGCCGCCCCAGGTAAGAGCGATAATAAGACAGGTAGATCTTGCTCAGTGTTTCCACATATTCGTCCCTGATCTCTTTTGCTGTTGCTCGTTCATTGCCCAGTAGAAACTGATAGAAGAACCTGGAGGGGCCAGGGATGAGTCAGTATCCCTGCCTCCCCAAGAAAGCAGACACTACAATAGGCTGCTCAACACTTCAGAGGCCATCCTGAGCCCTTCCTTCAGGTGGTGACCTGTATTTCAGCAGTGCCGTCTGGGGGATCTGATAGTTGGTCATTGGTTTTCTGAAGGAATAAATCTTCTGCAGGATGAATTCTCGGATCTTCGTCACTGCCTAGACACGGGGGACCAAACACAGGGCATGAAGCTGCAACCTTATTACTGTTCAGGAAGTGGTGGGGGAAGTACCAAATGTTAAATATTGGAGGATGAAGGATAGAGAATACCTCTTCAGTATTTCTTTAAATTTTCAGGGGAACCCAGAGACGTGAGGATGAGCTCTGCCAGGTAAAGGTAGGGTGAAGTTTTGGGGACAAGCTACAATGAGCGCTGCCAGGGAAATCTAAGTTGAAGGTGTCAGGAAGAGTATTATCATCTCTGGGCTATCATCCCCATCTCTCACCTTGACCCGGAGCCGGTCGAGTATGCCTCTGACATCTGCACAGGCCGCTGTGCCTCTAGCCTCCTGCTCTCGGACTGCAGCTGCCTTGGCATCCAGTTCCTGTAGCTGTTCCAGGAACCTGGGCTCTGTCACTGGGGCCTCCAGAATTGCCCTGGGTAGCAGGGATGGGTGGAAGGGGTTAGGAGGGAGACCCAGACATCCCTAGACCCCAAACCGTATCCGTTATATCCACCGTCTCCTCTCCCTTCTCACACTGTATCATGTAGTCAGGATACATGTACAAAGTTTTCTGTTCCTGGAACCTCTGCCCCTGCTCCCATGCCCATAAGCCTTGAAACTGCTCACTACCTGCCTGACCCTGGATGATTCCTAATCTTGGATGCCTAACGCATGCATCAAGATTGAAAGGGCTGTCAACCCACCCAACAGTTTCTGGAAGGCACCTGATGACATGAAGCCCGGAGACCCACGTGATAAGTAAGGTAGGTCACCCCAGCCTATCTACCTGCTACAGACATTGTGACTCTTCAAACTGGCAACTCACGTGATCAGAGCAGAGGGCACTATCAGACCATCGACAAGTTCCCCAAGTTTCCCCCGAACTGCCTGGCGGTTTCGAAGCCGAATGTTCATGGCTCCTGACTGTTCCTGCAGTGTCCGGATCTCAGAGCTGATAGAGCTGAGGTCACTCTGAAAAGCTCCCAACATCTGCTCCATGCGCTGGGGGGAAGACAGAGATGTTGCTGGAGCACCACAGGGTAGGTAGGGAACAAATGGGTCGCCTAAGTTTATTGAAGTCTTCGGTATCAGTCCACGAGGGTATCAGGTGATGAGGTAAAAAGCACCCCAAAGGTCACTGGCAAGCAACATTAGTTATGGCAGTAACAACAAGAAAGGCTGCTGGGGTCATCCTGAAAATGAATCTAACTATCCCCATCTGAGGCTGATGACCTAAAGAATGGCACCAGACACCATGATCTGGTTCAGGGTTATTAGGGATCACAGGTCATAGTTACTAACCTCAAGAACAGCATCGCAGGCTGTAATCTGGTTGTGCAGAGATGCTATGTTCTCACTCTCTTGGATATCTGACCCACAAAAAGTCAAGGGGCCTCACCATAAAGTTGGAGATTCTCAGACCTGCAGGACCTCTCCAGTTTCTCCCTGAGATGACAGAAACTTCAGAGAGAACATGTCAGCCCCCACCCCCACCCCAGGCTGCCTGCACCATACTCCACAAAATCCCTATTTTAATAACATCACCCTTTTTCTCTACTGGAGGATACAATCCCGAATGGATTTCTGCTCAATCTGCTGTAGCTCCAGCTCAACCTGCTTTGAATAGTGTCGGAGATCCACGCCCTGGGAGAACAGAAACATGGCAGCTTAGGAGAAAGTCACAGTGAAGGGACACTGGGACAGAATCAACACAGGACTAGAGAATAAGACACCAGGGTAACATTATAAGTCCAAGAGACTGTTTCCTTTTTTAATTATTTGAAGGGAGGGTAAGTGGAGGGGCAGATCAGTATAGCCGAAAGCCTCACCGTTTTAAGAGCTTCCTTTACTAATTCATCCTCCAGATTTGCCTGAATGTGAACTGGAAATAGAAGTTTATCGTAAGGGTCCAGCTCCACAGCTCCCTCCCCCAACTGAACATCTGTCCACCAATCCCAGACTTATTATTTCCAGCCCCCTTGCTTCTCAGATCCTCATAAGCAGTCTGCATCCACCTCTATCACTTACCATCCACTTCATCCAGGATGAATTCATCAGAGGAGATGTCCAACTCTCCAAGTTGCAATGGCTCCTGAAGACCAGGACCACCCCCCTGGAGAGGGACAAGTTAATGGGAAAGGACACAGGAAGAACATAGGGAGAACAAATATAATGGGATAATCCGCAAACCTTCAAGGCATGGTGGGAGAGGGGAGAGGAGGATGGGCCGGAGTTTACTAGGGAGCCATACGTACTGAGTCAAAAAATTCCAAGAGTTTCGCATTGTACCCAATCTACTACTTGGGGCTTATAGGTAGGGAATACGACAAAGAAACAGGCAACCCACGGAGAGTAGAGGTGTCCCAATGGGAAAAATCAGGAGTTGCAGAGGACAGAGCAAAACTTACAGTTGAATGCAGGCTTTTCCAGACTCCTGCTATCTCAAGTGTTCTATCAACAATCCCTCTGGGGAGCACCAGCCTTTCTAGAAACGTCAGCTAACACATAGCTTTTACCTGCGTGCCAGGTGCCACCCTTCATATACTCATTCATCTCACCATAATAATCAACAATCTATATGGTACGTCTTATTATTTCGTTCACCTTATATGTGTATAAAGCACGACCGAGAGACTGGTTAACTTGCCCCAAGACACACAGCGTGTAAGTGGCAAAACTGGAATTGGAACCCAATCTGACTATAGAAGCCATGTTCTTAACCTTTACACTACACTGCTTCTCCATCCTGCCCCCAAATCTGGAAATTAATTGAAATTGTGCCTCTGGGAAATTGACTCTTGGCCACTCTGTTTCCGGCTCAGACTTAAGTCGGGTCCCAAGGAGGGGATACGGAAAGCCAAACAGGTAGCATCATCGGTAGCAGTCGGGCTCCCACCCTTGTGCCTAAACCCAGCCCAGGCCTTTCTGACTCGAGGACGACCGGACAAGACTCCGTAAGAGAAAGAGCCCCGCGTTCTCACCAGCGGGCCCTCCTCCTCCTCCATATCTGAGGCCCCAGCCCGCAACATCAGCTCTCGGGCAGCTGCCGCCATGGTCGCAGCGGCGGCCATTCCGCGCAGCCTCACTTCCGGCAGCTGTCAGTCGCCGAGTCCGTCCCTGGAGTGGAACTACAAATTCTAGAAGGTCTTGAGGAGCCCGAAATCGTTCCCAGATACTTGAATTAAGTTGTTTTGACTCCAACCTTCCCTCTTCAGCCCTAACCACTTCACCCAACTGAAAACGGAAATTGGAAGTCTTAAGCACTATCCCATCCCGGAACCTTTGCCGCTCTCACACCAAAGAACTTTACGAATTGTAAAGGGAGGCAGCACCGGAAGTTGTAGCCATCAATAGCGACTCCCAGAAGTCGACTAGGCTCTGGCACAATTTCCTGAAGCGCTCCTGCAAGATAGCTCCGCCTCTTCCGTCTGGTAGCTATATAAGGATACGACGTCACTTCCGTTCTCTCTTCCACAGGAGGCCTACACGCCGCCGCTGGGGCCGCCGCCATGGTAAGCTTGGGGTTAGTGGCGGGATCTGGCGACATCGGAACTGGGACACAGAAAGTCTGCTATTAGGAGGCCGGAAACGGCCTATTCTCCTGGTTCGTAACTTTCTGTGTGAGTCTTTGGATGGCGCCTCCCGGGGAGGAATAACTAAAGACATCTGGGGAGTGGGCCAAAGGAAGAGTCCCTCCCAGAGCGCTCGAAAGCGGCGAAAAGGTTGGGCGTGAATGGGGACCTCCAGTGTCTGCCACTCAGAGTGTGCTTTTGGGAACGGGCAGAAGACCTCCCCCCTCCTAAAGTTTGCGTTTTCCTGGGCCTGAACACTTCATGTCCTGGTGTCTGCAGCACTGAGGAGAGTTTGTTGTGAGAAAACTGAAGGGGGGGGGGAGGGGGTCGTTGCTCCCTGTGTGACAAGCTTAACGTTACTGTTTGATGGTAGTTCATTCGTGATGTCTGGTTTCTCCCCCAATCTCTGTCAGTCTCTAGTAATCCCTGAGAAGTTCCAGCACATTTTGCGAGTACTCAACACCAATATCGATGGGCGGCGGAAGATAGCCTTTGCCATCACTGCAATTAAGGTAAAGTAGGGTAAGGAATGGAGACTAAAAATGATACTTAGGTTAAGACAGCTGTAAGTGAGGCAGGGTTGAAGAAACACACGTCCCAACTAGCTGGGTAAAAACAAAAGAATGGTTAAAAGAGTGATTAATTCTCCTAATCCCTCGCCACATTAACCCCAAAAGGTAAGTAAAGAAAGCCAGAGAACAGTCTGAGTAGAAGCCAAGATAATTTTAGGGGAAAGGGAGTGGGTTCCCTTGTCTACCAGAATTCACTAAAATTTTACTGGACCATCAGCCATGATCCTCTTGTGAGGTTTGTTCTAAATTTGGTTTCTGATTCCTACAGGAGTGCATCATAACAGCAGCCATCACTGTGGGAATACATACACCCTAGAAATTGTATAATTGTACATGGGGGGGGTACATAGAAATGGAACAGATTCCCAGCATGAAGAAACCAATAGTTGGGAAGTAGGAGGGTGTCACTACATCATGAGCAGGTTGTTTAACTCTGATGCCGGAGGTGAATGAAACGCGTTTCCTGTTTCTGTTGATGGGAACAAGTGTTTGGTTCATTCTGTGAATTAGGTCAGGGAGCACAGGCTTGGATGATTCCCTTCACCAACCTGATGAACTGGGCTTCCAGATGGAGACATTATTCTATTGTATTTTTTGGCCCGTACGTATAATTGTGGAATGGCTGAGTGTGTTTTCTCCCCTTCTGTGGACATCATGGGGGCGGGTATAGTCCCTGTCTTGCTCACAATCCCCTGCTTCTGGTGCATAATTGGTGTATTTATGCAGTGTTAGGGAATGGATCCAGGATACTGTAGCCTGGTTTCAAAAAATTTAAAGGAGACAAATATAAAATAACTTGTTAATTTAGAATTGTATATCCTAGCTTTGATTCATCAGATCAAATTCCTTTGCTTTTTCATGTTATACTGCAGGAAGCACAGCTTTCGTTTTTTCTTAAACGGTGTATAAAAAGATTGCTTTCTTTGGTTATTATGTGAAACTAGTAAGATGGTGTAAAATATAGTACTTTTTTCAAGCGTTGGTATGAGGCTAAAATGGGATAGTGAATACAGACAGGCACAGCATAGAGATGTATATGGCAGGCTCAGTTCCAGGCAATAAAGTGAGTCAAATGAATCTTCTGGTTTCTTGTTGCATATGCAAGTTATATTTACACTGTAGTCAATATTAAGTGTGTAGAATTATGTCTAAAAAAATGTGTGTACCTTGATTTAAAAATACTTTATTGCTGGAAGAAATGCTAATCATGAGTTTTCAAGGAGTCATAATCACAGATCACTGTAATGACTATAATATTTAACTAAAAAGTGAAATATTGTGAGAATTACCAAAATGTGACACCAGCACAATGCTTTTAGGAAAATGGCACCGATAGATTCGTTTGACACAGAATTTGCCATAAGCCTTCATTGTGTAAAAGAACAAAAACCACAGTATCTGCACAGTGCAATGAAATGAGATGTGCCTGTATAAAAGATGGTGATGGCTAATGGAATGCTTGTGTTAATCCCTTTCTCTCTGCCTCTTTGAAATTAACTGGTTTTGTATTTACTTTCATTAAATATGTGTTTGTAGTCCACTTAACAATTTAACCAAAGGACTTAAAGGTAATTTGTGAGTTTTGTAATAAGTCTCTTATTACACTTTGCTTATCACTGGGAAAGGTTATTCCTAGAGATAGACGATACAGAGGTTTTTGCTAATTGTGTGGAGAGCCAGCAAATGCACCTAGCTCTTTGGTGAGAGAACTAAAGCTTGGAGAGGGTCTTTTCTAAAGATCCAGAATGGGGGGGAGGGGTTAATAATTAGAAAGTGGAAGAAAGTGGAGGCTGGGTATGAGGAGGGATTCCTCAAAAAAAAAAAAAAAAAAAAAAAACAAATGGTAAGATTAATTGGATGGGGAAGGATGAAGAATGGAAACTGACTCAAGCAGAAGAGGATATTGAGAAATAATACAGACCTTATCAGATTATTGTATACCAACGATCCTTTCCTAATTGTTTTGTTTCCACTTGAAGACTTTTGCTGTGTCCATTTAAGGTTGGCTGGTTTTCTGCCTTTCCTCTAAATCAGGGTGATACTGCCATCTGTGGGTTACTTGGAAACCTGGGAAGTAACCCACTGGCCATGTTTGAAGAATTCAGGTCCTGTCCCATGAGTAACACCGCATTAAATACTTTCTGAGAATAATATTATTAATTTGGTGCCAACTCTTCTATTATATGGTCTAGGCCATTGGGCTACAAATAATGAGTGATGGTCCCCTGAGTATACTCTTCTGGATGGAGAAAACAGAGGTGGTCTCCTTGGCTGAGAAAGGGGATCTAGGGTCCTAACTTAGGAAGTTGGCGAGTTTGTATCAGTCTACAAACAGGGCTTTCAAAAATTTTAGGTTAACAGCAACTTTTTAACTTAATTATGGAAAAATTTTAACATTGAAAAGTAGAGGGCAGAAAATTACTAGCCCCTATGAATATCGTCTAAAAATATGAACTCTTGTTTTATCTACACTCTTCCCTATCATTTTAAAGTAAACCTCAGACATACTATTTTATCTGTAAATCTTTTATTTTTTTCACATTTATCTGTTTCGAGGGAGAGAGAATGCCAAACAGGCTCTGCACTGTCAGCGCAGAACCCTATGCGGGGCTTGAACCCACAGACTATAAGATCATGACCTGAGCCGGAAGTCAAGTTGGACGCTTAACTAAGCCACCCAGGCACCCCTATCTGTAAATGAGAGGCTTAGACTTTAATATCTTCTGATAATTTGATATTCCAGGTCATTTCTTACAGAGAGGAAATAAGTCTTCGTTTCCTGGGGCTACTGAAACAAGCTACTTATTGGCTTAAACCAACAGAAAACTTATTCCTATTGTTCTGGAGGCCAAACATCCAAAATCAAGGTGTGAGCTCCCTCAGAAGGCTCTAGGAATCAATCTTCTGGTGGTTGCCAACAGTCCTTGCTATTTCTTGTCTTGTAGCTGTGTCGCTCTTCTTATTACATGGCCTTTGCTCTGCGTCTTCTCTTTTTGTGAGGATACTAGTCATTGGATTCAGGGCCTGCACTAATCTGGTCTAACCTCATTTTAACTAAGTATATTTGGAATGACCGTTTTTCCAGATAAGGTCACATTCTAGGTGGACATACAGTGGAGTGAGGGGAGGGGCACTATTCAACCTGGCACACCATCCTTCACCATTCAGGTGCAAATTTGGGTGGCAAAGTACCCGTGTTGATGCCGGCACAATGCCACCAGTGTGTTAGTTTTCTTGAGTTTGGTTTGGGTGGTTAGCTCCCTGTGGCCTGCTCATCTCTGAGCACAGACCATCAAGTTTGTGATCTTAGAAAACTAATCATTGCGATGAGGTGACCTGCCCAAAGGACTATGGCCCTTAGAGACCCAGAGCACCACAATCCCACCCCTTGATCAACCCTATTACCCCAAAAGTCCTTACTCTTGCTGCTGCATCCACGTTGAGAGCCAAGCCTTTGGTCCTCCACAATGCAGAGACTAGAAGGTACCATTCTTGGGTGCTGCTGCAGTGTCTTAAGAGCCATCACTTGATGAATGTATGTGTTGAGCAGTATGAAAAGATGTGCTTTCTTTTGGACCCGCTCCTGAATAAAACCTTTTCTGTTTAATGGTTAGGCTTTGTATCTAAAAAAGTATAGTGCAGTGGGTGGTTGCAGGCTGAATAGTGGGGCTTACAAACAAACAAAAAAAAAATCAGACTCAACCCCAAATTACAAAACCTCTCCTCAGGGTGTAGGGCGAAGATATGCTCATGTGGTGTTGAGGAAAGCAGACATCGATCTCACCAAGAGGGCAGGAGAGCTCACTGAGGATGAGGTGAGGACAAGGAAGGGGGTGCTGTGGGCTGGGCCTGCCTTGGAAGGGAGGCCATCCGTATCTGACCTTTGTCCTGCTTGACAGGTAGAACGTGTGATCACCATTATGCAGAATCCACGCCAGTATAAGATCCCAGACTGGTTTTTGAACAGACAAAAGGATGTGAAGGATGGAAAATACAGCCAGGTGTGTATTGAAATGGGAGAGATTAGAGAAAGGCAGGGTGTCCCATTAGAATTAGTCCTGGGAGGTCAGTGGGTAAAACGTTGCTCTTCCAAATCCAGGTCCTGGCCAATGGTCTGGATAACAAACTCCGTGAAGACCTGGAACGACTGAAGAAGATTCGGGCCCACAGAGGGCTGCGCCACTTCTGGGGGTGAGTGGGGTGGGAGTCTCCTCTCCTTGCCTGCCCCTAGACTCCCAGAGGTTTCTCATGCCCCCCACGTGTTTCCTTTATGTTGTGTATGACCTGTGACCTTTTTCTCTTCTCACCTGCAGACTTCGTGTCCGAGGCCAGCACACCAAGACCACAGGCCGCAGGGGCCGCACCGTGGGTGTGTCCAAGAAGAAATAAATCTGTAGACCTTGTCTGTTAATAAATAGTTTATACACCTAAGTCTTCTTTGTATGTAGTTCTCTCCTTTATTCTGGGGACACTGATCCGGAAAGCTACCACAGTGGGGCCCTTTGGGTGTTTCTCCTCTCAGTTGATGGCCTCACTCAGGTGCCCTGGGTCTAGGGTAAAGCAATGGCGTTGCTACTCCCCGTCCTACCAGAAGTGGCGCACCCTCTTGGGGTCCCACCCTCTAAGGTGTGAGGTAGAGAAAACACTCGGCCTAGAGGGGGAGCCTAAGCCAATTTCAAGACAACCAAGGCTCTCGGGTTAGCGCGTGGGGCGGTGTGGCAAGTGTGAGCACCACAGGTCTTGACCAAACCTAGGTTTCTTAAGGAAAAAAAGTGGCCCGCGGAGACCCGGAGAGTTGTGAGCTTCCCCTACCGAGGCAACCCTATAAATCGCTGACCCGGAAGAGCTGGGCTCCGCAGCAGAGCGAGGGGGCGCTTGCGTACTTGGGGAGGGAGGCCGCGGCTGGTAGGCTGCCCCGCGCCCGCCTCTGCGTACGAGGCACACTGATCCGAATCCCATTCGCGGTCGCACAGAAGCCCCGCCACCGGTACTTCGCTTGCCTCTACGCTTCCGGGAAGGCGGTCTGCACGCGCCACTACACTCTCCGAGGGAGGAGGGCGGGACCCAGCCGCCACCGCGGGTGGAGGAGGGGCGACTGGCGCTGTGGCGAAACCCCGCCATGGAGCCGAGCTTTGGGACGGCGGGGCCCCGACGACAAGGTAACCTCCCCGCAGCTCCGGCTGTGCTACCCCACACCCCCCGCGGCCGCGCCGCCTCCTGGGCTTAGGCGCCCCCACCCCGCTCCCGGCGCCGGTACTGGCCGCGCGCTCCATCCCAGGCGTGGCCGGTTACGGACCCAGATCACGGAGATCTGGGGCTTCCGCACTCTAACCGCCCCCATCTTTCCCTCTAGGTCCCTTCTGATTACGCCACACCATGCCCCTCAGCCTCTTCCGGCGCCTTCTCCTTGCTGCCCTGATGCTGGTGATTATTTGGACCCTTTTCGGGCCCTCAGGCATCGGGGAGGAGCTGCTGAGCCTCTCACTGGCCTCCCTGCTCCCGGCGCCGGCGTCCCCAGGGCCGCCCCTGGCCCTGCCCCGCCTCCTGATCCCCAATGAGGAGGCATGTGGGGGTCCCGGCGCCCCACCCTTCCTGCTCATACTGGTGTGCACGGCCCCAGAGAACCTGAACCAAAGAGACGCCATTCGGGCTTCGTGGGGCGGGCTGCGCGAAGCCCGAGGGCTCAGGGTGCAGACACTCTTTCTGCTGGGAGAGCCAAGTTTGCGGCATCCCACCAGGGAATCCCACGAGATCGACCTGGCACGAGAGGCAGCGACTCGGGGAGACATCTTGCAGGCGGCTTTCCGGGACTCTTACCGGAACCTTACTCTCAAGACTCTCATCGGGCTGAGTTGGGCATACAAACATTGCTCCATGGCCCGCTACATCCTCAAGACGGATGATGACGTGTTTGTCAACGTCCCTGAACTGGTATCGGAGCTGGTTCGGCGAGGGGGCCGTTGGGAACAATGGGAGAAAAGCATGGAGCCTCCAAGAGAGAGTAAGTTTGAAGATGAAGAGTGGGAAGAGAGGTCCATCTTCAGGGGCCAGCCAATGCCTCTTTTGTACTTGGGCCGTGTGCACTGGCGGGTGCACCCCTCTCGGACACCAGGGAGCAAACACCAGGTATCAGAGGAGCAGTGGCCTCCCACCTGGGGCCCCTTTCCACCCTATGCCTCTGGCACAGGGTATGTGCTGTCAGCTTCTGCCGTGCAGCTCATCCTGAAAGTGGCCAGCCGGGCACCCCCTCTACCACTGGAAGATGTCTTTGTGGGGGTAAGTGCCCGACGAGGAGGCCTCACCCCAACCCATTGTGTCAAGCTGGCTGGGGCCACCCACTACCCCCTGGACCGGTGCTGCTATGGGAAATTCCTGCTGACATCCCACAGGTTGGACCCCTGGAAGATGCAGGAGGCCTGGAAGCTAGTGGGAGGCTCTGAGGGAGAAAAGACTGCACCCTTCTGCTCCTGGCTCCAGGGAGTCTTGGGCATCCTGCGGTGTCGGGTAATAGCCTGGCTTCACAGCTGACAGTGTCTGGGGCCACAGCAGAGTGAGGAGCTCAGGGTCTAGCCAGCACCCCTCACAGCCGTCTCTCGCCCAGGCCCACGGCAGGGGCCCTAGCTGGCTACAGATGGCCACTTTCCGCTATCAGATGCTCAGTCTATCACTGAAGATAGAGAAATCGAGGGGCCTGGCCTGCCAGCCCCAAAGATGGTCACCAGGAAGAGCAAAACAATGCTGGGGTTGTTCTCTCCAGCCATAGGAGAGGGGCACAAGCTCCTCAATAAACTTGTCTCTCTACCTCTTCGAGTACAGCGTGGTCGTCACCAGGAGTCCAAGAACACATACCCGGGGAGCCTGGAGGCTGCCAGACCATGCTGGATGGGAAGGACCTCTCCAGGGACATGGGAAAGAGAGGAGGAAGGGCCCTAAAGAACAAGGCTAAGGCTATAGTGACGAGATATGAGGTGGGGGTAGAAGCAGGACACCGTGACCCCTCAGATCCTAGAGTAGTCCCATGCTGCACACAGGGAGGGGAACAGGTCCTGAGAATGATCTAGACACATTATCCAAAAAAAACCCCACCTTCTCCTTTAATCCCAACCCAGCCCAGGAGCCAGCTGTCCCTGCCCAGCTGGGGAAGGGGCATACTGCCCCCTCCTTATTCTAAGGAACAGGGTCATTTCCCCACGGGCAGTCGTGGGGGAAAGTGTTGCTCTCAGGCCATCCTTGGGCACGGCTCAGCGCAGAAATCTGTCCAGGGCAGATGGTCGGGCCCTCGTGGGCTTGGCCTTCTTCTCTTGCTTCTGCGGCTGCTGCTCAAGGCTCTGTCGGACTTTATCCTGGGTGGTGAGAGGGCGGCAAGGTGAGAAGTGGCAGGCTGGCAAGGGCAGAGGCCCACAGGACGCCTGGTCCACCCCCCCCAGTGATCATTTACCCGGTGCTCCTCATCCATGACCTTCCTCTTCCTCTTCACCAGGCTTGCTGTAGAACTGCGGCCCTTCTGCTTTGGCTTTGGCTGGAAAGGAGCCTTGGCCTCGGGGTCGTAGCCCTAAGAGAGGAGACAAGGGTAAAATCCATAAGAGCCTCAGAGACCAGGAACCGTGGCAGTACCATGTGCTGTGCTGTACTTCTGGGGACATGGCACGGGGGAGGCTGTGAAGGGGGGAAGGGCCTGGGCACTTGGGCCTGATTCATACCAGCCTCTCTATCCGCTCCTTCTTTTCTTGCTCCAAAGAGATGACATCAACCTCTGCCAGGGCTCGTGGGTCCAGACAAATGAGCTCTGCAGGTACCTGGAGGTGTCACGGAGGGACAGGAATGGGTAAGGAACCATAGGAGCCACAGGAGGATGATCCAAAGAGGGACAGAAGCCAGGGGGCTGCTGAATCCCACTCTTCCCAAGACCCCTGGGGCCATGGGGAGCTTTTCCTACCTCTAGCCCAAACCACATGCAGGTACATGCTCACCTTCTCCAGCAGGGCCTTCACCTCCCACTCCTGGCGCTGCTTTTGGCTCCTGTAAGGATTACTCTCCAGGCCGTCAAAGTTGGGCTCAGCAGCCCCTAGAAAGAGGGAGAAGCATGGAGCTATAAACAGAACCAAGTCCAGCCGCTCCAGCCCAACCAGGCCCTTTTGCTCCTGGCTATCACAAGCCAACCCACACTTCCATCCAGAGTTCATTCACTGGACCCCATCCTCTGGCCCACTCACCAGGTACCAGCATGCTGGTGATGCCCCCAGTGTGCCCCACCCCCAGCACATCTTCAAAGGGGCAGAAGTGAAGGCCATGCACGTGGCCTGAGAGCCGGTGGGTGAGGTAAGGCTGCTCCAGGGAGGGCAGGCTGGCCTTGCCCTGCCCCGCCCATATGTTGACCACGTCACCCATGCCTGCAGCCAGCAGTCCCCGCTGGGAAAAGACCAGGTGCCCTGCTCCCTGGGGCAGGGTCCGAGCACTCAGAGGCTGGAACGTCCCTCGTAAATCAAAGATCTTCAGCTGGTGGTCCAGGCCAGAGGTGGCCATGTACCTGGTAGAGACGGGGAGGTCAATTAATCTGCAGTGTGGGCTTACTGTGCAGGTCTATAGCCAAGTGCAAGCATAAAGTCTCGGTGGGGAGAAACAATTTTTATTTCCCTTTTACAGATGAGGAGACTGAAGCTCAGAGGAAGATAAGTAAGAGTGAATGGTAGAGCTAGAATTCAAGTCCAGCCTGTCTCTTTAGTGTCTCTTCTCCCTCTTTTTTTCTTTTAATATTTTAACGTTTATTCATTTTTGAGAGACAGAATGTGAGGGGGGAGGGGCAGAGAGAGGGAGACACAGAATCCTAAGCAGGCTCCAAGTTCTGAGCTGTCAGCACAGAGCCCAATGCAGGGCTCAACCTCACAGACCATCATGACCTGAGCTAAAGTCAGACACTTAACTGAGCCACCCAAGCGCCCCATTAGTGTCTGCTGTCTTTTTTTTTTTTTTTTTCAACGTGTATTTATTTTTGGGACAGAGAGAGACAGAGCATGAACGGGGGAGGGGCAGAGAGAGAGGGAGACACAGAATCGGAAGCAGGCTCCAGGCTCTGAGCCATCAGCCCAGAGCCCGATGCGGGGCTCGAACTCACGGACCGCGAGATCGTGACCTGGCTGAAGTTGGACGCTTAACCGACTGCGCCACCCAGGCGCCCCAGTGTCTGCTGTCTTAATCAAAGGGACAGTGCACACACCCATCTGTACCTAAATGAGATGTTCCACTGTACCCACAGGGAGTACAGTGGCTCAGCAAAGAGAAGGATCAACAGCAGTGATCAGGGAGGACCTCTAGGAGCTGTTCTAGGTCATTCTCAAGAAACATAGCAAGTACAAATGAATTAATATCAGAGTGTGGAGATGGTGAAATGGAAGCAGAGGTCTGTTTTTGGGATCAGTGGGAAATGTCAGGAGGATCACAAGGGGACAAACAGCAGGGGCTCTTTAAACTCAGACTGAGGACCCAGAGTCCCCAGCACTGCTCTCCAGCAATGACAGACCACAACTGGAAGATTGTGAGGACCTGAGAAAACCTTAGGAAGTAATGAAGTAATAAGCTAGGAGGCCCTGCCCCACCCCCCCTTTCCCTGGAAAAAGGGAGGGCAATCCTCTCAAGGAATCGTGCACTGTAGTTTGTTTTCCAAGGTTGGAGTTTCTATGTTCATGATGTTCCTCAGAGAGGGAGGCTAAAGGGCGACCAGCCAAGCCAGGGTATGTAAGTTTGCTAAGGGGCCACAGACTCTCTTTTTAGCCTTGGCTGTGAGCCAAAGAAGAGGGTACCAAAGGACTCCTATGAAAGGGACTAGCCTAGTGATGGGGCTGAATAGAGGCCCAGCTGGACACTTCTCCTCACAAGACAATCAGGGCCCCAGCTGCATCAGATGGAAAGACCATCAATGCAAACCAGGAATTACGGAGGGCTCCTGGGACACAGGTCACACCCTTTAGTCAACCCACAATTCAAGGGAACATACTGGCTTCTCTCCCCACACATACCTGCCTTTGGGATCCCCTGCACAAATACCAGCCCACTGACCAGAGGGCATCCAGGCTACACTACCATGCTACTAACCCTGCAGAAAACAGTCTAGTTCTAAGAATCCCATCCAGTCCCAATGCCAGCTTCCAGAATGCCTCGAGGAAGCCAGTAAGCCTCATCTTGAGCCCCTGTGGCTTATCTGAGGTGCTCTTGAGAAGGACCAGAGATTAAGCAGAGTTGGGCCAAGATCAAGGACCAGAGCTGTACTCAAGGTGTTGACCAAATCTCAGGAAACTACGTGATTAGGCCTCGGGCACAGCAGCAGCTGACCAAAGCAGTCTAGGGAAGGCAAACGACAACATAGGTTCAATGGCCCACAGAAAGCATTCTCCTAAAGCCAAACTGGCACAAATACAGAGTAAAAATGGTTGAAGCATATCTCTCGGCCCCTAAGGTACAACTATGGGAGGGCAAGGGGGTCTGAGCATCTGGAAAGTTTTTATAAGTTGGGGACTACTGGGCTATTCCTTTTCCAGACTTTAAAAAAAAAAAAAAATTTTTTTTAACGTTTATTTTTGAGACAGCATGCAAGCATGCAACTGGAGGGGCAGAGAGAGACAGAGAGAGACACAGGCCTAGGCTGTGGGTCTAGGGTCTGAGCTGTCAGCACAGACCCTGATGCGGGGCTCAAACTTGCAAATTGTGAGATCATGACCTGAGCTAGGGTCAGACGCTTAGTGACTGAACCACCTAGGCGGCACCCCCCACCCTTTTTTTTTTACAGACTTTCTTTGAAACCATTTGAAAATAAAGTGATGGAGTTCACATTTCATGTACAAGATTCCTGAGCAGCAGTGTAAAAGAAGGAAAGCAGATTAGTCTGCCAGCAGCACCCGGGACTTGCCAGCAGGAAGAACAATCAGAAGCTGGAAAGTGTCTGTGAATATCACATGTGTTCAATAGGAGGCAGCAAGAATGGACAGAAATGGACCTCAGAGAGGCCCTTGAGGGGAAAGCAGCCAGGACCTCAAAGGGGAGCATGGGCAGTAATGAAAGGATGCCACCAAAACAAGCAGTAGAGCCTGGGCACCCAGAAAGCACCCAATCAACAGCAATTTGGTTCCTGCCCTTACTGATGGCTGAAGATCACAGGGCAATGGAGCTAGCTGGAGGTGTCCAGTCAAATTCTGGGTGACTGGAAAGTGTGGCAGAAAAGGAGCAAGCCTGGAGGAACTCTGGGGAGTGGGGTGACCTATCCCGCGATGGACACATTAAATCTGGGGCAACAGAAGACAACTTAGTAGGAACTAAGCGTGTCTCCTGGCTAATCGTTTCCGTCAACCACAGTCCCGTTTCTGAACATAAAGTAGAATACTGCCCCATGACAGGCTCAACAGCCCATTCACCCTTGTACCCCCAGAACCTCAGCACAGAGCCTAGTCCGCAGCAGGTGCCCAGTGAGTGCCTGACAATGAAAGGAATTAAGAGGAACATCCACTGATCCCGTTAGAGGGAACTCATGCGGAAAACAGTACACCAGGTCCGCACATATGTACGCATCAGACAGCACAGCTGGGCAGCTGCAAACTCTCAGGAGAGGCAGCAATTCGAAGCAGGCCCCCTACTCCTACCCCTCACATCACCAGCCAGAACTCAAGAGAACGATCATCTTCAAGGATGCCAGTGGTGAAAGCCAGTGCTCCGTACTCCCTGGGCACCACGCTAAACCCTACAGGCTTTAACTCGTGTTGACACGGGCCGCCTGTGACAGCCTATGAACTAAGCCCAGGGCTTGGCAAACTACAGCCCATGCACCAAACAAATCCAGCCCACCACCTGCTTCTGTACAGCCCTGGAGCTCCAAATGGTTTTTACATTTTTAAGTAGTAAGAAAAAACAAAAAATCTTTTGAAACAGGTACAGGAGATTCAAATTTCAGTGTCTGCAAAGTAAGTTTTACTGGAGCACAACCACATGCTTTCATTGGCTTCTTCTGGGGCTGCTTCTGCACCACAAGAGCACAGGAGTGAGGTCAACACCAACACCACATATAGCATCTCATCTCTGCACCACTGTGGGCACACCACAACTCACAAGGACACCATTATAACTGGACAACGTTTCAAGCGCCACCTATCTCACGATCTGTGTGAAAGAGGTTTTCAAAGACAAATAGGTAAAATCTCTTCCCAGATCAATGCTAACAAGCATTTGCAAATGAGTTTGATGACTTAGAATACTGTAACTTTTAACCTTAACTGAGCAAAATGTTATCCTCAAAAAGAGGAATCCAGTTCTTCCCATCAGACCTGTATTACAAAAATGCTATATTCAATTATTATATTCTAAGTTTTATTGCCTAAAAATTTGTGACGCTTTGTTTTTTCTTAAGTACCTACATAACATGCTCAAATTTCCCTCTCGGCTAGCAAAACCTAAAGTCTTTCTATTTGGCTCTTTACAGAAAAAGCTTCCTGCCGCTTGAGCTAGATACTCATCCCCACTCTTGGGGTGATGAAAGAGTGTGTGGCACACAGAGGTTATGGAGTGTGCCCATGCTTACGTGGCCCGTCAGTGGCTAACACCAGGATTTAAATCTGGGCAGCTTGACTGCAAGTCTATGCTCCTAAAGGCATACTGCTTTCTATACTCTTCTACCCAGCGGCGACCTCCCCAGCACCTCATGACCAAACAAGTGACTTACGTGCCTGTAGAATCTACTGCCACAGCCCGGACCCCTCCACGATGACAGAGAATCTTTGCCAGTGGCTCCTTCATGGCTGGACTCCATAAGGACACAGTCCCTGGATGTGAGAGAAGAGGAGCTGAAGTTATCAACAGGCGCTAAGGGGATTATACCTGGGAAAGATGGGGTCTCAAGGCCAACAGGTATCAAGAGAGAGGAATAGGGGCTATCTAAAGGGATGTGCAAAGTGCAAATATAGAAGCAAAGCAGGTCAGGATGATCAAAGAGTCAAAGCTCAGCTAGAGACCAACCATTGCTGTGTCCGAGATGGATAACGGCATTGTAAGGGTTCTTAGTCATGACATCCAGCCGTCCAGCCCGAGCATTCAGAGCTGCCACGATCTTTCCCACTGACACATCCAGGTAGGTCAGAAACCCTGTCTCTGACTGAGAGAAAGAGAGAGATCAGAATGAGTCCTGATTGCCCTCTGTCCTTCTAGTGGGATCCCAGAGAAGAAGCAGTCTTCTCAAGGGCTGCCGCCCAGTCCCCGTGTTCCATTGCCACTCACGGCCGTGGCCAGAAGGAAGTGAAAAGGCAGGAACTCAAGCCGTGTGACACGGTCACAGCGGCGGATACAGTGGAGCTCGATGCCCTGGTTGTCATAGATGTGAAGCCAACGATTCTGAGCAACGGCAAACAGTGCCTCTGAATGCAGAAACCTGGGAGGAAGGCAAGAGTGGTTCAGTGGGATGGGGTCAAGGGACTGTCATTCAATCGAGAATGGGATGCCTCACCCCCCCCCCCACTGACCGGATGTCCCGCACTGCCTCCATGACGTTGATCTCGCACATGAGCCTCTTTGTTACCCAGTCAAGGGTGGCCACATGACCCCGGCGCCCTCCAAAAGCCAGGTGTCTGTTAGAGGTGGGGAACAGGCAGTGTCAGTGCAGGGAAGCACCGTGACTCAGACCATCTGAGGTATGCCCCACACCAGCCCCTCCTCTCCAATGAGACATTTTACATGCTCAACCTCACATGCAAGCAAATCACAGGACCGCCCCCCTCCCCCCCCATACACTGGCCTAAACATACACTGGCCTGGCTGAGGTGAACATGGCTGAAGTGTTTAAGGAGATGCAACCATATCCTAGTTCAAGAGTCACTGACATCCAGCCTTACCTTCCAGTTCGGGAGTAATTCAGTCTGTAGGGTCCAAACTGCCGCAAGTTCAAATCAAAGTGCTAGGAAAGGGAATATCATTAAAAAAAGGGGGGGGGGGGAAGAGAGAGAGAGAGAGAAAGAAAGTCAAGAAATAACTGGCTCCTTTCAATAATTCCCTCTTGTAGTCCCCACTTCCGTCTTGCTCTGCACCACCAATGTAGCCAGTAGCCCCTTTTCCAATCTCAGACTCACCTTGGCTGCACTTGCAATATCCACAGCCTCCACAATGTCCACCTGGCGTATCTTTGCCGTGTCCTCCCCATCCTCCCCTTCCAGAAACCTAGGAGTGAGTATTAGCAGTAAAACTTCCTAATATGAAGTGGGTGTACCAGCGTGAAAATGATAAGGGACAGCCCCATAAAGCAGGGCCTGGGGAGGCCCACACGAGAGTCCACTTACCCGGGTTCCTCAGCAAGAAGCAGCTCAGAGCGAGCAGCTTTAATGCTTATTTCCTGTTCCTCAGCTTCAGCCACTTCAAGTCGGCTTCGGGTTTTGGATTTCGAATGCGGCAGCTATAATATCGGTGGTGGAGAGGTGAGAGAAGACCTGGACATTATGTAGGATTCCGCGAGAGCCACACAGGCCCCCTCCATCCCCACTCATATACTCTCGGGCTGCAACCCTTCCCCACTCTCTGGCTGGTCCTCACCTTTTTGGATTTGTCAATGCGACAGAACTTCTGAGCCACCTCTACAGGGACGGGGGCAGGGCCTGGAAATGGATCCTGAGCCTGGGGAAGGAGGTAATAATTAGAAGACAGGCTAGGGCTGACCCCCAACCCTCGCACGCGTAAAGTACAAGGCGACTTGCCCCACCACCTTATCAGGTCTCAGGCTCACCCCGGACAAACTCCGCTGAGGCTCCGGATTCCTCCGCTCTCGGGGTTTCTTCGGGAGCTGAGGCTTTTTGGAGAACCGAGACTTTTTTGGGATGTTAGTGTTCTTTGGCCTCTGGTGGCGGAGCTCACGATTCCTTTTCTTGTTACCAGGGGGCCCCGGAGAAGCTCCGGCAGCGGTCAGAGTGGTTTCTTCCTCCCAGTACCTCCGGGGTTTCTACGGGCAGAGCAGGAGCTCTTAACACTCCGCAGCCCGCGCCGCGTCCCGCCCCCCGCGACCCCACAGCTAAAAACTTCTCTTCCACCCCAGGGAGGTCTCTACCTTCTTCTTGGCCTGAAGTCTGTTCTTCTTGGGCGGGACATCTCTGCTCGGTTTGGGGACTGTCTCCATCTAGCCCACCCGAACGACGATCCACGTGCAAAACTCCTCTCAGCTGTCCCACACTCGGCTTGGAAACTCCCGGAAGTTGGCCGGCCCTCATCCAATCAGCGCCGTACCAGATCTGAAGCCTTCTAAGCGCCATCTTAAATGAGGGCTCTTGCGCGTGCGCTCTCTCCCTCGCTCGCTCGCTCTCTCTCTCTCTCTCTCTCTCTCTCTCTCTCTCTCTCTCTCTCTCTCTCTCTCTCTCTCTCTCTCTCTCTCTCGAGGGGCGGGGCTGGCGTTGGCCCCGCCATCTGGAGCAGCAGCTTATGCCCGAGTAATGAATGAAAGGTAGTCTGAGGCTGGGGCCCAAGAAACAATAGTTTCCCTTTCCGGCTTCGTTTCCCCATCTTGCCTAAACCTTCCCGAGTCCAGTCTTTTTTGGCGGAACACCATTCATTAAACCTGCCCAAACTACAGTTCCCGACATGCGTAGGAGGACAACTTCCGGCACCCTCTTTTCCCAGCATCCTTTGTTTACTTCCAGGTTCAGTAATAGTGAAGGGAGAACGTGAGTAGGGCTGGGTTACGGTTGAGGGGTTTGGGGGTCTTAGCCTCAGCCGCCTTCCCCTGGGACCGGGATAGAGTGGCTCTGCGGGACGGGGAGAGGCTGCGGTGCCCCGGGAGGGTGTCTCTCAACAGTGCTGTCATTTCCGCAGGCCAGGCCAGAAAGGGGAGCTTGAGTACCTCCCAGAGTGAGACCCTGCGCCCCTCTCCCGCTCCCCTCAGGCCTTCGTCCCCGCCATGGCTGAGCTAATCCAGAAGAAGCTACAGGGAGAAGTGGAGAAATATCAGCAGCTACAGAAGGGTAAGGGAGCAGGGTCGGTGTGGCCTCGCCCCAATCCCTTCACTCACAGTCCAGAGCCAAACCAAGATAATGTTTCTGCCCGAGTCCCTGCGGGCAGCTCCTTCCCCCATCTCAATGCTCTTCCCCACCCACTGACCAGCCGCCTCATCCTTGCCTACTTCCTCAGCTCCATTTTGTTCTCTCCAGCATTGGGGTCAGGCGGCACATTTGATGTTGCTAATCAAACCTTTCCCCCCCAACCCCCAGACTTGAGTAAATCCATGTCAGGGCGGCAGAAGCTTGAGGCGCAACTAACAGAAAATAATATTGTGAAGGAGGTGAGAGAGGGATTTGCGGGGCGGGGTGGGGGTGGGGGGGGCGAGGAGGGACCTATACTGGCAGTGATTGATCATTTATGTCCCATCCCTCCACCAGGAACTGGCCCTGCTAGATGGGTCCAACGTGGTCTTTAAACTTCTGGGTCCTGTGCTGGTCAAACAGGAGCTGGGAGAGGCTCGCGCCACAGTGGGGAAGAGGCTGGACTATATCACAGCTGAAATGTGAGTCTTTCTTCCACCAGCCTGCAATGCACCCGACAGGGCTGGGGGAGAGGTGTTCCAAAACCATTATAGTGTAGCTCCAGAGTACCCCCCTCCCCCCGGTTGTCCAGTTCCTCCAAACCCTCCCCCAGATCTCAAAGTTCCTCCTCATCAATCCCT
Source organism: Lynx rufus (assembly GCF_022079265.1). Classification (NCBI taxonomy): domain Eukaryota; kingdom Metazoa; phylum Chordata; class Mammalia; order Carnivora; family Felidae; genus Lynx; species Lynx rufus. The sequence goes on along the minus strand of NW_025814878.1, from coordinate 114,118,272 downwards.
TCCTTGCTTTCATCACCTTCCTTAGTAAGTCCCATTAATTTCTCCTTATTTGCTTGTCTCTCTTGCCTCTCTTCAGTAAGCGATATGAATCGCAGCTCCGCGACCTCGAACGGCAGTCAGAGCAACAGAGGGAGACCCTGGCTCAGCTGCAGCAGGAGTTCCAGCGGGCCCAGGCAGCCAAGGCAGGGGCTTCTGGGAAGGCCTGACCCCGTGGTGGGGGGAGGGGGAGGGGAGGGAATGAGGCAGCTCTAGGGTCTATACTGTAGCTAATAAAATGTGAAAACACCTGGCTGTTTTCTGACCAGCCACTTCTGTCATAATTGTCTCCCATCCGTCCCCCGGGCCCCTTTCACTTTATATATACACCACCTATATTACTCCCTCAAGTCCCAAATTCTTGTAACTGGAATCTCTCCGTGGCAGAGTAATCCTTTCTTCTTTCTTGAGAGTAAAATCTGAAATGTCTCAAACCTACTTCTTGCCTGTATGTGCAACGCTGAATTCTCCCTTATCTTGGGTGGCAAACCCCTTTAAGAAACACGGGAAGGGCATTTGCATCACAACAGTTGTTGGGAATGTCAGTTCAATTGCCGGACTCACAGTAATCTAAACAGACCGCAGGGTGAAATGTGGTGACCCTCCTTGCTGTGATTTCTTGCCATCTTCCAAATAGCCCTGGCATCTCTGTCAGTCTCTTTCTGGAATGTGTTTGAATGTAGCTTAGACGGATTTGAAATCCCAACATGGAATGCTCCAAGTTTAGACAGTATCCACAGAGTTGTTCTTCCTTTTCTTTGTCCTAAAATTGTTTCTTACAAATTTTCAACCGGGGGTTGTCCTTCATATGGATCACTTTAATTGGGTGGGTGGTACTTGACATGGGTCTGTGACAACTGCGGAGAAAAACTTAAGAGCAAATAAAAGGACTGGGGTGGAGGGGTTGCTGGGAAGCAATTTCCTCACAAAAACTTGTGAGGAAACCGTTTTCACCAACACCTCACTTTCAGCAATGGGATAGAAATGGGGAGAAAACACTGGCCTCCTTCTTGTTACTTGGCGTCTACCTTCAGCCAACTCTCTACCCCCACTCCCAGCAGCTAGACCATACACACTGCAACGACAAGGGAGTAGAATTTATGTAGTGTTTTGGTTTATTATCTTAGTGTTGTCACAGTGACAGGAAACCCCACAGTAGGAAAAAGAACTCCTACTAGAACCTACTTCTTGCCATCCCCTCTCCCCAGGGCTCAGAGCCTCTAGGCTTTTCTTCTCTCCCTCTTTGCAGGCCTTTCCTTGGCCCTTGGCATGCTAGCATGTGGCCAGGAATCAGAAACCGATTCCACTTTCTACCACTAGCTGTGTGCCACATTCATGGAAAGTAGGGAGCTACGCACAGGTATCCAACTTGGTTACCAAGATTACCAGTTCCCCCAAAGCTGAATCCCTCAGCCGTCTGGTAAACCAGTGGCACTTCACTGCCCCAGGGTGGTTGGCCACCTTTCTGGGTTTCTTCCCAGTGCAACATGACTGCCACCATTCAGGATGGCTACCCACATCTGCTATGGCCACCATGAGTTCTGTTGTGCCGGCAGGGCTTCCTCCTCAGAACAGTGCCCGGGCAATCTTCCTCCCTGTGGCCTTGATCCTGGGAAAGGAACCCCCTCCTCCCTCACTTGGGGGAGTTCCTGAGGCAGAGGGGCTGCTGGTGAGACCCAGTGTAGCAAGAGAGGGCCTTCGCCGCTGCCGTAGGAGGAAATCGTGCGAAGCTCCATCCATAGCGTAGAAGACGTTAGCCGAGGGTGGGATGGTCAGCTCTGTGTGTTCAGAGAGGGAGTGTTGAGAACAAACATGGTCATTCCCCCCACAACCACCTGGTTGTGGACGCCTTCCCACTGCTGGGCATCCCTCTCCGCCCAAATCTGACTTCCTTCATGGCCTCTCACCTCGCTCCCCCGGTAGCAGCTGCACTAGCTCATACTCCGAAGCCACTGCAGAATCACGATTGTTTTTTTTAAGGACACGACTGATGACACTCGGAGCCTTGTCCTGGCTTGTCACCTGGCAGGACAGAGACCAAAAGGACAATAAATTGGCCATCACCTCTGCTTTCTAGCCTTTCAGTTCTAACCACTGATCCCAACCAAAAATGGTTACCGGTGTCAAACACTTTAGAATGAACAGGGAAACCCTATACGGTGGTTCCCTGTACTGCACAAGCCTATACTCCATGGTGTCCAGTGAAATAGGGCTGCTTCCCTATGACAAAACTGCTGTTGGTTCTGAAAATCTAATATGGCCACCAAAAGTCAAGGTGCAGCAGCTAATGCAAAGGAGCCTTTAAAATAAAACAGCTGCCATAACCTTGGGGAACCTGGGTGACTCAGTCAGTTAAGCATCCAACTCCTGGTTTCAGCTCAGGTCATGATCTCACGGCTCTTGAGATCAAGCCCCGAGCTGGGCTCCGCACTGACAGCATGGAGCCTGCTCGGGATGCCCTCTCTCTCTCCCTCTCTCTCCCTCCCTCCCTCTGTCCCTTCCCCACTTATGTGCACACACTCTCTCTGTCCCTCTCAAGGTAAATAAATAAACTTAAAAAAATAAGAAAACAGCTGCCATAACCAAAGGTCAGAATTAAAACTAGAATCATCCTCTTCTTGGCTATTCAAACGTAAGACAACACCTGTAGCCCCACAAGGCATCATCCTTCACCCCACCCCCAGCCCACAGCTTCCTCACCAAGATGCTCTTGTAGACGCTACCATCTTCCCCCAGCTCCATCTGGACTCGGATGATTCGGCAATCAGAGGCCCCTGGCCCAGGCCCCCCTCCCCCACATCCAGTCCCCCTGGAGGCCCCCTCTGCACCCCCACTGAGTGGGGAGCCACAGGAGGCGGAGCGGCGGTGACCTCGAGAAGGCCTGGGAGAGGACGCTGGGGGAGAGAGGTGGCTGGGATCAGCCGGACTGTGCAAAGATGGAGTGCTTTCCAGGGCAGAGTCCAGAGATGAGACAGACGGCCACTTCATGTGCTGGGGACAAACAACATGGGGGACTGGCATGAAGGCAGAGAAGTCAAGCAAGAAACATTCACAAGGGCAGGTTCAGTGTTGAGTCAGAGGTCAACAGGAACAGGGCTCACCTGGGCCAGCCGCGTCAGCAGAGGGGCAGGGGCTCCAGGTACGTCACCTCCCCCGACACTGGGCCGGTCCCAGGAGACAAGAGGGGTGGGACCTCCAACAGAGCCCAGAACCCTGGAGTGGCAAGAGACGGGGAGGGTCAGAAGAAGAAGGGCTCTTCTCCCAAGTAGCTTCCCCAAGATGCTACCCCCCCTACCCGCGGACTCCCTCACTCTGTCCACTGTGAGATGACCAGCGTTGGCCGAAGCACCCGTGGGGCAGGAGGGTCACTGGTACCAGGTGGCTCCACCTCACAGGACACTCGATGGCTGTGAAGAGGGGGAAATGGGCAGAAGTCAGGACGTGACACACCGATCCCCACACTCAACCCTAGCCCTGGAGTCCCAACCTTGCCCAGCCAGTCACCTCTGGGCCTCTGTCAGTGGCCGGAGCCCCTGTAGCCACCGCTGAATATCAGGGTCAGGTCGGAGGTCATAGCCACGACATTCGTTCTGGAGCCGCCGCAGTTCCGAAAGGACAGCAAACTCCTAGGAAGGAGCCCACAGTCTGCAGAAGCCAAAACTCAGGGACCGCCGACTTTCCCCATCTCCCTCCCCTTCCTGGGACATGACTAGAGATGTCTAGCATCCGGCCCATGCACTCCCCTCACCTTCCTCCGCTTGTCAAAATTGATGTATCCGTTCTGCAAAAATAATGGGGATGGGGTGAAGCCCAACCCTGCCACAGAGAGACTACCCCTTTCCAAGCACACACACATCCACATTCAACTCACACACACTTCATTCACTAGGCCTCTGACTCCTCCGTCCTTTCCCTGGCTCCCCCTCACTCCCGTCATGCCCTAAGCCCCCTACTTTACCCTTGAAATTGAATGGTCACAGGTAGAAAGGGTGTCCATTTCATAGATGAGAAAATCAGGGCTCAGAGAGAATGAGGAACTTGCCCAAGATCTCAATGATTGTTTATTTAACAAATGCTACATATGCTTACATTTAGGGCATGTTCTAAGCACTTGCCAAACATTAATTCACTTAATCCTCATAATAACAGACTGACATAGACACTGTCACTGGTTTCCTGTTTACAGATCACTAGGCACAAAGAAGCCAAGCAACTTGCCCAAGTAACAGAACCAGAATTCTGGCAATCTGGCTCGAGCCCTGGAGTTCAAGCGCTAACACCCCACGGCACCTTTCTGGAAGGTCTGTCTGGCCCTGAGGCCCATTTGTTCCCTCATCACAATGCACACATTAACACACACACCACCGACCTCCAGCTCATCCTTGGAGGCTGCATCCAGCATCACCAGGTCCTTCAAGAAGGTGCCAAGATATGGGACCACACCCTGAGGTCAGAGGTCAGGATTAGACCCCCCGCCCCTGATCTGAGAGCTCTCCATTGCTCTGTACTTTCCTATCCCATTGTCTTGAAGGACAAATTTAATTCCCCCACCCCGCTATGCCTCCCCTCTACATCCCTCAGTCTGCTGCCCCCCACACACTCCTTACTCCTTCACAACCACCCCCCAACTGGTCACTCACCCCACCCCGGGAGCCAGACCTCGGGGCCTTCTTGGAATTTGGCTCCAGAGAGGGCTGCAGCTTTGCCTCCTGGGCGGGGGGAAGGAAGGGACAGAACGAGGAGATGTAGGTGTGGCACGTGTGGCACGGGGAGCAGGGGTAGCTGGGAACACCAGGGAATAGGGCCTCACCTGCAGGAGGAGCTCCCGGCTCTGGGAATAATTATCCTCCTCGGAGAAAATCTGGCAGAGGCTGGAGAAGACTCTGAGGCTGTCCCTGAGGGGTGGAAGGCAGCAACCTTGAGGATGGGCCAGGCTCACCCCCACGCCTCTTCCCAGCCCTCAGCTCCAGGCCGGTGCCCCATCCTCCCCACCTGGCTGCTTCCCCCCAGGCTGCTCGAAGCCTGTGGATGGGGCTGGACTGCAGGGCCGACACAACAGCATAAACTGAAGAGAAGTTTCGGAGCAGACGACACTCCTGTGGGGGTCACAGAGGCAGGCCAGAGCTTTGGGACCTCTCTCTCAACACCAGGGTCCCCAACGAGGCCAAGCCTCTCTCTTACCTCTGCCACACGGATCCACTTCTCCAGGAGCCGAGCCCTCTGGGGAGGACGGAGTGGCCGAATGGTCACCTCTCCAGGCCCCTCTCCAGTTGAGGTAGCCCCCAGGACAGAGCTGACCACAGCCCCTGCCACCTTGTTGAACTGTGTGACAGTAGCTCTGACGGATGGGCAGAGGTGGGAATGTCCTGGCCGGTCTCTATGACCCCACAGGCTCCCCAGGCACTGAGAGGGGACCAGATTGAGAAACAGCTCCTGCAGGGCAGAGGTCAGAGGTTAAGGTTCATAGTCAAGCGAGGTCAGCCTTCCAATATCAAAGGTGTGAGGATCTCAGGTGGCCAAGGAACCAAAGGGGCACAGGGTGTGAAGGGTAACAATCAAGGGGAAAGGGAGAAAGGTCAAAACTGAGTGGACAGAGGAAGCTGGGAGCTGGATCAGGAAGGGTTGGAAGCAAGGAAAGGATCTGGAGTGAGGGAGAGGTTAGTAAGGGGGAGGGGGGGATGGGGTCAGAGGTCAGGGTCTCACCGCATCTAGCAGGGTCAGCTGTTCGGCCAAGTGGTCAGCGAGGAACACCAGGACATCCGTGGGGTCAGCAGGGGGGTCGCCGGGGAGGGCCAGGGACTTAGGAAGGTCTGGGGCCTGGGGGTCCACCCGGGACCGGAGGTTGCGGATGAGGTCAGCGCTGCCCCCCCCAACACCCTCCCCTGCTGCATACCCTGTCCGAAGCAAGAAGCTCTCAAGCCGGTCAAGCTGACCCTTGACCTCAGAGCCAAAATCCTCAGGGTGAGAGGCCAGCCAGGTTGACAGTACAGAGATGGCTACCCTGGGAGAAGGGGAAGCAGCCAGGGGTCAGGTATCAAGCTGCAGCTCAGCCAGAGGGAACTGTGAGGTTAACAGTCGGGGTCACTCACCCTATTGTCCTCTCTAGTTCATCAGTAGGATGAGATTCAAGAGCTTCCAGCCTGGAAGAAGAGATTCTATCTGCCCATTTTTTCCCAACCCCCAGTGGCTTTGACTACTTTGGTGGGATTTTCTGGCTTTAGAAAGCCAGATACCATCTTGGTCCCTTATGACCCTGACCTGTCAGCCACAAGCCCTAGCAGGGCAGGTGTGGAGGTGAAGGCCCGGTGGGTGGCCAGGAAAGCTGATGTGAAGGTCACGTCAGCCCCTGATGTCCGAGCATCCAGCAAGTGTCTGACCAGGGCCTCCAGAGTGCCAGCTCGGAGCCTTCGAGACGAACGTGGGGGAGGCGTTGGGGCCTGTTGGAGACAGAAGGACAATTACTGACCCTTTTTTCACCTTTTCCCCTAGATCTCTGGGGAAAATCCCAGACCTAGGAGATGGTCCAGGCTCGCCATATGAGATTCAGAGAGGGCAAAAGACTTGATCTAAGTCACATGGCAGAGTCCAGGTCTCTAGACCTCCAACTTAGCACTCTGGCCAAAAAGTTGGCCAGAGGAAAGGGGGCTGGGTGGTGATGATGGGTCAGAGGTGAGAAGCCAAAGTCAGGATCTCACCAGGGGATCAAGAGGCCGATACTGGCGGCTTGTGACAGTAAAGATGGCACCATCCTCCTCCTCATCCCAGACAGACACAGGGGCCTGGAGGAGCAAGGAAGAGGAAGTCAGACAATCCCACACCACCCCCCACAGGCCCCAGCCCTCACCCCCAGGCCCTACTCCTCCCTCTGTACCCCTCACCTGTGGTGGCGGGGGACAGTACCAGCGAGTGCGAGGGGTGGGGGGGGCTGGTGACCCCAGGTCTCCCCCACTGGGGCCCAGACAGCCCCCCCCAAGCCGCCTCAGGGCCCGGTGGAGTCGAGGGGGTGGCAGTGGGGAGGTGGGTGGGATGCACGAACCCTGGGCCTGGAGACCGCTGTGGCCCTTTCCCCCCAGAGCTGAACCCCAACACAGCACAGAAGCAAGGTGCAAGGGGAAGCGAGAGAGGCAGAAAGCCAGAGGCAGAGACCTTGAGAAGCTGGAACCTCAGTCACCGGCACAGCCGCAAGCTCCGCCCTCCCCCCCTCCCCCGCAGGAACTGACCGAGCCCTAAGAGATAGTCCTTCCCCTTAGCCCCCTTCCCCCTGGTCCCTCAATGCTGGAGACCCCCTCGAGGTGGCGGCTCAAATCCCAGTACAGGAAGGAGAAGGGGAAGTTGGGATGATTGGGGGGGAGGGGGGGCGCAGACTCAGAGTCACGTGGCCCCAGCCCCTCCCCCAACCGATCCCGAAAAACCAGCCCTGCCAGTCACCCTGCCCTCACCCAGTCTCTGGACCCAGGAGTCCAGGGCCTTGGGGCCCCGAATCCAATTTCTGGCCCCTCCTGAGGCCCCGAATCCTGCTTCTGGCCACCACCATTAGTCCCGGAGGAAAGCTGGTTACCCCCCCACACACACTCAATCTGGGATCTTTCCTCCAAAGTCGGAGAACCTGGGCTTCCCGCCTCCACTCATTGCCCAGCAGGAGAGGGGGAGGGGTCACAAAATCGAAGGGTTCCCTCCCAATCCCAGAGTCAGAGGAGTCGGTTACTGTGGAAACAAACCCCTCCCCGCCAAACAAAAACAAGGAGGGAGACAGGGACCAAGACACAATGCCCAAAGAGGCAGGCACACTCTGGCATAAGCAGGTAGAGCCTGAGACCCGCAGGACAGAGAGCCAGACGCTCTGGCAGTAACAGGGAAGGTTCCTGCGGGCAGGTCCTGAGTCACACTGCCACAGAGAACCACAGAAATTCCGGGACTCCCCGCAGCGGGGAGACAGGCAGCCACCCAGCAAGAGGCGCGGAAATTACTGAGGCTGAGGGAAAGAGATGAAGGGACACACAGACACCAGAGAAAGGTGGAGAGTCTCCGAAATTTATACCTCCCCGACTTCCCACCACCCGCGTCTCACCTCGTCTTCTTCCTCCTCCTCCTCTTCCTCCTGCCCCCCGCCCACGCCCTGGCCACTTGGGCCCCCACCCTCTTCGGGGTCTCGGCTCCGGAAGCTGCTCAGCACGACTCCCCCGGGGGGGCTCGTGTCCCAAAGCAGCCGCAGGGGCCGCGGGAGCATGGCCGAGTGAAGGAATCAGCGGGGTCGGGCCATGGGGGCGCCTGGGGAGAAACGGAGGGGGGGGGCAGGTGGAGAGTCAGGTTGGCGCGGGGGATCGGGGAGGAGAGGGACGCGGGTGGGTGCCTAGGTAACCGTATGGAGGTCCTGGGGGGGAGGCAACATAGGAGTGGAATATGGGGGGCCCTGGTGCATTTGGGGGATGAGGGGGTCACGAGTACGGGAACGGGCAGGGTCACGGGGTGTTCTGGCTCTGACCTGCTCGGGAATGGTGGGAGCAGCGCGGGTCCCGGGCCGCTGTTCCCGTCGGTCTCCAGTCCCCAAACGAGTCCCTGGACCGAGTCCCCTCCTCGGCTTTTCCGCACCCCCGTTACCCCCCCGCCAGGCTCCCGGGCCCTCCCGCCCTTTCCGCTCCCCCCCACGTCCGCCCGCTCCGACAGCAGGAGCCAAAAAGGGAAGGAAGTGAGGACAGGAGCCAGGGTTGCGGACTAGGGGAGCCCTGGATGCCCAGCGGCCAGAACCCAGGAGCCCGGGTCCCCAGCTCCGCTGTGCTCGGGACCCCCTACTCGGGGATCCTGGAGCCCTCTTCGCCCCACAATTAATTGGAATGGATGCCGGTCTCCAGCTCCCGAGGGAGGACAGGGGCCGAATTTGACATTCCCCTCCCCACTACACAACGCCGAGGCTAAAACAACCGTGGGAAGCGCTTTAGGTGGAGAGGGATCGGTTACTCCACCCCGCGGGGTTACACTCCCCACCCACACCCACGCGTGTAGCGGACCGGAATCCACTCCGCGTTTTCCGAAGAGCGCTGGGTTCCGGCCCTCTCGCAAGGGGGCGGAGCAGGAAGTCGACACATCCGGTTCCAGATTCGACACTCCCGGGTTTCCGGCGCTCGGCGCTGGTATCTGCGCTCCCTTCTGCCCACCCCCAGTGCACTTTGCTAGAGGGCGTCCTCCCCGCCTTGGGCGGCGCCCGACCCCGAACTGTTCCGGAGGATCGGGTGTCGCCAAAACGTTTGAGAGGTCGGGGAGATTGGCAGGAACCAGAAGTGACTGTAAGAGTCTGTGCTTGCAGAGGGGACCCGTGGGGTGGAAGGAGACACGGTGTTGGGAGCACCAGAGCATAACTTTATTCCAGCGGCCTGGCCGGCTGTCCTGCCCCTCGGACGTCCCTAGGCCAAGCCGCCGCTTCCTTCGTCCAGTAGTTACCTGACCCAACACTTGCTGTTCAATACTTAGGATGTAAAAAAGACTGATTTCTTCTGATGAGCGCCCTCCAGTGGGCGCCCGGCCCTGTGCCGCAGCGGGGACACAGCAGTGGACAGACAGGCACGTCCTTGCCTTTGAGGAGCCGACGGTCCGGAAAGGGAGACAGGCATTTAACAACGACTCGTACAATCACTTAAATACAACTGATGAACCGCACAGGAGGAACACGCAGCGGTCTGAGGGAATAACGAGGCTGTCCTGGAGCCCAGAGAGGGCGAGAGCAGAACAGACAAAGGGAACAGACCAGGGAAGGTGGGAGCCGTTGGAGAAAAGGAATAGCCATCGGTGTGGTGAACATTGAGGGGAGGGCTGGAGGGCAGAGGTGGGGTTGAAGAGGCAAGCAGTGGCTCCAACGTGGGAGATGCACAGGCCAGGACAAGAACGGATTTAGCTTCTAGAGCGCTGGTTCCCCAAATGTGACGCCTGTCCCAGTGGTCCTGGAGACTGTTTCAGTGGGTTTATGAAATTAAGGCTATTCATAACAATACTAAGATGTTACTTGCCTTTTTCATTCTCATTCTCTAAAAACAATGTACTGTGGAGTTTTCCAGCAGCTGAGTATTGACCTCATCGTCCTCACAGCTAATGGAATGCGTGCTTATGTGTTCTTGTGTTAAATTTTTCTGTTTTAAGTTCTAGTATCATTAATATCTAGTTTATAACCCACATAAGCAAAGGTTCTTTAGAGTTCCTGACCGTTTTTAAGTGGTCCGGAGATGAAAAACAACAACAAAAATCGAGAACCACTGCCTTAGAGCTCTAAGAAGGGAAATGCTATAGATTTGTGTCCTTTAAAAAAAGCATTCCAGCCACTCCTTGGAGAGAGAGGTTGGAGGGAGCATGAGCAGATGATGGTGTACTATTTGGTGGAGCTAGTACAGTAGCTCAAACCAGAGATGACGGCGGCTTCCCCAGGATGGTGGTGAGTGTTCTCACTGGGCTTTCTGGAAGAGAAATAAAAAGGAGGTGAGGAATGCCGGGTTTTAGGAAGTGACATGAAATGCTCATGATCAGTCCAGAGATAAATGCACCATCATGGGCACAGAGGGTGGCAGAAGAATGGGGCTCACAGTTTCAGGGGGTTTTCTGCCTGGCAGATACTGCCAAGGGCTTTTGCTTAATCCTCCCAACAGCCTTCAGAGGCTCTGCTGTCTATACAGTAGCCACCATCCACATGTGTCTCTTGAACATTTGAAATGTGCCTAGTCTGAAAGAGGAGTATTAAAATTAATTTTAGGGGCGCCTGGGTGGCTCAGTCAGTTAAGCATCTGACTTCGGCTCAGGTCATGATCTCGTGGTTCGGGAGTTCGAGCCCCACGTTGGGCTCTGTGCTGGCAGCTCAGAGCCTGGAGCCTGCTTCGGTTTCTGTGTCTCCCTTCTCTCTCTCTACCCAACCCCCAACTTGTACGTGTGCACATGCTCTCTCTCTCTCTCAAAATTAATCGCTTAAAAAAATTAATTTTACCGGGTTTTTTTTTTTTTTATGTTTTTTGTTTTTTGGTTTTTGTTTTTTTTTTTTGCTTTTCTTTAAGTAGGCTTCATGCCCAGTGTGCAGCCCAATGCAGGACTTGAACTCAAAACCTTGAGATCAAGACCTGAGCTGAGATCAAGAGTCAGCCGCTTAACTGACCGAACCATCCAGGTGCACCTCTTCTTACCTTTTTGATGTGGCTGCTAGATTATTTAAATGTACATATGTGGCTTGTATCATATTTCTGTTGGACAGTGCTGCCTAAGTAATTTTTTTTTTTTTTTTACCCTCACATCCAAGGAAACTGAGGTGTTGGTTAAGTGGAATATTCAAAGTGGCAGGAGTCAACCCAGGTGTGTGTGAATTCCAAGTTCAGGTTCTGCCCGCCATGCCAGTGGAAGCCAGAGCCTTCCTCTACCAGTGAGGAGTTGCAGGGAGGGTCTCAAATGAATAGGGAAAGAAAAGAAGAGGAGAGCTATTACCTTCTCCTTTGAATCCTTCGAAGTACACATGTAGGCAGCTGTGGAGAGAGATTGAGAAGGGATGGGATGGGGGAGTGAGGGATGGGATGGGGGAGATGAGATTGAGAGGGATAGGTGTCAGGCTTCTGGGAGTAGGCAGGGACTGTCATGGTCACAGTGGGGGTCAGGGTCTAGGTGGGACTCACACTCACCAGCCCAGCCCAGCGCTTTGATGAGCCCGAGGAGGAGAAAGGCAGACAGGAAGAGGCCTACACCATCCTCCAGGGTGGGCCCAGACAGACCTGGCAGGTGGAAGGGAGAAAAGTGAACCCCTTAGTATCTTCCCGGGGCGCCCGCCCCCTTCCCTCCCCCCCTCCCCTGCCCCCCCTCCCCGCCCCGTCACTCCATCCTCCTTCTGGCTCTTACCTGCCACCTCCAGGGTGACCTCTGCGCTGCGCCCCAAGGCCGGCAGGGTGGGGTGGTGGACACGACAGGCATAGCGTGCCCCATGATGCTCGGCAGTTATGGGGACCGGCTGCAGGTGCGCAGAGAGGCTGACGGTGCCGTCTGAGTGGTGGAGCAGGGCAGAGAGCCACTTCTGCCCCTCAGCCTTCTGAAAGCTGCCCTCTGGGCCACCCCGGAGCTCCCACTCCACTTCCAGACCCTCAGAGGGATAGAAGTGGGACACGAGGCATTGCAACTGGGGGGGTGCCTCCCCCCGGGTAGCCCATACAAGAGGTGCCGGTGTCAGGGATACTTTGGGTGGCTCTGGGGAGAAAACATGAAAGGAGCATGGGGGGAATCAATCCACATTGTCCTCCCATGGAGACCCTCAGTTTGCCCCATGGCTTCCCCCAAACTGGGTTTCAGTTTTTCTCTCCTAGGATGGGGAACCCGCTGTCTCCCCACTGGTGCTTCAGAGGGATTCCCACGCTAAAACCCTCAATCCCAGGGACGCCTCTTCCTCAGATTTGGGAACCTTTATCCCAGTCACTCAGATTCCCAGGGACTTCCACCATTGCCCCTCTGAAGCCCAGGGACCCCAATCTACCTCCCATCACTCACCCAGCACCCTCTTCTCCCCTATCCCTCTTCCATCATGATGTCCCCATAATGCCAGTGCCCATCCTTTACCCGTGGGGACCCCTGGACCCCAACTCACTCTGTACAGCAAGCTCCAGAGCGACCTGCCCTTGCAGGTATGGCAGGTGTACAGTGGCCAGATAGGTGCCCTCCTGGAAGGGCTGCACTGCAGGCAGCCAGAGGGTCCCATTTCCAGTCCACGGACCCCACGGCTCATCATCATCCCAAGCAGCAAATGCCACTGCCCCCTCTTGGGCAGGTGGCATTTGCTCACTCAGCCCAGGCGTTGCAGCCAGGAGTAGGTGCCCTTTGCCCAGGTGCTGGCGTCGCCACTCCAGCCCAAAGGGAGGGGGACCTGGGGCCAGAGATGTAGCGGCCTCAGAGGTGGGGGGCATGTAGGCAAACTTCAAGTCCAGCAGAGCATCTTGTCCCAGTCGGATCCGAGGGGTGGGGGTGTGGGTGAGGACAGTCAGCACAGCTGGGGAAGATGGGGAGAGGAGGGAGGGGAAAGGGCATGAGGGAGAGAAAAAGAAAGGGAAAAATAGACAAACAGAGTTATAGGGAAGATACAACTAGAATTCACCCAGCCCTCAGAGAACACCTCCTTTTCTGATTCCATCTTCTAGTCCTCCCTGCAAATCCCCTTTGTTCTGGGACTGGGTGGGACCCAAAGTAGCTGAGAGTGAGCAGATACAGCTAGAGATGAATAGGGGCAGGGAGTGGGGACAGTCCTTGAAGGCTGGGCTGAGCACACAGCCCACTCAGTGGGCTCTGAGAGCACTTCTGACACAGCCTGAACCAGCCCAGTCCCCATGCACCACCCTTCAAGAGCCTTTAGGCTTTAAAGAGCTTTTGAGGCCTTAAAGCCTTAAAGCTCACTCTTGTCACTGGTGAAGACTGTGAAGACTCAGGGATGTCAATCCTATGGTGCCGTACAGAGTACTTTTTGACTGCTATTTATATGGTCCTGTAGACCAGTTGTTTCACTTTTCCGTGGCTCAGCTGAATCTCCTAAGTGGGAATAATGATGATGATCACAGTGCCTATCTTACGGGGTTGTGGTGAAGGTTAAATCATATAATGCCTCTTGCTACCCAGAATTATTCATTTCCTGATTCTGGATAACAAAGGCACCTATATATGAAAGGCACTTAGAACGGTACCCAGAAGACAGTAAGTCTACCAAAGTGTTTGCTGTGGTTACACCTGACCATCAGCCAGACCAACCGAACGTGCCCCAACTCGACAGCATCTCTCCCCATCAACATTCCCTCCCCCTGCTCCAATGCCCATTCTCTCTGCCTTGATGAATGATCACCACCAGCCCCACACCCGCCCCCCCCCACTCCCCATGCTAAAGGGCTTGGAGTCACTAAGACTCCATCCTCTCTAATGCTTTCACTCAACTAATATTTATTGAGTACCTGTGATGTTCAAGGCAGAGCAGTGACAGGCAGTCCCTGCCTTCAGATTTCTTACAGTCTAGTAAGGGAGACGATGAGTAAATTGCCAAACATAACATACTGTGTACTATCCCAACCAGGCCCTAATTCTGTCTTCCAAATAGACCTCACCTGTTTCCAACTCAAGTTCTCACCAACATACATTTGGACAATTACAGCCTCCTCTCGGGCCTTCCTATCCTTGGTCTCTCTCTTCTTCGATTCATCATCCACACTGGAGCCACACAGTGTCGCTACAATTCTGATCCAGTCACTTGCCTGTTTAAAAAACCCAGCTGCCTAGGAAGCCAGCAACTAAAGGCACAGGCTGAAGCTAAATGGCCCAGGCTCCATTCCTGGCCTAGCTTCTTACAAGCGGTTCTTGGACAAGTTACCAAAGTGCTCTGTCTCAGATTTCTTCATCTGTGACATGGAGATGATATCAGTACCTAGTTCCTATGGCTGTTGAGAGGAATAAATGGGATCATGTCTATAAAATGCTTAGAATAAGACCTGGCCATAGAAAATGCTCAGTGAGTGTCAGGTGTTACTATTTTCATTACTGTTGTCGTCATCATCACCACAGACTTGCTGGGTATCTCGAAGAAATCATTTAATCTATATTTTTCTCATTAGTCCAGTGATCTGATCCTTGCCTACTTTTGTAAGAATTAAGTTTAAAAAAGCCTGGCTTTTGGGACAATGGCGCACACACTTCTGATGGTTCACTATCACTTATAAAGCCCAGATCTCAGGGTACTTGATAATCCACCTGCCAACCTATCTGTCCAGACTTCTCTTGCACCCTAAGGACCGGCTCTAGAGAATCCCTTTCTTGTGACTAGTAGAAATTCTAATCAGGACGCCTGGGTGGCTCAGTTGATTAAGCGTCTGACTTCGGCTCAGGTCGTGATCTCACAACTCGTGAGTTCGAGCCCCGCGTCGGGCTCTGTGCTGACAGCTCAGAGCCTGAGCCCGTTTCAGATTCTGTGTCTCCCTCTTTCTCTGTCCCTCCCCCACCTCTCAAAAATAAACATTTTTTTAAAAATTTTTAAAAAAAGAAATAAACTCTAATCATTGGGCCATTCTTTGCTATGGTCATAGGTTCCTTCGGTTTATAATGTCCTTCCCCATTTTCTCCCAAACATCTAAATACTTCATGTCCCACAAGGTCAGGTCCACTGCTACCTCCTCCCAGGATGTTTGGGTCCTTCCCATAAAAGTCCTCTTTCTTCTCTTGTGATTATGCAATTTTTAATCCTAGTTTCTGAGCACTACAAGGTTAAACTTCTCTCAATGTTATGGGAGTTTTTGTTGAATAAATTAAAAATAAAGTAGGTAATTCACTTAGTTTATTAAAATCCAAAAACAGACTCTTGAATTGTCAAAAACCCATACGATTTTAATAAACAAAATCTGAAGGTTTTACAGGTTAACCCTGAAGCTAACAGTGCTCTTTAATATGGGTTGATGGAGGGGCACCTGGGTGGCTCAGTTGGTTGAGTGTCCGACTCTTGGTTTGGGCTCAGGTCATGATCTCACGGTTTGGGGGTTCAAGCCCCACACCGGGCTCTGCGCTGGCAGTGCGGAGCCTGTTGAGGATTCCTTCTCTCCCTCTCTGCCCCTCCCCCGCTCTCTCTCACTAAATAAATAAATAAATTTTAAAATGGGTTGATGGGGCGCCTGGGTGGCGCAGTCGGTTAAGCGTCCGACTTCAGCCAGGTCACGATCTCGCGGTCCGGGAGTTCGAGCCCCGCGTCAGGCTCTGGGCTGATGGCTCAGAGCCTGGAGCCTGTTTCCGATTCTGTGTCTCCCTCTCTCTCTGCCCCTCCCCCGTTCATGCTCTGTCTCTCTCTGTCCCAAAAATAAATAAACGTTGAAAAAAAAATTTACAAAAAAAATAAAATGGGTTGATGGAGCAATTTTAGACCTGCATCCTACAAACTGGACTCTGAAAAATACAAATGGAAATTTGTACCTGTTTTTATGGCTTGTATTACATAGGTTTTTGCTTTGCTGTTAATAAAGTGAATGGTAACAACTATTATAAAGTATTACAGAAAAAAATTTAAATCCAAACCTAATCAAGTGACACGATGAAGAAATACTTGGCCAAATACAGAATGTAGGAAATTCTACAGAACAAGTGACAAACCAGTACCATTTGGGGGGCTGGGGGGAGCAATTATAGAATAAAAGAGACAAGAGACAAAACTGTTGTGGACTGAATGCCTGTGATACGCGCCCCACCCCACCCCCCAAGCTCATTGTTGAAGCCTTCCTGGCCAGTGTGACTAAACTGTTGACTCTTGAACAACACAAGTTTGAACTGTGAGGGTCCACTTATATGCAGGGTTTTGGGGGTTTTTTTTACAGTACAATACTATAAATGTATTTTCTTTATGATTTTCTTTTTTTTTCTAATGTTTATTCATTTTTAAGAGAGAGAGAGACAGAGCACAAGCAGGGGAGGGCCAGAGAGAGTGGGAGACACAGAATCCGAAGCAGGCTCCAGGCTCCCAAGTCATCAGCACAGAGCCCAGCGTGGGGCTGGAACCCACAAACCGCGAGATCATGACCTGAGTCAAAGTCGGACACTTAACCGACTGAGCCACCCAGGCGCCCCTATGATTAATTTTCTTAATAATATTTTTTCTTTAGCTTACTGTAAACATACAGTATGTATTACATATAACAAAACATGTGTTAACCATTGTTTACATTATCAGTAAAATTTTCAGTCAACAGTAAGCTATGAATGGTTAAGTTTGGGGAAAGTCAAGTACACAGAGATTTTCCACTGCTGGGGGCGGGGTCAGCGCCTATAGCCACCCCCCACCCCCAATACACACAGTTGTTCAGAGTAAGCTGTATTTGGAGATAGGGGCTGTGAAGAGGTGATAATGGTTAAATGGGATCATTAACATAGGGCCCTAACCTGATATGCTGGTGTCCTTTTAAGAAAAGGAAGCAACACCAGAGCTCACTTTCTCTCCTCCACGAGGACACAACCAGAAGTGGCCATCTGCAACCACAAGGAGAGAGCTCTCATCAGACACCAACCCTGCGAACACCTTAATCTTAGACTTGATCTCAGACTTCTAGCCTCCAGAACTGTGGGAAAATAAATATTAAGACATCTATTCTGTGATATTTTGTTAAAGCAACCCAAGTAGATGCAACAACCAAATATGATATATAGAACTGTTTTTGACCCTGATTCAAGCAAACCAGCTGTAAAATAACATCACTGAGACAACTGGGAAAATTTTAACATGGGCTAGGAATTAACTGATATTAAGGAATTATTGTGTGGTTTGTTTATGACAATGTTTCTTTTTTTAAGTTTATTTATCTATTTTGAGAGACAGAGTGCGAGCAGCAGAGGAACAGAGGGAGATGGAGAGACAGAATCCCAAGCAGGCTCTGAGCAGTCGGCGCAGAGACCTATGTGGGGCTCGGTCTCACGAACAGTGAGATCATGACCTGAGCCTAGATCAAGAGTCAGAAGCTTAACCAACTGAGCCACCCAGGTACCCCAATGGTTTTCTGAATTTTTTTTTAACGTTAATTTATTTTTGAGACAGAGAGAGACAGAGCATGAATGGGGGAGGGTCAGAGAGAGAGGGAGACACAGAATCTGAAGCAGGCTCCGGGCTCTGAGCTGTCCGCACAGAGCCCGACGTGGGGCTCGAACTCACGGACCGTGAGATCATGACCTGAGACGAAGTCGGACGCTTAACCGACCAAGCCACCCAGGCGCCCCACAATTGTTTTTTAAAAAATGAGAATTAAATACCATACACACAAACTGCGTTAGGACAGTGTATTTGTCAACAAACATTTTGAAGTATTTGATAAGAAATACTGTCTAAATGTGTATTAGCAAAATTACCAATGATCTGTGACACTAGAAAGATTCATTTTAAATTTTACGTTAAAACAACAACTTTCATTTTCTTAAATCCCTAATCAAGCAGAAATGCTTGAAGAGGAAGACTGAGCACAGCAACTAGTTTTTACCCCCAGGGGTCTGTGAGAAGCAGAGAATTGTCCCACCTGGGCGCTCTCATGGCTCCCTATCTGTACTACTCTAATGGCCCAAATTGCTTTCTACTCTACATTACAATTACCCATGACAAACCTGCTGAGAACCTTCTAGAGAGCAGAATCTACATCTGATCACCTTTTTTTTTTTTTTTTTTTTTTTTTTCCAGAGAGAGAGAGGAGAGAGAGAGAAAGCACACACAAGTGGAAGGGGCAGAGAGAGGGAGACAGACAGGGTCCTGCAGAGCCTGACCCAGGGCTCAAACTCAGGAACCCTGAGATCATGACCTGAGTGGAAATCAAGAGTCAGCAGCTTAACTGAGTGAGCCACCCAGGTGCCCCCTGATGGTGTTCTTGACTCTTAAAAATGTCCAGGGCTACCCCAAGATTCTGACTTAATTCTCCTGGAGTGGTAGGATTCAGTGTATTTTATTATTTTTTTAAGTTTATTTATTTATTTTGAGAGAGTGAGTGAGCTCTGGTACATGAATGAGGGAGGGGCAGAGAGAGAGAGAGAGAGAGAGAGAGAGAGAGAGAGAAAATCCCCTCCTCGGGCCGGAACTCACCAACCATGAGATCATGACCTGAGCCTAAAGCAAGAGGCTAACACAACCGACTGAGCCACCTAGGCGTCCCTATATTCAGTACATTTTAGAAACTTCCAACAGGACTCTTACTTGCAGCCTGGACTGAGAACCACTGGGCCCTAATTTATCCTTGGTGCTAATAAATATTGAACCAGTGAATACATTAACAAAGTGATATGATAGTCACATGATAGTCACAACAGAAAGGCGGATAGGAAACAGCATCCACATTTTACAGTTGGAAAAACAGACTCAGAGAAAAAGTATGTTGTCACCCCCACCTCAGTGAAGCCAGAAGCCCTGGGAAATACTCCTTGCCACTGGAGAGAGCTACTATCCCCACAAGGAGCAGTTTGCCTCTGCCCCTGCCTAGGGTGGGTCCTGGGAGCTAAGAACAGAAGTGTAGGCAGAGGTGATTAGGCAGTTGCTGAGGCCCTTTCCCTGGTCCTGTAGGCGATTCACTCTCAGGGAGGAGGGTAGCAGGAAAACGGTCCTGGGGAAGGGAAGGGAGGGTACAGCCCTCAGCTGGGGTTTATCTGCTGGTTGGGCTGTGTCATTTACAAACAATGGCACAAGGAAAGCCTGGCTGGCTCAGTCCAAAGAGCATATGGCTTTTGATCTCAGGGTCTTGAGTTCGAGCCCCAGGCTGAGCATAGAGATTACTTAACATACATACATAAAATTTAAATCAACTTTAAACTTTTAAAAGAAGTCGCACAAGATTGAGGGAAGCCAATAACTACTCATATCCTACCCACCTTCTGCTGCGAGAAAGGTGAGCTCCTAGATACCCAGTTGATTGTTTCTATCTGCCCACTTCCTTCTCATGCCTCCTCTCGGCAAAGTGCCAGACCCCTGGGCGTCAAAACCGCGTTGCACCATGCACAGAAATGGGTCTTTGCAGTGGAAACCATGAGGTCTCCTGCCCTGTCTCTTCCTCCAAGTCCACCATTTGGTGACCACAGAATCAGCGCATCTTCACGAACTATAGGAAAGGGGCAGTCAGAAAATGTCAACGCTCTAGAGCGCAAGAGCCTTTCTTTTGCTAAGTGCAGAAGTTCCGGATGTGAGCACGGATGGGGCTTGAACCCTGGTTTTTGAAACAGAGTGAAACGCAAGATAAAGATCCAGGAGGAGAGGAGAAAAAAAATTTCCTGCTTCTGAGCCCCTCCCAAACCCCATTCCCTTACAAGTTACTCAACGTCGAGTGTAGGGAAAGTCAGCCACTCTTCCCAAAGCTCTGCCCCTGGGAACTCCACGAAGCCCCACCCCCAAACCGCAGGCTGTGGGTGGTTGTTTTCAACTGGGCAGGAGCTAGAATAAACTGTTAGCGGTAGATTGTTTAATCTTAGACGAACCGCCTTGCTTTACAAGTAAGGAAACTAAGCCCCAATTAGTTCCAATTAAGTTCCACAGAGCGAGTCACAGGCAGATCTAGACCCTTAGAATCTACCCGTTCACCTCTACTTCCCCGTCCCAGCTACCTGTTACCATGGTGATGAGATTAGGTTCCGGCTGAGGCTCGGACTCTGGTCTCAGGAAGCTGGAGAGACTTAAGATCGGGCTGGACACGCTGACCAGGAGCCAAGTCCCATCCAGGGCCCGAGGGCAGCTCTGCTCCGGGGTCAAGCCACTGGCCCAATTCGCTGAGGCAGGGAGCGGGAGGTAGCGGCTCATCTCGCAGTGTGGCGCAGGGGCGTCCGAGGGGTACCGCCTGAAGGCAGCCTGCAGGGCTCCCGCGGGGTCTGTGAGCGCGGACAAGGGAATTGCTGCTGTAGTCACCACCAGGAACGCGACGGGGAGGGCAGCGTCCAGGGAATTCCAAATGCACAAACTACCCAGTAGTGAGAGATTTACAGGTAATCCAGGCTCATTTTACAAGGGGAAACTGAGGCCTGAGGTCACAGTGCGACCTAAAGAGGAGGGGGTTTCGGTGGAAGTGGGAGTTGAGGGCGAGTCCGGGATGACTCACCGCGCACTTTGAGGTAGAGCTCGGGTTCGAGGTCCGGCCGGGGAGGTAGTCTCCCTGGGCCCTGGCGCAGCAGCAGTGCGGCGGGTTTCTTGGTCAGGCGGCCCCCGCCCGCGTCCTCCACCATCCAGCACTCTATCACCGCGGGTCCCGCCGAGACGGCGGTCACCAAGCCTGGAGGAGAGGGGCGCGAGTGAGGGAGCGGTCCAGAGGTCAAGCGACCCTCGTCCCGCACCCCCAGCGTCCGGCGCGTGGTGGGTCACCTCCCTCCGCCTCTTCCCTGTTCTTGAGCAGAGTCTCGGGGTTCGCTCACCCAAAGCCACGGAGAGGAGCAGAGACAGGGGCTTCATGGCGCTGCGATCTGCTCAGCTCTGAAACCTCCACTTCTCCCTTTCACTTTCATTTTCCTTGAAAGGCCGGCTGGAGAGTCGCCGGAAATGCCCTCTGGTTGGGTGAGGCCACGTGGGAGGCAGGTGCTTTCCGCACAGGCCAGGCACAGATCCCGGAACACTATCTCCAGTTCTGATCTGGGGACCACAGCCCCGCCCCGCCCCGCCCCGCCCCTCCCTCTTGGACCACACAGTACCACCCACTTCCAGAAACCCTCCCCAACCCTAGGCTCCCCCTCGGTGCCCTCCTTCCAGAAACTACTTCCTAGAGAACCGTTACTCCGCTTTCCCCAACCTGCTTCGGATCCCCAGCAAACACATAGGGGCTGTTGGCAAGCCAAGTGAAATGACCAATAAATATTTTAATCACCATTTTAAAAAAAATAAGATTTAAAATAAAAACCTTGTATTCTTACGACTTATATTCCCTCCTTGTCTTCACTCCCTCCTCAATGAGAATCCAGTTGGAGGTCCCCCAAGGAGAGATAGGAGGGATTAGGGTGGAAATAAAGGGCACGTCCTTAGCGGGGTGGGGTAGGTTCTAGGACAAGGGTGGGGCTCAAAACCTGGTCCCCACAACAACACAAACACA
Organism: Lynx rufus; assembly: GCF_022079265.1. Lineage (NCBI taxonomy): Eukaryota > Metazoa > Chordata > Mammalia > Carnivora > Felidae > Lynx > Lynx rufus. The sequence goes on along the minus strand of NW_025814878.1, from coordinate 114,096,700 downwards.
GACTTCAGGTACAGACTACAACCACCTGACCCTTGACCCTGTGACTCCAGGATGCTCCATAGCCCCTTTCCCTCCCCCCACCACCATATGCGCCCTAGTCTGGAGCTGAGGGAAAGGAAGGACTTAGTTCCAGGGATACTTTGTGGGAGAGGGGCTGAGGGATGGAATGGGGTGGCCGATGGTGCAACATTGTTCCCCCTCCAAAATATATACAAGTCCGGTAGAGATAAGGAAGACAGTAAGCGTGGTGGGAGATCACCTGAGGGCCACAGCGCCCCTGGCTGGTGCTCCCGGTTTCCTCTTCCCCGAAAGCTGCCTCCAGGAGCCCCCCCTTCAGTTTGTTCCTCCTCCTCCACCAAAGCCCATCTCCACCTTGTGGACACTGTGTGGGGACCAGACCCTTCGGCTGGACTGGGGCGTGGCCCCACTCGCCTCGTCGCCGCTGCCCCCACCCACTCCAGGAGACTCTCTCTTGGGCGGCAGGGCTGGCCCAGCGGGCCCTCCGGGTCCGGGTCCGCCCCCGCCCAGGCGGTGCCGGCGCTCACAGTGTCCCCGGTGGCGCATGAAGCTGTCTCGCCACATGAACTTCTTGGCGCAGACGCCACACTCGTAGGGTTTGAGACCTGTGTGTGTCTTCATGTGCTCGGTCAGGTGGTGCTTCATCTTAAACTTTTTGTTGCACACGGGGCAGTCAAAGGGCCGCAGGTTGAGGTGCATGTTCACATGCCGATCTCGCATGCTCTTGTGGGAGAAGGCCTTCCCACAGTGGCACAAAAAGATCTTATTCCCATCCCCACTGCCTGCCCCTCCAGGGGTCCCCCCAGCACCACCCGGCATGCCCAGGCTCCCTGCTGAGGTGCCCCCCAGGGTCACCGCCCCGTGTTCAGCTTGGTTCCCTGGTGGCTGGCCTGGGGCCTGTGAGGAGGAGGAGGAGGAGGAGGATGAAGACGATGGGAAGACCAGGATCTGGTTGCCCTGCATGTCCAAGGGAAGCAGGGGCCTCGGAGGGTGGGAGGGGGCATAGGAGGAAGGGGTTGGCCCCCCGGAATCATCAAGCCCCGCCCCAGGACCCCCACCCTCATAGGAGCCAAAGTCATTGGAGGACTCACAGAAATTGACCTGCTCCTCTCCCTTGTCCGGTGGCTCAGTCAGGGTCCGGACATCACTTATGCTAAGGGTAGCCTCTGGTCCTCCAGCCTCGGGAACCCTGGAGCCACCCCCGAGCTCTTCATCTTCATCATCCTCACAGGTCAACACCAGGTCTTCCTCCTCCTCATCCTCTTCCAGATCTGGGTCTTGGGGAACGAGGGGTGCCGGTGCTGGGCTGTTTCCACCCCGCTTCACATATACCCAGTGTTTCTGTGGCATGATGCTGGGGGGTGCATAGGTGGGCCGCCGGAGCCCACCCCCAGGGACCACAGCACCTCTCCCATCCCCATCATCGCAGAGCTCATCTGCCTCCAGCAGCAGCTTCCCAGAGGTAGCCCCGCCACTGCCAACCACAGGGGCTGGGAATACAGGGCCACCTCCTCGACGTTCCCCACTGCCCACTGCAGAAGCTGCAAATGCCTCTTGGGAAGAAGATGAGAAATCAGTGGACTCTCGGGGGCTGAAGTAGTTGCTGCTGCTGGGGGACTGATTCTCACTGGCTCGGCTGGAGGCATGGGAGCGCACAGAGCCCATGGTGGCAGGGGCCACAGTGGCCCCACTCCCCGATGGGACCCCAGCACCAGGGACAGTGGCAGAAGTGGCAGCAGCAGTGGTGATGGTGGTGGTGGTGGCTGAGGCCCGGCCTTCGCGGAGGAGTTCAGTGCACTTATCCACGATGTGCCACATTTGGAGCACCGACCCCACTGTGAGGAAGTTGACAATGTCAGCAGCAGCCATGCTGAGGCGACCAGTGTAAGCGGAAGCCAAGACAGTCTCGAAGGCGCCCGGGTCCATGACGCTGGGCAGAGAGATGGAGGTCATGCCCTTGAGTAAAACCTGGTCGTGGAAGTAAGGGGAGGAGGCAGCCAGGACAGCACGATGAGCCCTGAACTCCCGGCCCTGCACTCGGATGGACACATCGCAGAGCTGGCCCTGTAGCCGCTGCTGATTGAGGGACTCCAGAAGGGCACTGGTCACCTCAGGGAAGGACACGTGGACCACTGCAGCTGCAGGCAGGGGCAGTGGGGGTGGGGCCAGTGACAGAGGCAGGGGGAGTGCTGCCCCACTGGGAGAGAGAGGAGATGGCTCCATGGCGTGGAGGGAGGGGGTACCCCCCCAGCCACAGGAACAAGGGAAGGAGGAGGGCGGCCGGGGGGGTCTCTGGGAAGAAAAAGAGAGAAGAATGATAACATCTCATAATAACACAGCCCTTCCCTCTACAGTTTAAAAACATGTTCATACCCTTTATCCGAGTAATTCCCCACAACACTGTAAGGTAGGTATTCCTCCCAACCCCATTTGACAGATGAGGAAACTGAGGCTCGGAAAGATTACGAGATTATCCAAGGTCACAGAGCCAGTAAGTGGCAGTGCCAGGAAACACAGATGTCCTGACTCCTAATCCAGTGTTCTTTCCTTGGAGATTAGAGAAATAAGGTGTTCTTGGGGAGTGGGGTGCCTCCCCTCGGAATTTCCCATTTGCCTGAAAGCCTGAATTTCCAAAATTTACCTTACTGGTGTTTTGCAACCTTTTCTTAGGAGGGGGGCAAGTCTGTTCCTGTACCGAAAACCATCCCTCCCTCCATGTCTTTTTAGGCTATGCCCTCCCCCCACCAGCTCTGTTGGGAGCAAGGGCCCCTTTGCCCCTCAGCTTACCTCTAGCCCCGCCCCTTCAAGGCACGCCCCTTGGCCCTTTCGGCCCCGCCTCTTCAAGGCCCACCCCCGTGGCCCTCTCGGCCCCGCCCCTTGCCTACCCCCGCCCACACAGGACCCCGCCCCCCTCTGCTCCGCCCCAAGCGCTACTTCGACCTCCTCTCCCACCCGGAAGGCGCCCCCCAACCCCGCGCGTCCCCGCTTACCGGGCCGCGCGCCCCCGGGCCCCCCCGCCCCTCACTCGGCGGCCAGAGCCGCAGCCTGGGCCCCTCCCGCCGCCATCTTGCGCCGACTCCCTCCGCCCTCCGCCTCCGCTCCGCCTCCCGCCCCTCCAGCTTTAAAGGCACAGACGGGTACCCCGCCCGTGCCTCTGGGCACTACTCGGCCGACTAGACCACTTCTCCTTTAAAGAACAGCCGTCTCATTCCACCTTAAAGGTACCAGGTCTCTTCCGCTGCTGAAAACGCAGGACTTGGTGGTTCGGCCGAAGCGCTCATTCCCCTTTAATTCCGTAAGCCTGCCCTTCCCATTGGCGAAGGGTTTTGGCCGTCGCTGCTTAGGCTCCGCCCCTGAGCTGTGGCCATTAGCAGGTTTGCGGGATCTAATCGCCCTGCTCTCCCAGCTTCAGACAGTCCCCCTGAAACCCCGCCCCCTTCCTCCGGGTCTGGATTGGCCAAATAACCTTGAGTCGGCCCCTGATTGGCCTTTTTACTCCAACCGCTCGAAGTGAGAAAGTAAAGCACATTCGGGAGGCTGGAACACATTTCTTTTTCTTTTTTTCTTTCTTTCTTCTTTCTTTTTAGTGCCTGGCAGAGGGCAAGCGGAAGGCCTGAAGCCGAGGGAACTCAAAGAGAGGCAGGCTAAGGACAGGCTACAAAGGACAGCTCCAGGGGTAGTCCAGGCCCAGGCTAACCTTGAACCAGAGAACAGCCGGTGCCAATCGGCTGTGAGAGTAGAACAAGGAAAAGGAAAAGACAGGGATACAATAAGAAAAGAACTTTATTGTTTATTAATGTTTCTGTGTAAAACTTAAGGTTTTGTTTTTTTGTTTTTTTTTTTTAAAGAAACACCACCAAAAGGGGATTAGCCCAGTCAATCCCTTCCTCAGTCATCTGTTTCCCACCATCCTCCAAATACTATTCCAAAACATTTTGGAGGCAGGGAGTGGGGGGTAGAGGCAGCTAATCAGAGTCTGAGAGCACGATGATCTCCTCTGGATCGCACTGTGTGGCCACACTCATCTGCAGGGAGTGAGAGACAGAGTCAGAAAGAGACATCTGGAATATAGGGGTAAAAGAAGCAAAGGGAAGGATTTCTCAGAGATTAAAAACTGGGGTTAGAAAAAAGGTCGAGAGAGGATGTGGTGGGTGCAAAATTCAGATGGAGTGCCTGAAACTGAACAGACAATGAAAGACAAGTCAGGAAACAACTGCCTCCCCCTCTTACCTTGTAAGTACCAGGCCGGGAGGGTTGTGAATGGGGGGCTTGGGACAACTGGGCTGGAGATGGGCTACAGAGGGAGCTGGTCACCAGGCCATGGCTAGGAGAGTCCACTCTTGTCGAGGAATCAGCAACTGGGGCCATAGAAGTCAAGGGAGAAGGTGGGCTGGGCAGGGTAGATACCTTCTTCCCATTCTTCTCATGCACTGCCCTTTGCCTTTCTACATAGCTAGGGACAGAAACACAAATATGTGGAGGGGTATGAAGAGCCTGAGGCCGGAGGGGAATCATCCAGTCTCTTCCCAGCAGACCCAGTTCCTCAATACTCTCAGAAAGCCCCTTGCAACTGTCCTTGGCCTCCCTCTTCTCCTCCTTGTCATTGTTACCTGTTTCCTAATGACCCTGCTCCAGTTTGCTTCTCCTTCCGGGATTTCTTGCACGGGGGACAAGAATCTCCCCAGGTGTGAGGAGACACACCTCCATTGAAGGAAGTGGAGGTGACCATGGCTGCTCCATTCTCCAAGACAGTGGTGAGGGGGTCCTCTGATTGCTTCCTGGAAGAAGAAACGTCCCTCTCCTCAGGGGAAGGAGTGGTATCCAGGGGCAAGGCTTCGATCTCGAGCTCAAAGAGCTGAGACATGGGGCTCTCTTCCTCCAGGGGTAACTCCTCAAGGTGTTCTCCGTTGCTTTCAGCATCTATGCTGGAGGGGGCCAAGGCGTCTTCTGACAGTGAAGATGGTGACATTATGAGTCCTTTGTTCTGCTGCTCCCCCACAGACTTGCTGATCCCTCTGCTAGATTCCAGGTTTTTTTCAGCGGAGATCTGCTGCAGTGGGGACATAGGGCTCTTGTCTCCATCCTGACCTGGAAAAGAAGAAAAGAGGGGAGAGGCAGCATGAGAACTAAGGGAAAGAATACTGCTGAGAGTAAGAGGGAGGGAGGGAAGGGTCTCAAACAGGTGGTTCACATCCAAAAGAGTAGAGGGAACCGACACATGAGGGGACTGTTTCCTTGACATACCTGCTTCCTCCTCCTCCTCCTCCTCCTCCTCTTCATCGTCCCCCTGACCTTCCTGCATCTGTTCGAGATCCTCCTCTTCTTCAGAATCTGTGGCCTCCTCCTCTTCTTCTTCCTCTTCCTCTTCTTCCTCCTCTTCCTCTTCTTCCTCTTCCTCATCACTTTCCTCATCTTCTTCGTCATCTGTCTCAGCCTTGGAGGTGGTAGGGCATTCCTGGGACACCATTCCACTAGGGCCCTGGGGGACAAAGGAATTTCTCTAAGGAATCCCTTGTCCCAGAGGGTCTGGTTCTCAGGTTCCTTCTGCACTTTTCCCAGTCAGTCACCCTAAACTCCCTGCTAGCTAGTGCAGGGGAAGGACAAGGTCTGTCTGAAGGGTTTATCCCTTCCATACCTCACCAGAATCCAAGGAGGCTTTGGGGGAGTCTGCAGAGTGGGAAGAGGTGGCTTGGGGAAGCCGAGCCCTTCTCTTCTGTCTCTCGCCCTCCTCACTCTTGTCTTGCATCATTGCATATTTGGAGATGACCTCATCCAGCCGGCTCATAGCCAAGCTCCGGTTTTCTCGCAGGCGCCGGGCTAGGGCGGGATCTGACAGTGCAGGGTCAATGCCTACGTGGGAAGATATAAAGTCAGAGTACTCAGCCCAAACCCTAGAAGAAGGGACAAGAGAGATCCCCCCTCCACCAAACATCTGACATATAAGGGTTGTTGACAGGCATCACTAATCCCTACCTGGCCTATAGTCATCTGTGAGGTGACAGCCAAAGTTGTAGATGAGATCAAGGTGGCGTCGTTCCTGTAACCTGATGCCCACATCTCGGAAGGCATCCTGAGCCATGAGCTGGAGCTGCTGTCGTGGGAGGCCGAGGCTGTGCCTAGCAGCTGCCTTCTCCACAGCCCGCAGTACATCTCCATAGTCAGGGAAGGTATCAGGCCCTGGTTTGTTGATGAGCCGCTCAATGCGCCTGTTAACCTCTGGGTAGCGGGTGCCACGGTAGGGGATGCGCTGTTCTATGACACGGCCCGTCAGTGAAGAGCAGTCTTTGAGTTCACACAGCCGCCCAAAGAGGCGGATCAGCTTACGCTTCAACCTTGCCTCCTGCAGGTATGTGGAGTCTGGGTCATCCAACTCTGAGAGATCCAACTCCTTTTCCTGCAGCCGCCGGATCTCAGCCACATAGAGCGCTAGCAGCTGCTCCAAGCGCTGGATCTGCCGCCGGGAACCACGGGTCCTTGGGGCCTCAGAGGCAGTGGTCTCGGCATTTGTGGGGTCCGAGGAGGGGTCTGTGGGAGGGTTATTCCCAGAGGGTTCACTAGAGGTGGTGGCAGCAGGGGCCAGGTTCAGCTTCTTCTTGGCTGAATGGGCCTTGAGAACAGTGCAGAGCTCATTAATGTAGACATAGAGCTTAGCTGGCCGGCTCTGGGCCCGAGATAGGACCCGAGAGAGGATGTTGCAGAACTCCGCCGAGGCCAAAAACAGAGAGTGGGCACGCTGCTGCCGGTTATAGAGGAATGGGACCACCTCAGGGTGGTCTGCTGTCTGCGTCTTACACAGCTCAAGGAACTAAAGGATTCAGGGGAAGAGGTAGGGGGAAAGAGACAAGGGGAGGGGTTGAGAGAAAGAAGGCGAGGTGGGGTTAGTGGGGAAGAAAGGACAGGAGAGCCAGTCAGCCATCCCCCTCCCTGGGGTACAAGAATCTTCTCCCCTAAAGCTCACCTCTTCAAACAGCTTCTCATTCTCCAACTTGTAGCATTTCTTGCCGCCAGAACTACTGCTTCCTCCAGCCCCATGGGGCTGAGAGGAGCCAGGGGCTTCTGGCCGGGGTGAGGCCGGATTGGGGGGTGGGTGGGAGGGACCTGGCTGAGCAGCTGCTTCATCTTCGTCATCATCATCCAGCACGATGATGCTGTTAGCGGTGGCCATGGGGGATCAAATCCCCCGGAGGGAGGAGGTGTTGGGGATTTCGGAACTCCTGCTGGAAGGGGATGGGGCCTCAGAAAGAGCCCCTCCAGCACAGCCCATCCCTCATCTCACACACTTTCCAATCTTCTTGGGTTTCAGTAACACCCAGCCCTGCCCAACAGTGTCCTCAACTGCCTGTCTTCCAGCAACTGTTAGTACCATATGCTTTTCTGGCCCTTTACATAAGGAAGCCCCAAACCACCTGAAACCCTTAAGTCCCCACCCCCAGCTCCACCCCTCTTGTCGATATCCAAGCTTTCTTTCTGTTTCATTGCCCCACTTCTCAGACATTCATTTCCCCAATTCTCATACTTGCCAAGTTGATTCTTCCAACCCCTGGACCGCCTCCCACATTGCACTCCAGATTCCCTCGACGTTCCCTCGCAGATACCACACCCCCGGCAGCACCACCTCCTGAGCCTTCCCCGTTTCGCTCTCAAACACGTCAAATCCACACCCTCATCCCATCCTGAAGGATCACCCCCAACTCCTAGACTCTCTGAGGTGAAGGAGGTTCCCTCCCAATAATCCATTCCCCTTTCTCCTCCTTGAATTATCTTCATACTCCGCCCTCCGACGGGGCTCCTCAAACCGGGGCGTCAGGTTGGAGAGATCTCACCTCAATCCCCTCCCTCTTACCCCACCCGAATTTCCCCCATTCTCTGTCTGTGACCTGTAACCGATTGTGAGCCCAGCAGTGAGCTGTCCCGATTCCTCTCAAATCCCAACCTGGCGTCTGACCCCTTCCTCTAGATGAGCTTCCCGCCAAGTCCCCCTCCCCCAGTTCGGCCCCCGGCCACCCCACTCCCCTTCAGGGATAGGAAGGAAGGTACCATAGCTTGTCCCTCAGACTCAGCGCCCGGGACTCCCCAATACCTCTCCCCCGACATTCCCGCCCCCGCCTTCGCTCCCCACACCGTCCGGCCCCCACCTCTGAAACGGTCTCTCGAGGCGACCCTCGCTGCTGATCTCAGAACCTCGCATGGTTCCCTCCGCCTTCCTTCCCCCTCCCACCGCAGGCCCTTCTCTGGACCGGAAGCCGCCGAGTTTCCGCCTACAGCCACATAGGCGCGGCCATATTGTCGTACGGCGCCCGGACCACGCCTCACCCTGCGGCAGGAAGTGGTGGTAGGCCCGCCCCCATCTCCAGTGACGCCCACACAGTCTGCGGCTCCCTTTCCTGTGACCAGTAGGGGGCGCTTTTGCCTCCTCAGGGCGTCCCAAACTACCCGGGGGCCGCCATTTTACCGTACGGTATTGGCTACGCCCGGACTAGGGCGCGCCGCCGGCAGAGCTCTTTTCACCCGGTGCTTCTGCGACTCAGCCAATTAGAAACTTCCTGCATCCGGCCCAACCGCCGGCGGGTCGCGTGCGGGAAGGACTGAGCCACCTTTCCAAGTGGGAAAGGGGGAACGGAACAGGAGAGCCAAGGGATTGGGCCCTCCAAGACTGCGCAAGGGTGCAGGAAAGAACGAGCGTCTCTTAAGAGGGAAAAAACCCTTTTCCTTCCGCTGGGCCGTTGACCAGCCTTCCGGCGCTGCTTTCCTACCTGCCCGGTACCCTTTCCACGGTTTAATCGACTGCGCCTGCCCCTTCCCTTTTGCGGGCTGCCCGCTCCCTTGCCGCTGTCCAGCAGCTACTAATACTTCCAGGTGTCTATATCTCCCAACCGTGAAATCATAACAAATGCATACAGATGAGCACAATGAGCTATACAAATGTGTTCTTACTATTATCGCTATTGTTATTGATTCCTCTTTAAGCGCCTCCATGGAACTAATGACCAACCAAGTAGGTGGGAGCTAGGTGGTTGTCCGTTCTTTTCTGGAGAGGGTCCCCCAAAGTGCAGGCGGTGATGACCTGGAGGCCGAGCTTTGTCCAGGAGCTCCAGGGCCTTAGGACGGCGATATGGGGGTAGGGGTGGGGGGCCGTAAGAAGAATCTGTGCAGATTGCCGCTGTGAGGGCTGGCAGACGAAGTGAGACTCGTAAAATACCTTGGGTCTCGACTCGTCCCTTTCTCTTCCTCTGGGGAAACTGAGGAAAGAACGAGGAGAGAAGAAACTGACTTCGACGCCCGCCTCGCCCGCACCCCCTACCTCACTCAACTTTAGGGAGGCTGGAAGGACTCGTGGAGGCCAGGGTGGGTCCAGATGTGAACTTACGGGGAAGCCAGAACAGTTAACACGGAGATTCCCATCCCCTGCATCCTTTGGCTTTCTACAAGTGGTGACCATTTTGCCACTATTAGGACGCGGAGGTTCTTAGATCCTTAAGCCCTCACTGTACCAGAGCCTCAAACCTGCCCTTCCATTAAAGAATCCCACACCATCCAAGCCTATAGTCTTCAAATTAGGGAACATGAAAATTCCCTCAAAGGGTACTCAGCCTTAGGAGACGATAAGGATTTAATTTCTAGATCCTCAACTTTCGCAAGATTGTTCTTACTGAGTAAATGCTTGCAGTTGAGGTTCTCCTTCTTCCCGTTCCCTTTTATAATCGACTTCCTCGTCTCTTAAACAAACAAACAAACAAACAAACAAAACCCAAAAATGTATGCGGGCATACCTCATTTTATTGTGCCTCACAGATATTGTAGTTTTGTTTTTTTGTTTTTTTTTTTGTTTTTTTTTTTTACCAATTGAAGGTTTGTGGCAGCCTTGGGTTGAACAAGTCTATCGGCACGGGGTTTTTTTCCTGTTTTAAAGATTTTATTTTATTTTATTTTATTTTATTTTTAATATTTATTTATTTTTGAGACAGAGAGAGACAGAGCATGAGCAGGGGAGGGGCAGAGAGAGAGGGAGACAGAATCCAAGGCAGGCTCCAGGCTCTGAGCTGTCAGCACAGAGCCTGACGCGGGGCTCAAACTCACGAACCACGAGATCATGACCTGAGCTGAAGTTGGACGCTCAACCAACTGAGCCACCCAGGCTCCCCTAAAGATTTTATTTTTAAGGAATCTCTACACCCAATGTGGGGCTTGAACCCAAAACCCCAGGATCAAGAGTCACATGCTGTACTGACTGAGCCAGCCAGGTGCTCCTGCTGACACCCTTTTTCGAACAGCATTTGTTCATTTCGTGGTTCAGTGCCATATTTTGGTAAGTACTGCAATATTTCAAACTTTTTTGTTATCTTTACTTTTGTCATGGTAATCTGTGATCGGTTACTATTATAACTGTTTGGGGGTAACACAAATGACACCCATATAAAGACAGTGAACTTAATAAATACCGTGTGTTTGTGCTGACTGTTCCACTCACCAGCTGTTCCCCCATCTCTCTCCCTCTCCTCAGCCTTCCCTATTCTCTGAGACACAAGGATATTGAAATTAATAACCCTGCAATGGCCTCTAAGTGTTTAAGTGAAAGAAAGAGTCACATGTCTCTCACTTTAAATCAAAAGCTAGGGGTGCCGGGGTGGCTCAGTGGGTTAAGTGTACAATTTCGGCTCAGGTCACGATCTTGTGGTTTGTGGGTTTGAGCCCTGCATCCGACTCTATGCCGACAGGTTAGAGCCTGGAGCCTGCTTCTGATTCTGTGTCTCCCTCTCTCTCTCTCCCCCTCCCCTTCTCTCTCTCTCTCTCTCTCTCTCAGAAATAAACATTAAAAAAGATCAATCCGTCAAAAGCTAGAAATGATTAAGCTTAGGAAGGAAGGCATGTTGAAAGCTGAGACAAGCCGAAAGCTAGACCTCTTGTGCCAGACAGTCAGGCTGTGACTGCAAAGGACATGGTCTTGAAGGAAATTAAAAGTGCTACTCCAGGGGCGCCTGGGTGGCTCAGTCGGTTGAGCGTCCGACTGTGGCTCAGGTCATGATCTCACAGTTCGTGGGTTCGAGCCCCGCATCAGGCTCTGTGCTGACCGCTTGCTCAGAGCCTGGAGACTGCTTCAGATTCTGTGTCTCCTACTCTCTCTGCCCCTCCCCCGTTCACTCTTTGTCTCACTCTGTTTCTCAAAAATAAATGTAAAAAAAAAATTAAAAAAAAAAGTGCTACTCCAGTGAACACATGAATGATAAGAAAGCAGCACGGACTTACTGATGATATGGAAGATGCTTGGGTGGTCTAGATAGAAGATCAAACCAGCCACAACATTCTCTCAAAGACCTTAACTCTCTTCAATTACGTGAAGGCTGAGAGGCTGCAGAAGAAAACTTGGAAGCTTGCAGTGGTTGGTTCATGAGGTATAAAGAAAGAAGCCATCTTCCAAACATAAAAAAGCAAGGCGAAGCAGCAGGCGCTGACGTAGCAGCTGCAGCAAGTTATCTGGCAGACCTAGCTAAGATAATTAATGAAAGTGGCTACACCAAACAACGGATATTCAGTGTAGATGAAACAGTCTTCTCCTGAAAGAAGATACTATCTGGGGCTTTCATAACTAGAGAGGAGAAGTCAGTGCCTGGCTTCAAAGCTTCAAATGACAGGCTTACTCTCTTGCTAAGGGCTAAAGCAGCTGGTGACATTAAGTTGAAGCCAATGCTCATTTGCCATTCCAAAAATCCTAGGGCCCTTAAGAATTATGCTAAATCTACTCTGCCCGTGATCTATAAATGGAACAACAAAGCCTGGGTGACAGCACATCTGTTGACAACATAGTTACTGCTAAGCCCTACTTTGAGACCTACTGCTCAGAAAGAAAGATTCCTTTCTGGGGGCACCTGGGTGGCTCAGTCGGTTGGGTGTCCAGCTCTTGATCTGGGCTCAGGTTGTGATCTCACTGTTTGCGAACTCAAGCGCCACGTCGGGCTCTGTGCTGACAGTGCAGAGCCTGCTTGGGATTCTCTCCCTCTCTCTCTCTGCACCTCCCCCCAAATAAATAAACTTAAAAAAAAATTCCTTTCTTGTACTGCTCATTGACAATGCACCTGGTCATCCAAGAGCTCTGATAAAGATATACAATGAGATGAATGTTGTTTTCATGCCTGCCAACACAGCATCCATTCTGAAGACCATGGATCAAGGAGTAATTTCGGCTTTCAGGTCTTATTATTTAAGAAATACATTTCATAAAGCTGTCGTTGGTATACACAGTGATTCCTCTAATGGAATTAGGTGAAGTAAATTGAAAACCTTCTCGAAAGGATCCACCAATGTAGATGTATTAGGAACATTTGTGGTTCATGGGAAGAGGACAAAATATTAATAAGAGTTTGAAAGAAGTTGACTCTAATTCTCATGGGTGACTTTGAGAGGTTCAAGACTTCAGTGGAGGGGGTGACTTCAGATGTGGTAGAATTGGCAAGAGAACCAGAATTAGAAGTAGAGCCTGGAGATGTGACTGAATTGGCTGCAATCTCAAGATAAAACTTCAAAAGATGAGGAGTTGCTTCTTATGGATGAGCACAGAAAGTGGTTTCTTGAAATGAAATCTACTCCTGGTGAAGATGCTATTAAGATCATTGAAATGACAACAAAGGATTTAGGGTATTACATAAAACTTAGTTGATAATGCAGCAGCAGGGTTTGAGAGGACTGACTTCAATTTTGAAAGTTCTGCTGTGGGTAAAATGCTATCAAACAGCATCGCATGCTACAGAGAAATCGTTTGTGAAAAGAATAGTCGAGGGGCGCCTGGGTGGCGCAGTCGGTTAAGCGTCCGACTTCAGCCAGGTCACGATCTCGCGGTCCGTGAGTTCGAGCCCCGCGTCAGGCTCTGGGCTGATGGCTCAGAGCCTGGAGCCTGTTTCTGATTCTGTGTCTCCCTCTCTCTCTGCCCCTCCCCCGTTCATGCTCTGTCTCTCTCTGTCCCAAAAATAAATAAAAAACATTGAAAAAAAATTAAAAAAAAAAAAGAATAGTCGATTGATGCAGCAAACCTCATTGTTGTCTTATTTTAAGAAATTGGCACGGCCATCCCAACCTTCAGCAACCACCACCCTGATCAGTCAGCAGCCACCAGCATCTAGGGAAGACCCTTCCCCAGCGAAAAGATTAAAACTCCCTGAAAGCTCAGATGATGTTTAGCATTTTTAGCAGTATTAAGTTTATTTATTTATGTTGAGAGAGCGAGGATGTGCATGCAAGTTGGAGAAGGGCAGAGAGAGGGAGAGAGAGAGAACCCCAGAGGGGCTCCGAATCCATAAACCATACTGAGCTGAAGTCAGGTTCTCAACTGACTGAGCCACCCAGGCACCCCAGCAATAAAGTATTTTTAAGTTAAGGTATGTACGTTGGGTTTTTTTAAACACATAATGCTATCATGCACTTAATGGACTACAGTATCACGTAAACATAACCTTTATATGCACTGGAAAAGCAAAAAAGCTCCTTTGACTTTCTTTATTGCGATATTCGCTTTATTGTGGTCATCTGGAACAGAACCTGCATTATCTCCAAGATATGCCTGTGGTTGTCAATCATGAAATCTGGGGCTAATCTTGTCTTAAGTAAAGGGACATGTAGCCTATTTCTTTCATCAAGGTACCATAAACACCACCTCTCCTGTCTCATTAAACATGTACTTTCAATTTTTAATCATTTAAAAACTGTGTGCAATCTTGATGCTATTTAAATCAGTTCTGTTCTCATAATAATTGTAATGATAACAGAGAAGAAAAATTTTTTTTTAATTTTTTTAACGTTTATTTATTTTTGAGACAGAGAGAGACGGAGCATGAACAGGAGAGGGTCAGAGAGAGGGAGACACAGAATCTGAAACAGGCTCCAGGCTCTGAGCTGTCAGCACAGAGCCCGACGCAGGGCTCAAACTCACGGACCGTGAAATCATGACCTGAGCCGAAGTCGGCTGTTTAACCGACTGAGCCACCCAGGCGCCCCGAGAAGAAAAATTTTTAAAAACTTTGCTGTCTATGGTCACAACAAAGAAAAACATTTTTCATCTCAATTAATATGTATATGCAAGAAAATATGATTGATCGGTCAGTAAAAGACTTTCAAGTATAAAAGTATAAAATTGTGGAGAAGTGGACTGGTAATAGCTGTTCAAGGGGGAAAAAGAGTCGCGAAAGAAGGAAGAGAATAATCCTGTAGTTATGAGTTTGTTTGTTTATTTTAAAATGTGAATGTTTTCCTTTTTTCTTTTCTCTTTTTTTAGAGTTTTTTAAAAGTGTTTATTTTTGAAGGGGAGAGACACAGAGCATGAGCCTGTAAGGGGCAGGGAAAGAGGGAGACACAGAATCTCTGTCAGCACAGAGCCCGACATGGGCCTCGAACTCACCAACCATGAGATCATGACCTGAGCCAAAGTGTGACAACTGAGCCACCCAGACGCCCCTATTTTCCTTTTTTTTTTTTTTAAATGTTTATTTTGAAAGAGAGCACATGCATGAATGGGAGAGGGGCAGAGAGAGAAGAGGACAGAGGATCCACGCTGACAGCAGAGCCTGCCTTGGGGCTCGAACCCAAGAACCGGAGATCACGACCGGAGCTGAAGTCGGGCGCGTCACCGACTGAGCCACCCAGGTTCCCCAAGATGTGAATATCTGCAATCGGCCAGAAATTCCATCCTTGAAACAATTTTCATTTACGATGAAAAACTGTAGATGATTACTTAAGCATATGTGAGAAGTACAAACCTTTCCAAAAAATTTTCCCAGAGTATAGGTGCAAAAATTTTAAGACAGCTGTGCAAGTGTCCCCTCCACAGCCCCCTACATTCTATTTCCCTCTTGTCCCCACCTCTCACCTCTGTCGCAGGGGAAGACAATGTTTATAGGAAAGGTGGTCACAATTCCAGCTCCTCCTCCTTCTGAGGTGTTCTCAGGAGCCAGTCCCCAAACTTTGCCCACGGTAGCAGCCACAGCAGCTTATAAACAGCCTCCAGGGTCAGTAGCATCAGGAAGAGGACCAGGAAGATAAAGAAGGCCTTGTCCAAGGCCCGACGCAGGGGACCTCTGGGAGGACAAGGACGCCTGGCAAACGCCAGGAACACATCCTCCTCAGCCACATCGCCTTCCTCCTCCGCCATACTAACTCACAGCTGACAGCTGACTGGATCAGCGGGGCTGGGATGGGAGCCCTTGCTCAGCAACGCCGGGATTAAGGGGCATGGCAGCAGCAAGCCCGAACCTGCTTGGGTTGACCCTAATTCCCCCATCAAAGACAGAAAGGAGGCAATCGTATAATCATCCCGTGCAATGTGAATGGTCTGGACTAAGTGATTCCTAAAGTCTGTCCGCCTTTACTGCAACTGTGTCTTCGCAACACGGAGACAGGCGAGCTGGAACGACTGCTGGAGTCATTCTGGGTCTCCAGGTTCAAGGCCCCACGTCTTTCGCCCCTACAGACAGAGGCTGAGCAATTGTAGCTGATGTGCCACCGTGAGCCGCTGTCAGCCCATTCCAGCTTTACCTTGGGTGGTGGGAGGAGGCCTGGGGGAAGGGCTCTCGGGGTCTATAGAAAGAGAAAGATCGTGATTGGTCAGCGGAGCCAGAGTGTGTAGTTGGGACTTAAGTGTTGGCGCGATAATATGGGAGAGGGGTGGTGATTAAAGAGTTGTTGGCTGGGAGTGTCGTCCAGGAGGCTGTCGTTCAGGCAAGGGTTGAAGGCCACTTCTTGGCCCTGTTCCCTAGGCACTGGCCCCAAGGCCCATGTGGAGACCTGAGGACCCCCTGGGATAAGTGGGGCAGTACGGGGGTAGGGTAGCCAGTGGAGGGAGCAATGTATGGTTGTGGACCTCATGCATAGAGCCTTTAGGATCTCTTACCTAAACTTCATTTTGACCTAATAGGAAGACCTTGCTCACCCCCAAAAAGGTACAAATGATGCCACGATTTTGTTTAGAGCCAACTTCTGTTATTGTTTGCTGTCGCCACAAGAGGGTTGCTCTAAGAGTCAAAAAACCTAGATGGAGTCAAACTAATCACTTAGGACTTGTGTTAATTCAACAAGGCGGCCATTAGGCTGCATTAGCAAACCCATATCTAAGCCTGTAAATTCCCCAAGGTTTGGAAATCAAAATGCTGAAGACAATCACCGTCAACGAGGCTTTAAGCTATAGCCAGACAAATAATTGCTTTTCTTTGCTTCTGGACTTTATCTGTATAAGTCTTTCCCCTGGCTCCTGTCTGCAGAATGTGCCTAAGCGCTTTTGGTTTGGTGCTACCCCATTCAAATTCATTCATTCATTCATTCATTCATTCATTCATTCATTCAGAGAGAAGGAGAGAGAGAGAGTGTGCATACAAGTTGGGGAGGGGCAGAGAGAAGGAAACAGAGGATCTGAAGCAGGCTCTGTGCTAACAGCAGAGAGCTGATTCGAGACTTGAACTCACAAACCATGAGATCATGACCTGAACTGAAGTCGGTCGCTCAACTGACTGAGCCACCCAGGCTCCCCTCAAATCCATTTTTACTCAAATAAACGCTTTGAATTTTTAATATGCCTCAGTTTATCTATTACCTGTTTGTGAGTGTCATCTTGAGGAAGTCACTGAACTTTTTTTATAAAACTGAGAAATCTCTTGCTTCAGAAAATTGGTATAGGGGCGCCTGGGTGGCGCAGTCGGTTAGGCGTCCGACTTCAGCCAGGTCACTATCTCGCGGTCCGTGAGTTCGAGCCCCGCGTCAGGCTCTGGGCTGATGGCTCGGAGCCTGGAGCCTGTTTCCGATTCTGTGTCTCCCTCTCTCTCTGCCCCTCCCCCGTTCATGCTCTGTCTCTCTCTGTCCCAAAAATAAATAAAAAGCGTTGAAAAAAAAAATTAAAAAAAAAAAAGAAAATTGGTATAAGGGACAAATAAAATAAGGGGTTTGTTTTGTTTTTGTTTGTAAATTGTGAAGTGCTATATTAATATAACATATTAATTTCTGATACCCTCACTTATGTCTCAGACAAGTTTACAATAAGGCTACACAAACACCTTTTCTTTTTCAAATTTTAATTTAAATTCTAGTTAGTTAATATTATAGCACAATATTGGACTCAGAAGTAGAATTCAGTAATTCATCACTTACATACAACACCCAGTGCTCATCATAACAAGGGCCCTCCTTAATACCCATCACCCATTTAGCCCATCAACCTCCCTCCATCAACCCTCAGTTTGTTCTCTATTGTTAAGAGTCGCTTGGGGCACATGGGTGGCTCAATTGTTTGAGCATCCAACCCTTGCTTTTGGCTCAGGTCATGATCCCAGAGTCGTGGGGTCCAGCTCCACATCAGGCTCCACACCTGTGGAGCCTATTTGGAATTCTCCCTCTCTCTCCCTCTCTCTCTCTGTCTCTCTCTCTCTCCCCCCTCTGCCCCTCTCCCCCACTCTCTCTCTAAAATAAAAAATTAAAACAAATATTCTCTCTATCCCTCTGCCCCTCTCCCTCACTCACAGCCTCTCTGTCTCACACTAAAAAACAAAACAAAACAAAACAAAACAAAACAAAAAAACAATCTCTTATGGTTTGCTTCCTCTCTCTTTTTCCCCGTTCCCTATGTTCATCTGTTTTGTTTCTTAAATTCCACATATGAGTAGAATCATATGGTATTTGTCCTTCTCTGACTTATTTTGCTTAGCATAATACACTCTAGCTCCATCCATGTCATTGCAAATGGCAAGAGTTCATTCTTTTTGATGACTGAGTAATATTCCATCATATATATACCACATCTTCTTTATCCATTCATCAGTTGATGGACATTTGGGCTGTTTCCATAGTTTGTCTATTGTTGGGGGGCCTGGGTGGTTCAGTCAGTTAAGTGTCTTGATTTCAACTCAGGTCATGATCTCACATTCATGAGATCGACCTGGAGTTGGGCTCTGTGTTAACAGCTCAGAGCCTGCTTGGGATTCTCTTTCTCCCTCTCTCTCTCTGTCCCTCCCCCTCATGCTCATGCACTCTCTCTCACTCTCTCAAAATAAAGAAGAAAGATAAAAACTGAGAACAAACTGAGGGTTGATGGGGGGTGGGAGGGAGGGGCGGGTGGGTGATGGGTATTGAGGAGGGCACCTTTTGGGATGAGCACTGGGTGTTGTATGGAAACCAATTTGTCAATAAACTTCATATAAAAAAAATAAAGAAGAAAGAAACATTAAAAAAAACATTGTACACAGTTTTGCTATTGTTGATAATGGTGCTATAAACATCAGGGTACATGTACTGCTTCAAATTTGTATTTTTGTATCATAGGGTAGTTCTATTTTTAACATTTTGAGGAATGAACCTCCATACTGTTTTCTGGAGTGGCTGCACCAGTTTGCATTCCCACCAACAGTGTAAGAGGGTTACCCTTTCTCCACATCTGCACCAACATCTGTTGTTTCCTGTGTTGTTAATTTTAGCCATCGTGATGGGTGTGAGGTGGTATCTCACCATGGTTTTGATTTGTATTTCCCTGATGATGAGGCTATACAAACACCTTTATCTTTCCTTCTCCATGAAAGGTTTAGCACCAAGGTCTTGTGTAATATATAAACCCAGCACCTCAATGGATTTTTTTTAATTTTGAAATAATTTCAAATTTACAGAAAACATTTAAGAATGGTATCAAGAAGGGGCACCTGGGTGGCTCAGTTGGTTAAACATCTGACTCTTAATCTCAGCTCAGGTCTTAATCTCAGATTATGAGTTCTAGCCCCACTTTGGGCTCTGTGCTGGGCATGAAGCCTACTTAAAAAAAAAAAAAAGAATGGTATCAAAAACTCTGGTATCTTTTTCACCCTAATTCCCCCATTCTACATGTGGATATATGTGCTCATTTCTCTCAACCCCAATATAACTATCTGTTAGGGGTTGCATTTTGACACATAAAATTCATATATTGAAGTCCTAATCCTCAGTGTCTTAAGAATGTGACCTGGGGCGCCTGGGTGGCGCAGTCGGTTGAGCGTCCGACTTCAGCCAGGTCACGATCTCGCGGTCCGGGAGTTCGAGCCCCGCGTCAGGCTCTGGGCTGATGGCTCGGAGCCTGGAGCCTATTTCCGATTCTGTGTCTCCCTCTCTCTCTGCCCCTCCCCCGTTCATGCTCTGTCTCTCTCTGTCCCAAAAATAAATAAAAACGTTGAAAAAAATTAAAAAAAAAAAAAAGAATGTGACCTTATTGGGCAAAAGACGTGACTAGACACTTCTCCAAAGAAGACATCCAGATGGCCAGCCGACACATGAAAAAATGCTCAACAACACTCATCGTCAGGGAAATACAAATCAAAACCACAATGAGATACCACCTCACACCTGTCAGAATGGCAAACATTAGCAACTCAGGCAACAACAGCTGTTGGCGAGGATGTGGAAAGAGAGGATCTCTTTTGCATTGTTGGTGGGAATGCAAGCTGGTGCAGCCACTCTGGAAAACAGTACAGAGGTTCCTCAAAAAATTAAAAATAGAACTACCCTACAACCCAGCAATTGCACTACTAGGCATTTATCCAAGGGATACAGATATGCTGTTTCAAAGGGGCATATGCACCCCAATGTTTATAGCAGCACTGTCAACAATAGCCAAAGTATGGAAAGAGCCCAAATGTCCATCGATGGATGAATGGATAAAGAAGATGTGGTGTATATATACAATGGAGTATTACTCGGCAAACAAAAAGAATGAAATCTTGCCATTTGCAACTATGTGGATGGAACTGGAGGGTATTATGCTAAGTGGAATCAGTCAGTCAGAGAAATACAAAAATCATATGATTTCACTCATATGAGGACTTTAAGACACAGAACAGATGAACACAAGGGAAGGGAAGCAAAAATAATATCAGAACAGGGAGGGGGATAAAACATAAGAGACTCTTAAATATGGAGAACAAACAGAGGTTTACTGGAGGGGTTGTGGGAGGGGGGATGGGCTAAATGGGTAAGGGACATTAAGGAATCTACTCCTGAAATCATTGTTGCACTAGATGCTAACTAGCTTGCATGTAAATTTAAAAATTTTAATTTAATAAAAAAAAGAATGCGACCTTATTTGGCAATGAGGTCATTGCAGATGTAATTGGATTAATTAAGATGAGGTTATATTGCAGTAAAGTGTACTCCTAATCCAATATGACTAATGTCATTACAAAAAGGGGAAATTTGGACCCAGATCTGCGTACAATGAGAATACCATGTGTACATGGAGGCAGAGATACGGTTGATGTGTCTACAAGCCAAGGAATGCCAAAGATTGCCAGCAAACCACCAGAATCTAGGGGAGAGGCATGGAATAGACTTTTCTCTCATATCATCATTCAGAAAGAACCAAGCCTGCCAACACTATGGCTTTGGACTTCTGCCTTCAGAACTGTGAGACAATAAATTTCTATTGTTTAAGCCACCCAGTCTGTTACAACAGTCCTAGCAAACTAATACACTATTCTAAACAGCAAATCGACACCACTATTCAAATCACAGATACCTTTCCAATTTCACCAATAATATATCTGCCCTTTTTGATCCAGGATTACATATTGCATTTGGTTGTCACATATCTACAGTCTCCTTTAATCTGGGTAGTTCCTTTGTCTTGCCCTGGCTTTCAGGAATCAGTTTTAAAGAGCACAAGCTTTTTACTTTCTGCAAGATGTCCTTCAACCTAAGTGCACGTAAAGGCAAAAGGAAAATGATGTTGTGTCCTTTCAAGCACATGACATTAGGAAGTGCAGGAGGTGAACCCATATACAGTTCGGCAGGTTTCTCCTCCATAAAGTCAGCACTTGTCCCTTTGTAATTCTTAAGTCTCTGCTACGTCATCAAATCTCCATCTATTTGCCTTAGCATCGATTGATAACCTCCCTTGGAATAACCACCATGATAATGTTTATTAAATATTGATTTTTAATTCCACCATTCCTTCTTCAGCTTTTAGTCAACAATCTACTATAAGAGAGAGCATTACCTTCTCCCTCATTTATTCATTTATTTATATCCTATGGACTCATGGATTTCTTTTACTCAATGAACTGTAACGCATTACTATCATATTTATTGTCTGGACTTGTGGGTTTCTATTTTACTTAATGAATTATAATCAGTTACTATAATTATTATTTTGATGCACAAAGGATCCCAAATTTGGTAAGTGAAATATCCTTTCAAGCTGGATCCTGTGTCCTTTTGAGATGTTCTCAACATTATTTGAGCACTTCCTTCCTTTCTTTTTTTGCTTTTTAAACAATTTTTTAATGTTTATTTTTGAGAGAGAGAGAGAGAGAGACAGAGCATGAGTGGGGGAGGAGCAGAGAGAGAGGGAGAGAGAGAGGGAGAATCCGAAGCAGGCTCCAGGCTCCAAGCTGTCAGCACAAATCCTAATGTGGGGCTCAAACCCACAAACCATGAGATCATGACCTGAGCCCAAGTCCGACACTTAACCAAATGAGACACCCAGGCACCCTGAGCACTTCCTTACTTTCTGGTACAAGAGGTGATCCAGGCTGAATTTGTACTTTTCCTGCCTCCGCCCAGGAATCAACTGTTTCTTCTGGCTTCTTCTAACAGGATGGTATTTGGAAACCAAGATCTGGGTACTAGATATACTCATTACTACAGGGATGCCATTGTTTCTAGCCCCTGACAGCAAACCAAGCTAGGAAATATATGAACATACACACACACACACACACACACACACACACACACTGTTCCAGTTACTGTTGCTGCCTAACATAACTAAAACTTAGTGGTGTAAAACAACCATTTTATTATGCTTATGGAATGATGTCAATAATTCAGGAAGGACACAGTAAAGACAGCTTGTCTTTGCTCAACAATGTCTGGATCCTCAGTTGGGAAGATTTGAAGGCTGGAGATGACTTAACTGCTAAGGTGGAATCATCTGGAGGCATCTTCTGGCAGTTGATGTTAGCTGTCAGCTAGATCTGTGGAGCCGGTGGCCAGAGCACCTACACATGTCCTCTCCATGTAGCCTGGGCTGCTTCACGGCGTGGTAACCTCTGGGTAGTTAAAATTCTTACGTGGTGTTCATGGCTCAAAGGCAAACGTTGCAGTGAAAAGGGCAGAAGGTACATCACCTTTCAGATCTAACCTCAGAAATCATGCAGCACGACTTCATTGCTTTTTATTGGCTACAAGAGAGCCACAAGCCTGTTCAGATTTATAAGGAAGAGATATGGACCTCATAAATCCACCTCTTGATGGAAGAAATGGAGAGAATTCAAGAGAGTGTGGTAGGTGAATAAGAGGAGAGCAAGAACACAGCCAGCCCTTTCCAAGAATGTTGCCCTGAGAGGAAAGAGAAAGATGCAGCATAATGTAGAAGGAAACATGGGATCAAAAGGAAGGATTTTTTTAAAGATTTTATTTTTTAGGTAAACTCTACACCCAACAAGCTCAAACTCATGACCCCAAGATCAAGAGTTGCATGCTCCTCTGACTTAGCCAGCCTGGCACCCTAAGAGGAAGAATATTTTTAACAGTATATTCTGATATTTTGATATGCTTATAGGAATGACTAAGTAGGGAGAGAGGAGACTAGGGAGCAAAGTGGCAACTGTAGGAATGGTATCCTTGAGTGAGTGGGTCTGGGATTCAATGGCCACAAGTAAAAGAGGTGGCCTTAGATAGACTATTACATTTATGGTGTCTGGAGGGAAGACAAAGTCTAAGGGCAAAAGTGTAGATAGGTGGGGACGTGTAATGGGAGGTGGAGAAAGTTCTCCACCTTTCAGTGAACTAGGAAGTAACATAATCAGAAGGGCACCAGGAGGTTAATTTGAGGAGAGAAAGGTGTAGACATTTGCAGGATCCCAGTGCAAGAGTAAAAATGGATGCTTACATATCATAGGTCTAATTTTTTTGAAGTCACTAACCAAGCTAATGAACTGTTAAGTATGTTCTTTATTCATACCTTGAGAAATCTACCTTCATAACAAAATAAAAAAATACGTGCAAAGCAACACAACTGGAAGAACATCAAAATGACTATATTTAATCATTTAATCATTATCACATGTATCTAAGTATTCTATTGGTGGATAACATATGGTTGGATGAGTAATAAATATATGCATTATTTAAAAATTAATAAAATATTAATTTTATAAATGAATTTTATTTATCTTTATTTTAGCAAAGTCGCTATGTTGTTATAATAAAGATTTTCAAATAATCTGTGTTCTATTGATGGTAATGGGCTAAAGAATTTAAAAGTTAACGCAACTCAGGGCACCTGGGTGGCTCAGTTGGTTAAGCGTCTAACTTCGGCTTAGGTCATGATCTCACAGTTCGTGGGTTTGAGCCCTGCATCAGGCTCTGCGCTGACAGTGCAGAAGCTGTTTGGGATTCTCTCTCTCTCTCTCTCTCTCTCTCATTTCCCCTACCCGACTTGTTTTCTCTCTCTCTCTCTCTCTGTCTCCCCCTCAAAAATACACAAATAAACTTTAAAAAAAAGTCAAATGCAACTGTATTCAAACTTCACATAATTTGAATATATTTGTATACAGTATTTGCATACAGATGTAAAATGAAGTTAACCTAAAATTAAAATTATACTCATGCTTTCAAATATTATTTGTCTAAGTTTAAATCATCTATTAAAACTAAAGTTTAAAAAAAAATAAAAAAATAAAACTAAAGTTTAAAATGCAAGTTATACTAAATATTTTGTTTTATTATTTTTTTAATGTTTATTTTTCAGAGAGAGACTGAGCATGAGCAGGGGAGGGGCAGAAAGAGAGAGGGAGACACAGAATCCAAAGCAGGCTCCAGGCTCTGAGCTGTCAGCATAGAGCCCAATGTGGTGCTCCAACCCACCAACCTCGAGATCATGACCTGAGCCAAAGTCAGATGCTTAACCAACTGAGCCAACCAGGCACCCCAGAAAGATGGTATTTTAAATTTTAACTTTTTGAGATTATAGGTAAACCTTCTTAAATATTTTTATAAAAATAAAGCTATATGTAATTCAGGTGTTGGCTATTGATGTAGTTGCCAGTATAATTTCATATGTCATGCTTGTTATACATAAATATATTCACAAGTCTAAGAGTAATATAAATTGTTTAGGACAGGAAAATGTTCCTCAGCCACCATGATACAACTGTGGCCCTACCTACCGGGAAATGAGACATCATTATGTAAGAAAGCATTGCTTTCATAACTGACTGGGAGAGAATATTTGACAAATTGATTAATTTGTCTTTTCTATTACCTAATCACTATCACTGCTAAATTGTCCCTGCATTCTAAACAAGGGTCCATCTCTAGAGTCGGCAACGGCACAGCCCATAAATCTTCACAGCATTTGGTTACCATCACCTTTTGTTTCAATGATAGAAGATAAGAGGTATGGAAACGCATTTCCTTGGGACCTGATTGGTGTTTGGTTTTGGTTTTGTTTTTTTGGAGAGAGAGAGAGCACGAGCAGGGTAGAGGGGCAGAGGGAGAGAGAGAGTGACAGAGAGAGAGAGAGAGAGAGAGAGAGAGAGAGAGAGAATCTCAACCAGGCTCCACACTCTGCACAAAGCCCCACATACAGCTCAATCCCATGACCCTGGAATCAAGATCTGAGCTGAGGGGCACCTGGGTGACTCAATCAGTTAAGCATCAGACTTCAGCTCAGGTCATGATCTCACAGTTTGTGAGTTCGAGCCCCACGTCAGGCTCAGTGCTGACAGCTCGGAACCTGGAGCCTGCTCTGGATTCTGTGTCTCCCTCTCTGCCCCTCCGCAGCTCGCTGTCTGTCTCTCTCTCAGTCTCTCAAAAATAAAAAAAACATTGAAAAAATTTTCTTAAAGATGTGAGCTGAAATCAAGAGCCAGGACTGCTCAACCGACTGAGCCATCCAAGTGCCCCAGGACCTGAATAGTGTAAATTTTAAAGGAAGATGTTTAGACTTCTGGTCACGCTGTGTATAGTAGGCAGCCTTCTACAACGGCTCCAGGTGATCTCCACCTCCTGATATTCATGCCTTTGTGCAATCTCCTCCCCTTGAGTGTGGACTACATCTAATGACTTGCTTGTAAGGGGTTGAATATGGCAAAAGTGATGGGATGTTACTTCCTTTTCTTCTTCTTCTTTTTCTTCTTCTTCTTCTTCTTTTTACAATGAACTATGGCCACTTTTATTAATGGTAAATTACTACATATGCCCTTTCCCACCTCCCACCTTCACCCTGCCCAACCCTCCCAAATTAACAAGAAAAAGAGCAAATATTCAGTAGTGTACCGACAGCAGCAGTATGTCTCTTTTCGAAGAGATCATGTGCCAATAGTTTCAAAGGGCCACAATATACTCCAGATTTTGTTGACAAGTATTTCTGGATTGCATGATAAGCCTTTCCACCATTTGTGGGGCCTGAATGGAATATTATCTTCCACCATATGGCTCTGGCTTCTTAGGATCATGTGGATTCTGAAGTCACCGATCTTACCTAGATCACCCCAGGATCCAACACAGGAAATATCTGCTTCTCACATCTCAAGAAAAATGGAAATAAATCACCCACATGAGCTGCACTGAAGCAAATATCTTTCAACATAATCTGAATGGCCACATCCAGGGAATGAGACTGCATGATCAAATTTATTTTTTTTATTTTAAATTTATTTATTTATTTTAATTCAAATTAGTTAACACACAGTATAGTATTGGTTTCAGGAGTAGAACCCAGTGATTCATCCCCTGTATATAACACCCAGTGCTCATCCCAACAAGTGTCTTCCTTAATGCCCATCACCCATTTAGCCCGTCCTCCCACCCAACACCCCTCCAGCAACCTTCAGTTTGCTCTCTGTACTTAAGAGTCTCTCATGGTTTGCCATGGTTTATAATTTCTAAAACTTAGGAAAGCTTGGTGGAAGAGATGAGCATCAAGTCCATAATCAGCACCCGGTTTCTGAATTTCTTCCCTCTTGTAAAACTTGTATAAGACTTTCTTTATATCATTCTTGTCCAAAGGGGGGTTTAGCTCAGCCCAACATCACCATCAGTGCCATCTGCGCGCTGGGACCCTCAGGTTTCACGCTGACTGCCACCAACAAGGATGTGGTCTGAGCCGTGGAGCCTCCTGAGGCAGGGAAGGAGGCCCAGACAACAGCAGATAGGTGCCCCAGAGCCCCAGGAAGGGGTTCAATGCGGGCATGAAGGGCAGAGCAGTCCGCTGCCCAGTGGCCAGACAGGAGCCTCGCTGGGAGTAGATCCCATAAGGGGCACACGTGGGGAAGGACATCCAGGCCGCAGGCCTTAAAGGAGGCTGGCTGAAGCAGCCGGGGGCTGGGCCTGAGGTGTCACTTCTAAGATTAATTTATTTAAAAAAACCATGACTTTCATCTTGCTGACACTCTCCCTGTTGCTGGCTTTGATGAAGCAAGCTGCCATGTTGGGGGGGCTCACATGGCAAGAAACTGCCCTCCTCTGGACAACAGCCAACAAGAAACTGATATCTCAAGTCCAATAACCTTTAAGGAACTAAATCCTGCCAACAACTGTCGGGGTGAGCTTAGAAAGAGATCCTTCCCTAGATGAACCTTTAGACGAGATCATTGGCAACACCTTGACTGCAGCTTTGTGAGAGACCCTGAAACAGAGCTGAAGCTAAGATTCTCCCAGATTTCTGACCCCCAGAAGCCATGAGTAAATATGTGTGCTGTTTTGGGTCACTAGGTTTTGGGGTAATTTCTTTTTTAAGTTTATTTACTTATTTTGAGAGAGAAAGAGCAGGGTAGGGGGTAGAGAGACAGAGAGAGAGAGAGAATCCCAAGTAGGCTCGGCACTGTCAGTGTAGAGCCTGATGCAGGGCTCGATCCTGCAACAGTGAGATCATGACTTGAGCCGATATCAAGAGTCCTGTGCTTAACCGACTGAGCCACCCAGGTGTCCTGGGGTAATTTCTCATACAGTAATAGATAACTAATATGCTGTGCCAGAACTAAGTGTCAGATCCTTAATAACAGAGAAACCCATATATTTTTTCCAAACTTACTCCTTTTGTGTTATGACTCGTGGGGCCCTCTTGAATGTGGATCTCAAGCCAGAGTCCCTTCTTGCATGGGTAAAAAACAGTAGTAGGATTAGTCTATCAGTCTTCAAATTTTTTTGCTTGCCTGTTTCCTAAAAACATTTTGGAAAACTATGTAACCTCTTCCATATTTTTTACCTTATATCTAATTGTTTTCCCTGTGAATTTATTAAAAAAATTTTTTTAATGTTTATTTATATTTGAGAGAGAGAGACAGAGCACGAGCAGGAAAGGGCAGAGACAGAAGGAGACACAGAATCTGAAGCAGGCTCCAGGCTCTGAGCTGTCAGCACAGAGCCCGATGCAGGGCTTGAACTCACAAGCCGTGAGATCATGACCTGAGCCAAAGTTGAATGCTTAACTGAATGAGCCACCCAAGCGCCCTTCCCTGTGAATTTAAATAACTACAAAGAGTATAAAAATTCTGATGTCTTATAAATGTTGACATTGTAAAACAAAGCTGTTTATATTACTCTTTTAAATGTATAATAGAATTTAAATGCCATCATTATTTGATTTCAACGTCAGCCTTTTAGAAAAAGTACAAATAGGGGGGCACCTGGTTGGCTCAGGCGGTTAAGGGTCACACTCTTTTTTTTTTTTTTTTTTGATGTTTATTCATTCCTGAGAGGGAGAGACAGAGCACAAGCAGGGAAAGGGCGGAGAGAAAGGGAGACACAGAACCTGAAGCAGATTCCAGGCTCTGAGCTGTCAGCACAGAGCCCAACGCAGAGGTTGAACTCAGGGACTGTGAGATCATGACCTGAGCCAAAGTCGGATGCTTAACTGACTGAGCCACCCAGGCACCCCATTAAGCATCCCACTCTTGATTTGGGCCATGATCTCAGCTCAGGTCATGATCTCACTAATGTGAGATGAGCCCCATGTCAGGCTCCCTGCTGGGTGTGGAGCCTACTTGGGATTCTCTCTCTTTCTCTCTCTCTTTCTGTCTCCCTCCCTAACCCTCCCCCCATTTCAAAAAAATTAAAATTAAATTAAATTTAAAAAAGATATGAATGGAACACCTGGCTGGTTTAGCAGGTAGAGATGTGGCTCTTGATCTTGGGGTCATGAGTGCAAGCCCCATGTTGGGTATGGAACCTATTTTTATTTTTTATTTAAAAAATTTTTTAAGTTTATTTATTTATTTTGAGAGAGAGCACGTGAGAGCATGAGCAGGGGAGGGGCAGAGAGAGAGAGGGATAGAGAGAGAATCCCAAGCAGGTCCCACACTGCCATTGATGAGCCCAACACAGGGCTTGAACTCACGAACCGTGAGATCATGACTTGAGTCGAAATCAAGAGTCAGACACTTAACCGACTGAGCCACCTGAGAGCCCCAGGAGCCTACTTTTTAAAAAAATGTTTTTAAAAATGAAAGGAATAAACTCTCTTTCCACAGTTGGATATTTTACATAATTTTTTCTCCTTGAATTCATATTTCATTCACTTTCACCACAGAATTTTATCTTAATTTAATGGATTTTATATCTGAGAGTCTCTCTATATTTCTCTGCAACAAAAAAATTGTTTTTAAATTTTTTTTTCAACGTTTATTTATTTTTGGGACAGAGAGAGACAGAGCATGAACAGGGGAGGGGCAGAGAGAGAGGGAGACACAGAATCAGAAACAGTCTCCAGGCTCTGAGCCATCAGCCCAGAGCCCGACGCGGGGCTCGAACTCCCGGACTGCGAGATCGTGACCTGGCTGAAGTCGGACGCTTAACCGACTGCGCCACCCAGGCGCCCCAAAAAATTGTTTTTTAAGATTAGTTCCTTTTAATTTCTTTCAACCATAATACTGTAAATGTTTCAATTTTTCTTCTGGATTGAACTATTAGCAGTAGCACAAACTGATGAAAATCACATAAGTATATTATAAAACTTGATAATTATTAAATATTAATCTAAAATGTTATCCAAAATGCATCTATTAATGAGTTTTCAACGAGTTCATGTATCACTGAATCACATTGCTGGAATGAGGCAGCACTAATTATCAATTCTTTTTCTATTTTTTTCTTTTGTTATTAGAGTAAGGGCTGAGAGTCCTTATTTACATAAATAAGTAAAAGGGAATGGAAATCCTTTTATTATAGCAATAACACTCACTTCTTTGAGCTTCTTCTGAATTATATGCCAAAAATCACATAATGAGCTATCATTAAAAGTATTTTTAATGATATTCCAGCTGACAACTCAATTACATTCTATTTTAATTCTGTTGAAAGCAAAGAATTGGAAACCACCTGAATTGTTAAAGGGTTCATTACTCAATCATTAAAGTCATTTACGTTCAAAAACAATATTTCAAATACTCCAAATTGTACTTTTGTTTGACAACCCAGATGTTTTCACACTTCCCTACCTTGAGAGAATGGTATAGAGGCAATGATAAAAGAGGAAGAAGAGGGAAAAGAGAATCTGCAGAACAGTTCTCAGGCAAGCCAGTTTTAGGTAAGAGAACATATAGCAACAGGGAACGCAAAAATGGATACCTTCTTAACTGGCCTTGCCCTCATACCCCTTGTAAGGTCTTTGTGTACTCCTTGGAGTCCAAATACTCTAGGGTGAAGACCACTGGACTGGGGAAGCACAATATGATTATCAACCAGCACTGAGGTCTATTGGAGGCTTGTGATAAATTCAAAGTGAGATCAGCCAGCAAAGTTGTGTGGTTTTCATTCCCTTTGGAAATGTTCAGCCACATGAGTACAATGGCAGCCTTGGTAGAGTTAGGGCTTTGCCAAAAATGCTGGGAAAAAATAAAGTAGAAAAGGAATTGAGGCCATATCCAAAGGGAACATCAGTATTATTGGTGGAGGCCAGACGGGAAAGTGAGTGCTAAATTTTCTATGTTTTTTTTTTTTTTAAACCAAACTCTATACCTTCAACGTGGGGCTGGAGCTCATGATCCCAAGATCAATAATTGCATGCGCTATGGCTGGAGCCAGCCAGATGCTCCTAAAATTTTCAGTTCTTAAGGATGGGCTGTCCTAGGATTGTAAAGTGAGAAGAGAATCCAAGACCAAGTTTTGGACAGCTCCAGTATTCAATGTCAAGATAAAGAAGGCAATGGTGACCAAAGACAATCAGAGAGGTGAGAGGGGGATTAAAAATATGTTGGGTCATGTAGGACAAGGGACAAGTGTCCCAATAAAGTAGAAGTCCATTTGCCATCTGCTGTTGGAAACCGAGTACAAGGAGGTCTGGAGCCTGTCCAAACCAGTCCACTGGGTTTGGTTATATGGAAGGCATTGGGGAATTTAGAGTAAGAGGCAGAAGCCCAGCTGGAGTAGGTTGTGGGAAACGAGTGGGAGATGGGGGATGGAAGCAGTCAATACTAACAACTCTTGCTGGGATGTGAAAAAGAGGACAATGGGGTCAATACTAACAACTCTTGCTGGGATGTGAAAAAGAGGACAATGGGGTTTTCTTTCTCTTTGTCTTTTATTTGTTTCTATTATAATATTTATTTGTTGGTTTTTCTCTCCTTTATCTGTGTCCTTTCTCAAAACTGTAATCTAAGCTTTGTGAGGGCAGGAACCAACCCTGTCATGTCCAGTCTGTGCAGTATACAGGATGCTTGGAAATATCTTTTAATGGATTAATGAATGAACCAATGGCAAATAAAAGGTTTAAAAATGTAATCCTTTCCCAAACAAAGGCATATCTTGATCCAAGAACAAATTCTAGCTTCATTTCTTTGACTACAAAGGCAATTTTAAGCTCATTTGGTTAAATCTTGAGAATCGGATGTTCAAGTTTCTGTCTCCTCATGCCCCAAACTTCCCTGAAGGAAAGGAATGAAAAAGACAAAGGCTTATAGGGACAAAAAAGATAGGAGAAGCCAACTTTTTAGAAATCAGAAAGCTGGTAAGAGCTGAAAGAGGGGTGATAATTGACTTTGCCAACCTGGAAAAGCAAAACCCTGAGGTAAGAGCAGTAGATCTGGATAACATGAAACAAGCTGATTCCTGAGACAGAACTTCAGGAAGACACAGGAATTGAGGCCCCAGTTCCCTTTGAAAGCAGACATGCAATGGGAAGATGGATTAAAAGTTTTTGAAGAAGCAGAGTTAGTTCTCCCCACAGTTCGGAACCAGACAACCCCCCAGGCCAGCACATCATGCTGGGAAAAGATTGGGGAAAGTCAAACTGGACAGATTCTGGTGTTGGGGACACCAGGCTCTGCTGAGAGCAGAGATGAGGCTCCACACTTCTGAAGTCTGTATCCTAAGCAGTGAACCCTTCAGCTCCCTCTTCCCAGATGCTTCCCAGAAGGTTGGCAACTTTTACCCCACAGGAGTCTGACTCTCTAAGGAAACTGACGCCCTCAAGAAAAAAATACCTACAGATATTAACATTTGGGGGTTATTCAAAATTTTTAAAAATCTGGGTTCTCTCTCAACTGCCCTATAGTGAAGGCTAATAGTTCCCACCGAGGTAGCAGGGTGGCCTAGTGGCTTGTTGGTGGCTCTATCTTAAGTGAGTGTTCAGTTAAGGAACACAGGATATTCGAGGAAGACTCTGAACAAAAACAACAAACCAAAATAAAAAGTAAAAATAACATAAAGGAAACAGACAGAAGAGGAAAACGTCACATAAACTATAATAAACTTACTCATAGATAAGACTGCATATATATGAAAAAAAGAACAGGATGCTATAAAAAAACCCCAGCAAATTGCCATGAGAAGATCAATAGTGTGTAAGAAATAACAGTATGTGAGAAAAACTTAAGGCCAATTTTAAGATCCAAATTTTATTTTGTTTTTAACTAGGCTTCACACCCAGCATAGAGCCCACTGTGAGGCTTGAACTCATGACCTTGAGATTAAGACCTGAGCTGAGATCAAGAGTCTGATGCTTAACCAACTGAGCCACCCAGGCACCCCTGGATTTTACTTTTCATGGCAGGAAGAAGCTACTAGCATTTAAAAAGTAACAGTTGTGGGGCACCTGGCTGGATCAGTTGGTAGAGTGTTCAATTCTTGATCTCAGAGTTGTGAGTTTGAGCCCCATGTGGGGTGTAGAGATTACTTTAAAAATAAAATCTTTAGGGGTACCTGGGTGACTCAGTAGGTTAAGCCACTTTTGAATTTGGCTGAGGTCATGATCTCACAGCTCATGGATTCAAGCCCCACATCAAACCTGGGTGGCTCAGTCGGTTAAGCATCCAACTCTTGGTTTTGGCTCAGCTCATGATCTCCATGGTTTGTGGGTTCAAGCCCCACATCAGGCTCCATGCAGATAGCACAGAGCCTGCTTGGGATTCTCTCTCTCCCTCTCTCTTTCTGCCCCTCCCCTGCGCATGCTCTCTCCCTCAAAACAAATAAATTAACTTAAATGAAATAAAATCTTCTAAAAAATTAACTAATTTAAAAATGTTGCCCCATGTTGGGCTCTGTGCTGACAGTGTGAAGCCTGCTTGGGGTTCTCTCGCTCCTTCTCTCTCCTCTCTCTGCCTCTCCCCTGCATGAGCACACTCTCTCTTTCTCAAAATAAATAAATAAATATTAAAAAAAAAAATAAGGGGTGCCTGGTTGGCTCAGTTGGTTAAGTGTCTGATTTCGGCTCAGGTCATGATCTCACCGTTTGTGAGTTCAAGCCCCGCATCAGGCTCTGTGCTGACAGCTCGGAGCCTGGAGCCTGCTTCAGATTCTGTCTTCCTCTCTCTCTGCCCCTCTCCCACTCATACTCTGTGCCTTGCTCTCAAAAATAAATAAAAACATTTAAAAAACATTTTTTAATATATAAAATAACAGTTGTCCTCATTGTATTTAGCTCAAACAACAAACAAACGGTATTTATCCTCTTTTTTTTCTCTTGAAAATGAGAGTCTCTAAAGAAAAGAATGCATATTTCTCTTGAAAAATGACTGTCCTGTTTGTCCTGGCTATTTTTAGGTATTATACTGATTTGACATTGCAGTTAATTAACAAAAGAATCTTTCCTGTTGGATAGATACCACGTGCGCAAAATCCCAAAGGAAGAAAGGTGCATCTCCTGTTTTCCCCAGTCCCACAACCACCCAGGTCACCTCCCGGGAACCAAACTGTTATACTGGTTTCTCCTACCTCTTTCCAGATAAGGCAGTCAATTTACTGTGAAGTCAATGATGCTTTGGCATCAGAGATCCTTATTGCTCAGGACCCTTCCCAGGCCCTGAACCCAATTTTGATTTGTACTTTTTGTATTCATTTTCTTTTTTAAGTTTATTAATTTTGAGAGCGAGAGAAATGGAGAGAGAGTACAAGAAGGTGAGGGGCAGAGAGAGAGAGGGAGAGAGAGAATCCCAAGCAGGCCCCATGCTGTTAGCATGGAGCCCGTTATGGGGCTCGAACCCATAAACCATTAGATCACGATCCGAGCTGAAACCAAGAGTCAGACACTGAACCGAGGGAGCCACCCAGGCGCCCCTATATTCATTTGCTAAAAAGGGCCACCAGAATTGTACAAGTTTCAGGACTTCCCAACCCTGGATGTGCCAGAGATAGTGTCTTCATATACAAACATGTAGTCATACATACCCTTTAAAACATGTAAATGGGGGCCGCCTGGATGGCTCAGTTGGCTAAGCGTCCAACTCTGTATGTACCTCAGCTCAGGGTCATGAGTTCAAGCCTGGTGTTGGGCTCCACCAACTTAAAAAAATAAACAAACAAACAAAAAACCACACATAAATGGTAGTATACCACACCCATTCCCTGCCTTGCTTTTTATACTTAATATCTTGATATCAATATTTACAGAGCTGCCTCCTTTTTAACTATTGTGTTGCATTCTATTGTAGGCTTAAATGGTACTTTTATTTAACCATTAATTTACTGATGAATAATTGAGTTATTTCCACTATTTTACCAATACGCACAATGCTGCAGTGAATATCCTTGCACATAATTCATGGTCAGGGTGCCTCTCCATGCAGATGTCCAGGTGAGTCCTTGTTTTGTAAGAGTGCTCCCTATGATTCTCAAAAATGTCCAGTGGAGTTATATGGTGTTGAAGCAGAATTGCTAACTCAAAAAATGTATAAATATTTAATTCAGATAGATATTGTAAAATTGCTGTCTGGAAGGTTGCACCAGCGTACCCTCCCATCAACACTGTGACAACGCCAATTCCCTTCTCCCACTCCTGCCACCTGAGAATGCTATCAAATCTCTCTCTCTTTTGCTATCAAACTTTTTTATCTTTGTCTATCTGGTGGGCAAAATATAGTATGCCATTTGTTATTTTAATTTACATTTCATCAGTATGACTGAAATTGAGCACACTTCGATTTCAATCAAATGGTTCAAAAACCAGTTGAATTTCCTTTCCAAAAATAGTTTGTGCTCTGCCCATTTTCGACGGTTGTCAGTATTTTTCTTATTGATTTGAAAGAGCTTTTTATATATTGGGAAATGGTGCCTATTCTTTAGAAATAATAGAAAAGCTGGAGGTGACAATATAGAGATGCCTTATTTTAAACCCATGTTCCTCAAACTGGTTTACATACATCCCAGGAAATACTTGTCACCGTGGCAGGAAACAGATAGATCGTGTTTAATAGCATCAATTCCGGAGCCAGGCTACCTGGGTTCACATCCCGGCTCTGCCTCTTGCTAGCTGAATGACTTTGCACAAATCTTTTAAAGCTCTTTGACTCAATTAGCTATCTATAAAACTAGGATAATAATAATCTCTTCCTCATAAGGTGGAGTGAAAGAGCCTACGCCAAGGAAAGATAGTTTAGAAGACCAAAACAAATAATAATACTTGTCCTATTATTTGGCTTTTTAATAACAATCCTAAAGACCCAAACAAGGCTAAAGAAAAGTCACATGGGGTGCCTGGCTGGCTCAGTTGGTAGAACATGTGACTCTTGATTTGGGGTTTGTGAGTTCAAGCCCCCGTTGGGGGTAGAGATTACTTAAAAATAAAGTCTTTAAAAAATAAAGAAAAGTCATGCAAATTATGAACCAGAATCCAGCTGGCACAGATAAAACTTCTTGTTTGTTGTTGTTGTTGTTGCTTCAGCTGTTGTTTATTGACACACTGGTAGGCTCTATAGCAACACGCCTGGAGGCGGCTGCAATAGTGGGGAAAATAAAAGGTGAAGGGTGGAGTGTAGGAACAGAGACTCACGGTGCACAACAAGGTAGGAGTGGGGGAGGCTCAGGAGGATGGAGAAGCAAATAAGGGTCTGGACCAGTCTCAAACTGGAACCGCTGCCCCGTGCTGCTATTCTTGTTGTCTGCCTCTCAACCCAGCACAGACAACTTCTTTTTTTAAAAAAAATTTTTTTAACGTTTTATTTATTTTTTTGAGAGATAGAGACAGAGCATGGGTGGGGGAGGGGCAGAGAGCTAGGGAGACACAGAATCAGAAACAGGCTCCAGGCTCTGAGCTGTCTGCTCTCTGTTCCTAAGAGAGAGAGTGTCTCTCTCTGTTCCTTCCCCTCTCTGTCTCTCCCTCTCTCAAAAATAAATAAAGATTAAAAGAAAAAAAAAAGCCCACCCACTTAATTAGCTCACAGTTCTGTGGGTCGGCAGTATGGGTTGGTCTCCTGCATGCAATTCTTTTAATATCAGCAAGGCTCATTCATGTGTTTGTAATCAGATGTTGGTCAGACAGCATTACTTCTGGAGGTTGGCTGTGTGTTTCTAGAGTGACAAGAGGTGCCTGGGTCCCATGTCTTGTCATCTGGAAGCCTAGCTTGAGCTTGTTTGTTGCCAGGGCTCCAAGATTGGAGAAAAGTATACAAGGCTTCCTGAGGCCTACGCTCACAGCTGACACAAGATTGCTTCCACCTTGTTCTGTTGACCAAAGCAAGTCATAAGGCTGATCCAGAGTCAAGGGGTGTGAAAATAAAATTCAAGGTTTGGGATAGAGACCGCAGGTGAGAGACAGCCAGCGACTGGGGGATATACAGAGCCACAAACATCCCCCAAGAGCAGGAGTCGATATGAACATCTGCCTCGGCGGGAGGAAACCAAAACCACTTCTGGTCTGTGCTGGTTAAGGAAAGCATTTTCTCCCCTTACCTCCCTGCACCTGGCTTTGGTGGGAAGGGTGGACACTGAGGGAGCCTAGAAAGGAATGCATGAGGAAGCCAGCCACACCGTGTCTGTTTCCCACCACAGGTTTCCACGTCAAGCCAGTCTTAGCTGGCCCAGAGAAGACAGTTTAAAATGAAGTTTGGAGGACTTTTTATACAGAGGCTGAGCAGATATGGTCTGTGGCCTT
Organism: Lynx rufus; assembly: GCF_022079265.1. NCBI lineage: Eukaryota > Metazoa > Chordata > Mammalia > Carnivora > Felidae > Lynx > Lynx rufus. Next base: position 114,060,393 of record NW_025814878.1, on the reverse strand, counting down.
CCTGAGTATTGTTCCAGGGGGCAGGGGGGTGGAAGAACTAGCCCAGTAAGGCAGATTCCAAAGGGCAGTAGGAGAAGAGGGTAAAGCTATTACCTGATTACAATCTGCAAGTCCACAGACTCAGTGTATTGTTCCAAAGTAAAAAGTTACAGATTGTAGTAAGTCCTATGAGGGAAATAAACAGCGTGAGGGAGGGTTAGAGATATAGAGAGTGGGAAGATACTTAGTTACTTGACAGAGTGACCAGGAAAGGGCTTCCTAAGGTGACTTCAAACAGGAGAATGAATGAGTCTTAGCCTTCCAGGCAGAGGAAGTGGCTAGTGTATAAAATTCCAAGGCAGGAAAGACTTTGGCATGTTCTAGGGCGATAGTTTCTTTCCTTCTTTTTTTTTTTTAAAAACCACAATATATGGGCAAAACAAACAAACACATTTTATCTGCAATCCAGAGCACAGTCACATCTAAAACAAAAGTATCGTGAAACTCTCCTTTTCCCTAAAGTGCTCAAATGGATTCTGATATTTAATCAGGTTCATTGAGATGTCATTTACATACAGTGAAATTCACTCTGTTTAGATTCTATGTGTTTTGATAAATGTATACAATCGCTTACATCACCACAGTCAAGTTATAGAACGTTTCCATCTCCCTCAAAATTCCCTACTGATGCTTTGTGATCAACCCCTCCCCCCAACGTGGAGCTACTGGCAAGCACTGATCTGATTTCTGCCAATACAGATTTTGTTAAATTGTTTTTCTTGACGTGTGTCTAGATGTTTATTGATTTTAACGATCTTTTCTAAAAACCTGCTTTGGGTTTCATTACTTTTTGTTCTCAATTTTTATTGATTTCTGCTGTTTCTCATTTCCTTCCTTGTTCGCTTTGGATTTAATTTGCTCTTTTTTTTTTCCCTGGATTTTTAAGGTGGAGGATTAGAGTACTGATTTGAAATTTTCCTTGTTTTCTAGTTTGATGTTTAAATTTCCATGTAAGCACTGCTTTGGTGGTATCCGCAAATTTTGATAATATTGTGTTTTTATTTCTATTCAATTCAAAATATTTTCTGGTTTCCCTTGTGACTTCCTCTTTGACCCATGGGTTATTTAGAAGTACACTTTAATTTACAAATATTTGGGAGATTTTCCAAATATCGTTCTGTTATTGGTTTCTAATTTAGTTCAGTTGCGGTGAGAGAACATACTTTTTATAATTTCAATTAGATTAAATTTGGTGAGGCTTGTTTTATGGCCCAGAATGTGATCCATCTTGGTAAAGGCCCCATGCATCCTTGGAAAGAACGTTGTTTTTCTGTCGTTGGGTGGAATGTTCCATAAACGTCAATTAGGTCAAATTTGTTGATGGTGGGTTCAGGTCTTTACATTTTTGCTAATTTTCTGTCTGGTTGTCTTATCAATTACAGAGACAGGAACGTTGAAGTCTCCAACTGTAACTGTGGATTTATCTATTTTGTTTTTCACTTCTAGAAGTTTTGCTGTATGTGTTTTGAGGCTGTGTTCAATGCATGAAATTTTAGGACTGTTATGAATTGATTCCTTTATTGTTAGGTCCCTCTTTATCCCTGGTAATATTCCTTACTGTGAAGTCTAATTTGTCTGGTATTAATATAGCTCCTCTTCTTTTAGTGTTTGCATGTATATCTTTTTGCATACTTTTATTTTTAACTCAGATACGGATTTATATTTGATGTGTTTCTGGTAGAGGGCATATAATTTGGATTTTGCTTTTATTTGTGCAACATAGTTCAAAAGGAAAATAGGTAACCAATAGAGTGAGAGAAAATATTCATAATACATACAGGCAACAGAAGACCAATTGAAAATGGATGAAGAATTTCTACAAATCAGTTGGAAAAAGACAGAAATACACAATACAAAACCGAGCAAACAACTTGGAGAGACATTTCACGAAAGCTGATATTCAATTGCCAATAAACTTATGAAAAAGTACTCAGCTTCATTAGCTGTCAGAGAAATTCTAATTAAAACCACAACATGATGCCACAACATATCCCCAGAAGGACTCAAATGAAAAAGATTAATGACAGCAAGTGTTGGCAAGGATGTGGAGCAACTGGAACACTCACACACTATTGATGTAAATGTAAAATCGGTACAACTACTTTGGAAAATTGTCAGGCAGTATCCAAAAATACCGCCCACAAGAGTGTGTATACAATGTCTACCGAAAACATTTACTAAAATGTTCATAGTAGCACTCCTCAGAGTAGCTCCATATTCGAAGCTAGACAGATGCCCTTAACAGTAGAATGGATAAATTGTGTTACATTGTCACAAAGGGACAGGGGGGCGAACTACAGGGCCACGCAACAACACAGATTAATCTCATTGACGTAATGTTGAATGAGAGAAATCAAACACAAAAGGTGACATACTGTATGACTCCATTTATATAAAATACAAAATGGTCAACATGAATCTACATGTTAGAAATGGAAAAGGATTACCCTTGTGGGTAGCGATTGGAAGGGGGTAGATGAAGCCATCCCATGAGGGAATATTCTGGAATCTTCCATTTCTTTCTCTTGAAGGTAGTTACAAGGCTGTGTTCATTTTTGTGAAAAATATCAAGTTGTATGTTTATGATATGTACCCTTTGGGTACGCAAGTTACATGCTTCCATAAAAAGTTTTCAATGAAGACGCTGAAAAACAAAAAGTCGAATAATCTTATGAGACTTTTTACAAAAAACAGGCCACTGATCCCTGCTTTCATCTCCTTTCCTGTTTAGAGTTCCTGTCTTTATTTATGTTTATTTTGGTATTAATTTCATAATATTATTATATTTTATCAAAGTCATTCATGCACACAGTTTAAATACTTCAACAGGGCTTGTTATCGAAAACGACACCCACTCCCTACTGGGCCTTATCTGCCCATTTCTCATCCCCGGGTCAGTCCAACATAGTTCATTTTGGTTAAATGGATATTCACTGTTAACCTATTACCACTGCACAAACATTACTTGCTGCATAACCTCTCATTTCCCCTTGACCTAATAATTGCCTTTTTGTGAATTATTTCTACCTTCTTACCATGAATTCAATGTTCAAATATCCCCCAGTGCATATTTCTTCTCAATTTCTTCAAATACGTTAAGTAGTCTATCCTTCTTCTGAATGAAATTCCCTTTTTTAAAAAAAATTTTAAACATTTACTTATTTATTTTTTGAGACACAGAGACGGAGCACAAGTGGGGGAGGGGCAGAGAGAGAGGGAGACAGAATCAGAAACAGGCTCCAGGCTCTGAGCTGTCAGCACAGAGCCCAACATGGGGCTTGAACTCACAAACCGTGAGATCATGACCTGAGTCGAGCCAAAGTTGGACGCTTAACCGACTGAGCCACCCAGGCACCCCAATCCTCCCATTTTAGAATGACACCCTCGCCATCTGGTGTCTTCCAGTCTAGAAACTCTGTAATTGGTAACTTCTGGGATATAAATGCTCAGACTTCTGCTAGTTTGGGAGGATAAGTCATATACCTGCTGTCAGAGGAGGCGTATTTGGGGTTCAGCTGCTTCTTAAGTAGACTTCCAGCTAAACGTTCTGTTTTCAGCCCCATACTCACCTCCAGAGGTGATTTGTGTCACTAATTCCTTTTGCAGCTTCTTTGATGTAAATGTGGTTGCTGCTCGGTTTTCCCCAGCTTTCTCTAATCTACTAAATTAGTTACCGTTTGCCTTGCAGCTTTCCAATTTCCAACATTTTGTTGCTACTGTCTCCTTTTCTATTCTCCTCACTGTGTGATTTCGGTCATTAAAAAGAATGCCTTACCAGAATTCCCTCTGTGTCCTTTTATAACCTGCTATTTTATCACAGTGTGACATTTTACTTCTAATCAACTGGGAAAACTCCACATTGGTAACTTCTCAGAAAGAGATTGTCACAAAGTTATTTGAGTGACAGGGCATCTTGCCTGGCTGGTGAAGACAGTCTTCCCCTTCAACTTTCTGCCTTTATTGCTCTAGAAGCTTGAGAGCATTGATTGGCTTTTTGCTTTGTATCTACGAGAAAGAGAAAAGGAGGATGTGATGTCTGCTCACCACCACCCCGGGCCCTAGTACAAGTGTGAGTGCCAGTGGTTAATAGATCCAGGCTCATCAGCAGAAGGAGCTGTTTCCTGAGAGATGTCAGGGACTCCAGACACAAGTCCTGCTGCTGTGGGGCCTATTGTCCCAGTTTGACACACATTAATGTGGTAATCTGAGGACTGGCTGATGGCTTCTTCTGTAGGATATCAGTTCCGGTAACAGCAAAGCTTCCTTAAGCAGCTTTGAGAACTATGAGTGTTGAATCAGAATAGGAGAGGAGGAACACGGCAGATACTTCATGGAGGCTACAGCTGATATTTACAAACACACGTAAGGCCTCTTGTGGGCTCATCTAAAAAAAAAAAACAACAAAAAAAAAACAAAAAACAGGGAAGAGGGGCGCCTGGGTGGCTCAGTCAGTTAAGCATCTAACTCTTGGTTTCGGCTCAGGTCATGATCTCACAGTTTGTGATTTCAAGCCCCTCCTTGGGCTCCGCCCTCAGAGCTCGGAGCCTGCTTGGGATTCTCTCTCCCTCTATCTCTGCCCCTCCTGGCTTGCACTCTCTCTCTCTCTTTCTCAAAAATTAATAATAAAAATAAATAAACTTAAAAAAATTAAAACAAAACAAATAGGGAAGAGAACTTTCTGCAGGACTGGCTGATATAGGTTGAGACCTATGGTGGTCTGCTGTATCGGTGACCCCTAATGGATGCCTCGCAATATTCACAACCTTGTGTAGCCAATAGGCTACAGTGGATGGGACTATGAGCCAGTTCTGAGCCTAAGCCTAAAGAAGCCCTGGTAGTTTTCATTTTTGCTCTCCTGGGAACTTTGAGTCTCCAGGTAAGAAGTCTGTCTACCCTGCTGGAGTGACTGTGTGGAAAGGCCACACAGAGAGGGAGGGGCCCTGAGATTCCACAACAAAGAACTGAGGAAGCCAGCAACAATGAGAACTGAGGCTTCAGATGTATGACACCAGTTGAGCATTTGCAGTCATCCCCTGGCCACTTGAGCCTTGCCAGCTGAGGCTCAAGACCTGTGAGTGAAGAAGCCCTCGGGGGCATTCCAGCGCCAGCGGGCATCACATGAATCGGAAGCCAGCTACGACCTGCCAGAATTCCTGACCCATGTGTTGTGAGAAACAATAAAGCGGCAACTGTTTTAAGACATCGAGTTTTGGTGCAGTTGGTTATGCGTCGATAGGTCACCAGACTGAACCAGAAGAACTTCGGGTTCTTGATGTTTGAGGGACTGCCTCTACCCATCAAGATGTCATGACATTGAGACTGTGCTCAAAAAGAGCTAAAGAAAATGGCAAAAAGAGTTAAAGAAAAAGCATATACTGGTCTGGAAGAAAAATATGCATTTAGAATTTTTTTAAGTTTCTTTATTTTTAGAGTGGGGGGGAGGGAGGGAGGAGCAGAGAGAGAAGGCGAGAGAGAATCCCAAGCAGGTTCTGCACTGTCAGCACATTGCCCGACGTGAGGCTTGAGATCATGACTTGAGCCGAAATCAAGAGTCGGATGCTTAATTGACTGAGCCACCCAGGTGTCCTTGGAATTTTTATAAAATCTCTAAAAAAGATTTGAGCTTAGGCATTTTCTCCTTTACTCACTGTTGGTTTCAAAAACCTAAACTTAAAGACAAGAGTGGGAAATGCCCCCAAACACTACCTTCAGATTGGGTGGCTTTTTACGGATCCCAGTATGAGCTCCCTTTAACCCATGGCAAGGGAGCTGGGGCCTCCTCCACTTGTGATATTTTTTGGCAGTGGCTTAAATCTGATGCCTGTAGTTTATTTATTTACTTACTTATATTTTATTTTTTAAGTTTATTTCTTCTGAGAGAGAGAGAGAAAGCTTGCATATGTGATTGGGGGAAGGGCAGAGAGAGGCGGGCAGAGAGAGAATCCCAAGCAGGCTCACGGGGGGGTCAGCACAGAGCCAGATGCAGGGCTAGAACTCACAAACCATGAGATCATGACTTGAGACAAAGGCAGATGCTTAATTGACTGAGCCACCCAGGTGCCCTTATTTATTTTTATTTTAGAGAGAGAGAACTCAAGCAGGGAAGAAGGGCAGAGGAAGAGAGAGAGAATCTTAAGCAGTCTCTATATTCAGCATAGAGCCAACTTGGGCCTCGATCCCATGACCCCAGGATCATGACCTGAGCCAAAATCGAGTCAGGTGCTCAACTGACTAAGCCACCCAGGTGCCCCGATCTGATGCCTTTAGTTTATTTTTTCTTAATGTTTATTTATTTTTGAGAGAGAGAGAGAGAGAGAGAGAGAGAGAGAGAGACAGAGACAGAGCATGAGCGGGGGAGGGGCAGAGAGAGGGAGACACAGAATCCAAAGCAGACTCCAGGCTCTGAGCTGTCAGCACAGAGCCTGACTGGGGCTCGAACTCATGAGTAGTGAGACCATGACCTGAGCTGAAGTCGGACGCTTAACCAAGTTAGCCACCCAGGCACCCCTGATGCCTTTAAAGCCAGGTTGGGTGCCTGGATGGCTCAGTCGGTTAAGCGTCTGACTTCAGCTCAGGTCATGATCTCCCAGTTCGTGGGTTTGAGCCCCACGTTGGGTTCTGTGCTGACAACTCAGAACCTGGAGCCTGCTTCGGATTCTGTGTCTCCCTCTCTCTCTGTCCCTCACCTGCTTGGGCTCTGTCTCAAAAATAAATAAACATCAAAAAAAATTTTAATAAACAAATGAAGCCAACATAAGTTTTTTGGGTTTTTTTTCTCATTAAACTTTTGTTTTAATGGGTCTCAAAATTCTGTGACAGATTTTTGGTCAAGTTGTTTCCATTAAAAAGTACTGACTTTAAAAACGAGTAACTTAAAACTGCCACACACACACACACACACACACACACACAAATGGTCCACAAAACCTCCTTTCCTTCTGAAGGTTTTATGATTCATTGTTATCATTAACCAGTCTTTTACTTTAAACTTAAATGGCAAATTGATACAAATAGTTCTGAGACTGTTCTACCACCATAAAGCCAGGTTACATTTTAAAAATAAACTCCTGCAAGAAAGAAAAACATTTTAAAAATAAACTCCTGCAAGAAGGAAAATACTCATCTTTACAGAATCCTCCTCATGTGGTGCTGATACATTCTCTCAAGAAGTACCTTAATATAAGGAAAGGAGGTGAGGTTAGTAACCATAGCAGACAGGGCTTGAATCCCACCTCTTTCATGGTTTAGCTGTGGGGCTTTGAAGAAGTTATTCAACCTCTTTCAGTCTGTGCTCCCTCATCATTGAAAAGCGAGAATGTTAATACCTATCTTGAAGGATTGCCTTGAGAATAAAAGAGGTAATGTATATAAAAGTACATAACATACTGCTGGGCATATGGTTAAGGCTCAAAAATATCTTGGCTTCATTTTGCTGCATTCGTAAGTTATTGGAGCCAGAGTTATGACTCAAGGAGGTCGAAGAAAAGCGAAAGGGCTAGACAGCTCAGTAGTAGTTGGTCAGGACCATCACTGCCCTCTCTTCTCTCCATTGCCATTGACCTAGATCCTAGAGATACTAGACTTTTAAAATAGTAACCTATTACCCTAGATTTTCTGTAATCCCCCTCCCTATGCTCATCACAGAAAACAAGGGTTCTGGTTTTATCTCAAGAAAGAATGATAATACAACACCGATTATAAATGAGTCAAATTTTTTCTTTGGGGCTTTAAAAGCCAACGACTCATGACATAAGAAAACCTCTTTAAAAGAATAATTGAAGACCTGATTTTTCTCAACATTGTCACGCATATGCACACATACTCACACACATGCATACACACACTGACACGTGTGCATAACCACAAAGGACTAGCCAAAAATTCCCTGGACTTCAGAGTAGCGAGCATTCTAGCTCTAGTTTTGCCATTGACTTAGATCCTTAGAAACTATTAATGTGTTTTTCCCTTTGCACTTAGCAAGGAAATGACCTCCTTCTTATTTGGTTATGGCATCAATCTGTTTGTGAGGAGATTAAGATTGTTTCAGGAGGAATACTAAGAAGAAAAGAGCTAATATGCATTATTGAAATTCAAAATAGTTTTTTTTTCCAGCAAAACAATAGGCTTGAAAACTGGACTCTGTGAGAGAAATAATTTTCTATATTCACTTAGCTCCCATTTAACAAGATCTTGTTTTGTAATCTCTTAAATCTAGATTTGAAACTAGATTCAAATCTCCACCAAAGTAGGGGTAATTTAGTCTATTGTCTCTGATTTCCTCATCTACTCATGATGATGATAACACCTATATCAAAGGATTGTTTCCAGAATGAACTTCTGTCTTCTGAAGTGGGACTTAGGAAGTGGGCCAGGAAGCCAAGGATATGATATCGAAGGAATAAAAGAGAAGCCTGCCCTTTCCTTTCTTGGACATTGAAGAAGATAGCTAGAAGGTGAGAGTGAGATAAGAATCAAAGAGGCTTAACTTGCTTTTGTGGGAATGGCTTCAGAAATATCCAGAAAGAGAAGATATCATTGACGTTGGCACAAACTTGTGCCCAATGTAGATAAATGGACAAATCAGGGTAAACTGTCAGAGAGGGTCTAGTTTGTACTTCTAGTCCTCCAGTGATGAGTATTCAGTTGAGAGACATGGGCATGCCATGGAGAATGGTATGGCAGGAAGATCCAAACAGGAAACAGAGGCATGCAGTTTGGGTCAGAGCCTGGATGGGGGCCATGTCAAAATTCAAGGGGTCCACTGGGCTTTGCAGAGCTATGGGGAGGTTGAAGTCAGACCTAGTCAAGAAAGACATGTGAGGGGGCACCTGGGTGGCTCAGCCCATTAAGTGTCTGACCCCTGATTTCGGCTCAGGTCATGATCTGGCAGTTCATGAGTTTGAGCCCCACATTGGGCTCTGTGCTGACAGCACAGAGCCTGCTTGGGATTCTCTGTCTCCTCTCTCTTTGCTCCTCCTCCACTCATGCTCTCTCTCTTTCAAAAATAAATAAACTTAAAAAAAAAAAAAGAAAGAAAGACATGTGAGATACTGTAAGTGCTGACTTTAGCCAAAGGCCAGCAGGGGGAGAATGACCAAGTGCATATTGGCCCATAAACCAGAGGAGCCAAAGGACACATTGAGAGCACAAGGACCCCAATTCTCCTCATACACCCATTCCCGAGGAGATCACTTAAGCCTCTTCTCTCTCTCCATGCACTCTCACAGCTACTTGGAAAAAAGCCTGGGAAGAGGCAAGACCTCTGAGAAATCTGAGACTCTGAGCATTTTTACCTAGATAGATTAAAAAATATCTGAACAGCCTGTTTATTCTGTGGTATTGCACTGAAACAACTACAGCTTTTAATGCCACCCAGTGGATGAAGTTTGTAAGAAAGACCACATTGCTTATAGATAAACTATTTCTCCTCACATCTCTGAGTTGTAGTATAAGATAATTGACCCTATTAAGGAGCTTAGACATTGGTGGGACCCTCAAAATGGACTGCAATAGTCAGTTTTTGTTGTGTAACAAACAACTCCAAGATCTCAATGGCTTATAACAAAAACCACCTATTTTCATGCTTTTGGTGGTAGAAGTTGGCTATGGTTTGACTTATCCAAGTTGGGCTTCACAGGGAGTAGTAGGGCTTCAGACTTCTGATTATGTTCAGTTATTTAATCTGGGACCCAAGCTGGAGGGGCAGTGCATGTCTGGAATTTGCTCTTCTCTTAACACATCACAGGAGTGTAAGAAGCAAAGTCAAATCACAAAAGCACATTTAAAGTATATGTTTGTATCATGTTCTATGGCATTCTATTGGCCCAAGGAAAGTCACATAGCAAAAGGCATGGATGTATACTTAAATAAAGGGGAGGCAGAGAATTGGGAATAACAATCGAAACTGCCAGAGGACCACTGTTCCTTGCCCACCCCTCACTCCCAAGCAGTAATATTTCCAAAATGATGTGTGAATTCTAGGAGCAAAGTTTCCCGTGTGCAAAGAGTATCAGTGGAGAATCACAGAGGGCCCAAGGAGCCAGCATACCAAGCATGATGGAGCAGGATGAGGAAAGCCTAGGTCTTGGATGACATAGTTTAAGGTGTTTACCAGCCACCTACCTCCAGACCTTTTTGTAATATGAAATGAGTTAATATCTATACTGTTAGTTGAGTTTTCTGTCAGTTGCAGCTGAGTGTATCCTAACCAAAACTGGTTAGACTCTTATTAACTCTATTTTTCCTTGAGGCCTAGAGAAGTAAGTGCTGGAGGTTGGATTTGAACCCAAGTTTTGTCTACAGAGCACATGCTTTTACTTTACTATGATACCTTGCCCTCCAAGTCTTGTGTGAGGCTAAAGTCTCTTAGGTACATGTCAGCTGATTCAACGGGTAATGGAGTTAAATGCCTCCATGGTGAAAAAGCAGAAAGTCTGGGCATAGCAGTAAAAAATACCAACATGGCTTTGATCTGGCCCTGTAGCCATACAACTCAGAGAAGAGTCAGGGCCAGGCACCAGAGGATACTCAGATGTAGGGCTAGTCCTGAGGTTTCTCTGAGTTTTATGCAGGAAGAGATGTTAGGTGATGGTGACCTCACTCAACAATTTAATCAACCTACACACTTAAAATAAGCCCCCTCAAGCACCTGCTCCCTTCATCCCCCTCTTCTGCTTTGAAACAATGAAAAGGAAAATTGGCCAATAGCAAGTCTAAGCCATCAGTCCTCAAATCTATTCTATAGATCAAAATTTCTGGGCCACATGGAAATACCTCTCTAGGTAGATACCAGGAACTGACCCAACAATTGTATCCCACACAGTAGGTGTTCATGAAGGTTTACTGAATGAATGAACAAACCACAATATAGGATCAGGGCCTGATGAACCTCCCTGCAAGCCTAAAGATCTGTTGGCCAGTGTATTTAGAGTTATTGAAGCTCAAAGGTCTACCTGATATTAGTCAAAGTCATGTGAGACAGATCAGCTAGAATACCCAGGATATCATGTCTTTCCAGTGAGTAGATTTCTCATACCTCTGTCCAAGGAACTTCTTACTACTGAGGTACAGATGCAGAATAAACATGATAGTCACTGAGCATGAGTCAGAGGAGTGAGGACATGTTAGGCAAGTTTCCCTAGGGCCCCACAGAAGCCATTGAAACATGCCTGTCTTGACAGGATTTGGTAATTCTGAAAGTATAATTTAATTTCTCAGGCCTGGATACAATTTTATCACACAGTACAAGATAGATAGATAGATAAGTTATCAGATATATATATGTACATATATATATATGTGAATATATATGTATATATATATGTGAATATATATGTATATATATATCAGATATCTGATCTATCTATATCTATATATATCAGTTTAAATTATATATATATCAGTTTAAATTATATATATAATATATATATAAATTATATATATTATATATATAGACTAGACTAAATTATATATATATTATATATATATAGACTAAATTACATATATATTATATAATTTAAACTGATATTTTAATATATAATATATTATTATATATATTATAATATATATTATATTATATATTATATATAATTTAAACTGATTATATATATATATAAATTATATATATATTATATATATAATTTAAACTGATATTTTGAGGGACTCCTCCTATTAAGAGAAGTCTAGCCCTGTCCAAGCCCCAGCTTCTTGTCTGTAAGAGTACCTCCAGGGTCTTCCCCATAACCCTACATAGCACTTGGCTCTCAGGTGGCACAATGAATGCCCAGGATTCTAACAGAACTCCAGTGATGATGGGGTCCCTGGTGCTGACACATCTCTGTCCCCATCACTTTTTTTATACTGGGCTTCTGCACAGAGGGACCAGGGTGGGGCGTCCACCTCCTTCCATAGGCCTCTGCTTCCATAGCTGGTGCTGTGGTCTTTCTTAGTTCTTTTACTTGTTCTGAAGCAAAAGGGCTTCGCAGGGAGCTCAAATTTGCCCATATCCAAGAATAACTTGATTCATGTCCCATTTTGAGGCTATTTCTTTTACTCATTCACTTAATCAGTCAACAAATATTGATGGTCAACTTTGTGCCATCAGCGTGTGAAGCACAGGGTGTCTGCCTTCAAGCAGCTTGTGGCCCAGCTGAAAATATTAACATTTAGTGAAACATTACAATGAAATGTGAAGTGAGTTATGATAGAACAAATAAAATGTGCTATGAGGGATATGGAACAGGGACAGCTAATCTCATGTGACACAGTAAAGAGCTTCCTGAGGATATGAAGTTCACAGTGAGAACTGAAGGATGAATAGAAATTAGCCCAGTAAAAGAGTGAGGAGACTTAAAATTTTTTTTTTAATTTATTTTTGGGACAGAGAGAGACAGAGCATGAACGGGGGAGGGGCAGAGAGAGAGGGAGACACAGAATCAGAAACAGGCTCCAGGCTCCGAGCCATCAGCCCAGAGCCTGACGCGGGGCTCGAACTCACGGACCGCGAGATCGTGACCTGGCTGAAGTCGGACGCTTAACCGACTGCGCCACCCAGGCGCCCCCTTAAAATTTTTTTTAATGCTTATTTATTTTGAGAGAGAGAGTGTGTGTGTGAGAGTGGGGGAGGGGCAGAGAGAAAGAAGGATTGAGAGAGAGAGAGAGAGAGAGAGAATGAATCTCAAGCAGGCTCCACACTCAGCGTGGAGCCTGACTCGGGGGTTGATCCCACGACTGTGAGCTCATGACCTGAAGTGAAATCAAGAGTCTGACAGTTAATTAACTGAGCCAGGCACCCTGGGCCTTAAAAATATTCTTTTTAAATTAGGGCGCCTAGCTAGCTCAGCGGGTAGAGCATGTGACTCTTGATCTCTGACTAACAAGTTCAAGCCCCACTTTGGGCATAGAGATTATTAAAAAAGAAAAAAAAAATTAAAGAGTGTGGGGCCAAGGGGCTCACTGTTTTGTACAAATTATTTGAAGGTAGAAAAAACACTCCATGAGATTATTACTTGGATACAGAGTTATAACCGACATTAAAACAAAAACAGCATACACTTTCCCAGGGAAGAGAAAAAAGAGAGTACATTTTCAAATTATTTTATAATGCTCAATATAACTTTGTTAACATTAGACAAAGACAGTATAAGATAGGAAAACTATAGGCTAATCTCACTAACAAACATAGTTGGGAAAATCCTAAACAAGATTTTTGTAAATCTAACCCAGCTGTGTGTGTGTGTGCGCGTGCGTGCGTGTGTGTGTGTGTGTGTGTGTAAATCTAACCCAGCTGTGTGTGTACTGCTAACCTGACAATTAAAAAGGGGGGAAACCCCATAAATAATTATTGTATTATTTATAGGGATTTTATTTTCTACATACAAAACCCAATACACTATTAGAATTGATAGGAAACCTTAGAAATGTTACTGGATATGAGATTAATAAGCAAAAAAAACTGGTTTTCTTTATACAAGTGGCAGATTAGCAAGAAAATATAATTTTATAAAAGCCCTTTACAATACAATAAAGATTTGAAAGTAACTAGGGGATAAATCGAACAAAAATGTTCAAGAAATTTCTGAGAAAAATTATATCATTTTATTGAAATGTGCTAAAGCAGACCTAAATAAACGGAAAGTCATACCATGTTTTTGGATGAGAAGACTTAATATTACAATGGTGTCAACTCTCCCCAAAGTAATCTGTAAATCTAATGTAATTCTAATAAAAATCCCTAGTAATAGTTTTTCTGGATGTCACAAGCTGACTCCAAAATTTATATGGATGAACAAAGAGCCAAGAACAACTAAGATATCACAAGATATGTGCCTTACCATATATCAAGAATTATGGCGGGGTGCCTGGATGGCGTAGTTAGTTAAGCATGGGATTCTTGATTTCAGCTCACGTCACGATCTCTGGTTGTGAGATCAAGTCCCGCATCAGGCTCTGTGCTGATGGCACAGAGCCTGCTTGGGATTCTCTCTCTCTCTCTCTCTCTCTCTCTCTCTCTCCCTTTCTCTGTACCTCTTCAGCTCTCTCTCTCTCTCTCTCTCAAACTAAATAAATAAACCTTAAAAATAAATAAATAATAAATAAACACTAAAAAAGAATTATGGCAATTATTTAGTAATTAAAATAGTTGGGTACTGATACAGGGATAAACTCATAGGGCAATGGAGCAGAAAAGAAAGCTTAACAATAATTATGCATATGTATGGACATCTAATACTGACATAGGTAAGTTGTCCTTGTTCTGTGGATGGGATTGAGTATTCAATAAAATGCACTGAGACAATTGGTTTTCCATATGAAAAAATAAAATAAAGGGGCACCTAGGTGGTTCAGTCAGTTAAGCATCTGACTTCGGCTCAGGTCATGATCTCACGGTTCATGAGTTCAAGTCCCGCATCGGGTGAGCATGAACCCCACTTTGAGTGAGCCCTGCTTCTCTCTCTCTCTCTCTCTCTCTCTGCCCCTGACTCACTTATGCACTCTTTCTCAAAATAAAATAAAATAAAATAAAATAAAATAAAATAAAATAAAATAAAACTAGATTTCTATCTCATTTCATACAGAGAAAGGAGGCCCAACTGGATTAAAGTCCTAAATGCATTGGGGCGCCTGGGTGGCGCAGTCGGTTAAGCGTCCGACTTCAGCCAGGTCACGATCTCGCGGTCCGTGAGTTCGAGCCCCGCGTCAGGCTCTGGGCTGATGGCTCGGAGCCTGGAGCCTGTTTCCAATTCTGTGTCTCCCTCTCTCTCTGCCCCTCCCCCGTTCATGCTCTGTCTCTCTCTGTCCCAAAAATAAATAAACGTTGGAAAAAAAAAATTAAAAAAAAAAATAAAGTCCTAAATGCATAAAGCAAAAATTTTAAACTTTCAGAGAAAAATGTAGGGCAGTAGAATATTGGGATAAGATAGAATTTCTGCGTAAGATACTTGAAAAGCACAAGTCCAAAGGGAAAAAATTGATAAATTTGTCTATGTTAAAATTTAAAACTTCTGGGGCGCCTGGCTGGCTCAGTTGAAAGAGCATGTGACTCCTGATCTTGGGGTTGTTAGTTCAAGCCCCACGTTGGGTGTAGAGATCACTTCAAAATAAATCTTTAAAAAAAAAGAAATAAAAGTCATTATACGTGGAGTTTTGAAAAACAAATTAACAACAAAACATTGGTTACCTCGCCATACAGAGAAAGACAGATACCATATGGTTTCACTCTTATGTGGGTCCTGAGAAACTTAACAGGAACCCATGGGGGAGGGGAAGGAAAAAAAAAAAAAAAGAGGTTAGAGTGGGAGAGAGCCAAAGCATAAGAGACTGTCAAAAACTGAGAACAAACTGAGGGTTGATGGGGGGTGGGAGGGAGGAGAGGGTGGGTGATGGGTATTGAGGAGGGCACCTTTTGGGATGAGCACTGGGTGTTGTATGGAAACCAATTTGACAATAAATTTCATATATAAAAAAATAAACAAACAGGAGTGGATGAACAAAAAACAAAAACAAAAAACATTGGTTACCTCTGAGAAGGGTTTACAGAGTAGCCAAGCAATAGGATAATGAGGGAGACTTTTTATTGGTTACTTTTTAAAAAAAATTTTTTTTAACGTTTATTTATTTTTGAGACAGAGAGAGACAGAGCATGAACGGGGGAGGGTCAGAGAGAGGGAGACACAGAATCCGAAACAGGCTCCAGGCTCTGAGCTGTCAGCACAGAGCCCGACGCGGGGCTCGAACCCACGGACCATGAGATCATGACCTGAGCCGAAGTCGGCCGCTCAACCGACTGAGCCACCCAGGCGCCCCTGGTTACTTTTTTTTAAAGGGTGAAATTCAAATAGCATACAGTTAATCATTTTCACGTGTACAGTTTAGTGGTATTTAGTATATTCACAATGTTAATGTAACCACTACCTTTCTCTAATTTCAAACATTTTTCATCACCCCATAAACACGCTTCCTGTCCATTAAGTAATCACATTCCCCTTGACTTCATCACCCTGTAACCTCTACTCTGTTTTTTGTTTTAAGTTTATTTATTTATTTTGAGAGAGAGAGAGAGAAAGAGAGAGGGCACGAACACGCACACACAAGTAAGGGAGAGGGAGAGAGAGCTGTCAGCACATGGCCCTACACAGCGCCTTTGGATCTTGCAAACCCTGAGATTGTGACCTGAGCCAAAATCAAGAGCCAGACATTCGACTGACTGAGCCAGCCAGAGGCACCCCCCCGTCTTTTGTAAGTTTATTTTGCATTCTGTCTCTATGGATTTGCCTATATATATATATATATCGTATAAAAAGGAATCACACAATTTGACCTTTTGTATCTGGTTTCTTAGACTTAGCATAATTCAGCGTTCATCAAAGTAGCATGTATCTGTACTACATTCCTTTTTTATGGCTGAATACTTACTATTGCATTCTATGTATGTATCATAACGTGCTTATCCATTCATCAGTTGATGGACACTTGGGCTGTTTCCACCTTTTTGGCTATTAGAAAAATCGGTGCTATAAACATTCTTGTACAACTTTCTGTGTGTACATGTGCTTTTATTTCTTGGGTAAAATTGCTGGCTCATACCAAGAATAAACAAAGCTGGGCGCTACTTAAAGTGGGAAGGACAGATTTTAGTCAGTAAGATACTACTGCAGTGGAGAAAAGAGTCCCACATGCATGAAACTCAACTTTGATTCGTACAGAGGTAACTGGGCATTTTAAAGGGAGAATGAGGGAATAGGGAGGGGGGAGAGTGGCAACTTTGTAGAGTCAGGGAAGTGGAAAATTACAAAAAGCAGGCAGCAGGGGAGTTGGTCCGTGTGAAATCCATTTGGGTTTATTAACTGGTGCTTATCCAGGTTAGGCTTCTACCCTCCCAAAGAGGCTGAGAGGCAGGGGTCCTACCTTCAGGCATCAGCTGGAACAAACAGTAAATTCTTCTGGCAGCCTCAAGTTTTCTCAGGCAGGTGCTTTAAGGGGGTCAAGGGTCATTGCAAGGATGTGGCCTTGAGCTGTTAGAAACGATGTTAGCATTTGTTTAAGTCTTTATAGGTCTAGATTGAAAGGGTTTAGAGACACCTGGCTAGAGTTTGGTCAAGGAGAGAATCTTTTTTAGTCATATGGTAATTCTATATTTAACTTTTTGAAGAACCCTGGTTATCTTTGTGTGCCTTTTGAAATACATGTGAATATATTGCTATTCCAAAAATTAATAATAAAAGGCGCATTAATGTAGACGTCATATATAGGCATATAACCAAGAAGAATTACTATCTAGAATTTATAGAGAGCTTCCACAAATCAATATAAAAAAGACAATAAACCCCACAGAAAAAGTGAAGACAGGACAAAAGACAATTCCTCAAAGAAGAAGAAACAAAAACTGCCAATGAAAATAACGAGATAACACTTCACATCCATCAGATTGGCAAAGATAAGTCTGGTAATATCAAATGTGAGACTATGGGGCAATAAGGACCCTCTTACATTGGGTCAGAGAGTAAACTGGAAAAACCACTGTGGAGACCATTTGGCAATCTCTAGTGGAGGGGATAACACAATTCCATTTATACACTTTTAAAAAAATGTTTATTTACTTTTGAGAGAGAGAGACAGAGCTCGAGCACAGGAGGGGCAGAGAGAGAGAGACACAGAATCCGAAGCAGGCTCCAGGCTCTGAGCCATCAGCACAGAGCTTGAACTCACAAACCATGAGATCATGAACTGAGCTGCAGTTGGACACTTAGTGGACTGAGCCATCCAGGTGCCCCTCCACTTATAGACTTATACCCAAATTCTCCCACATTTGCACAAGAAGGTATACAGAAGTATGTTTATTGCAGCATTATTTTATATAGCAATCAGGTGGAAATTATTTTTTTTTAAATAAATGTCTGATAGGTCTACGTGGTTTATGCCATTTTTTTAAGTTTATTTATTTTTGACAGAGAGAGAGACACACACAGCATGAGTGGGGGAGGGGCAGAGAGAGGGAGACACAGAATCCGGAGTGGGCTCCAGGCTCTGAGCTGTCAGCACAGAGCCCAACGCAGGGCTCGAACTCACGGATCGTGAGATCCTGACCTGAGCCAAAGTCGGACGCTCAACTAACTGAGCCACTCAGGCGCCCCAATAAGGTGGAAATAACTTTAATATCCATAAGCGAAACAGTGATACATGATCTGTGATATATTTATCAAATTGAATATTATACTGCTGTGCTGTTCAATATGGTAGCCACAAGCCACACGGGACTCTTTACATTTAAATTTAAAAATTATAAATTTAAATTGAGTCAAATGAATTCTATGTTTTAAATTTCAAAGTTTGAATTCAGTTCCTCAATCACATTAGCTGCATTCAGATGCTTCAAGTGCTCAGTAGTGGTACCATATTGGACAGTGCAGATATAGAACATTTCCAGAAAGTTCTACTGGACAGCACTGTTATGGAACAGATAAAATGAGTCATCTGGGTCGACATGTTTCAAAATATATAAATCTCAAAAATATAAGGTTGATAGGAAAAAGCAGGCAAGCTGCACAGGGACACCTAGAGTGTCCCATTTAAATGCTCTCCCATTTAATACACACTCCCACTTAAATAGTTTGGAAATTAAAAACATTCATTGCCTTCAGAGATGGGAAGTGTGTGGTGAGGGATGAACTGGTTGGTATTTTTAACATACATCCTTTGCCTCTCTTAAATTTTGAATCATGCAATTATATCATCTATTCAAATATAGGAAAATAAATTCTGGCCCCAACCAGTTCAAGAAAAATGCTCAAGGCACGTACAGCCTGTTTGGACTTTGGCAAAACCATATTTATGGGTTACTTGTTGAAACCCATCCACCAGATTATCTTAAAAAAGAAACTCGTGTTTCCTTTCTGTGATATTTTACAATTGCCACAGAATGCAAAAAAAAATATTTGCACTGAAACGTCTCCAGCAAGACCTTGCTCAATCCTCTGTTGTGTTTCACGTGAAAATGAAAACCTGTGATCAAAAAAGTTTTGAAATCACTTGTAAAGAAAATGTGATGTGAAGATGAAACTAAACTGTAATGTGTTAGCAAATAAGTAAATCCAGTTTGAACACGTTAAAATGCTGTATGTTCTCACAGACCCATAAAAATACAGTAATGGTACAAAATAATTTGCGGGCCTGGCAATCATCACATTCAGGCTAGAGGCTACCTCTGAGGAGAGAGGAGGGCTATCTGGAAGGAGTACACAGGGGCATCAACTGAGTCTGTAGTATTTTACTTATTTAAAAAAAAACCAAACAGGACAAATTGTTAGTGTTGAATAAGGGGGTGGTGATCCCGTGAGGCTCACTATGGCTGTGCTATGTGGTTTTCTACTTATTTCTTGTTTTTTTTTTAATTTTTTTTCAATGTTCATTTATTTTTTGAGAGAGAGACAGAGAGACAGAGAGACAGAGTGTGAGCAGGGGAGGGGCAGAGAGAGAGGGAGACAAGGAATCCGAAGCAGGTTCCAGGTTCTGAGCTGTCAGCACAAAGCCTGACGCAGGGCTCGAACTCACAAACTGTGAGATCATGACCTGAGCTAAAGTCAGACGCTCAACCGACTAAGCCACCCAGGCGTCCCCTCCCCACCCCCCCGCCTTTTTAAACACTATAAACGCTTTATTAATCGCAAACCACCCCTGTGGGCCAAGTGGTCCTCCCAGACATCCAGGACCCAGCCACAAGTTCAGCGCAGCCTCTCGCTCTGACAGGGTGAGCACTTGGCCCTCGCGCCCAAGGCCTCTCACCTTGTGGAGGGTGGAACTGCTCCTGCGATCCGTGACCTCCACGCGCACCTGCGTGCACTGTCCCCACGAGCTGGTCCCACCCAGCACGTTGCCGAGCCTGGCCAGCTCGATAGGCTGAGCGGGGCTGGCCTCCGGGGTGACAGCGCGGCGGTCAGACGGAGAGCTCCTCATTTTGAAAGAGAAAGGAAGACAAGGGAGAACAATCATTTTAAGCTTTAAGTGGGAAGGCCTGGATGTGAGGGAGCACATTGCACTTCTGAGAAATTAAAAAACGCTTTGTAGCCGGATTTGCCCTGGAGAAGTCTGGCCACGTGGGCATGGGCAGCACACTGGACCATTTAAGCCGGGGTGGCAGAAAAACATAGGGAAGGGCTTCTTCATAAAGCAAATATAAGATCAGATATGAATTTTTCTTTGCAGAAGGGAAGCCTCTTTTTAATTAGCCAAGGGCTCACTAGATTTGGAAAACATCAAAAAGCTAAATACAATTCTCAAGGTGAATGCATTTTACATTGCACTTACTCCTCTCAAGATTCCGGCATCCAAAGGGAAGAAAATGCGTACCATTGTACATGCTGTGCTGAGTATATCACATCTGTGATCTCTTAATTTTTGTCATTGCCTCTCTATCTGCTCGTCTATCTGTACTCCTCACTGGGGTGAGTACTTCAAAAAAGGCAGGGACCATGTCTGTCCTGTTCACTGCTGTGTGCCCAGCGTCCCACACGGGGCCCCTGGCTCCATGCTGTAAAAAAGTATTCTCTTGGGGCGCCTGGGTGGCTCAGTCGGTTAAGCGGCCGACTTCGGCTCAGGTCATGATCTCACAGTCCGTGAGTTCGAGCCTGGCATCGGGCTCTGTGCTGACAGCTCAGAGCCTGGACCCTGTTTCAGATTCTGTGTCTCCCTCTCTGACCCTCCTCCGTTCATGCTCTGTCTCTCTGTCTCAAAAAAATAAATAAACGTTAAAAAAATGTTTTAAAAAGTATTCTCTTTTTGTTTTCTTTTGTTTTAATTGTTGAGTCAACATCTTTCTTCTTGGTCATTTGTTTTAAACTTATTAAATAAACCAAAAGAACTGTTCAGTGTGTTATACAAACACGTGTACAGGCATGTATGACTGAAATCAACCATCTAACAATAGAAAATGTCAATGTTCGGAGCCCATCAATGCTTGGGGATTCTGGGCCGTTTTCCCGTATGGAAAACAGGCTTAGCATCTCCATCTCCAACAGACGCATGTTGTCTCCTGTGATAATTAAGGAGTGAAATGGTCCTTCCAAGTTCATGGTGCATGTTTGCTGCAAGTGCTGGCTGCAATTTTCTGGTCCTTAGCTCCAACCCTGGCTAAGCTAACACAGTGTCTCTTTGGTGGCTGCTGATTCTTCTCATATTCTTTGATTCTGAACAATCTCCAGAAGTCGCTGGGCTGCTTGATTTTCATTCATACACCAAGGAGGTTTGTAAGTCTTCCTTCGATTAGATGTTCCAAAGACTACTCCTTTATTTCAATATCTAGTAAGCACGACGCCTGTGTGCCATTTTGTCTGTTCTTCACTTTGTCAAAAAAGCTTTCCAGTGTCCAAGTGCCTGTCCGGGAAACGATAGAACGTGGCTCTCCCAATTTATACAACTGTAAACCTAACTACAAAACAGCAGCCTAAGCATCTATTATGAGAGCATTTTGAATAACTCGATGAGAGATTCCCAGTTTTGTTGCTCTCAGAATGAGATCACTGTGTGTTGTAGCCCCAAATGGATCATCAACCATAGGGAATCGCTGATATCAGCATCCTTCAAAATATTATCTGCTTCTTGTTCCACTTCTTCTCTATAAGCAAGAATCAATTTTCTTCCATAAAACTCTTCCAGGGCTTTTCTTCCCTACTGTCAGGACTCAGGTATAGGCTTCCAGATACACTCAGCTGCAGCGTCTTACAACTCCCAGGCCCTTGGGTGTTGATGATTCTTGGCATCTCCCAGGCCCAAGCTAATCAGGTAACACATTTCAAAATCCAGGGGGAGGGAGACCACTAACTGTTGCCTTTCCAAAGAAGCAGTTACTGATGGGAGCCCTTCTTACACTGAATTTGTATTCTGGATAAAAAATGAAGCAAAATGTTATTAAGGGTAGTAGCACCTTTTTTTTTTTTTCTTTTATGACTGATTTTTTCTGAGGAGCACTGACCAAAGAAAGGAAGATGATTCTTTAGATCTAAAGGGTGTATCTTCCCTGGATCTTTGACATTGCTTTTCAGTGTGATAATGGACCTTACTCAGGGAGTGGCTGTCTCTTGGGAGGCTTACCCCTACAGATGGAGGGTGTGGTGGTGGTGAGTGATGCCTCCTTGGCAATGGGGACTGGAGACTGGAGAGGGAGGTCTTCGTATCTCCAGGGAGGGATCGTACGCATTCACTCCCTTTTTATTGACCAACTTGCATTTCCCATCAAAGAAATGACAGTAAAATATAGAAAGCCACATTTCTTTCATCTAACCCAACCTCTGGCCTACTTAAGTGACCAGTTATTTCCCAGTCTGGATATGAAAATTTCCTTTATGAGAAACTCTCTAGGACGTTCATTGAATACAGTTTGTAGTAGTGGAATTCTGTGATCCGGACACATGGTTAAAAAGGACATTCCCGTAGCAGCGTGAGGTGAAACCTGGATGATGCCTGGCCTCTGAAGATTCCTTCATGCCCAATGTCCCGTGGGCATTCTCATCCCCAATCTCATTTCCCCTCCTCTTCCAAATCTGTGCTGTTAGCTGTGTTTGGATAGTCTGGGAGAGTAGGGAGAAAGATGAGATGGCCAGAGAGAATCCAGCCATCTGTTTGTAGTTAATGTCAGGAGCTCTCTTATCTTTTTGAGAACTGGAAAGTCACTGGAGAAATAATTACCACGTGGACTAAAAATCTCTATTAGTTTTTGGGTAGAAAAATGCAAACAGGAATTTTCCAAGGTTCCCCATCCAATCTTTGTGTCCACAGAAACATCTCAACATTTCAGTGGATCCTTGGGGGGCCTGGGGGGGCAGATTTAATTCTCAGTCTCAGGGAAATCTTTTTAAAAGAATTTTTCATACCTAGGTACTATAGCCATGTTACATGACATTTGAAAATGTAGTGAAAAGTTTTGCATTTTGATTATTTTTCCCCACTCTTTTTCTTATGCATCCTCTTTTTTCCCAAACGCAATTTTGAATGTAGTGTATATACAAGTCCCCCCAGGGGGGCAGACTTCTTCACTCACCTTAAATCATAAATGCTCTCCTTTGTGGAGGATCTAGATGCAGTGATGTGTTTCTGAAAGCAAATGTGCTATAATACCTTTTTTTTTTTTTTTACTTGAATAACTAACAAGGAGGGATACTCTAGATTTGGAATCTAACTTGGCAAGATAATATGCAGATTTGATTAATTGTAACAAAATCAGCAAGGTCTCAAACAGGAAGCTATCAATATAAGGTGAATGCACAAATGTAATTTCACATAACAAATATAGTTTCAACACGAAGTAAACAAACACAATTTGCTATAACAAATAGTCTCGACAAATGCAATTTCCTTTCATAAAAAGCCTATCATCAAAGCCTTCAATTGTAGGTTGTAATTTCTGGAGTTAGAAATAGCCTATCCCAGAGGCTGCCTGATTTTATCCCACTTTTTAAAATGAAACGGAAAAGTAAATAAATAACTAACTAACTAAATAAATAAATAATAAAATGAGGGGTGCCTGGGTGGCTTAGTTGGTTAAGTGTCAGACTCTTGATTTCGGCTCAGGTCATGATCTCACGGTTCGTGAATCAAGCCCTACATCGGGCTCTGGCTGACAGTGCAGAGCCTGCTTGGGATTCTCTCTCTCTCTCTCTCTCTCTCTCTCTCTGCCCCTCCCCTCTCTCAAAAATACATAAACTTTAAAAAATAAATTAAAAACATAAAATAAAATGGTAGTTACACTTTAACTAGAAACAGAGCATGCCAAAAATAATTTTGGAAAAGCTTCTTCCCCTTGGCCAAATGTTGGCCCATTGTACTTGATACATACTGTCTGTACCTATATCTGTACCCGTACCCATACTTGTACCTGTACCTGTACCTATAACCTGTACCTAAGCTGCACTGAAAGACTTCATGTCAATGAAATTCTTTTCTTGCAACACTTCCCGTAAGATATCACTGCCACTTGTAACAGTGACAAGTGATTTGAACCAAGGTTGAATTATGGTCTTTTAAAATGTATCATTTATTTTTTTAATTTTATTTTTTATTTTTTAAAATTTACGTCCAAATTAGTTAGCATCTAGTGCAACAATGATTTCAGGAGTAGATTCCTTAGTGCCCCTGACCCATTTAGCCCATCCCCCCTCCCACAACCCCTCCCGTAACCCTCAGTTTGTTCTCCGTATTTATGAGTCTCTTCTGTTTTGTCCCCCTCCCTGTTTTTATATGATTTTGTTTCCCTTCCCTTATGTTCATCTGTTTTGTCTCTTAAAGTCCTCATATGAGTGAAGTCATATGATTTTTGTCTTTCTCTGACTAATTTCACTTAGCATAATACCCTCCAGTTCCATCCACGCAGTTGCAAATGGCAAGATTTCATTCTTTTTGATTGCTGAGTCATACTCCATTGTGTGTGTGTGTGTGTGTGTGTGTGTGCGTGTGTGTATATACCACATTTTATTTATCCATTCATCCATCGATGGATATTTGGGCTCTTTCCATACTTTGCCTATTGTTGAAAGCGCTGCTATAAACATGGGGGTGCATGTGTCCCTTCAAAACAGCCCACCTGTATCCTGTGGATGAATGCCTAGTAGTAAAATTGCAGGGTCGTAGGGTAGTTCTGTTTTTAGTTTTTTTGAGGAACCTCCATACTGTTTTCCGGAGTGGCTGCACCAGCTTGCATTCCCACAAATGTATCATTATGCCACACTTGTTACTGTAGAGTCTCCAGAATCACTACTCGCAGTGGCTGCATGATGTTCCACATGTTCTCAAATGCTTTTCTTCCTTAGAGTTCATCTCATTTTACAGTTGTACACTGAATGGTATGGCTGTGTTTAAGGTGAGTCTCTTCAATTGACTCTAAGTTCCCTGAGGGCAGGGCTAGGTGAGTTAGGGCTCAGGATTGAATCACCAGCAGCAGCACACATAGAAGGCACACTGTCCCTGATAAGTATACTATATGTATGTGTGTGTGTGTGTGTGTGTGTGTGTGTATACACACATACACATATATATGTATATATGTGTTATTATCAATATTTGTAAATTAAATTTGCATCATAATTTTGTCATCTTCTGTTTAATAATTATCCACTAGTGGAAACTTTGGTTGTTTCCAACACTTTACTTTTGTAAATTTTTGTGCGCATTTTTTATTATTTCCTTAAACTAAATTCTTAAATTGGAATATTACTTTAAGAGGTGTCAGTACTGGGGCACCTGGTGGCTCGGTCGGTTAAGCGTCCGACTTCGGCTCAGGTCATGATCTCACGGTTTGTGGGTTCGAGCCCCGCGTCGGACTCTGTGTTTACAGCTCGGAGCCTGGAGCCTGCTTCGGATTCTGTGTCTCCCCCACCCCTCAAAAATAAATAAACATTAAGAAAAACAAAAAGAGGTGTTGGCACTTTCAAGTTTCCTAAACTTCTAGAAAAGAAGTACCAATAATGTATGGGAGTACCAATCTGACAGGGAGGCATATTTCGTTTTTCTCATTTTCTTTTCATCTTATTGTGTAATGCATTCGTGCGGTACAAAATGTGAAAGTACTCCCCGTGCCCTGGCACACTTTGAATTGCCCGGTCTTCATGCCATCTTGGGCTTCACTTCCTACACAGCCTCGACAACATTAGAGGTTTTTCTCCCACTCCAAATACTTCTTTCCCTGGGGGACAAAAGGCTGATAGTGCACCTCAGACCTAATGGTAGTTATGTTCTTCTCCCGTGGGCTACTCAAATCTTGGTGCCTGAAGAAACACCCATGATTGTCACTTGTGGATTTGGGGCAAGTGGCCTGGAATAGGGCTCCTCTTCTGCTGTGTTCCCAGAAGGTGAGCTTGTGGGGGCCCCTGGAGAGCTTCTCTGCACCCTTTCCCCTAGAGACTGTAGACAAGGATCTGGAAGGCACCGCAGTGGCGGGACACTCTGGGAAAAACTGGAGGCCTCCTTCTCCAGAATAAACCACAGGCCTACTCCTTGCCATGACTTACTCTGTGGAGATGAGTGGGTCTCCACCTCACAGGACCGGTATCTATCTATGCCTTGGTTGTGTTACCAAATAAAACCCTGGGATAAAGGGAGAATAACTTTAGGGGAAATCAATCACCTCTGGCTGGGTCCTCTCAGACCCACAAAGCTCGACCCATCCTTTGGGACCTCAGCTCCTGGCCTGTAACCACATCTCCACTCCTTCGAGATGGAAGCTACTTTTTCTGCATGCTTACTTTATCTCGCTGCTCACACAGCTGAGATGAGAGCTTCCCCTGGAAATCTTTCTCCAACTCCTCACTTCTGAGAAAGGTGATCCAACAGCACTTGTCTTCCTTCTCCCATATGCTAATATTTTGTTGTCTGTCTCCCCTTTACTCCCCAACTTGTAGCTCTGATAGGAAAGAGACTGTGTGTGTCTCCTTCATCAAAGCCTAGCAGAGTATACATGGTATGAGTGGGCACTTCAAAAATGTTGAATGAATTGTACTTGAAAGCCGAATGGCCTATTAAAGCTTTTCATAATAGTTCTGAGAAATAAAATTCACCTTTTAAAATGTACAAATCAGGGGTGCCTAGGTGGCTCAGCCAATTAAGCGTCCGACTTAGGCTCAGTTCATGATCTCACAGTTCGTGAGTTCCAGCCCCGCGTCGGGCTCTGTGCTGACAGCTCGGAGCCTGGAACCTGCTTCAGATTCTGTGTCTCCCTCTCTCTCTGCCCCTCCTCCACTTGCACTATGTTTGTCTGTCTGTCTCTCTCTAAAAAAATGAATAAACATTAACAAAATTAAAACGTACAAACCAGTGGTTTTTAGTATAGTCACAGAACTGCTGGATTGTCACCCTACTCTGAGACCAAGGGGGCTGAGGATCAAAACAGTGACAACAAATTTTGTGGGAGAGGGTAACAGAGGCAGCATACCTGCAAGGGTGAGGGGCTAAGTAACACACCTTCCAGGAAGGCGAACACAAGAATTTGCTGGGGTAGGATGGGGGGTGTGTGAAGGGTTGACATCTTTCAGACATAATCAAGGTTAACTTTACAGCCCACCTTGCCATCTGTGGAGAGATCTGCAAAGGGTGAGACAAGCCAGAAAGGGAAGCAGGGGGAGAAAGGGATGAGGGATTCAGGAATGTGATTTGCAAGGTAAGAAAAACTCCTCAGCTTGCAGGAGGAAATCTCTGGGGAGGAGTAAAGGCCCACCAAGGGCTGTCCCACTCAGTCTGCTCCTGAGATGGGCAGATGGGTGAGACTGTACCAGGACTGGGCATAGAAGACTCTTATCATCCCCCTTGGCCCCACACTGAGGTCATGGAGAGAACGGACATCTTTACAATATCAGGTCATTCTTCTAAGTGCACAGTATCTCTCTCCATTAATTTCGATTTTCTTTAATATCTTTCAGTAAAGCCTTATCATTTTATCTGCAAAGGGCCTGTACACCTATTGTTAAATTTATTCTCAAGTACTTTATATTTTTGTTGCTATTGCAAATCGTATATTTTTATTAAAATTTTTATTGCAGCCTATACACTGAATCTATAAACTGTAGAAAGTTTATGAAAAAAATTGAAGAAGACACAAAAAAAATGGAAAAAGATTCCATGATCCTGGATAGAACAAATATTGTTAAAATGTCAATACTCCCCAAAGCAATCTACATATTCAATGCAATCCCTATTAAAATAACACCAGCATTCTTCACAGAGCTAGAACAAACAATACTAAAATTTGTATGGAATCAGGAAAGACCCTGAATAGCCAAAGGAATCTTGAAAAAGAAGACCAAAGCAGGAGGCATCACAATCCCGGACTTCAAGCTGTATTACAAACCTGTAATCATCAAGGCAGTGTGGTACTGGCACAAGAACAGACACTCAGATCAATGGAACAGAATAGAGAACCCAGAAAATGGACCCACAAATATATGGCCAACTAATCTTTGACAAAGCAGGAAAGAATATCCAATGGAATAAAGACAGTCTCTTCAGCAAGTGGTGCTGGGAAAACTAGACAGCGACATGCAGAAAAATGAACCTGGACCACTTTCTTTTTTTAATTTTTTTAAATGTTTATTTATTTTTGAGAGAAAGAGACAGAACGTGAGGGGGAGAGGGACAGAGAGGGAGGGAGACACAGAATTGGAAGCAGGCTCCAGGCTCTGAGCTGTCAGAACAGAACCCGATGTGGGGCTTGAACTCATAGACAGCGAGATCATGACCTGAGCTGAAGTCGGACACTCAACTGACTGAGCCACCCAGGCGCCCCAATGTTTATTTATTTTTGACAGAGAGAGACAAACAGAGCATGAGTCGAGGAGGGGCCGAGAGAGAGGGAGACACAGAATCTGAAGTAGGTTCCAGGCTCTGAGCTGTCCACACAGAGCTTGACGGGGGCTTGAACTCACAGACAGCGAGATCATGACCTGAGCTGAAGTCAGACACTCAACAGACTGAGCCACCCAGGCGCCCCGAACCTGGACCACTTTCTTACACCATACACAAAAATAAACTCAAAATGGATGAAAGACCTCATGTAAGATAGGAAGGCATCAAAATCCTTGAGGAGAAAGCAGGCAAAAACCTCTTTGACTTGGGCCACAGCAACTTCTTACTCAACATGTCTCCAGAGGCAAGGGAAACAATAGCAAAAATGAACTATTGGGACCTCATCAACGTAAAAAGCTTCTGCACAGCGAAGGAAACAATCAGCAAAACTAAAAGGCAACCGACGGAATGGGAGAAGATATTTGCAAAGAAATATCAGATAAAGGATTAGTATCCCAAATCTATAAAGAACTTAACACCCAAAAAACAAATAATTCTGTGAAGAAATGGGCAAAAGACATGAATAGACACTTCTCCAAAGAAGACATCCAGATGGCCAACTGACACATGAAAAAATGCTCAACATCGCTCATCATCAAGGAAATACAAATCAAAACCACAATGAGATACCACCTCACACCTATCAGAATGGCAAACATTAACAACTCAGGCAACAACAGATGTTGGCAAGGATGCAGAGAAAGAGGATCTCTTTTGCATTGTTGGTGGGAATGCAAACTGGTGCAGCTACTCTGGAAAACAGTATGGAGGTTCCTCAAAAAACTAAAAATAGAACTACCCTATGACCCAGCAATTGCACTACTAGGCATTTATCCAAGGGATATAGGTATGCTGTTTCGAAGGGGCACACGCTTCCCTATGTTTATAGCAGCACTATCAACAATAGCCCATGTATGGAGAGAGCCCAAATGTCCATCGAGGGATGAATGGATAAAGAAGAGGTGGTATATCTATACAATGGAGTATTACTTGGCAATCAAAAAGAATGAAATCTTGCCATTTGCAGCTACATGGATGGAACTAGAGGGTATTATGCTAAGTGAAAGTAGTCAGTCAGAGAAAGACAAATATATGATTTCACTCATATGAGGATTTTAAGACACAGATGAACACATGGGAAGGGAAGCAAAAATAATGTAAAAACAGGGAGGGGGACAAAATATAAGAGACTCTTAAATATGGAGAACAAACAGGGTTTCTGGAGGGGTTGTGGGAGGGGGGATGGGCTAAATGGATAAGGGACATTAAGGAATCTACTCCTGAAATCATTGTTGCACTATATGCTAACTAACTTGCATGTAAATTAAAAAACAACAACAATTACCCATAAAAACTTTTGAGACAAAAAAATAAAATTTTTATTGCAACCAAACATAAAGTGAATAGGGGCGCCTGGGTGGCTTGGTTGGTTAAGCGTCCTACTTTGGCTCAGGTCTCACGGTCCGTGAGTTCGAGCCCCGTGGCGGGCTCTGTGCTGACAGCTCAGAGCCTGGAGCCTGCTTTGGATTCTGTGTCTCCCTCTCTCTCTGCCCCTCCCCTGTTCATGCTCTCTCTCTGTCTCAAAAATAAATAAACGTTAAAAAAAGTTTTTTTTTAAAACAAACATAAAGTGAATAAATAAAGTGTACAGCTTGACTTACATATGTATATGTTCATGTAACCAAATGGCATATTTTTATTGAAAAAATATTTTTCTGTGCAATATCTAAGTAATTTCTGAAAGTCACTAGAGAAATGGGCATTGTGAGTAAAATGTTGTTTTGAATGTGATTTTTTTAAGTTTATTCATTTATTTTGAAGGGGGTGCAGAGAGAGAGGGAGAGAGAGAATCCTAGGCGGAGATTTGACGTGGGGGCTCAATCTCAGGAACAGTGAGATCATGACTTGAGCTGAAAAAGGAGGTTGATGCTTAACTAACCGAGCCACCCTGGTGTTTCTCACCTTAGCAGAAATGCTTTCAACATTGCATCATTACTGTGATGTGGGCTGTAGGGTTTTTGAAGATATCCTTCATCAGGTTATGGGGTGTTCTTTTGTATCAATAGATGCTGAATGTTTTGAGTAATTTTTATGCATCAATTGACACGAATAAACTGCTTCCCCTTTAATGTATGCGTCCATATTTCTCCTAGTCTAACATTAATTTTTGAGAAATGCCTTTTGCTGTATGTTTCTTCTCAATTCTCCCTCTTTACCTATCCATTACATGTTGGTGTCCTTGGGGCCCCTGGGTGGCTCAGTCAGTGGAGTGGCTGACTTTGGCTCAGGTCATGATCCTCTGTCCCCTTCTCTCTCTGGCCCTCCCCCACTTGTGCACTCTCTCTCAAAAATAAACATGAAAAAAATAAAAAGTCTTGGTCTCCTTGTTTCCTCCATCACTCCTCCTCTCCCTTTTCAAGCTCCTGCTTTTTGTAGGTTTCCTAGGCTGTTAAAGATTGGGGGATGACAACAGGGTTTTCAGACATTTTGTCTCCTCACAGTCTGCTCTCTCCACAAGCAGGCTGAATTCAAGTTAAAACAGTGCCTTAGAAGATAGGTGGCTTATGTTCCAGTTCTCTTGATTCCCCAAAATGCACCAAGACAGATTTCCCTGTGCCTTTCAGTCTCATCAATAAATTTCCTGTCCTGCCTATCTCCAGGTTCGTTGGGAACTCAGATGAATACACGCTGTAGAATCACTCTGCAAATTACTCACAGGTAAGATTTGGTTGTTCTCGACACAAAGGTTGTTAGAGGTAGTGTGAGGTAACGGATAGCTTGGACTTTGAAGCTAAAGGAATCTAGATCCACTCCTAATCAGCAGTATGACCTTGAACGTTACTTAACCTTCCTAAACCTCGTCTCCTTCGTCCAGCTTGCAGATAAGAGATGCAAAAACGGTTGACACATAGTAAGAGCTCAATGAATTTAGCGATTATTAAGAGACAATGCACGTGCAGACAGCCTGAAAAGCATAAAATACTCCATAATGTAAGCAGTATGCCCTCTGTGGGTTCGAGGCTCCTAAGCCAGCTCCAGTATTAGCGCCCAGGTACCGAGGAGGTAGGGTGAAGAGGGGGACTGCAGAGAAAACTACTCTGAACCTCGAATCCCCACCGTCGGGCTCCCATGGAGCGCCAAGTTGCACCCACGGTCCCTAACTTTGGTGAAAAATGACAAAAATGACCGGGGAAAGGGCAGACGCGGCCACCCTCACATTCGCGGGAGGGATCCAGCTCCCACTAGAAAACGCCGCGCAACCAACCGCAATCACAACTATCCAGTAGGGGTTAACTAGTGCGCTCCCTGCTGCAGTCGCTAGGGGGAGCTCGTCTCGTCCCTCGCCCTAAACTGGTCCTCGTTTGCGCACGCGTGATTCCTTTCCTCCAGCGGTTTGCCCCCACACCAGCTACGTTCGAGCGGCGCGTTCCAGGCATTTTCCGACTTAAAGCCCTGCGGCTAGGGGCCGACCGGAAGCCCAGAGGAACTACTGCTAGAGGAGGGGTGGGTAAGAGAGGTGGAAGTGGAGCCGGAAGCGTGACTAACCAGGCGGCGTCCCCAGGCCGGCGAAGCAGGAAGGACAAGGTGCCGGCTTGGCGGGGTGTGGCCTCGGGAGGCGGAGGGCGCTGCGATTGGCCGTCGGCTGTGGCGACGGCGACGATTGGCCCCTGAGTGCGGAGGGAGGTGAGAAGGGTAGCGGCGGTTGGAATTCAAAAGTGGCGGGTGTGGCGCTAGGCTGGTAATCGCTGGAGTTCGGAGCTCGCGTCCCTTGTGTCGCGAGCTGGCGAGAGAACGTGGGTCCCAGGAGTCCCGGCGCCCTGTCCTCTTCTATTGTGGTCCCCTGGCGCGTGCGGCACGGTGCTGGACATGGAGCCGCAGGTGAGTAAGAGCCGCCTTGGATCTCCTGCCCCCGATGCTGACGAGCCCCTGGCTCCCGGCCGGCCTTGGTCCTGCCGGCTTGGAAGGCGAAGGTCCGCGCGTCCCCACGCATTGGAAAGGGGTGAGGGAGGGAGAAGGCAGGGAGCAGCCCCAGAAAGTCTGAGTGCACGTCTGCCTGCCCTCCTCCAATTTCAGGGAGTCTCAAAACACCTTTCCTCGCTTTCGTGTCTCCAGGATTTCCCATTTCGAATTCTCAGGATTGTCTGACTGGTACCCACTTCTCCATTCGTACCGACGATTGCAGTCCGTGATTGAGAAGGCAGAGTCCTGCGATTCCGTTTACCTCTGGGGAAATGGTGCCTGAGGCCAAATCCCTGCTGGTGTTCTTTCCTGTCCTCTCCTGGTTGCTGCCGCTTCGGAGTGTAGAAAGGGGATAGAGGGAATGGGGTAATCTGAACTGAAGGACTCCTTATTCTCTTTCCTTCCCCAGAGTTTACAGCGATCTCTGCCCCGTGAGGCTGGTTGACTTAGTTTCTTCTCTTATCAGTGCCGCTGCACCCCACAACCATCTGCAGCCTCCCCTGTCCAGTGGAGAAAGATGTGTGACAACCAGAGTGTACTGACTTTTGGTGCCAGAAAAAGGCTCCTCCCTGGACGCTCTGTTTGTTAGTATTTCACATTCAGAGTTTTCCAGAGTCAAGTTTCAACCTGAAGAGATACTCTTTGTGTCCTGACAACTAAAGAGCAGAGCAGTATGATGTGACAGCGAAAAATAGTAGAAGCCTTCTCATATGTATGCGTAGAATATTTACTGAGCACCTATTATGTACCATGCCCAGTTGTAGATACTTGGGATGCAGCAATAAACAAGACAAATCCCTGTCATCTCTATAGATGCCGTTCTATGGAAAGCTGTTATTTTATGGGGAGACAGGAAATATGTCATAAGTTATATAACTCTCTTAGAAAGTGATAAGTGCTGGGGGCACCTGGATGGCTCAGTCAGTTAAGCATCCAGACTCTTGATTTTGGCTCAGGTCATGATCTCATGGTTTGTGGGATCAAGCCCCATGTGGGGCTTGGGATTTTCTCTCTCTCTCTTTCTGCCCCTCTCCCCGACTTTTGCACGTGCACGCTCTCTCTCTCAAAGATAAAAAAACTTCTAAAAAAAGTGTTAAATTCAATGGAGAAAAGGAAAAATCTGAGCAGATTAAGAGGGAGGAGGGGAGGCCAACTGTCAGGATGGAGTATTAAATAGAATGGTCTTGGTAAGCTCCATTATGAAGAAGGTGAGCCTTGAATAAAGCTTTGAAGGAGGTGAGGGACAAAGGCTAGTGGATATTGAAGGAAGAGCAATCCAGGCGGAGGAAATCTACTAGAGCCAAGTCCTAAAGAATTGTAAAACAAAGCTAAAATGGAGTGAGCGAGGAGGCAAGTTGTTGGAAGGGAAGTCAGATAATGGAGAGTGGGATTGTTGACCCCACTGCTTCTTGTAGGAACCATTGTGAGGGCTTTGACTTTTACTCTGAGAGAGATGGGAAATCACTGGATGATTTTAAGCAGAGATAAGATCTGTGTTACATTTTAAGAGGGTCACTGGCTGCCACATTGAGCGTAGAGGTAGGGGGTAAGGATAGAAACAAGGAGAACTGAGGAATACAGCAGCTTTTCTCAACTTCTGTACTACTGACATTTTTACTGTGGGGGCTGTCCTGTACATCGTCTGATGTTCTCAGTGTTCCTGGCCTCTACCCACTAGATGTTGGTAGCAGCTCCCACCTAATCAATGACAAATTGTCTCCAGACATTGCCAAATGTCCTGTCGGGAGTAAAATCACCCCCAGTTGATAACCAGTGGCAAGTGATAACCTGAGAGATAATGGTGACATGGATCAGGGTAGTAGCAGTGGAAAGAGTAACACATGGTCAGATTCTGTCATCCTTTGCTGGCATTAGATATGGAATGTAATAAAATGGGAGGCCTTGGGGTTTTTTGGCTTGAACAACTGGAAGATGTAATTATATTGACTAAGATGGACAAAGCTGTAAGAGGAGTGAGTTTGAAGGGGGCTTGGATGTTAGGAGGTGAGTTTGGATGTAAGTTTGGCATATTTATTAGACTTCAAGTGGACACACTGAGGAGACAGTTGCAAGGTCTGGGCTGGAGATATAAATCTAGGAGTGGTCAGTATATGGATGGTATTTAAAGCCATGAGAGTGAACTGGAATGTGGATAGAGAATAGAAAGACCACCATTAAAGTTTGTAGAGATGAGGAGAACCTTCCGTGAGAGACGGGGAACCCAAAAGAGGATGGTCTCCTGGAAGCTAAATGAAGGAAGTGTATTAAGGAAGAGGGAGTGAGTAGTTGCATCAAATGCTGCTGATGGGTCAAGGAAAGGGAAGATGCAGAGTTGACTTAGCAACATGAGGAGAGTGACCTCGTGACCTTGAGGAGAGTGGTTCTGGTGAAATGGGGAGAGTGAAGGCCTGATTGGGATGGGTTTAGGAGAGAATCTGGACATAGTGAATGCTACGTAGATAGCACTTTTGAGTTTTGCTGCAAAGGGCAACAAAGAAAGAACTAGCAGGGAAAGTAGAGTCAAGAAACTCTTTACAACAATAGCATGTGTTGTAGCAGGTAGGAATGATCCAGTGGAGTGAAAAGTCGATGGTGTAGAGGAGAAAAGGAAGGATTGGTAGGGGTCTCTCTTAGTAGATGAGGAGAGTAGGATCTGATGTGCACGTTGAGGGGAAACATTTCTCTTATGCTTCTCATTGTGGAAAGTTGGGAGTCATTGTGCCTGGCTTTATATTATAGACGGAAGAAAAATAAACACTAAACTCTTTGGAGTTTTCCTTAATAAATAAACCTTTGAATACATTTTTCAGAGCCCACACAAATTCCGGGGAGTTAGGTCTTTAGTAGATCCATTGTGGCAGTGTAGAGAGAACGAAGGGCATTGGTTATAACAAAATTCAGTGTGTAGCCTTGGAATACTTAAAGAAAACTTTGGTTTTAACACTACATTTGGGGGCATCTGGGTGGCTCTGTTTGTTGGGCATCCGACTCTTGATTTTGGCTCAGGTCATGATCTCACAATGGGTGGGATTGAGCCCTGCATCAGGCTCTGTGCTGACTGTGCAGAGTCTGCTTGGAATTCACTCTCTCCCTCTCTCTCTCTCTCTGCCCCTCCCCTGTTCTTGTGCACACTCTCTCTGAAAAAAATAAACTTAAAAAAAGATAAAATAAAAAAAATACATTTGATTAATCTAAATTGATTAAAAAACGTTCTTTGTGTACGTACATTTCTGTAGGCAACAGAACAAAAAATGACACCTCCTTTTTTTGGGGTGGGGGCTTTTTATTTGTATAGAAGCCAGTGGTTTGGATATATCAGTTTATTTAAGTATTCCCCTGTTGGTAGACATCAAATTTCATTCCTTTAAAAATGTATTGAGGTGCACCTGGCTGGCTCTGTGAACATCCTTGAATATATCACATTCTCCGTAATGTTTCTTACAACTTTATGTGAATCTGCAGTGATTTTTTTAAATGTTTATTTGTTTCGAGAGAGGGACAGAGTGCAAGTGGGGAGGGCAGAGAGAGAGGGAGAGAGAGAATCCCAAGCAGGCTTCGTGCTGTCAGCGCAGAGCCCTATGTGGGGCTCAGTCTCATGAACCCCGAGATCATGACCTGAGTAGAAATCAAGAGTTGGATGTTCAACCAACTGAGCCACCCATGCACCCCTGAGTCTGCAATGATTTTTAAATGAAAGCTTAATTAAAAAACAAAAGAAAACCAGCCCTTCCTCTTGTTCTCTTGGTTGTTGGAACCATGACAGGCATCTTGGTGTCCACCCGGTTTCCCCCATCTCCCTCACTGCCAAGCCAGCTCCTAGTTAGGTCAATACTTGGTTTCCAGTAATCCAGCCCCTCCTTTTCATTCCCACTGAGAACAGAAAGACCACCATTCAAGTTTGGAGAAATGAGGAGAACCTTCCATGAGAGAGGGGGAACCCAAGAGAGGGTGGCCTCTCTCAGATGCATTTCTTTTTAGCCCTTAATCTCCTAAAACAGCCCCTCTTAATATGAAAATTAAGCTCTTGCCCCACTGCATTCTTTACATCTAATGATTAACTTCTCCCTGTTGCATCCGGAATAGTGAGAGATGTGTATTTCCTTGGGAGAATTAAGAAAGTGGATCGTTTTTTTAGAGCTTAATTATCTTGTACTCCAGTTTGGAAAGGCTGCCCTAGAAAGTAAGCTCCGGGAGGGCAGGGATTTTGTTCATTACTCTTACCCCAGCTTCTAAAACAACATCTGGTACAGAGCAGTCTTGCAGTAAATCTGAGTGCCACAAATCCTTGTTGAATGAAGGACGAAAGGAGTGATGCATTCTCTCTGCCTGTCATAGCCCTCATTCTTCTGCTTCCATTCATTCTTCACATTGCTTCACTTGCTTTTCTGGTACAAATCTAGTCATATTAGTTTCCTGATTAAAAATCATCAGGGTCCCTCTTGCCTTCAGTAGACACTTGTCGTCCTTATCATGGCATGCCAACTGCCATAATCCTTGCCTTCACCTCCCCACTTTCTGTGCACACTCCATGTGTCAGCTGAACACAATAACCTGACATTCCTTGTGTGCACCCCCTTCCTTGCTTTCTGCCTAGGATGCTCGTCCTTGGCCCAAGCCATCAGGCCAACTCATCCTCAAGGTTTTGCCTAAAAAGACTTTTTAGAAGTGTTCTCTGACACTCTCCCCATCTGAACTATATGCCCATCCCCTCCCCTGGGCACTGGGCACTTTTTATGATAGCACTCAGTAAAGTTTTAATGCTCTCTTTAAATGCTTCTCTTCACCATTTTCTATGAGCATTTTGAGGGCAGGGACCACATCTGGTGGTTTGGTTACTCCCAAACCCAGATCATTTCCTGGCACATAACAGGCACTAAGTAAATATCGAGTGAATGAAGTAAGCTGAAAGACAGAGAAGACGCCTTGGAAGTAAAAGTTAACTCTTCTGGGGTGGCTGGGTGGCTCTGTCGGTTAGGTGTCCGACTTTGGCTCAGGTCATGATCTCACGGTTTGTGGGTTCAAGCCCCGCGGGGACCCTGTGCTGACAGCTCAGAGCCTGGAGCCTGATTCAGATTCTGTATCTCCCTCTCTCTCTGCTCCTTCCCCACTCACGCTCAGTCTCTTGCTTTCAAAAATGAAATGAGATGAGATGAAATGAAATGAAATAATAAAATAAAATAATAGTAAATAAAAGTTAACTCTCATGAAGATCAGAAGTTGTTCTGTATACATGGCGTTCTCCTGATCGTGGGATAGGAGTAGGGTTTGCATAGGAAGGACCTGCGTTTAGCACAGAAACGTTCTGTGTCCTCCGAAACCCTTTAGTCCTGGGCAAACCACAATGGTTGGTCACCCTAGACAGGAGTAGCCGTGGAGTGGACATAATCCCCAGGCACTGAATTGAGATGCTTTGGAGAGGCACTCTCTTTCTTTCCCACTGTCCCCACCTTTTACCTGACTTTGGTGGTCTCCAAACTGGGTCATGCTACTTCTGAGTCTTCTCCATGCAAGTCAACCTCATTATTTTTTATAAATAGACTCTTTTGTATATTTTTCACATGCCCAATCAGAAGCTGTATCTGGTTCTCCACATATGCAAGGCTAAAGACTAAACTCTTCCCTAGGCCTGGCATCACAGCCCTAGCAGTTAAAAACATGGCCTCCGGAACCAGACCGTGTAGATTCTAACCCTGGCTCTGCCCTTCACTGGCTGATGACCTTAGACAAGCTATTTTCCCTCTCAGTGCCTTCCTTCT
The DNA here is from genome assembly GCF_022079265.1 of Lynx rufus. Classification (NCBI taxonomy): domain Eukaryota; kingdom Metazoa; phylum Chordata; class Mammalia; order Carnivora; family Felidae; genus Lynx; species Lynx rufus. The sequence continues at coordinate 114,022,321 of NW_025814878.1, read as the reverse complement.
CTCATCTGCAAAATGAGGCTAATAATAGTACTTCCCAGTGGGCTGCTGTAAGGATTAAGAAGCTGATACAGATGAAGTATTTAAAACAATTTCTAAAATGTTACCTGCTCCTCCCATCTAGTCTTCAGCCTTATCTTTCTTCCACTCTCTCCCTTATGATTCTCCATTCTAGCTCAAAGAGCCCGTTGGTCTCCCAGCCGTATCATGTGCGTGTTTGAGGTTTTGCCTTCTGAAAACAATGTCCATGTCTTTCTGCTTATTTAAGTAACTACCCTTAAAGTTAGCTGAAGTTTAGTGTCGTCTGTCCAGCTTTTCCCTTAGAGATTTCTCCCACTTTCGCATTATGTCCCACTTCTCTCTTTGCCTTTTGGCTGGCACATAATCTGTGGGCCCCAGTTTGTGCCCAAGAGGTACTCAGTGCTTGTTGGTGGTTAAGAGTTTGGGTGGGGGGGGCAAGAAGGGGAGTTCCTGGGACATTTGGGCTCCAGGGAGTTGTCTAAAGCTTCTCTCTTTTCCCAACAGAGGTCCCCCTTGTTGGAAGTGAGGGGGAACATACAGCTAAAAAGACCCCCGGTCAAGGCTCCTTCTCGGCTGCCTCTTCCGGGAACCAGGTTTAAGAGGGGGCCTGACCAGATGGAGGATGCCTTGGAGCCTGAGAAGGTAAGCTGGGTTTGGAAAGCTTTACATGTACATGTATGTGTGTGTGAGAGAGAGGGACAGAGAGCGTGTGTGTCTAACTCAGTCAGGGAGAGTAAATGGACCCCATTCTTGTCTTTCTCCAGAAAAGGACACGAGGCCTGGACACAGTGACCAAAATTGCCACATCCCGCCCCAGAGCACCAGCCCTCACCACAGTGCCACAGACACAAGGCCAGACCACAGGTGGGCTCTAGGGGTGGACAGAAACCAAGGGAACGGAAGTCCAGTGCTCTTCAGATTTCTTTCAATTTTAGCATATTTTGAATAGGTAATATGTTTCACTTGTTTCAAAATTCCAAAGGCACAGAAGTCATTATTATACAGTGAAAAGTCTCCCTCCTACCTCTGTCCCCCAGCCACCAGGTCCCTTCCCCAGGAGCAACTGTATGTCCTTCCAGGGGTGTTCTATCATGGACATGTCTCCAATATTTTTTACATAAATGGTAGCATACTTGACATGTGGTTCTGCCCCGTGTTCTTTTTTTGCTTATCTTGGTCCAACTTTTTCTTGGGGTATTGTGTAATTCCTGGTCCTGGGAAGGATACCTTTAGAAGCTGGCCACACTTCAGGGAAGAGGGAAGCTGTCTTATTTCTAATCCTCAGAAAATGCAACTCCTCTGCCCCTGGCCCAGCCAGAGTTCACACCATCCTGAGACTGGTTGTTCTTTTTCCTCTCCCCCATCTCCTGATAGCTCCAAAAGTTCCCAAGAAGACGGGACCCCGATGTTCCACAGCTGTTGCCACAGGTAGTAGTGCTTCAGAGCTGGGGCTGAGAAGAGATTTGGGGTGTGTGTAAAGGGAGGGTGTGTAAAGGACACCCGTGCTGATTCCGTACGTTAACTCCCCAATTCTCTAGCGCTGAAGAATCAGAAACCAGGCCCTGCTGCTCCTGCCCAGAAGCCTGGAGGTAGGTGACAAACATAACCACTAGGTGAGGGGCTGGGACAGGGAAGAGAGGAGATGGTGAGTACCCCAAAACATCCATCTGGTCTCCTCCCTGTCTGGAGGGGAAAGAGATATAGCAGGAGGTGTGGAGGCCTTAAAGCCTAGGAGGGAAGAGAGGCAGAAAGCCAAGGCCTCCCTGACCCTGCCCTTTCTGTGCCATGTTAGCGGCTGCTCCCATGCTGGGAGGGAGGAAACCCACCAAACGTCCGGCCTGGGACTTAAAGGGTCAGTTATGTGACCTAAATGCAGAGCTGAAATGCTGTCGTGAGAGGACTCAGACATTGGACCAGGAGAACCAACAGCTACAGGACCAGCTCCGGGAGGCCCAACAACAGGCCAAGTCCCTGGGGGCAGAATGCAGGACACTGGAAGGGGAGTTGGCCAGGGCGCAGGCCCAGGCCGAGCAGGGCCAACAGGAATTGGGGAACCTAAGGGCCCGTGTCCTGGAGCTAGAAGAGCAGCTGGGCACACAGCAGGGCTTGGTGCAAGAGCTCCAGAAAGAACAGTTGGGGTTGCAGGAGGAGCGAAGGGGACTGGCCGCCCGGCTGGAGGAGCAGGAGGTAAGGACCACCTTCTCACCAAATGCTAACCCTTCTTTCTGGGTTACCCTGAAGTCTCTTTGGGCTTAGGGTCCCTGCCTGCCTTTCTTTGGCAGTACACGTCTGTCCTCTAACCTCCACCCCAGCCCACCCCTGACTGTGTCTTATTTCTGCCCTGCTTCTCCCTGTCCTTCTTGCTTTCATAGCTCCCACCTGGATCTGTGTCTCCCTTCATCCTCTGTCTCCCCCTCTGTCTTTCTCTCTTTCTTTCCTGATCAAAAGTCTCCATGGCAGGGGTGCCTGGGTGGCTCAGTCGGTTAGGCATCTGACTCTTGATCTCGGCTCAGGTCTTGATCTCTGGGTCGTGAGTTCAAGCCCTGCGTTGGGCTGTGCTGGGCATGAAGCCTACTTAAAATAATAATAATAATCGTGGGGTGCCTGGGTGGCTGAGTCGGTTAAGTGTCCGACTTTTGGTTTCAGCTCAGGTCATGATCTCACAGTTTCGGGAGTTCAAGCCCTGACAGCACTAAGCCTGCTTGGGATTCTCCCTCTCTCCCTCTCTCTCTGCCCCTCCCCCCAACTCTGCTGTCCCTGTCTCTCTCAAGAATAAATAAACTTAAAAATTTTTTTTTTAAAAAGTCAGGGTGCTTGGGTAGCCCAGTCAGTTGAGTGCCCAACTTCAGCTCAGGACATGATCTCACAGTTCGTGAGTTCGAGCCCTGCATCAGGCTTTCTGCTGTCAGCGCAGAGCCCGCTTCAGATCCTTTGTCCCTCTCTCTCTGCCTCTCTCTCTTCCTCTCTCTCAAAACTAAACATTTAAAAAAGTTTCTTTTTATGTTTATTTTTGAGACACACACACACACACACACACACACACACACACACACACACAGTGTGAGTTGGGGAGGGGCAGAGAGAGAGGGAGACACAGAACCCAAAGCAGGCTCCAGGCTCTGAGATGTCAGCACAGAGCCTGACGCAGGGCTCAACCCCACGGACCGCGAGATCACGACCTGAGACAAAGTCGGACGCTTAACTGACTGAGCCACCCAGGTGCCCCCAAAATAAATAAACATTTAAAACCAAATCTCCGGGGCACCTGGGTGGCTCAGTCAGTTAAGCGTCTGACTTTGGCTCAGGTCATGATCTCATGGTTCGTGAGTTCAAGCCCCGCATTGCGTTCTGTGCTGACAGCTCAGAGCCTGGAGCCTGCTTCAAGTTCTGTTTCTCCCTCTCTCTGCCCCTCCCTCTCTCACACTCTGCCTGTCTCTCTCTCTCAAACATAAATAAACATTTAAAAAAATTTTTTTAATAAAAAAATAAAACCAAATCTCCATGGCATTCTCTCTTCCTCTTCTCATGTCCATTTGACTCCTTGGTGAGCACCAACTAGATTGAATTCCTTGCAGTTTCTCCGATGCCTCAATCTTCTCTTCAGGCCATTTTGCATATATACTTCCCTCGCTGCAGAATGTTCTTTCTGTTCTCCATCTTTTCCTGGGTTTACTCCTGTACTTTTGGGTGTCAGCTTAGATGTCATTGTCCTTATGCCCCTTCTGGCTCTTCCCACAGCACTCCCTATTCTAGTACCATGATTCCTATTTTCTTCCCTCTTTCTTTACCAGACTGAAGTCCTTGGGGACAGGGACCACCCTACCTCCACCCCCCACCTCATCATGACTTGTCCTTCTTCCTTGTTGTGTCTCACCCTCTGTGTCTGTTCCGTTCTGGACAGAGGAGGCTACAGGCGTCAGAAGCAGCTCTGTCAGGCAGCCAAGCAGAGGTGGCGTCTCTGCGCCAGGAGGCTACAACCCAGGCGGCCTTACTAGTGGAGCAAGGAGAACGTCTCCATGGGCTAGAGATGGAGCGCCGGCGATTACACAACCAGCTACAGGAACTCAAAGGCAATATCCGTGTGTTCTGCCGGGTCCGCCCTGTCCTTCCAGGGGAGCCCACCCCACCCCCTGGCTTCCTCCTGTTTCCCTCTGGCCCTGGTGGGCCCTCTGATCCTCCAACCCGCCTCAGCCTCTCCCGATCTGACGAGCGTCGTGGGACCCTGAGTGGGGCGCCGGCCCCCCCCACCCGCCATGACTTCTCCTTTGACCGGGTCTTCCCACCAGGGAGTGGACAGGACGAAGTGTTTGAGGAGATTGCCATGCTTGTCCAGTCAGCCCTGGATGGCTACCCAGTATGCATCTTTGCCTACGGCCAGACAGGCAGTGGCAAGACCTTCACGATGGAGGGTGGGCCTGGGGGAGACCCCCAGGTGGAGGGGCTGATCCCTCGGGCCCTGCGGCATCTCTTCTCCGTGGCCCAGGAGCTGGGCAGCCAGGGCTGGACCTACAGCTTTGTGGCAAGCTATGTAGAGATCTATAATGAGACTGTCCGAGACCTGCTGGCCACCGGGACCCGGAAGGGCCAGGGCGGCGAGTGTGAGATTCGCCGGGCAGGGCCAGGAAGCGAGGAGCTTACTGTCACCAATGCCCGATATGTTCCTGTCTCCTGTGAGAAAGAGGTAAGGACTGATGGGCCCTGGGACTGGAAAACGGGGAGGAATGGATCCGGTGGCATCAGATGCAGGTGGATGCAGGAGGGAGCAGGAGAAAGTCGAAGGCTGAGGGGAGGGTACGTTGTGCGGATGGGTCGCCACATCAGCATTGGCTGGCGGGCTGGAAGGTAGATCTGTCCGTTGTACAGAACTAGGGAGTGGAGTGACGCGTGTGCCAGGGTGTTCTCCGGCCCCGGCCCACTGCATCTCAGGCCTCAGCTCCTACTACTCCTCTTGCCCAGTTCACTCTGGCCATGCTGGCCTCCTGGCTGTTCTTTAGCCTGCTAGTCACGTTCTTGTAGCAGGGCCTTTGCCTGAATGTTCCTCTCCCAGAGTGGCTTGCTCCCTCGCTGCCTTAGGAGTTTAAGGTACTGAAGCTGTTCCTGGCCGTTGTGTCTAAAATTGCAACTCTCGGGGCGCCTGGGTTGCGCAGTCGGTTAAGCGTCCGACTTCAGCCAGGTCACGATCTCGCGGTCTGTGAGTTCGAGCCCCGCGTCGGGCTCTGGGCTGATGGCTCAGAGCCTGGAGCCTGTTTCCGATTCTGTGTCTCCCTCTCTCTCTGCCCCTCCCCCGTTCATGCTCCGTCTCTCTCTGTCCCAAAAATAAATAAACGTTGAAAAAAAAAAAATTTTAAAATTGCAACTCTCACCCTACTTTCACATACTCCTTATTCTGTTTTGTTTTGCTCCTTAGTATCTCAGCTATTTTGTGCATTTTATTTATTTTGTCTCTTCACTGGCTGGAAGGGAAGCTTCAAGAGGGCAGGTGCTGACTCTTGTTAATTGCTACTGATAATAGCTATGCGTTGACTCCCTGCCTGCTTTTGCCCCTTGCTGTTCCCCATCCCCAGGTGGAGGCCCTGCTCCATCTGGCCCACCAGAACCGGGCTGTGGCCCGCACAGCCCAGAATGAGCGATCATCACGCAGTCACAGTGTGTTCCAGCTGCAGATCTCTGGGGAGCACGCTGGGCGAGGCCTGCAATGTGGGGCCCCCCTCAGCCTTGTGGACCTGGCTGGGAGTGAGCGGCTAGACCCCGGCTTAACCCTTGGCCCTGGGGAGCGGGAACGCCTTCGGGAAACCCAAGCCATTAACAGCAGCCTGTCTACCCTGGGGCTGGTCATCATGGCCTTGAGCAACAAGGTGGGCATGGGGATGTTGGCAGGTGGGACCTGGGATGGTTTGGGGCTGGTCATGCTGAACCCTGTCCTATCCTAATCACCTATCCCCCTCAACTCTCAAGGAGTCCCATGTGCCTTACCGGAACAGCAAGCTCACCTACCTGCTGCAGAACTCTCTGGGTGGCAGCGCTAAGATGTGAGTGAAAGGGACAGACGGATAGAAGAGGTTGGGTGGAGGGGTGCCTGGCTGGATCAGTCAGAGGAGCATGTGACTCTTGATCTTGGGGTCGTGAGTTTGAGCCCCATGTTGGGTGTAGAGATTACCTAAAATAAGATTTAGAAAGGAGGGGGCATTGGGTGGAGACTGTGATGCTGGGGTCAGGGGCAGGAAAATGGAAACCTGGCCCAGGCTCTACTCAGCCACTGATGCTGGGGTTCGGCCCCCTCTCTTCTCTCCACAGGCTCATGTTTGTGAACATTTCCCCTCTGGAAGAGAACGTGTCCGAGTCCCTCAACTCCCTACGCTTTGCCTCCAAGGTGCAGTTACCACCAAGCCCAGGCCCTGTCAGGACCCCTGGGTGGTTGTAGGCTTCTCCATTCTGACCCTTCAGTCCTTTAGGCCAAGGGCACATTCATCTGGAAAGGATTTGCATTTGTCAGGCATCCGGGGCACTACCTCTCTAGATTCATTTTTAACTATTGGCTTTTGGGTTTTTTAATTTTTAAAAATAGGTAGTTAAGGGGCGCCTGGGTGGCACAGTCGGTTAAGCGTCCGACTTCAGCCAGGTCACGATCTCGCGGTCCGTGAGTTCGAGCCCCGCGTCAGGCTCTGGGCTGATGGCTCAGAGCCTGGAGCCTGTTTCCCATTCTGTGTCTCCCTCTCTCTCTGGCCCTCCTCCGTTCATGCTCTGTCTCTCTCTCTGTCCCAAAAATAAAATAAACGTTGAAAAAAAAATTTTTTTTAAATAGGTAGTTAAAAGGTCAAAACTATATAAAAGCTATATACAACAAATGAAGTTTTACCACCACCCCTGTCTACCCCTTTCTCCCTACCTGCCCTATCATTTTTCTCATTTATCATTTTACTTATCCTTTCAGTGTTTCTTTTTGCAAATATAGGCAATATGCATGTGCTTATTCTTTTTTATATAAAAGATCTCTCTCATATACATATGTGTGTGTATATATATGTATCTATATGTGTGTGTGTGTGTGTGTGTATATATATATATATGCATATATATATATAGTTCTGTACTTTGTTTTGCTTATCAAGACAGCCCCAAGATTAGTCCCCACTAGTACACAGAGATCATTCCATTATTTTTATGTCTGCCTAGGACTCCGTTGTGTGGCTGCACCAAAGTTTATCCACCAGTTCCCTCTACTGGACACTTGGATTGTTTCCACTTTATTTCTGTTACAAACAAGGCCATGTTGACTAACCTTGTACATATGTCATCTTGTATTTATTTAGTTGTACCTGACCATCTTTTTTTTTTTTTTTTTAATGTTTATTTTTGAGAGAGAGAGAGAGACAGAACATGAGCAGGGGAGGGGCAGAGAGAGAGGAAGACATAGAATCTGAAGCAGGCTCCAGGCTCTGCGCTGTCAGCACAGAGCCTGATGCGGGGTTCAAACCCACAAACAGTGAGATCATGACTGGAGCCGAAGTCAAACGCTTAACTGACTGAGCCACCAGGCGCTCCTGACTATCTTTTTTTTTTTTTTTTTTTTAATGTTTATTTATTTATTTTGAGAGAGAAAGTATGAACAGGGGAGAGGCAAAGAAAGAGGGAGAGAAAGAATCCCAAGCAAGCTTCTCACTATTACGCAGAGCCCGACCCCAGGCTTGAACCAATGAACTGTGAGATCATGACCTGAGCTGAAATCAAGAGTCAGACACCTAACTGACTGAGCCACCTAGGCACCCCAGTTATATCTGACTATCTAGGGAGAGATTCCTGGAAATGGGATTTTCTGGACCAAAATAGACATTTTTTTCAGACCATTCCAAATAGTGTGAATTCAGGCCCCAAAACACACTTAAACATTAGGTGGAAGGAGGGCCGTGCCATGAATTCTCTAGGATATTTATGCTCCCTGCACTAGAGTTAAGTCAGAAGGTTTCCATACTGTTGGTCTCTGGAGGGTAGTTTTTTCTCTGGCTATTCCCTTCCTGAGGGTTCTGGCTTTATTCAGGATCTCTGGTCAGGCGTGCCCTTCTGCTGTACTCGGGCTTACCCCAGTGGACATTGGTTGCTCCCATGGGAGTAGTCAGGTCCTTTGGCACCTTGCCCTGGTCTTCTGCTTTGATCAGGATTTCCTTTGCTGTCTTGCAAGTTTGATTAAAGTTCTGTCAACATCATTAACAGCCAAAGCATAAACTCTTTACTATCCTCTAATACCCAATTTACGTTGTTAAATTTCACCTGATTGTCTCAAATGTCTTTTATATATTAGGTTTATTCTAATTGGGATCAAAGCAAGGGCCACTCATTTCTTTTTGTTGGATTGTCTCTTAAATTTATTTTAATCTGTAAGAATCTCACGACCTTTTATGATACTTATTTGTTGAAGAAATAGGGTCATTTGTCTGGTAGAATATACCAAATCTGGATTTTGGCTGGTTGCTTCCTTCTTCCATAATTTTTGTTCTCTAGTAGATTTAGGGGCTTTGATTAAATTTGAATCAGTCTCACATTTCCTGACAAGAAAACTTAAATGGTGCAGTAAACTTTTTGTTGAGGCAGGAGGCACCTAAATACCTAATTGTTCTACTTTTAATGAAATAAAAACCAATCATTGGATTTGGGTGTTAATAACTTGATCTATCCATTTGAAAATACCCTGTTGACCTAGTGATTTCACCTAGTGATTTTATCAATGTTCATACCTAGATCTTCTATTTCATTAGGGAGTTTAACTTTCCCATTCTACACGTAGTAGTCACATTTCTTCTAGAAAGTACTTTCCTTTACCATGTATTATTTGGTTACTCTGAAATTCTGCACATACAGGAAATGCAGGATACATGCTAGATTCTTTATCGATTTCTAGTGTTAGAAGTTGATATCTTGGCAACTTCCAAAGGTAACCAAGTGAGTTTTTATGGGGGGTGGGGGAGTATCATTTTACAGATGCTTATGTATTGATATCTATCCTTTGTAGTCATTATTCTTTCTGATGCTCAAATTGCTCCATCTTTGCCCAGTGGGAGCTCCTTTAAGTTGGCTCCTGTGCCCTTTAGACAGGACCCAAGTAGTCTTTATTCTAGATTCACTTTTTACAAATCCTGCCCTAGACTTGGGATCATTTTTCTGAGGAGCCTTGATTCCTAAATGAGTGTTGTTCATGTTTTATCTAGCTTATTAGGAGGGCTTGGGGTCTCTGGGCCACGAAATTGCTGGAAATGGACACTCCATCTCTCTCTGCTCCTGTGTGTGGCTTCCATCCTTCTCAAGCCTTTTCACCTACTCTTTGACTTTGTGTGGTCAATGGGCATAGAACTAACCATAACTGAGGCCTGTACCTGCCTTCAGAGCCCTTGGTTTCAGTATTTTCTGAGGGCGGCCCTAATATTGGGAGTGGGAGGTGATCTTGGAGAAAAACTGTACTTTTGGCTACTCTGAAAACGTTTTTATCTTGTCTAAACCCCCTGTCCGCAGGTGAACCAGTGTGTTATTGGTACGGCCCAGGCTAACAGGAAATGAAGACTGATCCAGATCCTGTGTGTGTGTTTAGGGATGGGGATGGGGCAGCTGAGGGATGCTTTATTGGGGGGTGGGGGGAAGGGGTGCCGTATGACCTGGGTCTATCAAATAAAGAACAGTTTTTTTTTGTTTTGTTTTTGTTTTTTTTTTCGTCTTTTAATAACGGTTTTATTAGCGATTGCCCAAATCTGTAGAAATGGGAACTGTCCACTCTGCCAAGTATTTGTGCTCTGCAGGGCAAGGGCTTCAGCTTTTCTCCCCATTAGGCCATCCCCGGGAGTCTAGGTGGCCTGAGGCTCCCATACCCTCCCGGGTTGTCCGCATCTAGGAGATGTGCCCACTAGCCAACCACCGTCATTAGTTTGCCGCCGGCCACCCCAGCCCCACGCGGGAAGTCTCTGGTGGATAAGGGAAGGTGGGAACCCGAGCCCAGAGGCGGGGCTGGCGCGCCCTCCCACAGACTGCTGGCTCTCCCCTCCCGCCCTTTCCCTGCCTGAGCGTTCGAACCGCCAGGGCCGACCCGCCCGCTGCCCATTGGCTGGCTCTCGGCGGCGTCACTGCCTCGCTACTAGCTCTCCTGGTCTGAGCACCCGCCCTAGAAGCGCTGGGCGGGACGCACGCCCGCTGACTAGCTCGCGCCAACCGGTAACGGCCGCCGCCCCATAGAGGAGGGGTCCAATCCTCCCAGGTGCCGCGCGCGGGAGGGGTCACGCGTGCGCAGAAGCGCGGCGGCGTTGGGGGGGAATTTGCCACGGGGAGGGCGGGGCCGGGGGCAAAGGCGGGAGGAGGGCGGGGCACTCGAGGGAGGAGGGCGTGGCGGGGGCGACGGGAAGGGTGAATGGAGGGCGGGGTCGTGAACTGGGGCCGGGAGGCGGGACTTGGAGTGACCATGGAGGTTGGGGGGGCAGTTAACGGATGTGGCTGGGGCGGGGGCCAGTCTGGAGGCCGGCTGTCGGGAGGGGGGATTCCCTCCTGCCCCGAAGGCGGGTCTCCCTCCGAGGAAGGGGCTGTGGGGATTCCCTCTCCCTCCTGGTCTTGACTTTCCACCCGCCCCAGCTGTGGAGAGGGCACAGCTCGCTCGGCGGCCTCCAGGCCCGTTGGAGGTGAGGGAGGTGGGGTGAGGTGGTGCCCGCCCCCCCCACCGGCTCCTCCTTCCCCCCAGTCCTCCCCTCCCACCACCCTCCCCCCGAGCCGGTTTGTCCCTCCCCTCCCCTCCCCTCCTTTCCCCCGCCGCCTCCTCCTGCCGCTGCCGCTGCTTTGGCTGCTGCGTCATACGCCCCAGAGCTGCCGGGACGGAGGGGCTGGGCCTGGGGACCCCCCGGCCCTTGCCTGCCCGCCCTCCGACGCCCAGACGTGCCCTCCCCGCGTGGGGGGTTCGCCTCGGTCTCCCACGTCTGCCTCTGCCCGGCTCCCGGCGGCCCCAGCTGTCACTGGTAAGGAGGCGGCGGGAGGCGCCCGTGGGGGGGCAGGGAGCCGGGGGTCGGCGCGCAGGGCGCGGGCGGGAGAGCCTCGCCGCCTAGGCATCGGTTCGGGCTGGGCCGACTCAAGTCCCCTCTCGGACTCGCCGTCATGGGGAGTAGAGACCGGGACTGGGACACGCCCCCCTCCCGGGGCACTCAGGGAAGTTATCTAACCCGGGGGCAGGGAGCCCCGTATTTGAGGGTGACCTGACATAACCTGGCATCAGGTTGATTGTTCTGAATGAGACACGCGGGCCCAGGGAGGCAGCCGTTCCTATTCTGGAAAACATCTCCAGAAAAGGTCCCAAAACACATCTCTGGGTAGCAGAGCACCCCAATTATGATACCTCTAACAGGAAAAGGTGATAGTAGAAACTGAATGGTATCCGTTGCTTCTTCGATCATCGTTTCTCCTACAATCTCAAGGCCAGGATATAGTATCCCAGGGGAGCTCTGGAAGCTGGGAAGCTAGAGAACTAGGTTGGGAGGTGGGGGTAGTTAGGGAGAGGAGAGCCAGGCACCAGAGTTGGAAAAGCTGGAGTCAAGAAGCTTGGGAGGGGGGCTGTGTGATTTCCTATCCAGGTGCTTCAGATTTGGAGTCTGGGGGCACAGCAGCTTGAGTCCTTGAGGCAAAGAAAACTGGGGACAGTTTCTCAACATTCATAACCTTCTCCTATCCCACTTCTGGCTAGGCCCCCCCCAGGATGCAATGGCACAGCCCCCCCGGCTGAGCCGCTCTGGTGCCCCCCCACTTTGGGACCCAGCCTCCCCTGCTCCCACTTCAGGCCCCAGGCCTCGACTTTGGGAGGGTCAAGATGTTTTGGCCAGATGGACGGATGGGCTGCTATACTTGGGGACCATCAAGAAGGTAAGACCTTTTTGATTTCTGACCTAGCGCCTTTCCCCCATTCCCCTATGTAGTTCTGATTCCTGTTTCATCCCCTATGCTCATCCATTCCAGGTGGACAGTGCTCGGGAGGTGTGTCTGGTCCAGTTTGAGGACGATTCCCAGTTTCTGGTTCTATGGAAAGACATTAGCCCCGGTGAGACCCTGGGGACCCAAGTGTGTGCATGCCATGGAAAATAGAAACTTGACTTGGGGGATGGAAAGGGGCTTGAGGACAGGCCCTGCAACACTGTGTTTCCTCACAGCTGCCCTCCCTGGGGAGGAACTCCTCTGCTGTGTCTGTCGCTCTGAGACTGTGGTCCCTGGGAACCGGCTGGTCAGCTGTGAGAAGTGTCGCCACGGTGAGAGGGCGGGACACCTGAATGGTCTAGCTTGCCTCTGAACCTTCCCTCCACCATGGTCCTTATGCCATTGTCCTGGCTGAGTCCCCAAGCCATTGCTCTGGGCAGTGTCCTCAACCCTGTAACCTCATTCCCTTCCAGCACAGGGAGAAACAGCCATGGAGGGGGGAGGCGTGAGCTTTGTAGACAGTGGGTGCTTCAAATACACCCTTGTCTAATCATAAGATTTGGGGAAAATCCCCAAACCTCTAGGAGCCTGGTTCCCTCATCTGTAAAATAAGAGTAATTCACTCACCGCAGCAGGATCGTGGCGAAAAATGAAATGAGGTGGCTGAGACTCTTCCTATCCCAGTATCTAGCCCACCCAGGTATGCAATGCCATAAGTGGTTGGTCTACCCTCAATATTATCATTATTCAGCTTATCACCAGGACTGCCACGTTCCCAGAGCTCCAGCCCCTGGAGAGGGAGAGGGCCCATCCTGGGTCTGCCGCCAGTGTGTCTTCGCCATCGCCACCAAGGTAAAGGCGCTTTCCTGTGGGAACCCCCTACCCACAGCTTCTCCCCACCACCCCTCTGAGGCGGCCTGTCCACTCCCTCTCTGCAGAGGGGGGGTGCACTGAAGAAGGGCCCTTACGCCCGGGCCATGCTGGGCATGAAGCTGTCACTGCCATATGGACTGAAGGGGCTCGACTGGGACGCTGGACATCTGAGCAACCGGCAGCAGAGCTACTGTTACTGTGGTGGTCCTGGGGAGTGAGTAATGAGGGGGGGGGAGGTAAGGAATGAGTGATAGAGTAGGGGGGAGGCGGACTTCGGGGAATGAAGGAGAAAGAACAGAGTGACGCGAGTGCCGAAGAGGGCAGGGGGAGGTGGTGAGTAGGGTCCGGGGCAGTGGAGGTGGGGGCAGTGTCTGGAGGTCACTAGGCCTGTGCTCCCCCGCAGGTGGAACCTGAAAATGCTGCAGTGCCGGAGCTGCCTGCAGTGGTTCCATGAAGCCTGCACCCAGTGTCTGAGCAAGCCCCTCCTCTATGGGGACAGGTGAGACTGGGGCAGCCGGGAGCCACGGGGAGCCCTCTCACTCTGCTCCACCCTCTTGGCGCCCTGCCATGCTGTCTCAGATCTGTCCTCTTCCCAAGCTCTGAAGCTTCCCTTCCCTGCGTGCCCCATCCTTGCTCGTGAGTCCTCTATAGTGTGGTAGGTATTGTTTTCTTGCGTAAGGTGTGTTCTCTCCTTCTCGCCCACTTCCAGGTTCTATGAGTTTGAATGCTGTGTGTGTCGGGGGGGCCCTGAGAAGGTCAGAAGGCTACAGCTTCGCTGGTGAGCTGGTTTGGGGACCAGTGTAACTTCTCTCCGCACCCCCAGGATTTTATCCTGCACACCCCAACCTCCCAGCTCGGGATTCTCTAGGCTCTTTTAATGCTTCCACAACCTTGACAACCCAATATTTCTTCAGGGTGGATGTGGCCCATCTTGTCCTCTATCACCTCAGCGTTTGCTGTAAGAAAAAATACTTTGATTTTGACCGTGAGATCCTCCCATTCACCTCTGAGAATTGGGACAGTTTGCTCCTCGGGGAGGTAAGGGGTAGTGAGGCTTCGGCGGTGAGGGTGGAACAAGGAAGTATAAAGAAAGGGGGAAGGGAAGCACCACTGCTCCCCTGACCCCATTTTCCCTCCCCTCCCCCAGCTCTCAGATACCCCCAAGGGAGAACGTTCTTCCAAACTCCTCTCTGCTCTCAACAGCCACAAGGACCGGTGAGTTGGATGGAGACAGGCTCAGAATGAGATGCAGATATGGATATGGAATCCTGGGAGGGAAGGGGCTGCCACCCCCCTGGAAGATCATCTCTGAAAAGTGACAGCATAAGAAGGGCTCTTTTTTACTGCACTGACCCTGTATCATTTGTCTCCTCACCCCAGTTTCATTTCAGGGAGGGAGATTAAGAAGAGGAAATGTTTGTTTGGTCTTCATGCTCGGATCCCTCCCCCTGTAGAGCCCCTTACTGGAGATGGAGCCCCCACCAGGTCACTGGTCCAGGGAGGATGGGGAAATTCTCAGGGTATCAGTAGGGGGTGGTATATGTATGGAGATGGGGAGGTCTTTGGGGTGTCCGGGAGGGGGCTGGGGGGATAAGGAGGCCTCTTACAGCTTCCCTTCAGGGCAGGGCCCTGGGGGAGGGGTCTCACGTCCCCTGGGGAAGCGCCGGAGGCCGGAGCCAGAGCCCCTGAGGAGGAGGCAGAAGGGGAAAATGGAGGAGCTGGGGCCACCCTCAGCAGTGCGCAATCAGCCCGAGCCCCAGGAGCAAAGGGAGCGGGCTCGTCTGCAGAGGGCACTGCAGGTACAGGGGCAGGGGGATCCCCACGGAGCAAACGGTGGTGTGGGAAGGAATCAAGGATTATCTCTCAGTCCTTTGCTCCTTCTTCTAGGCCTCAGTGTCTCCACCAACCCCCAGCCCTAACCAGAGTTACCAGGGCAGCAGCGGCTACAACTTCCGGCCCACAGACGCCCGCTGCCTGCCCAGGTCAGTGCTCCTTCACCCTCCAACCAGATATGCACCCTTGGAGTCTCTTCTCCAATTATCTACATCCTCTGAACTTTCTTACCCAGAATTATTTCTCCCCCTTGGCTCCCCACTTCTTGTCTTAGAGAGACTTCTAGAACCAATGTCTGATCCCTAGTATTCTGGGGATGGGGATTCCTTGGGGCTAATGTTTGCGCTCTGCCCTTCTCAGTGGGAGAGGGTCCTATTCCCCTGCTTCAGGTCCTGACTTTCCCCCTCCCCAACCCCAGCAGTCCCATCCGGATGTTCGCTTCCTTCCACCCCTCTGCCAGCACCGCAGGGACCTCTGGGGATGGTGAACCCCCAGACAGGTGAGATTCTACCCCTTTGCCTGTGCCACCCCTCTTCACCTCTATGTTCCTAAGTTCCTCAGTCTCTAACTTGATTGCTTCGTTCCTCTGATCCACATGTGAGCTCCATTTTCAGTCAGTCCTTATCTGCATCTGGACTCACAATTGCCTTCTCTCCCTAGGTCACCCCTGGAACTTCACATTGGTTTCCCCACAGACATCCCTAAAAGTGCCCCCCACTCGATGACTGCCTCATCTTCCTCAGTCCCAGCCCCCTCCCCAGGTCTTCCTAGACGCTCAGCACCCGCTTCTCCCCTGTGCCGTAGTTTGTCTCCTGGGACTGGGGGAGGAGTCCGAGGTGGGGTTGGCTACCTGTCCCGAGGGGACCCTGTCCGGGTCCTTGCTCGGAGAGTACGGCCTGATGGTTCTGTGCAGTACCTGGTTGAGTGGGGAGGTGGGGGCATCTTCTGAACAGCCTGCCTCTGCCCACCTCCCCATTCACACACACCGGCACTTTCATACCCTGACCTCTGACCTCACCTACAGCTGGGATGTACCTGGGGAGGTAGGGGGTAGTTCTCTCTACTGCCCAGGCTGGAATCCAGGTGGGGGGATTGGGGGAGAGGCTGTCTCTTCTCTGCTCCCTTCGTGATTCCTGACCCTTCCCCCATCCCTCTTCCCATTTCCTTTGATGTTATTTTGTTACAGCTTTTTAAATATTTTTTAAAATTATTTAACCCCTGGGGACTGAGACTGAGGGCAGGGGGGTGGGGGATGATAAAGGATCCCAGACTCTGTATGATTGAAATAAAGGTAAATAAACAAATCTAGCAGCCCTGGGTCATTCTGGAAGATGAGAACACAGGAAACAGAAGCACTTCTAATCTTCCCAAATTCACATATGTGACAAGAAAAGAGGCAAAAGGCAGAGAGAACCACAGACAGGATTTATTAGGGGCCCAGTTATCACTGCAAGTCAAAGGGCATTGAAATATACAAGGGGAACATGGCAGGAACCGGGCTCATCACGGTAGGACTGTGCTGGAGTCTGCAACTGACTCTGTAACCTGGTGCACCCAATGCAAATATGGGGAGTTCCCCTGCTCCACAGGCAATGCGATCACCTCGGCCACTTCGTAAGGGTGCACAGAACTGAAAAAATGGTGGGGGCGGGGGGGGAGGAACCACTCAAAGATTTACCTAAAGGAGCCCACTCCCTCGGACTGCCCAACAAGTCCTACCCCACGCCCTCACCCCTACCCACGTCAGAGTTCTCACCGAACATAATCTGTCAAAGCTGGAACCAAGGAACTTCGGGTTTTAATCATCTAAGAAGCAAAGATAAGCATGATTGAATCAGGGGTGGGGTTGATTTCAGGATCTCTTGACGGATAGGAGTCAAAAGGGTTTCAAAAGGGTTTCGCTGGATGGGGAAACGTTTCTCACCATCAGCACTTCATTGTCCTCCTCAAGCTCTCCTTTCCATTCATAGCTGAAAAGGTCAGGGAGAGAGTGTTAAGGGAGCAAAGACTGCCCTCAAGGAAAGGCCCAGTCAGCCCCTAGAGTCAGGTTAACTCCCCCCCCCCCCAAAGCCTATGACTCACATGGATGTAATCTGAGGGATGAGGTTAACGCAGGCTGCCAGGCGCTTCTCCACCACAGCCCTGAAGGTGAAGAGAAAGCCCCATTCAGAATGCCCCATGACCCGGATTTTTGCACTGGCAGCCAAAGGACAGGGTTCCAAAGCGGGAGATCAGGCAGGAAGCTGCAGGAGTGCACTTCTCTGCCACCTCCAACTCTCTCCCCTCACGATCCTCCTTCCTGGCTCCACGCTAAGGTTCCCACCTGGCGATCTCCTTGGCGACCCTCTCGTTGGGGCAGGTGACAAAGGCTGCAGAGACTGAGCCGGGAACATAGCCTGAGCTCGAGGCCGGCGAGGGCTGGGACGGGGGGCTTCCGGAAGCCATGGTCAGCAGAGCTCGGGGTAGCAAGAGAAGGCGAGAGGCCACAGGCAGCAGCGCCGGCATCCAAAGAAGCGACAGAAGCAGAGCGGCCTGAGAGCACGAAATGAATTCGGTGTCACTCCACAACTACCCGAGGAAACTGCATCTCGTGAACCCTTCGCTTGGATAGACAAGCTCTGCCCTTCCCCTCTTCTGCACCCCGAAGGAAAAGGTCCCTGAAGCTGGGAGAGAAACTTGAGCAATTAAGGCAGACTCGGTTTCCTCTCCCTCCTCAGAAGCCAACCTCTAGGATTTGGGGAGCGGGTGGTGGTAGAGGCTGCGAGGACCGGAAGGGGCGGGGCCGGTCACTCACCCCTGCGCCGAACAGGATTGCGGAAGCCCGCCCCCAACTCATGCAGCCTATTGCTGGTAGAGGAGGGTTGAATGCCAAAAATCACACGTAACTCCGAGAAACGACCCCAAACCCAGGAAGAGCGGCCTCTTCTTACCTGGGCAGCAGTCACGTGATAAGAAAAAGCACACCACGCGACCACAGCGGACGCCGGACCGAACATCCAGAGCCAGCCAATCCTGGCCCTCACGTGGCCCAGTTTGCCCCTCCTCCTGAAGGAGGAGGAGCGAAAGGGAATTGGGCCAATCGACAGCCGGATCTGCAGACGTGCGCGGAAATGGCACTCTCGTTTCCGTGTAAACCGGAAAACAGCCAATTGCAGGCTGAGGGGAGCCGCAGCGTCGTTCCACTGTCACGTGAGGGGGCCTGTCTCCCTCAGGCGGCTGTATCTCAATGAGCGACGCGAAGAGGCCAATCGCTGGCCAGCCCCGCACGCCACGTGACGAGAGTGCTGGTGCTAGGAAAGGGGGGCTGGAGACCCCGCCAATTCGATGCGTCAGGTTGTGGAGTGTGGAATCATCTTTAAACGCCAGAATGTGCCCAGTTACAGCCGTTAGACTGTTCCCGAGGCCTTAAGGAGTGGGAGGGTCTGAGAAGCTCGAATCTCAGGGGGTAAAGAGAGCGCCCCCTGCCTCTTTGGTTAGGACTAACATATGTCTAGGTTGGGTAATGAACAGGGATAATCTGAGAAGCCAGCTGTCCCTGGGCAGGGGAAAGTGATTAGGCAGGGATGTGCATGGCAAGACGATGGCTAGGTGGGGCAAGATGCTTTTTTAAAAGGACAGAGTGAAACCCTGTGAATGGGATAGAGGGTGATGAAAATGGGGCTGAGGGCAATTCAGCCTTCTTAACTAAAACCCTACAGCTGGAGACAGACTGGTGAATGGGGTGGGGGTGGGGAAGAGACGAGGGCAGCAGGTTGGGGATATGGAGGACACCAAGACGTGGTGATGGTCCTTTTGTCCCTCACCCCTCTTCTATTGAACTCTTCAGGACTTATAACACCTCTGAGTCTTGGGTCTCCTTCCCTTAACCCATCCCCCAGGAGCCTGGACCTGTCCTACATAACTTCCCTGGGGCCCAAGCACATCCAGTGACCCAAAAATGGAGAGAGGGGCCAATGAGAGGAGAGAGAGGTGGGAGGAGGCAGCAGAGAAAAGGCTCTTGCCACTCCCCCTACCCAGTATTTCTCCTCCTTTCAAGATCTGGGGTCTCTGGGTCTGCTGGGTGGGTGTCACTGGGCGTTTATCAGAGTTCTGTCCTACCTGCGTCTCTGGGGATGACGTCTCCCTGAGATCTGTCTTTGGATTTGGAGTTTGTTTCTGAGCTGGATCTCTGTAGGGCCTTTCAGTATTTGCAGTGGGATCTTTCTTGGGACCGAGATTCCTTTTTGTTTTGGGAATTTCTGTGTTTCTGGGACCGAGATCACTCTCTCTCCAAGGTCTTTCAAACTCTTTATGAGTTTGGGGTCTCTGCATTCTACATCTCTGAGCTGAGTGTCTCTTTCTCCTCTTCTTCTCTCTTTTCCCTTCTGCCCATCCTCAACCCTCAGGTCTGGAGTTTCTTGGTCTCCTGAATTATCAGTCTCTGAGTCTGCAGTTTCTTTTCTCTGAGATTTAAGTCTGGGGTCTGGTATCTTTGGATCTGAGTTCTCTAAGACCTAATTCGAGGTCTGGATTTTTTCTGAATCTGGATCTCATCTTTTTCTTTGACTCTAGGTCTCTGATCTTGGTTCCTGAAATCACCATCTGATTCTGGAGTCTTAAGATTTCTGTGGCTGTGCAGAACCTTTTTGAAGCTGGACATTGATATTTTGATCTCTGACCCTTCTCTCAATGGGGAGGGGAGTCCAGGATCTGTTTTGTGCCCTGAGATTGGGGTATCTTTCCCTCTAGATTTGGGGTTTAAAATTAACCGCCCCCCCTGGGGGATGGCAAGGTATATTTCTCTGTGGGTCTGGGGTCTGTCAGTCTCAGGATCTGAGGTATGCATCTTTAGAACTGCACTCTGTCTACTATGTTTTTGAGGCAGGGGTCTCTCTCTCTGGTTCTCACTGGGTAGGGGTGGGGGCTGCAGAGTCTCTCTCTCCTCCTCCTCCTGCTCTCTCCTCTCTCGCTCACTCCCCCGCCCCCCCTCTCTCTCTCTCTCTCTCTCTCTCTCTCCCTCCCGGCTGCCGCTGCTGCCGTTGGCTCCTATTCTCCTCCTCCTCCTCCTCTCTCCTCCTCTCCGCTCCTCTCTGCTCCTCTCTCCTCCTCTCTCCTCCTCCTCCTCCTCCACCTCCTCCTCCTTCTCCCCCTCTCTCTCCCCCTCTTTCTCTCTTCTCTTTCTCCCCCGTCCCCCCGCCCCCTCCCCCCCAGGCCTGATGAGCAGGTCTCGCGCCTCCATCCATCGGGGGAGCATCCCCGCGATGTCCTATGCCCCCTTCAGAGGTACGGTGGTGAGGGGAGGGGGAGGGCCAATTGGGGGGGGGCAAGAGGGGGAGGGGCAGGGGCGGGGGGGGGGGTGTGCAGAGCCGGGGCCAGGGAGGGGAGCAGCTGAAATGGAGGGAGAGAGAGGAGGACCGGGAAGGCAGGGATGGGAGCAATGGGGAAGGAGGATTGGGAGGCCAGAAGATAGGGGTAGATAGGGGCCGGAGGGGCCAGGAAACAGGCTTTGAATGGGGCTGAAGGGAAAATGATGAAGGGGAAAAGAGATTGCCAGAAAGGGTGGGAATATAGAAGGCTAGGGTTGGGGGGAGACCTGCAGAAATAATTTGGAGGTGGGAGCTGAGAGATGAGGAAGATATTAAGGAAATAGAAGGACAGAGTCTTAGGAGAGGGGCCGGAAGGGGGAAATGAAAACACAGGGATGGAAAGAGAGGCCAAGAAGATGGGGGGGGGTAGTATATGGTGGAGGGGCTCAGAGAATGGTAGGGGGTTGAAAAAGAGAGGAGGATGGAGGGAGAGAAGAAGGGGCCAGATGGAGAGAGAGGGAGGCAGTGGGGGGTGGGGGAATGGAGGGTCCAGATGGAGGGAAGAGAGGAGAGAGGGAATGGGCTGGGGGAGGAGAGACCAGGGCAGGGGGAGGGCCAAATTATGTGTGTGTTTATTGAGGGGGGGGGAGGGGGCAATAGAAGTAAGATTGAGCGCTGGGAGTAGAGGGCAGGTTAGGACCCTGCCCCAGACTCTGACCATCACTAAGGCCTTTGACCAGAGAAATGTACCCTCTGGGGTCCTATCTGCCCCCTTCACTTCACCACTTTTACCCCCCTCCCCCACCTCCAATCCTTATTTCCATTCCCCCTCCCTCCTCTGGTGTCCATCACCTATATCTTTCCCCCCATATGGTGTCCGTTCCTTATATGAGTCCCCCTTCTGTTCTTCCCCTATCTCAGTCCCTTCTCTGGCCCATTCCCTCTCCCCTCCCTTCTATCTGGTAGCTCCCTTATATCTCTGCCACCTCTCTACCTCTCCTTCATGACCCCATTGTCTTAGTACCCCTGTTAGGTGCACCTCATTTCCTCTGCCCCATGTCCGACTGGGCTTTTCTGGTATATTTCCTTGTCTCTAGGGATTGACTCTCATTTCTGTCTCCTTTTCACTTAGCTCCATCCCTGTGATTTGTCCCCCAGTCCATCCTCTATCCCTACCCCATTCCCCATCTTGTCACTGCAAGTCTGTGCCTACCTACTTTCCACTAATACCTTACTTCGCTCTTCCACCCGTTCCTCTTTTCTTGTCTCCTCTACTTCCCGGGGCGTTGGAGATTTGGGGTGCAAAGATGTAGGTTTTGATGGTTGGAACAGGGCCTATGAGACATCCCCATCTAAGCCCTGTGGGATTTCTTATCCTAGTAAAATTTTTTCCCTTTTCTCAGCTGTGTTGGTCTGTCTCTTGCATCTGCCTCCCAGAATCATCCTTACTTAAGTCCAGACAATATGTGTGTGTGGGGTGTGTGTTTCCAGAGTCGCTCCTAAGCTAAGTTCCCTGTAACCTTCCCTGCTCCCGGGGGGAAAGTGTCCCCTAAACTCTAGCCTGCCTTCCTGTGGCTACAGCCAGAACCAGCCCCTCCCAGAATGGTTATATGTATCAACAGACTTCTCTTCTGGGAGCCCTCAGAGTCTGAGTGCAGTGGGCATGTTGCCTGCAGTGTGTGCAGTCTCAGAGCCTAGGGACTGGTGATATCTGTATCTAAGAGGGTATTGGAGAGAATCTCTGAGGTGGCATGGAGATAGTGAAAGTCTGGAAGTACTGGGGTTTCTAAATATATGTATTCTAGGGGTTCATCTCTGACTCTGATGTGAAGGTTACGTCCATTTGAAGAACATGCATATCGACAGAAAGGGGCTAGATTTTTCAAAACTTTCCTGCTCAGGGGTATTCAGTTAGATTTTATTTTATTTTAAAGTAGGCTCCACTCCCAACATGGGGATGGAACTCATGACCCTGAGATCAAGAGTCACATTCTCTACTGACTGAGCCAGCCAGGCGCCCCGGGGTACTCATTTAGGAGGGAGCTTAAAGAACAGTTCTTTTCCTGCAATATGTCCATGATTAGTTATCCTGTAAAGGTGACAGGATTTGATTTTTTTTTCTTCCTCTAAATTGTTTCACACTGTGATACCTTAAACCTATTTTCTATCACTTTGATGTCACCAATTTGATTCTTACTTCCATAGGGCCTGTTCCCTGTGTCCCTGTGATGGTGTGTGGCATTGGGATTTAAAGGAGAAACAGTTTGCAGGGATGGGGGAATGGAAAGAACAGCTAAACTGGGTAAGATGCCCCCTGGGGGCATCTCCGAGCATGGGCAATGCTTGGTCTAGTGTTCTTTTTCAGAAGTTTGTCCCCATCCTCAGCTTGCACTTTGGAGGCCCCCTCTCTGTCACAGGCCCAGACCTTCCATCCTTCCTTCCCCTCTTTCTTCCTCAAGCTCCTCACTGTGCCTTGGAGAGGTTCCTAACCTGTGGAGTTGGCTTCCGTCCTGTCCGTGGAGACTAGGTGAAGAGAAGGGGCAGTACTGAATCTTTAATCTCTGGGCATGGAGTGGGAGAAGAGATCAATTCAGTCTCTGTTCATTCAAACAAAGGCATGTCTCCTACCTCCTCACTCTCCAGCCCCTCCATAGCCAGATGTTGACAAGACCTATCCTCCCCCTACCACCAGAAGAACCAGAACTTTCCCCAGAGGTTGAGCGGGGTTGGGCTAGAGGAGGAGGGAGCTGAGAATAGAGGAGAGACAGGAGGAGAGGCCCTCTCCTGTCTCTGATTCTGTGAACAGGTAAGCTCCCTCACTTCCTCTCTTTTCCAGATGCTTAGCTATCAGAATTTCATGACCCAAATGTTCCTACCCACCCCACCCCCATCCTTCTTTCCCACAGCCGTGCAGCCCTCCTCTCACTGTCTTACAGATGGGTGAGCCACCTTCCCTCCAAGTCCTCATCTTCTGGATGCCCTCCCTCTTCCCAGTCACCCACCACCACCATCTCTGTGTGCCTTCCTTCTGCCAGTTTTGCTGTTCCTTCCATCTTTTTATATATATTTTTTGATGTGGATGGAAAGCACGGTCACTTTCTCTGCCTCTAAACTTGTACCCTCTCTGTCATGATATGCTTCCCCTCCCTGAAACCCCCCCCCCCCCGAATTTCTTAACTCAAGTCTACGGAGCCCCCTGTGATGTGATTTCCCCTCCCCTCTTTCCCCCCAGATATACAGGCTTATCTTCTGTTCCTTTAAAGTTACTATGTGCCTATCCTCTATCTGTGATCTCAAGGCGGGTGGGGTGTCATTCTCCCACTTTGTGGACTCTCTCTCTTGCCATTTTGGGCCTCTGTCTCCTAAACGCATAGAGCCTCCCTTACTGTTTCTGTGTGTCTCTGTCCCCCAGATGTACGGGGACCCCCTATGCACCGAACCCAATACGTTCATTCCCCATATGATCGTCCTGGTTGGAACCCACGGTTCTGCATCATCTCGGGGAACCAGCTTCTCATGCTGGATGAGGACGAGGTGAGCGGAGTGGGAAGGTTGGGAAAAGACCTCTGGGTAGCATGGGAGAATGTGGAGAGAATAAGGAGAATCCTCATTAGCGAAGGGATGACAGGCACAGAGAAAGCAAAAAAGAGAGAAACATTTGCAAGTGGCCTGGGGAGGGTGGCCACTGAGATTTGGATTGGGATGTGCAAAAGTACAGGCCTTCTCTCCCCTTGGCCAGGGGGTCTTTCAGGGCCATATGCAGGGTTGGTAAGGAGATGTGGTTCTGAAGATTTGAGGGTGGCTCCTGTTGTCACCCTGACCATATTGTGGGATAGGTTAGGATGGGAAAGGGAAACTGAAGGGTTTGGAGAAGGGGTGGCAAAATGGGTATTGCTTTGGAGGGATCACCTCCAAAGTGATCCTTGAGAACCCTCTCCTCTTCTCCCCACCCCTACCTCAGCAAGACCCATCATTCACCACTGCCAGTCCTGCCCTTATCATGTTGGGAGAGGGAATTGAGGGAAACTGGGCGGTGGGGGGTGGGGGGTGCTGGGAGGTACAGGGAGAGATGACAGAAGTCATTGGATGTTGGCGTGGATGGCGGTGAAGATTGGGAAGGTGCCTGCAGTCAGGGTTTAGAGAGACTGGGAGGGCTTCCACCAGAGACATCAATCAGGAAAAGAATATAAGGGAGGGGAAGCCAGGGGGAGGAGGGGAACTAGAAGTAGAGGACATTTTCTAAAGGAGTAGGAGTAGGAGAGGGGCAGGGACTAGTCAAAGTGTGGGAGGTGGGGGCCACGCAGGGCCATTAGAGGCAGGGGAGTATGGGTTCCCACCAGTCACTGAAGCAGCAGTGGGGGACCCATCAGAGAAAACGGGATGCAGATATGGATGCCCAGAGGTGTGATCCAGGGAGTGGCGGTGATCTGGGAGAGCAGCTTTAGAGAGTGATAGGTAGCCTCCGAAACCAGATTAGTGGTGAGAGATGTGCTCCCAGTGCTGTTGGGGAGGGTGTGGTGAGGCAGGGCTAGAATTGGAATTGGGGTTAATCAGGGTTCGGAGGGACCTGAGGGGCAAGTGAGAGTGTGGAAAGATGGCCAGCTAGAACTTCCAGGTCACAGGGGACATGGTGGCTTTAAAGGACGAGGTGGTTAGGGAGTCCAAGTTTTAGGCATTGGGGGGCATTTGAGTGATTCACTAGTGGTCGCGGGTCTTGACCAAAGGTTGTGGTCTGCAGGATGAATTGGGGAAACAGGAACCAGTGAGAGTGGGGACTGTTGGGAGGATGAAGAGGGAGAGCAATGGATGGGGTAATGGTGGAATGGTAGAGCTGAGCCCAGGTGGTGGGGGGAACCGGTGGCCAGCAAGCTGAGGGGCACTACAAGTGGCCAGAGTCTGGAGTAGGGAGGGTGGGGGATGGGATGGGATGGGTAGGTAAGCAGCGTTTAGGGCCACAGGGGCTGAAGTGGATGGGTTGTGGACCTGGGGCTAGGGACTAGTGAGGCGGGGTGGTTCTTGTAGGGTAGAGGAGATTGGAGGATTGGAGCTGGGGATGAGGCTCAGGGAGTGGGAATGGCTCAAGAGAAGAGGGATGTGAGAGAGGTTGAGTGGGGGGGCGAGGGAAGGAGATGAAGGGTGTGGGGAGGTGACCAGGCCCTTTGGGGGGTGTGGGGAGGTTGGGTCCCAGTCTGGCCGAAAGCCCGGCCGTGGGAGGGAGACAAGCTGTAGATCCTGATTATAAATGCAGCTTCTGCTACCCCCGTGACAGGCACGGAGGGAGGGAAGGTGGTGAGGGAGGTGGGAGGTTGGGAGGAAAGCGGGGAGAATGGAGGAATTGAAGGTCAAGGGGAAAGGGGATTAGGAGAGTAGCAGACTCCTGCGGAGTTGCGGGAAGAACTGAGTCGGGTTTGGGAGAATTTCCCGGAGGGTGTTTCAAAAGAAATGGAGGGAGGGAAGAGGAGGATGGGACGGGAGGGAACGAGAGAGAGAGACACTTGGAGAGAGAGGGGAAAGAGCAATCGACTCATCCCGAGACACTTCAAGAGTGTGCGGGAGCAGGGGCTGAAGGTGGGCAGGCCCGATGGAGAGGGAGGTTCATTCTTCCTCGGTGGTGGGGGCGGGGGGCAAGAAGAGGGACGGCTTGGGCCAGTGAGGTCTGACACACCCCCGCATCCCCTAGATACACCCCCTTCTGATCCGGGACCGGAGGAGCGAGTCCAGTCGCAACAAACTGCTGAGACGCACGGTCTCCGTGCCGGTGGAGGGGCGGCCCCACGGCGAGCATGGTACGGCGGCCGAGCAGGCTCTCGTGCCCCGGACAGTCGCGGGGAGAGGGCTGAAGGTGGACCGGGCTGCCGGGGAGGGGGGAGTCCGGGAAATGAGGGAGCTGTCAGGGGGTGGGAGGAGGAGGAGGAGGAGGAGGAGGAGGAGGAGGAGGAGGAGGAGACGACAAAGTCTCTCATCCTGCGAGTGGGAGCCTGGAAGGAGAAGGCGCCCTCCTCTGGGATCTGGAGCGGGACTGGGGCTGTGGGTGAGAGGCCCCAGTGGTCTTTGCTCTGTTTCGCTCCCTTTTTCCTCTCCAGCAGCGAAGTTTGCCTGTTTTCCTGATGCTTGTAAAAATAGTCTCATTAGATCTTTAGCTTCCTGTCCGAGCGTTCCGGCCCCTGCCCCTCCCAGCCCTTGGTCTGAGATCGTGGAGAGAATGACCTAGTTCCTGCCCTTCCCCCAGACCTCTGCCCCACCCCCACGGTCCTGATTCCTCTCCCAGACCTTCGGGCCTGTGGGCCCTTCCTCTTTTCTCCCCCCACCCCTTTTTCTCTTCTCTTCAACTGCTGCTATTTTCTGCAATTCTGTCGCCCCCTTTCTCTTTCCTCCCTGATTTCTCATTATTTTCTGCACCCCTCTTGATTCCTCTGTCGCTCCCCTCTGCTCCCAGTGGAACTTCATCAGACCCCCATCATCTTTTTGTCTGTCTGTAGAGCTATCTGCTCAGTCTGTCTCTCCAACTCTCTCCCTCTCTCCATCTGTCTCTTCCCCTCCCTCCCTCTTTCTGCCCCCCCTCCACCCCCCTCTTTAGTCATTTAAAAAAAGATTTTTGTCTTCCTGAGAAGTTCGCTTAAAAGGTTTCCATGGGAACAGTGAGGGTAGATGAAGGCAGAGAACAGAGATCTGCAGCCAAGGTGCAGAGAGACGTCCTCAGCCCCCAGAAACCCCCATTTTACTGCCCCCTATCACTGCATTCCCCTTCCAGGACCTAGGGATCCAGTTCCTCCATCCCCTCCAAACCCCCTGGTGACCCCTTTCTTCCACCAGCAACTCCTCCCCTCAGGGATCCAGACTCCCAGTTTCTCTTGCTCAAAGAGACTGAGTGGCCTGTCTCCATCCTTTGGCATCCTTTTAGCCCTCTTCTGATAGGCCCAGGTCTCACTGCCCTTGGGGGCCAGCTTTGGGGCCCTGGGTGGGTGGGTGGGCAGGGATGTGTGTCATTGTCATGGAAACCTATGACCATGGGGGTGTGTGGATAGCACATTTTTGTGAGGCAAAGCCAGGTGGTGGTGGTGGTGGTGGTGGTGGTGGTGGTGGTGGTGGTGGTGTGTACAGAGAATATGTGTGATGTCTGTCACATCTGTGTGTGTGTGTGTGTGTGTGTGTGTGTGTGTGTGAGTGAGTCATGTCCATGTCTGGGAAAGATTTGTGTGTGCACATGTGCATACCTGTGTGTCTAGGCCAGAATGGTCACATGCTCATGGAGCATGTTTATCATATGTCGCGTGTTTGATAATCTCTGCCCACATAATCCCCATCTTTCTCCTTATCCTGAGTCCTCAGGGTCTGGGGTCTCTGGTGTGGGTCTCCTGTGTGTTTTGGGTGGGGGCACCGTGTGTGTTTGGAGTTGGGGATGGTATGTGGAAGTTGTTGTGTTGGGGGTTCAGTAGGGGTTGGAAGAGGGTCCTGGAGTATATATAGTTGGGGGGGAGGGTTTAGTGAAAGAGTTGCTAGCTGGTGAATGAACGTTTGGGGTTTTCAGGGGGACATGGAATGTGTAAAGGACATGGAGGATATGCAGGGGACATAAGGATCTTTAGGGGGGCTTGGGGGCCTGGGTCCGCGAAGGGGTGTGCTGAGGCTGTGGACGCTGGAGCCCAGGAGAGGTCGCCGGACCTTTGAGGGGCACTGGAATCCAGGGCTCCTCCTCTGCTGGGTGGAGCCGCCGCCCCTCGTTCCCTCCGCGATTTTGGTGGGGGGTCCTGCTCGGAAGGAGATGGTGGGAGGCCCGGTTGATTTTGGGGGTCCCCTCGCCCCCCTCCCCCGTCTCTCTCGCGCTGTCTCCGGGCGACGGGGCTCGTGACAGAGGCGGCCACGGCAGCAGCGGTCGCCTAGCAACGGCGGCGGGGCCCGGGCAACGGCGGCAGCGGCGGGAGCGGCGGCGGAGGGAGCCGTTCCCGCGGCCGTCACCGCGCGGCCGTCCCGGCCGTCCCGGGCCCCGCCGCCGCCCCCAACGCGCCGGGCGGCGCGAGCCGGGCCGCGCCGCCCCCTCTCCCGCCGCACCCCGCCCCTCCCCCGCGCAGGGGCGGGGCCCCTCCCCCACCGGGGACACCCCCGACCCCCCCCAGGGGGCGGTGCGAGGTAAGGGCGGGGCCGGGCGGACGAGGAGCGCGCGTGGGGGCGGGGGCGCGCGTGTGCGTGGGCGCGGGAGGGGGTGGGGAAGCCGCGGCGGCGGCGGCGGCGGCGGCAGCTGCTCCCTCCGCATGTTCTCGCTGCATCTTCCGAGTGGGGGGAGTTATGGTAACTGGAGGGGGGCAGCGGAGGTGGGGGGTCGGGGACCGGCCTCGGGGGGGCCAGGGTCGCGAGCACGCGGGGGAGGCCGGTGCGGGGTGATCTCGGAGCCCCTTGGTGGACACGGCAGCCCGCGTGTCCGTGTATGTGTTCGTGTCCATGCTCGTGTCCCCTGTGTGTCGATGCCATGTGTACCCGGGGCCCAGTTCCTCATGCACACATGTGCAGCCAGCCGTGTGCAAGCTTGTCCTGTCTCATCATGCCTCTGTCTGGTTCCTGCCTAGGAGACTGCTGGGCCGGCCACTGGTCATACTGGTACATGTCACCTCCGACCCTGAACATGCATGTCTCTTTCTGGCTGGGGCTCACCTCCAGTCAGTCTCCTGTGTGTAGGGATGTGTGGCTGCATGAGCAGGATTTTCCCTGTCCCTGGTGGCAGGTGTGTGTCTTTGCATGTGTTCCATCATTGGCCTGGGTATCTGTGTCAATCCCAGCACGGGTGTCCAGGGTGTGTCTGGATGTGGGTGGTGTGCAAGTGGGGGAAGGGAGTGAGTGTGTGTGAGTGGGCTTCTTGGCATCCTACTATGTACGAAACACCTTTGAGCTAGGCAGGTGTGAGCCCCTGGTGTGTCTAGGAGTGGGGATTGAAAAGCTGAAAAAGAAAGGAGTGGGGAGAAAGTGGAAAAGTGGGGAGAAGGGAGGTGAAGAGGAATGAGAGAGGCTTGGCTAAGAGGGAAAGAATGGCTGGAGAAAGGGAATGTGGGAGATATTGGAGCCAGATTGAGGAGAAAAGAGGATAAGAAAGCTTAAGATGGGGAACTGGATGGAGGGAGAAGGGGTCTGGGAGCTGGGGAGGAGGGGCAGGAGGAGGAAAGAGGCCTTTTGGTAAAGCTATCTCTTGAGAGAAGAAAGGGGCAAGATGAGAGAGAGGACACCGGTTCATGTAGGTTGTATAGGATCAGGCTTGGTTGGATGAGAGATGGCCACTCAGGCATAGAGGCTGGCTCACAGTGAGGCCTGTCACTGCAGGTGCTGTCATTAGAGCTTCCTGTCCCCTGCACAGTTTTGCCCCCCATTTCGCAGCTCTGTCCAGCTCTGTTCCTCATCCTGCTCTGGCAACCTTTCTCCTTGGCTCCCCTCAAGAGTTGCCAGCTGGGTAGGACAAGGAAGGAAGGCCAAAGGGAAGGTTAGGGATGTGGGACATTGGAGGGCAGGGAGAGATTCTGTGGGTGATGGCAAGATTAGAGAGATTGGAGAGGCAGGAGTCCAAGCCCTCGCTGTGTGTGTGTGAGAGTGCAATTGTGTGTGTACACAGGGTGTGTACATGTGTGGGTGTGTGCACAATGCCTGTGTTACGGGTGTGTGTAGGTGGCTGTTATGTGTGTGCATGCGTGTATACATCGTGCAGGGATGGGACCTGGAGACCCAGGATCGCAGTGTACACTTACCAGGTTTGCTCTGTGTGTGTACACGGGTATGTGCTGTGTTTCCTGTACATGTCATTGCATGCAGCATTAATAGCAGAATGTCCTGTGTTTCTGTCACTTTGTTTCATTTTTCTTTGTGGTTTTCTTTCTTGCGGTAGTGAAAGTCTTTGTAAGCGTATGCGTACGTGGTTTACCCGTACCTGTGACTTATGTGTGAGTTCATAGATCTCAGCTCCTGATAATATGCATGAGGTGATATTACTTCCAAGAACCAAGAGAACCAATTAGCAAATTTGTTCTCTGCCTGTCAATTCTTTAGTTCCAAAGCAAAATTTTAGTGGATTTCAAGTTAGTCTTTGTGCCTTATTAAAGGAGCCTGCATATGAAAGTAGTGGCTGAGTTTGGTTCCTTGGAATGGAAGTGAGGCAGCCATACCTGAGAAATGCAGAGACTAGGAAAAAGATACCCTTGGATGCATTGTTGAGTGTGCCCTCAGAAGGATAAATAATGCGTTTGCTCCTTGTTTTTGTTTATTGTGAGAGCAATCACTGATGCCTGTGTTGGAGTCAGGGAAGGGCTGGGGGAGAAGAAGGGGTTGTCCTGAGACAGAGTGGATGTGGTCATACTTCCCATGTGAATGAAGGATGTTTTTGCTTTTGGGGTACCAGGATACCTTGCTGTGGTTGGGATCATGGTATACTCAAGCATGTATCTTAGAGGTTAAACTGACTTCCGTGTGTGTGTGTGTGTGTGTGTGTGTGTGTGTGTGTGTGTGTGAGGGTTAAATGTCTAATTCTGTAATGTGCTGCCCACATGATTCCCAAGGGACTGGGGCCACAGGTCCACACCAGCAGCTCTCATGTGGGTGTCTGGGTCCAAATGTGTACTCCCTGTTGCAGTGTTCACATATGTCTAAGCATGTATCCCGTGGGGTATGTGGGTCCCAAGGTCTCAGAACGTGGATCTGTGGCACCCCTGTGCTCACAGTTGTGTGTATGTCTCATAAGCACCTAGATCCCTATTTTTTGTATTGTGGTTATATACACGTACCCACACAGCTCAGTGTATGTTTCTGTCCTCTACACACATGTTCCCAAGGGTCTGACAAGGGTTCCTGTGTCATGGTGTCCGCATTTTTGTGGGCAGACTTTCTAACACCTGGGCTTTGGAGGCAAAGGGAAACTGAAGACTGATTCTAGGGTAGATTGCTGGTGATTTGCAATTCTGGAAGCAGACAGTGAAATGTAGCTGTGGCCCTCCCTTGTTCTGGAACCTAGAGGGTTAACAGGCAGCTCTTCCGGTCCCCCCTCTCCAGCCTGTAGCTTCTTGTTGCCGTGGAGATGATAGCCCCGCCCCTGATGCAGCACCTGCCCCCCCATTGGCTGCAGTGGTGACTGTGGGGCTGAGGGGGGAGCCCAGGCCTGGGCAGCCATTCTGGAGCTGGAGCCGGAGCTTGGCATCCCCCCACTTTCATTCTCCTCTAGCCCCTTGGCCCCTCTAAATTCCCTGGCAGCAGAGCCCCAGCTTCCTTCCTCTGAGCTGCCACCCCTCTAGACTCGTGGCAGTCCGAGCTTCATCCGCATTCTCTTCCCCTCCTCCTCTTCTCCCTACCCTCACTTGGGAGTCCCCTGAACCTCCACTGCTCATCCTCCCCACTCCCTGCCCACTCCCCTGCATTCTTCTCTTTTCCTTTTCCCCACCCCCCTTCCCTCCTGAGTCCCTGCCACTGCAGTGCACGTGGAACCTGCCCTTCTCCCCTCCCCCTCCCATCTGCCCCTTGAATTTTCTGTCCCCAGGCTTCTTCCCCTGCCACTCCTCACAGGTCGCTTCTAAGACTTCCCCCTCCAGACCAGGGAGGGGGTCATGGGAGGCAGCCCTGGCTGTCCAGACAGACAGGGGTTCCAGGAGAGGGGGGCAGGTGGAAGATGTGCCCAGCTGAGGGGAGAGGAAAGCCTGCCTGTGGGCAATGACCTTTAACCCAACTGCCCCCCCCAGCTAGCCCCTTCCTGGGGGGGTGGGCACCAAGGACCTAGCTTCTGTGGATCTTTGGTGTCCTTTTTATCACTGGGGTTTTACTGACCCTCTCAGCCATGCCCTTCTGCTGACTGCCAGTCCCAGTCATGGGCCTAAGGCCTCCCACCCCATCCCCCTCGGGGGGCTCCGGCTCGGGTTCTTTACCCCCTCCTTCCCGCCGTCAGCCTCTCAGCCGCCGCTGCTCTTCCTGCTGCTTTCCGGGGGGTAGGTGAGGCTGGAGCTGAGGGGCAGAGGGAGGTGGGCGAATGGGCTGGGGCCAGAGTTGGAAACCTGGGCTAACAGCAACCCCTCCCCAACTTCCCTTCTGGCTCTTTATCCCCCTCCAGAATACCACTTGGGTCGCTCGAGGAGGAAGAGCGTCCCAGGGGGGAAGCAGTACAGCATGGAGGCCGCCCCCGCTGCGCCCTTCCGGCCCTCGGTGAGTGAAGGCACCAGCCAGATGTGGCTCAGCTGGGTCCCCTCCTCTCTAGCCCCAGCTGGAGCCCCAGGATTCTGAGAAAGGGGGCAGGAGGGAGAGAGAGAGAGAAAGCGCGCGCACACTCACTCATGCGCGCGCCTCTCCCCACCTCTTTGGTTTCCCCCTCCTTGGCTCTGTCCCCCTGCTTCTCAGACCAGCCCTCCCACCTTCTCCAAGCTGGTGTGTGTGTGTGTGTGTTTGTGTGTGTGTGTGTGTGTGTGTGTGTGTGTGTGTGTGTGTGTGTATGCTTGCACCCGTTGGGAGCAAGGGAAGAAAAATTGGTAGCAGGGCTCCTATCTCCATTTCCTCATCTCTAGAGACTTCCCTTTCACCGCCCCCCCCATCCCACTTTCATCCAGGGACTCTACCAGCTGAGGGGTGAGTAGGTAGAACTGACCCTGCCCCAATCCACCCCTCTCCCCATTTCCCCCCCACCCCAGCAAGGCTTCCTGAGCCGGAGGCTAAAAAGCTCCATCAAACGCACGAAGTCACAACCCAAACTTGACCGGACCAGCAGCTTTCGCCAGATCCTGCCTCGCTTCCGAAGTGCTGACCATGACCGGTACAGGGGCTGGAGTGGGCGGGATGAGCTGGATGCAGCATAGGGGACTCTTGGGTGAGATTGGAGGGAAGGAGGCTATCTAGGTGCAGAGAATGAAGGCCGTGGATTGGTGAATTGGTTGAGAGATGTTATGGGACAAGGGACAGAATGGAGAAGAGGAAGCAGGAGAGAGGCACGGTGCAGGGAGAGGACAAGCTGAGAGGCAGGAAGAGAATGAAGGTGAGGCCAAGGAGGGACTCTCCTGGTCACCAGAAGGATGGGCTCCATCCCCGGATTGAAGGAGCTGTACAGGACAGAGGAGGAGTACTGGAGCCTGGGAGCCTGGGAAACACTGAAGGAATCCAGGGAAGGGGTGGTGGGTTGGTAGGAGAGGGAGCAGTGTGATCTAGGAGAAGGGTGTGAGGGAATGGCAGCAGTTGGAGTGGGGCTGGGGCTGGCAGATACTGATGGATGAGGGAAGGGCAGCAGAAAGCCTGACAGAAAGGGGAGGCTTACACAGGTATGCAGGTTGACAGAACTGGGAGGGGAAGCTGTAGGGTTAATCGTGGAATGAAGTATGAGGCAGAAATCCCTCTGAGAAGTCCAGGGGGCACTGTCTCTGAGACTGAGGTTGCAGGAGATCTGATATTTGCTTCTGTTGTCTGCCTCTTGGGGTCCCTCTTTGGGTTTCCCCCTCACCCAGTCTCT
Organism: Lynx rufus; assembly: GCF_022079265.1. Lineage (NCBI taxonomy): Eukaryota > Metazoa > Chordata > Mammalia > Carnivora > Felidae > Lynx > Lynx rufus. The sequence continues at coordinate 113,988,946 of NW_025814878.1, read as the reverse complement.
CCCCAGGGAGAACCCTGTCCTCCCTTTCCCCCCATGTCTGGCCGCCCCCAGGATTGGGCAGGTAGGGAGGTTGGGATAGGTGAGTCACACCTTCCCCTACCCCCCTCCTATGTCACCAGAGCTGGATTTGGGCCTGGCGGGGGGGTGAGGGCATGGTATTCCTGGCCGCGGGGGCGGGGGGCCGGGGGAGCGTCGCGCTGACGGCAAAGGAGCCCAAGATGACGGGGCTGCTATAAATAGCCTCATGGAGGCTCCCACACCCGAGCTCTCCCTCCCGCTTTCCCGCTGCTCTCCACTCTTCCTCCCCTAGCCATCTCCCAGCCGTTCACTATCCCATCCCTCTGTGTTGTGTGCCACGTCCTCCATTCCCTCAGTCCCCTTTACCTTCTGCTCCCTGGTGTGGTCCCTGCTTGTCCCCCCACCTCTGTTCCCATGCCCGTCTTCCCAGCTGCTCCTCATCTTCTTCCATCCTCGGTCTTTCCGCACGTGGCTTGGCCTCCCCCTTCTCCCTCCTGCCCTACCTCCTCCTCTTCCCCAGGCCCCATTTTCAATCTCTTCCTTCTCACTTCTCTGCCCACAGCTTTCTCCTATTGCTTGTGATTTCCCCTCCCTCCTTCCTCTGATTCTGCTAAAACTTGTCCTCTGCTTTCATTCATTCATTCTTTGAATCATTACATGTTTTTTAGGTACTAGCTGTGTGCCAGGCCCAAATAAACATTTTCTTTGTATTTCTGGTTCTTTACTCCTACTTTTTCCCCTGATATTGAGGCTCTGATTTGGGGGTTGGGGGTGGTCACCTGAAAGTGCCCCACACCCACTGTTCTCTTTGTTTTTGTTTTTGTTTTCCTTTCTGCCATGGTCCATTTCTGGGTTGAGGTATTTCCAGGTGTCCCCAGTCCTCACAACCCCTTAGGTGTGAATTGCGGGGTAGGAGTTTCTTAAAGGGTCCTGGCTTCTCTCATTTTCCTCATGTCTTTCTGTCTGTGTCTGTGTGGGAAGGGGCTCAGGGGACTCTTTCCCCAGGTCCCTACCCTAGAGCTAGCCCCTGGGTGTGTAAGAAGAGTGGGGCCCTGACCCTGTCATCGGACCCTTCCCTGCCAGGGCCCGGCTGATGCAGAGCTTCAAGGAGTCACACTCGCACGAGTCTTTGCTGAGCCCTAGCAGTGCGGCCGAGGCCTTGGAGCTCAACTTGGATGAAGATTCCATTATCAAGCCAGTGCATAGCTCCATCCTGGGCCAGGAGTTCTGTTTTGAGGTACTGGGTCTCGCGGACTGAGGAGGGCAGGAGTGATGGAGGGTGAGGGCACAGAGGCCTGACGAAGGTAGCACAGGTGGGGATGGTAAGGAAACAGAAACCTCTGGGGTTGAAAGAAAGGAGGGCAGGCCAGGGAGGAAGACACAGTGATGGAGTCTCCAGTCTTAGGAGTCACCTCCCCTCTGGAGCCCCATCTCAACCCCCATCCCTCTCTAGGTAACAACGTCTTCAGGGACAAAATGTTTTGCCTGTCGTTCTGCCGCCGAGAGGGACAAATGGATCGAGAACCTACAACGGGCAGTAAAACCCAACAAGGTATCGGGAGTAAAGGAGACCCAGATAGCATGGGCAAGGCAAAGGTCAAGCCACGGGGGAAGCCGGGGGCCTAGGGGGCAAGATGAGGTCTAAAGGAAAGGGAGGCTTGGAGAGGAGGGGATCTGGGTGAGCAGGAGGTGACCCCCACTTGTTTCTGAGTCCCCCCCGTGTCTTTTTACCATTCCTCCTACCTTGTGATGTTTCTTTGCCATAGAAGTCACAGACTTACAAAGCCGATTCGTCTTCCCTGGGGGCAGCAACGCCCCACCAACACCCTGGCAGTGGTCGCCTAGCCCCTGCCTGCAGCGTTCCTGCACAGCTACAGTTGTCATCTAGCCAAGTCTCTAGACCTCAGTTTCCTCTCCGTAGAGTTGGTGGGAATGGGGTTTAGATGGGGGATTCGATGACCTCTAAAGTCCCCTCTGGCTCAGAAATTCTACAGTCTGTGTTCTTCCCAAGGCTTCTTTTTCCCAGGAGACATGCTCCCAGTTCCCTCAGCTATTCTCGAATCCCAGTTTCCAGTGAGCCCACAGTCCTGGTGACCCTCCTCCAGGGGGCCCTTGTTTTTCATTGTCCTTAATTAGACCCTACTTGCTGGATACAGTCTAACGTGTGCAGAGTCCGAACGCCATGCTTTCTTCTTACTGTGACTGTGACATCTCCCGGGCTTCACTATGACCTTGTGGTCCATTGTATCCTCAAGGCCCTTTCATGCTACATGTAGCCTCCCCCATCCTGTATTTATGCAGCTCACTTTTTTTGTTTTTGCAATCAACTTCTGATTGTCTTTGGAGGACTCCCCAGTTCTTCCCTTCAAATTCCACCTTATTTTTGGTTTATTATTCTAGCTTTTGAAAATTTTCCCAATGCTGATTCTGTTGTCTGGTGTATGAGCTACCATCTGCATTCGTTTTCTAGGGCTGCCGTAACTAATTACCACCAATTAGGTCACTTAAAACAAAAGAAGTTCATTCCTTAACAGTTTGGGAGACTAAAAGTCTAAAATCAAGGTGTTGGCAGAACTTTGTTTCCTCTGAAGCTCTAAGGGAGAATCTTTCCCTGCCTCTTTTGTTTTTGCTTTTGTTTTCTTTTTTTCTTTCTTGCCTTTTAGCTCCTGGGGTTGCCAACAATCTTTGGCATTCCTTGACTTACAGCCGCACCTGTCCAATTTCTGCCTCCGTGTGTTTCTGGTCTCTAAATCTCTCTCCATACAGATATGAGGCATTGGATTTAGAGCCCGCTCTAATCTAGCATGAACACATCTTAATATGAGTGTACCTCATATTAAGGTGGACCCTTTTAAGGGACCCATATTAAGGTGGACCCATATTAAGTGGACCCTTTTCCCAGTTAAGGTCACGTTCATAGGTTTCAAGTGGACATGAATTTTGGAAGGAGGATACTAGTCAACCCAGTACACGTACTCTCAGCCTTCCGATTGCTATCTCAGAGACTGTCACTTTCTCACTGTCTCTCCCCTTTTGGTGTCTCTGTCTCTCTCTCCCTTCCCCTTTATCCGCCATGCCCACCCCACCCCACCAGGACAACAGCCGACGGGTGGACAATGTGTTGAAGCTGTGGATCATAGAGGCTCGGGAGCTACCCCCCAAGAAGCGGTACTACTGCGAGCTCTGCCTGGATGATATGCTGTATGCCCGCACCACCTCCAAGCCCCGGTCGGCCTCGGGGGACACCGTCTTCTGGGGCGAGCACTTTGAGTTTAACAACCTACCGGCTGTCCGCGCCCTGCGGCTACATCTGTACCGTGACTCAGACAAAAAGCGCAAGAAGGACAAGGCGGGCTACGTTGGCCTGGTGACTGTGCCCGTGGCCACCCTAGCTGGGCGCCACTTCACAGAGCAGTGGTACCCCGTGACCCTGCCGACAGGCAGTGGGGGCTCTGGGGGCATGGGGGGTTCAGGAGGGGGCGGGGGCTCAGGGAGCGGCTCAGGGGGCAAGGGCAAAGGAGGCTGCCCAGCTGTGCGGCTGAAAGCACGCTACCAGACGATGAGTATCCTGCCCATGGAGCTGTATAAGGAGTTTGCAGAGTACGTCACCAACCACTACCGGATGCTGTGTGCCGTATTGGAGCCCGCCCTGAATGTCAAGGGCAAGGAGGAGGTTGCCAGTGCACTGGTTCACATTCTGCAGAGTACGGGCAAGGCCAAGGTGAGTGCTGTGCCCCCAGGAATAGGTAACCTGGGAGTGGGCACTTGCTTGGGAGAGGGGGATAGTAAGGATAGGGCACTAATGTCTTCAGAATGAGCTTGGGTTGTACGGAGGCTGACCCTTGGATTTTCCCGGGCCTCAGGACTTCCTTTCAGACATGGCCATGTCCGAGGTAGACCGGTTCATGGAACGGGAGCACCTCATATTCCGCGAGAACACGCTCGCCACTAAAGCCATAGAAGAGTATATGAGACTGATTGGTCAGAAATACCTCAAGGATGCCATCGGTACGACCTAGTCTCAGGTCTTCTTCCCAAACCTGCCACACGTGCCTCGCAACCCTAAACCTGGCTACCCCAGGCCCCAAGTCACCCTTCCTCAGCTTGAATGCTTCCAAGCCTCGAGTCCCCGGACTCCAGCCTCCATCCATGGGATTCCGAGATTCCCCAACCCAGGCAGCCCCCATCCCTGCCCTTGGCAAGTATGACCACCCTCTGTTGTGCCCCCACCCCAGGGGAATTCATCCGTGCTCTGTATGAGTCGGAGGAGAACTGCGAGGTGGACCCTATCAAGTGCACGGCGTCCAGCCTGGCAGAGCACCAGGCCAACCTGCGGATGTGCTGTGAGTTGGCCCTGTGCAAGGTGGTCAACTCCCACTGGTGAGACTGGGAACGTTGGGTGGGGGCCGGGGCTGGGGTCGTGTGTTCATCTGTTCATCCATCTGTCCATCCGCAAAGAGGACTGAATACTGGTTATGGGCGAAGCGGCGTGCTTGGGGCTGTAAGGCAGGCAGACAGAAGATTGAGGCCTGGCCCCTGCCCTTAGAGGGACAGGTTAGATACACAGAAAGCTACGGAACAGTTGTACTGTGTGTTAAGTGCCAAGGAAGGTTCCCTCCCCCCAGGCAACATAAGGCCAGAGAAAGTGGAGGTTTGATTGAGATAAGCTGGGAAGGCTTCGTGAAGGAGGTACCCCCCACCCCCCTCCCCCCCCCCCCCCCCCCGCCCAGGGCTGGGCTTTGAAGACCGGGTTAGGTTCTGATGTGTGGATTTGATGGGCAAAGAAGACATTCTGGGAGAATGCCATGGGAGGGGCACATGCATGAAGGTGAGGGCCCGGGAGCTTTCGGAGGCCAGCAGTTAGGCCAGGTTTAATGGAGCACATGGCTCCTAATGGAGAGTGGAAGGAGAAGAGGTCTGGACATGGGAGTTGGAGTTAGAATCTGGAAGTCCTCAGCTGCCAGGCTAAGAGTTTGAGTTCATTGGTAGGTCACGGATGCCATTAGTGGTGCTAGTGCCAAGAAGTATCATGATTGAGAAGATTAATCCTTAAGTGGCGTGGGGTGCAGGGAGTGAGTGGGGTAGGGAGAGCGGAGTCCAGGCTAGTTGGAGGTGATTGTCAGTGGATCGGGACAGTGGCAGGAAAGGGAGAGAGGGGCAGCTGTGAAGGACTCACTGAGGAAAGGATCAGCCAGAGCCTTCAGCTGATTGCAAAGAAGGGAGCTTGTCTGTGGGGAGTCAAGGATGACTCAAGAGGCCACGGGGCTGGTGTTTGAGACCTGTGGTCTCATTGACAGAACTGGGGAAGTCAGGAGGAGGAGCCAGTTGGAGGTGTGGGGGCGATGGTGAGCTCTGCTTTACACTACACAAGTTGGGGGGGGGGTTAAGGTGTCAGTGGGACACTGAAGTGGGACGGGGAGGTGGGGAGTGAGCTGAGCCATTGCGGGCAATGGGGGTCACGCAGGGGCACCTCCATCCCCATTTCCCTGGAATCCAGAAGAGTTGGGGGGTCCGAGCTCCCTGTACCTCAAGTGACCCTCCATCTCTCTCCCATCTCTGTCTCTCCCTGGTGTCTGTTTTTCTTCTACTCCTCTCCTTGTCTCTCTCATACGCCCTCCGTCTCTCTCCCGCATGTCTCTCTCCCCTCACCTTCTCTCCCCCTCCATTTCTCTTTCCCTGATCTGTCTGTTCCCTCTGCCATAGCCCTCTTCTTCCAGCAGCCTCCCGTCTTCCTCCTGCAGCCCCTCCCTCCCTGTCTCTCCCCCACTCTGTTTCCACACCCTCACCTCCTACCACCCCCCTCAGCATGTTCCCTGGAAGCTGAGGGTCTCTGGGGCTCAGTCCCGGTCTCTCTCTTTCTTTCTCTTTCTCTCTGTCTCCCCACCCCTTCCCCTCAGCGTGTTCCCGAGGGAGCTGAAGGAGGTGTTTGCATCTTGGCGGCTGCGCTGCGCAGAGCGGGGCCGGGAGGACATCGCTGACAGGCTGATCAGCGCCTCGCTCTTCTTGCGCTTCCTCTGCCCAGCCATTATGTCGCCCAGTCTCTTTGGGCTCATGCAGGAGTACCCAGATGAGCAGACCTCACGAACCCTAACCCTCATTGCCAAGGTCATCCAGAACCTGGCCAACTTTTCCAAGTGAGAGAAGCCTCAGGCAGGGGTAGGGTGGGGCTGGGGGTGGGCACGAAGGGCCTCCTGAGTCCCCAGAGACCCTGAGACGGGTGGGTGTGAGGCCTTCTGTGTGTGTGTGACCCCTGCCTTCTGGATGCCTTGGCCAGGTTTACCTCAAAGGAGGACTTTCTGGGATTCATGAATGAGTTTCTGGAGCTGGAGTGGGGTTCCATGCAGCAGTTCCTGTATGAGATCTCCAACCTGGACACGCTGACCAACAGCAGTAGCTTTGAGGGTTACATCGACTTGGGCCGAGAGCTCTCCACACTGCATGCCCTGCTCTGGGAGGTGCTGCCCCAGCTCAGTAAGGTCAGCAGATGCCCCTCTGCCACATCCCCAGATGTCTCCAGAGGCTCCTGTGGCCTGAGAGACCACCCCCTGCACAGATTTTTCTCTCCTTACTGTCCCCAGATGTGTCTTTAGCACCCCCCGCCCACCCCCCCCCACCCCCCCCCCACCCCCCAGCTCAGACACCCTCCATCTGCACCCTCTGAGGTCCTCTTAGAGCTGGGCACTTAGCCCCCAGGTAACAGCCTCACCCTTCCAGGAAGCCCTTCTGAAGCTGGGCCCACTGCCCCGGCTCCTCAATGACATCAGCACAGCTCTGAGGAACCCCAACATCCAAAGGCAGCCAAGCCGTCAGAGTGAGCGGCCCCGGCCTCAGCCTGTGGTGCTGCGAGGCCCATCGGCCGAGATGCAGGGCTACATGATGCGGGACCTCAACAGGTGAGCACCTGGGACCCCCACACCGGTGCCCTAGGAGCCCCTACTTTTCTGTTCCGGACACACTCCACTGGGCCCCTGTGCATCTCTCTAGGGCTTAAAAGGAAAAAGAGGCAGGCTCTCACAGAAAATGGTAAGGAGACCGGTATAGTCCGTGGTTAGGCTGAGAGCCCCTTTAAGGCCAGAGGGAGCAGGAATCTCAGAGCCCCAGGGAGAGTGTGGAGGCTCCTCCAGCTCCAGCTTGCTGGAAGCCTGGGGGGGGGGGTGGGGTGGGTCCTGCCACAAGCTCTGATTTGCCTTGTCCCTCTGCCTGCCCATGCCTGTCCCAGAGCTGAGGTTCAGCCACACAAGTTAGATCAGCCATGTCGTGTCAAAACGTTCAGTTGTCTCTGTGCTGGTTGGTAAATAAGCACTTCCCCAGCCCCCCGCCAGAAGCCTGCAGACCTCAGCCACGATCCAGCCCCAGAGAAGTAGCATGTGGACCCTAGCAGGGCCTCCCGAGCCCTGGCATCCACTCCGATGTGGCGGCCTCGGCTGCTGTTCATTCTGATGACTGCCCTGCTTGTTCCTCCGCCCCGGTCTCCCTCCATGATGCCATACCCATTCCACCATTCCCGCCTCTCCTTCCATGCGTCCACGCCTTCTGCCCACCTCTCCTTCTCTCTGTCTGTGCTCGCCCCTCTTCCCATCTCTCTCCAGCTCCATCGACCTTCAGTCCTTCATGGCTCGAGGCCTCAACAGGTGAGGGGCTCTCCCCTCCCCCACCCTCCTCTCCTCTCCTGTCTGCTCCCCGCTCCCACTCCAGTGGCCTTCACCTTCCTCCTCCCCTCTTCTCCTCCATGCACCCTCATCTCCTCCATATCTGCTGGGACCTGCCCCTCATCCCCCATCTTGGTGCCCCCATCTCCCCTCCTCTAGGCCTCACTTCCTCCCTGGAAAGGAAAGGCCTTTTCCTTTCCTTTTTCCCATGTATCCCCTCCCTACCTGCCCTCTGCAGAGCTGCCACCTCCAGCTCTCCTCCCTTCCCTGTGGGTCCCACTTCTCACCCCCAGGCCTGTGCCAGACCACAGCAGGCTCAGTTGCCGGTGGTGTTGGCCTTACCTCCTGCTTGTACGCCCCTTTCCCTTCCCGCAGCTCTATGGACATGGCTCGCCTCCCTTCCCCAACCAAGGAGAAGCCACCCCCACCGCCCCCTGGTGGGGGGAAAGACCTGTTCTATGTAAGCCGTCCACCGCTGGCCCGTTCCTCGCCGGCATACTGCACGAGCAGCTCGGACATCACAGAGCCAGAGCAGAAGATGCTGAGTGTCAACAAGAGTGTCTCCATGCTGGATTTGCAGGGCGACGGGCCCGGCGGCCGTCTCAACAGCAGCAGTGTGTCCAACCTGGCGGCCGTTGGGGACCTGCTGCACTCGAGCCAGGCTTCCCTGACAGCGGCCTTAGGGCTGCGGCCTGCGCCCGCTGGACGCCTCTCCCAGGGGAGTGGCTCGTCCATTACAGCGGCTGGCATGCGCCTCAGCCAGATGGGTGTCACCACGGACGGTGTCCCTGCCCAGCAACTGCGTATCCCCCTCTCCTTTCAGAACCCTCTCTTCCACATGGCTGCTGATGGGCCAGGCCCCCCAGGGGGCCACGGAGGGGGTGGTGGCCATGCCCCTCCCTCCTCCCATCACCACCATCACCACCATCACCACCACCGAGGTGGAGAGCCCCCCGGGGACACCTTTGCCCCGTTCCATGGCTATAGCAAGAGCGAGGACCTCTCCTCAGGGGTCCCCAAGCCCCCCGCCGCTTCCATCCTTCACAGCCACAGCTACAGTGATGAGTTTGGACCCTCTGGCACCGACTTCACCCGTCGGCAGCTCTCACTCCAGGACAACCTGCAGCACATGCTGTCCCCTCCCCAGATCACTATTGGTCCCCAGAGGCCCGCCCCCTCAGGGCCCGGAGGTGGGAGCGGTGGTGGGGGCAGTGGTGGGGGTGGCGGGGGCCAGCCGCCTCCATTGCAGAGGGGCAAGTCTCAGCAGTTGACGGTCAGCGCTGCCCAGAAACCCCGGCCATCCAGTGGGAATCTGTTGCAGTCACCGGAGCCGAGTTACGGCCCTGCCCGTCCGCGGCAACAAAGCCTCAGCAAAGAGGGCAGCATTGGGGGCAGCGGGGGCAGCGGTGGCGGAGGGGGTGGGGGGCTCAAGCCCTCCATCACCAAGCAGGTACGTGAGGGTGGGAGGAAGGCCAAGTGGGTGAGGGCCAGGGAGGGAAGAAGGAAATGGGGTGGGGAAGTGGGGGCAGAATAGAGTCTGTGGTCTGAAGGTACGATTTTCTCACCCCTTTTCATTCATTAAACGAGTGTATGTAGAGTCCCTGCTATGCGCTACGTCCTGTTCTAGGCACTGTGGATTCAAGGAGATCAACACTAGAGCAGGGGAACAAGGTTGGGACGGTCATCTCCTTTGGCAGCGCTGTCTCCTTCTAAATGCACCCTGCCTTCTCCCACCTTTCCTTTCTATTCACCCCCACCTTGCCCCATCCCAGCATTCTCAGGCGCCATCCACGCTGAACCCCACAATGCCAGCCTCCGAGCGAACGGTGGCCTGGGTCTCCAACATGCCTCACCTGTCAGCTGACATCGAGAGTGCCCACATCGAGCGAGAAGAGTACAAGCTCAAGGAGTACTCTAAGTCGATGGATGAGAGCCGGCTGGACAGGGTACGCCGGGCCCCTGACCTTCCCATTACCCACAGGGGAAGCCTCTAGATGACTCCCAGGGATGCACCCAGGGTCAAGTGATTACGGTAGAAAGAAGAGACAAAGACCTGATCCCCTTCCGTGAGAAGCCTTCAGTGTATCAGGGGAGGCTGTCGACAGTCAGTCTATCGGAAGGCCAACTTCCAGCTTTATTTTGTGGCGTGTCATAGACCGTCTGGGGAGAAAGATTCTATATTAAGGTTTATTTCTGTGTTCTTCCCCAGGGGGAACATAAGCCCTGGCTCTTGTGACTACTCGGGAAAGGGGAAGTGGATTTGCCAGCAGTGTGAGCTGATAAGTTGGGCAGGGGGCACAGCAGTTACAGTTACACTACAAGCGATGTCCAGCTTACCCAGTCATTGTCCTGTGGGCATAGGGTGACAGAGGGTCGGTGTTGGAAAGTGGCATGACTTGGCCTGTGTGTGGAAAAACCGTCTGGACTCTCAGCTTGGTGATGCCCAGAGCAAAAGACAGCAAGAGCTCAGGGGCACACACAGATGATTTAGCAGCAAGTTCCTTGGGGAAGCTGTTGCTCCAAGGGCTCTGAAGAAGAGGGTAGCTGTAAGATTAGGTTATTGTGAAGAATGTCTGACTCCAACCTGGGTGGAGCAGAGAGAGGTTTCTTGGGGCATGTGGTCTTTGAGCATAAGAAAATGTCGGGACTGATCTAGGTGGACTCGGTGTAGCAAGTTCCATGAGAGAGTTAAGCTCTGATGCATCAAGGTAGCCAGCTCAGGTAATATATAACATCTCTGCTTTGCATCTAGAATGGGGTTCGTTATGTATGTATTCTCTCTGGAGAATGAGAAAATACTCTCCCAAGTCATTTTTTCTGTTCTATGGCTTGGGTGAGATATTTTTGTTGATGAAGGCTCTAGACTAGTACCGTCCAGTGGAACTTTCTGCAGTAATGGGAAGTGTCCTGTGATTTGCACCGTCCAGCGTGGTAGCCACTGGCCACACGTGGCTGATGCAACCAAGGAACTGAATTTTAAATTTTTTTAAAATTTTAAATAGCCACATGTGGCGAGTGGCTACTGTATCAGATAGCACAGCTCTAGGCTCTAGAGCCAACAGGGCAGATAAAAATGACTCTTCTGTGCCCTTCCAGCCCCAGAATTCCAGGATCATTATCGACAGAGAGGCATTCCTAGATTCTCATCCTCGACTTGTTTGAAGCCCAGACCCCTGACCCCACATCGCCTCTTCTTATCTGATGTCTTTTCTTCCTGGGTCTCCCTAATGTGCCCTGGTTGGGTTGAAGAGTCACCTTAATGTTTAATTTCTGTGCACAGTCCTTCAAGGTGTGTCCGTGAGTCTGTGTGGGTCCTCACGTGTCCAGATTTACATGTGATGGCGGGTCTGTGCTTCTCGGTGTAGGAGCATATGACCTTGGTCCATTTTAAAGGAGCCTTGGCTCCATGGAAGGGCCTTCTCAGAAGCTACTATGTCTGGTATGATGAGCAGGCAGGGAAGGGTCTGGAGAAGCCAGCTGGGATGTCCCTCACCATGCAGTGGCTGCTTGGTAGGCAAGGATGGAGACTGGGTGGTGGGGTCAGGGTGAGGCACCCCTCACAGTGCGGGGTCGTGTGCCCGGCGGGCAGGTGAAGGAGTATGAGGAGGAGATCCACTCACTGAAGGAGCGGCTGCACATGTCCAACCGGAAGCTAGAAGAGTATGAGCGGAGGCTGCTGTCCCAGGAAGAGCAGACCAGCAAAATCTTGATGCAGTATCAGGCCAGACTGGAGCAGAGCGAGAAGAGGCTAAGGCAGCAGCAGGTGGAGAAGGATTCGCAGATCAAGAGCATCATTGGCAGGTGAGGGGCGGCCTGGGGAGGGGTAGCAAGGGAGAACCTGAGGCTGGAGAGAGCCAATGAGCTCCCCCTTTAGCCTCAAGCCCCAAACTCAGGGTCCCATGAGGAAAGCCCACCACCCCACTCCCAGAGATTGCCACCCATTCACCGGTCACCCGATGGGGAGAAACCTCTTGCTTAGTGCACAAGTGTTCCTCTCCCAAACCCTGATCTCTCTCCTGAGAGATTGACCTTTGAAGCCCTTGGAAAATGTGCTTGTTACCGTCCATTACTATGCGTCTGGCCCCAGCCTAGGCTGCAGCCTCCCACTGGTTATTCTCAACCTAGCCTGTGATGTTCTCCCCAAAGTGAGGCAGAGAGCCCCAGCCAGAGCAGCCCCTGGCTATCCCCATCCTCGGTAAACCCTTTCTCTCCAGCCTTGAAAAGGTGCTCTGTTAGAAAGCGAATGACCCTCCTTTGAGTGGAGTGCATGCACACTTGCACTGCTCTGCCAAGCCCTGGCCTCCAAAGAAGGTATCCTGGCAAGGTGGTTAGCTGTCCTGGGACCCCACGCCCCACTCAAATCAGGGCCAATCCCACTTTGGTTCACTCTGAATGTATTTTTGAGTAAGATTGATTAGAAGGAGAAAGGCCTGACTTGAAACTTGTTTTCAAACCCTTCTCTAATTGATAGCCTCGGTGAGAAATCACCTTGAGAGCCTTCATCAAAGGCAGGGAGATGCGGGGAATGATGATTGTCGACACCACTCTTGGGCTAGGGGTGTCCCAGGGGCTGTACTGGAGATGGCCTGGGTTCGGGGACATGGAATGGGAAATGCAGAAGCTCAGCTACAGAGGGGCAGTGGGAGGGCACCATCCTGACTGGGAGGACGGAGTGCCGGGGGTGTCTGCATGGCGGAGGTCTTCGAGGCCCAGAAAGCTGTCCTTAGCACGGGAGAGTCCTTGAGAGGAAGGTTACTGCAGGGTGTCTTTTGGGTCATAATGACGGAAGGATTCGAGGGCAGAGGAGAAGGACTCCCAGGCTTTTCCAGAGAGCTGCAGGGGTTCCCCAGGATCAGGAGTTCCACCGGCAGGCTCCAAGCCCGTGCCCGCCACTAACCCCACTGAAGCCCGTCCCTTCAGGCTGATGCTGGTGGAGGAGGAGCTGCGCCGGGACCACCCCGCCATGCCTGAGCCGCTGCCCGAACCCAAGAAGAGGCTGCTCGACGCTCAGGTGGAAATTACAATGTCATTTATCTTCTCCGTGTCCCATCCCCATCCATCCCACTGTCCTTCGTGCACTCACTGCACCAGCCACCCGGCCCCATCACCATCTGTCTCCCACTGTCCTCCGTTTGTGCTCCCCGGTGACCCCATCTTCATCCCATCGTCTGTGCCTTTGTCACTCCTGGCAGTGTCAGCCCCACCCCTGTGCCTTCCTACCCCGTCTCTCCCGCTCCTCTCTGGGTCTCGGAATCTCCACCAGAACCTCAGTCTCTCTGCCCCCAGACCCCACCCCACCCAGTTCCTGGCACCCCTGCCCTGTCTGTGCCTGCACCTGTTCACCTCGGGAGTTCAACTTCCTCTGAGCTCATCTTGGGCCAGAAGCGCTAGAGGCTGCAGTTGACTAGACTAGAGCACAGGGCAGGGTGAGTTCCAGTTCCCAGGCTCTGAATGGTCCCCATCACCTCTGTTCTCTTGGCTCCCCAATTTTCCTGTCTCCTGGGCAACTCCCTAATAGCTTCCTCTTCTGACTCTTCAGCTCTAGAAGGCCCCTCTCACCTTGAAAGCTCTCCTTCCCTCAGTATGAAAATCCCTCCCTCTGGTCCTCACACCTGTCTAGGCCTCCAGCTCCCTGCCGCCCTCCCTCTCTCCTCAGCCAGCTTGTAGGACCTCCCTCCTGCACCCTTACCCCTTGCTCACCCCAGTTCTGCTCACTTTCCCACCCATGCTCCTCCTTCCTCTGCTCTGACCGCCAGGCTTCCCCACCACCACCGCCAAGGCTCCTGACCCCGTGACCCCACTCTCTCCCCCTGCAGCTCCTCATCAGGTAATTCTCCTGGTTCCGCTTTGACCACGGGCGGAGGACACAGGGGGAGGTGACTCCGGACCACTGCAGGTTGGTCGTGAAGCCCGCTCCCCTCCAACTCTCTGGAGCCTCTCCCCACCCTCACTGCTGCCCTCCACACCCGAGAACCTCCACAGACCCTACCCTCCTGACACCTCCTGCACAGACCCGGCTCCCAAGGCACTGCCCAAAGAGAGTACTCCCTGCTGCTCCCAGAAATGCTCAGTGACACCCCGCCAACACCAAGCATTTTGCCCTGGACAGGCCTGGCACATCCCCAGATCTCTCCTACAAAACCCGCCGCCCAACCTCCTCTCGGTCCTCTCCCTCTGCCTCTCCGGTGTATGTCTGTCACCCCCCATTTCACCAGAGCGTCCTTGGGAGTTGGGACTTTGGGGGTGGGCTTTGTTAAGGGGTGGCGGTGATGATGGGTTGGGGGACCCTGGCTAGAGGGGCTGTGCTGACTGCAGCAGGTAGGTGGGGGTTTCCCCTTCCTTCCCTAACCTCCGTTCTCCATCCCTCCTTCTACCCCTCACCCGTTTCTTTTCCTCCTCCCTTATATCTGAGTGGAAGGGATCTGTAGCTTCTGTTGGGCCCCAATGGGTGAGAGTTAGGAATGGGCAACTGACTCAGGAAGACTTTTGGGGGGGCTGAAAAGAATGCTGTTCAGGATGTCAGGATACTAGGCAGGGTGAGTGGAACAAGGAGAAACAAAAAAGGAGCCCTGACAGATGTTAGGATGCAGACGGGCCCATGTGGCGTGGGAGTTGGAAGTGGGGTGAGCCGTCTTCCTAGATAAGATCATGGGCTCAGTAGCCATGTGGATTTCTAGGCAGAGATGCCGGGAACAGCATGTTAAATAACCTGTCCGTCCTTATCGGAGCTCACCCCCCATCTCCCGCCACCCAGGGGCCTTGCCGGACGCGCGGTCCTACCTAATACCCAGTAAATGGGAACCTGTCAGCCACTGATACCATTTCTGGGGTGCTTTCTTTTCTGCGGGATTGACCTGCAGTGGGCAGTGGCTCGTCACACTGTAATTTTAACTCTCTGCCTGCCCGGCCTCTCCGTCAAAGTAGTTAGTGATCTGCAAACAGATGCTACGAGTCACCAGGGGACCTCACCACTTGCAGGACTCCTGCCGCGAATTCTTTTGTAAAATGAATAACGGCGCCCTAATTTATCTACTTTCTAAATTTGGGTCCATGGGGGTGTAGGGGGCATGCCTGTGTTCTGTTGCCAGCAGACAGGCAGAGGGAAGGGAATCTGAGGTTCCCTTCCCTGCTCTCCTGCCACACTCAGGATCCCCTACCATACGTAATTTCCTCCCTTGCTGACTTGGGGAAAGTGTGCAAGATGCTCAGCAAGCTAAGAGGGGAGCTTTGCTTAAGGCTGAGGGTTTGGTGACCTTCTGAGAGGTGAGGTCTTTGATTTGAAAGGGAGAGCTGATCTGGGGGCCTCTACTGGGAATGTTTTGTATCCTATAGAGATACGGTTACGCAGAACCAGGCTGCTAGGCCTAAATGCCCTGTGGCCCAGGAAACAATTGGGATGCGTTTTTTTTTTTTAACATTTTTTTAAGTGTATTTATTTATTTTGAGAGAGAGAGAGAGAGAGAGCGCGCGCACATGCATAATGAGCAGGATGGAGGGGCAGAGAGAGAGGAAAAGAGAGAATCCCAAGCAGGCTCTGCACTGTCAGCGCAGAGTCTGACATGGGTCTCAGTCTCACAGACTGTGAGATCGTGATCTGAGCCGAGATCAAGAGGCAAATGCTTAACCAGCTGAGAGCCACCCAGGCACCCCTGGACACTTTCTAAATCACTCTTAGGTATTGGTCCCTCTGCAATTTAGCCATTGACTTAAAAACTAATTCTGTGCCTGTATTTTAAAAAGCCAAATGAGCAGCCAGAAGTATAGAACAGGTGGCTTTCTTCTCTCCTAGCGGAGGAACAGCAGCCAGAGCTGAGGGCAGGAGCCAGAAGCCAGGAGCTGGTCCAGGAGCAGGAGGAGGTGATAGAATAGGACCAGGGGTGGGAGGAGGGTCTGATACCCCTCACCCTCTAACTGGGATCCCAGGCAGAGGGATTGAAAGGATCCTGGGGGCGGAAAGGAATGAAGCAGTTCTGCTTCCTGGGGATGCGGAGATTGTGGCATGCTGTGCCTCTGCAGAAGCTCCCAGTCATTTCTGCCCTTAGCACGAGAGAGAGGCAGCCCTCCCACGATGTTTTTACCATCCCACATGACTTCCCTGAATCCCCCCTCCCCCGCCCCAGCCCAGTACAGTTAAACCTCTCTGATTTGGAGTGTTATATTGGGAAGATGGCCACTCTGAATAAGTGACAAAACTGAATAACAGTGTCTAACATTTAATGAAATGCATGTCTTCAAAATACGTACAGTAAGTAGAACTCGGTGAACAAGGCTTTTCCACTCCAGGCCCTCAGGGAGCATGCGTTAATGAATAGATAGGATTCAGAAGTCTGTTTGCTCGTACCCTCCTACAGACACGTTTCCACTATTAATGTGCTTAGCACGCCCTTTCTTCATAGATAAAGGAAAACTCAAGCCCAGTTTTTGTTCAAATTATGAAAAAATTCCAAATCCATGGGGGTCTGGATTAATGAGGTTTTGCTGTACTGCCTCCCCTTGTTCCCTCAATACAAAGTTCCTACCTCGGATTGGGGGTGGGCTGGGAGGGGGTTCCAAGAGGAGGAGGGAGGCTGGGTAGGGGGAAGATGCAAGGGTTTAGGTTGGGGGTGAGGTAGGAACTTGTTTCTTTTGACTGGTTTCCCGGTATGACTCCCTGGGTTGGAAGGCCCATTAGGAGTCTGGGGTGAGATTCCCTTCTCCCTGATCCCAGAAGATGTAACTTCTACTGCAGGTGAGAAACACAATAGGAGGACGGGGGTGGGGGGTTGTCTTGGGGGAAGGT